>NW_028288937.1:2793947-3492434 GCF_059628265.1 Tinamus guttatus | reverse complement strand
AGGACATGGAAATAAACTTCGTCTTCTGAAAAATGTTACTCTGGCTTATCAAGGCAAAACTCGCACATGGGATTCTCCTGTACATCAGATTTTCAGATTTTATTTTGCGGTATTAGCGAGTGCTTCTACTGGCTGCAAATTAGTTATGAGCTGCTGATGAGAAGCTGGCCTTCAGCAAGAGGCTCTTCTACTAAACCCTCTCCCAAGCCATTGCTTAATGTGGAAAATCCAAATGCACTTTGTCACACGAATTCCAGGAGCAGTTCAAATGTTAAAAAAAAAAAAAATCCATTTACTGAAAAGTCAGAAAAATGAAAGTGGAGAGAAGCAGATTGACACAGGGTCATAGTTTCTTATTCAAGACTAGCTTTCCGTCCAGAGCTACTTAAACCTTATTCAAAGAATATTGCGAGGAACTGATTAAAAAAAAAAAAAAAAAAAAAAAAGCAAGATGCAAGCCTATAGAGAGTCACTTGTATGAATATATAACACAGGAGAGCCAGTATTAAGCAAATTCATCTTTGCCTGATGGATACGGAGGCCGAATTGCTGTATTCAGCAATTCTAGCTAATCACAAAGGCACAAAACTTCAAACTAGCAACTCTTGTACATGATGTTCACCTAATCACTACAGAACTATGCAGGGGCTTCATCTATAAACCTGAAATCACCTGCTATGAGAAACAACAGCATTTAGTATAAATAATACATACACCAGGATTTTCACCGAATTCCTCATCCACAGTCCTGTGCTCTGATTTTCCCAAGCAGTTTTCTCTTTCACCAGGAGACTGGTTTTCGCTTTTTCTCACTCACTCCAGGAGCACTTTAACTTTGGTCTACCAGGAAAGAAGGTAGCAAAACACACTTGGGAGAAATCCTGAGGACAGGACTGCCCCTACAGAGTCTACAGAGCGCTGGTCCACTGACTAAAGCACAGGCATAGGAAATGCGTATTTGGTTTCTAGTTTAACAACCAATTTAACAGTTTATTAATACAAGGTCACATGGAATATTCCAGACAGCTGCAAATGAGTGGGAGCAAAACAAGCTGGAAACTGCCTTAATGCAGAACTGATCTCATCCTACTGAAAATTAATTCAGACTTGGCATTTATGGCCACAAGGACCAGTAAATAATGACTCACTTGGGGCATTAGATAACAGCACACATCTGCTGCGATATAATACACGTATGCTTCCTTTCCTTTGAGAGCCCTGTGTCACCAGGTACAGACAATATTTTTGCTGACTTTCTGCTCTTAGGAAAGGAAATGTTATACATATGTTCTCCAATTAGCTATCATCTATTTGTATCGATCCATACGGCTTCTACGTTAGTTGCACCGCCATGAACAGGTAATACAATAATTAACTTTTTTTTTCTTTTTTTTTTGCCAAAGCAGAGCAGATTTCTGGAGCATTTATCTACATGAGAGCTTTAGCCTTCCCAAACTCTCCATGCTTGCTCTCTGACAAAGTGCTGTATTTGGAATCATGAGTGGGAGCTTAAAATAGGTTCAGCCGGCAGCTCAGGCTGTTCTCATCCCTGACATCCATATGTGGTTTGGACAATCTGGAGCTTTCTTTGAAAGACCCACCCCGTGTGTTTTGCAAAATAAAAATCTATATCTGCTGCTATTAGGCTCTGCAAGTTGCAGCACTTTAAGATGTCACTAACTTGATAAACAATAAGGCTTATAAAGCAGTGTGATGGCTAAATAGACACATGCAAGATCAAATGTTTGCCACACAAGCAATCAAACAAATTGATGAACATGAAGAAAATGATTATAGAACTAAAACTGTTCTATTATTAACCAGCAATCTGCATATCTTCCTCCAATTAATGCCTAGAAAGGAGATGCGAGGCAGTTGAAACCTAATTACTGGCGTAACACTTTGTTGATTAGAAGCGTGGTAACAGTCGTTGCTTCTACTTCATTTACACAAGGCCCATAATAATAAGCCAAAGGATGTCAGTCAGACACCGCTTTCCTGCCAGAAGTTTCTGCCATAGCAATAGCTTCCAGTGTAAATGCGCTCCCTTCCGCACGTCACTCAGCGTGGTAATTGCCTTGCCACTCACATAAAGAAAACAATTTCCGGCTCTGATGGGATTTTGTGTGCAATGTGAAGCTGCTACTGCAATCTTGGCATCTAGATGTTAGCTTAGTTACTTTGGTAGATTATACTATGAAACTAATCCTTAGAAAAGACGACTTGGATGCACACAAACTGCAGCCTCTGGGATGTACCTCCGTGGGCTACAACCCACCAGTTCTCCCTCTACCCCAGAGATGGCATGGTAAAAACCTTTACCTTCAGAAAAGCCACAATAACTTGCAATACACATCTTCAGCACATTCAGAAACTGACAAAGCAGTCAGGCTAATTCTAAAATAACAACACAACAATTCCAAAAAACAACATTTTTGCAATTTGTTGTCTCCAACTACACAGAAGTACGCAAGTGTGACGTTGGGATTCCCATACAGATAGACAAGAAATTACTACCCCTTTTAAAGAGGTAATTGCATATTCTAGCAAAACAGAATCAAGTGTACACATCACATTTATTACAGTAGAAGATGCTCCAAGCAAGTGTGTGCATATATATATATATATGTATATATATTTTATAGTGCAGGATTTTGTCCAGCCCGTTTGTTCTGAAGGAGCTGGTAAAGAAGCACAAGCAACAATCACAGTTAACAGGCAACAAAACACGTAGGTTCTGCAAGACCTACCTCCTATCACTTCTGATGTTATTTCACACGCTGTTTACTGTGTGCCTTTGAAGTGCATAAAATAGAACAAATTCTGCTAAAGATAAAATATCTACAACAATAACAAAAAGCAAAGCCAACATCCAAACATCTCACATTCCTATCAGGGAAAGCTATAAAGCTGTAGGCCAGCTCACATAGCAAACAAGGACATTTTTAAGAATAAATAAGAGACTCATCATTATTATGGTGAAAAGAGACATAAACATAAAAAACACAAAGATAACCACAAGGATTTTAGCCCACACCTTACTATTTCAACTTTGCCTCCTCTTTTGACCTCAATCTCTCCATCCTGCTCTTTCTTGTTTCTCAAGTCCCTATTTACTAACCACCTGTGTCTCTAGAGCAGCTTGGCTAACGTGGATCTGACAGCTATTAGTCACCAAGAAACACCCAGCACTAGCTTCTACACAGGTCTCTATATTCATTTTCCCTTTCCTTTTTCCTTTGGGAAGATCAGAAATCAGCTTGCTACAGAGATGAAGAAAATGAAGCATCTCAAATAGATGCTTGAGAGAATAGAGCATTCTGTAATCCGTATCACCTTTATGAATATTCATAAGAGAAACATCCAAGCCATGAAGAAAAACCATGTTTTGGAGAGGGGAATAAATGCAACTTTGATTAGTTTCTTGAAGTTCTGACAAACTGAAAAAAAAAATATCATAGCGCTTGGTGAATCTCCAAAGCCATTCTTAAAGCAAGATAATCCAAGTTGCCTGGGATAGCTCCCTTTGGCAGAACAAATGCTAAAATTACCAGTATGTAGCAAAATGCCTTATGCGGACACTTTAAAAGGGCCATTAAATGTTGCGAAAGGAGACATATGGGATTAACAAAATATTACACATATATTTCTAAATGCAATTCAGCTGACCATCTGAAGAGAACAAGACTCAGCACTACAGTGATGTTCTTAACGAACCAAAGCTGTCATTCTCTGTGTTAAAAATACCTCATTTACCTCACTACGAATCCATAACAACCATGCCAAGACTGTTGGATCACAAGAGGTCCTAAGCAAATAAAGAGAGGTCCTTGAAACATGCTTTGAAGCTTTGTTTGCCTTCAGTAGTGACAAGAAAACCCAAGGTTTAAAGGCAGTGGAATCACCACCGTGGCAGTCTACTTGGAAAGGCAGCTTTAGAGAGTGTGAGTTCTGCTGATTAGCACTTATCTTCTACAGCAGAAGAGAAAAGCCCTAAGTGACAGCTAGAACAAGAGTAGAGTCACTATAGGCTTCTGGTATTCTTTCTTTCCTTGCATGTATAACTTTACTTCTAACAACTTTGCATCCAAGGTTGTCATTGAGAACTTAATTCTTTTTTGTTGCCATGTGAATGATAAACTTTCTGCCTTTTTTTTCCCATTTTTTTCTTTCCTTTGAACTTCCCTGATGTTGCCTAACCTCGTAGTAACTCTGGCAGCTGGGATGTTGTTCCTCCTAAAGATAGCAGTATCCATAGAAAGGAGATCCTTCTCAGGAGCTTCAGTTTGTCAGCAAGCTGAATAGTTGCTCTGAAGACTTGAATCATCAAGATACACAAAGAAAAAAACCATCTTCTTACAGCTACTGTTCAAAGACCTGCAAGTAAAAAGAATGTCTGTAAGATGAGGGAATCCCATACTGTCACATCTTGATATAAACAGAACCAGGATAAGCCATCTGTAAGCTTACAAGAAAATATGATTGTCATCCAACAACCTGAACAGGATTTCAAAGAGCATTTGGATATTCCCTAATTTCAGCTCTTAAGTCACTATTGGCAGTGCTGTATGTGTTAGTTTAAAGATCTGCATGATTATTAGCAGCTGTACCTGATTATGTGCCAATTAATACAGGAGCTCCTATGGGGTTAATAGGAAGGTTCTCATTTCTTCTGCTGTTCATTTTTATCTATGACTTTGAGAAAAATCTATTAATCACTCCCATGCACATGCGGTCTGTGCTAATATAGTCATTCATTATAGTTATGAGGCTGCTGTAAATCCCAGGGAACTTTGACGTATCTTGCAATTTTAGATTTTTTTTAAGCAATTTGAAGTAGTTTGTATAAATATCTTATCTGCAAAGCACACGCCCCGCAAGAACGAGGTGTCTCATTCTCCAGTGTGTTACTTAAAGCACCCATCTGCCTCTCTAGTTACTTGTATCAGTGGCCATCCTGGTGGATTCTAGTAACTACAGAGCAGTTAGTTATTACTCTAGCAGTTACTACTGCAGAGTACTTGCTAGACTACGTAATACATACATAAGCGTATTGAGCAGGATCCAAATACAGACCAGAAGCAAGCCTTTGGAACAGCACTAAAAGGCAGATCGGCTGGAGAGTCCTGGGACTGTCTCCGTGTCATGTGGAACAGCCATAATCCAGGGTCCCATCACTAAGATTGTTCCATCTGCCAGCAGTCCAGCATGGGATTTTGGCCCTTAAATTTGAAACTATTATTCTGCACCCCCATCTCATCTGCCAGTCATTTCCTTTGCTCCTTATTACTTTATTTTATATGCTATTGGGCTTGTTAAGCTGTGCTTTGTCACAGAAGTTGCATCCCTTGACAGGGCAGGGCACCCCAACACCTACACCTGGGGAGATCCAGACCACGTTCTGCAGCCACCACAGCTACCTGTGAGCTTTGTTTCATTAACCCTCTTCAGAGGGCACCTCGAACACACCCCAGTAAGCCCATGCTCCCCACATCAGGCACTCACAAACACCCCTTCCTTTCACAACAGCAGCTGACATAGGCAGCTATAAACACAATATAAATACTTGTGATCAAGAGAAACAGTTTCAGGATCAGGTGATGCCATAACTGCTTCAAGTGCCTAGTGTTGTCCATCCATTTCTGTTCTTCCTGGAGAACGGGGGAGATGGCAGATGACTGGAAGAAGGCCAATGTCATGCCAGTCTTCAAAAAAGGCAAGGAGGACCCAGGCAACTACAGGCCAGTGAGCCTCACCTCCATCCCCGGAAAAGAGATGGAACGGCTCATCCTGGCTGTTGTCTCCAGGCACATGGAGGACAAGAAGGTGCTCAAGAGTAGTCAGCATGGATTCACCAAGGGGAAATCTTGCTTGACTAACCTGACAGCCTTCTATGATTGAATGACCAGCTGGATAGATGAGGGGAGAGCAGTGGATGTTGTCTATCTTGACTTCACCAAGGCTTTTGACACTGTCCCTCACAACATCCTCCTGGGCAAGCTCCAGAAGTGTGGGATAGATGAGTGCACAGTGAGGTGGATTAGGAACTGATTGGATGGCAGAGCTCTGAGGGTGTGATCAGCAGTGCCGAGTCTAGCTGGAGGCCTGTCGCTAGCGGTGTCCCCCAGGGGTCAGTCCTTGGTCCAGTCCTGTTCAATTTATTCATCAATGACCTGGATGAAGGCACAGAGTGCTCCCTCAGCAAGTTTGCTGATGATACCAAACTGGGAGGAGTAGCCGATACCCCAGAGGGCTGCGCTGCCATCCAGAGGGACCTGGACAGACTGGACAACTGGGCGGTGAAAAACCTCATGCAATTCAACAAGGCCAAGTGCAAGGTGGAGAAATAACCCCAGACACCAGTACAGGCTGGGGACTGACCTTCTGGAGAGCAGCTCTGCAGAGAAAGACCTGGGTGTCATGGTGGACGACAAGTTGACCATGAGGCAGCAGTGTGCTCTTGTGGCCAAGAAGGCCAATGGGATCCTGGGCTGCATTAAGAAGAGCCTCTCCAGCAGGTCGAGGGAGGTGATCCTGCCCCTCTACTCAGCCCTGGTGAGGCCACATCTGGAGTATTGTGTCCAGTTCTGGGCTCCACAGTACAAGAGGGATGTGGAGCTGCTGGAGAGAGTCCAGCACAGGGCCACAAGGATGATCAGGGGCCTGGAAAATCTGCCCTATGAGGAGAGGCTGAGGGAGCTGGGCCTGTTCAGCCTGGAGAAGAGAAGGCTGAGAGGGGATCTAATCAGTGTCTATAAGTACCTCAAGGGAGGCAGTGAGGAGGATGGTGCTGGCCTCTTTTCACTGATGGCCACCGACAGAACTAGAGGTAATCGCCACAAACTGAAGCACCGAAAGTTCCACAGGAACTTAAGGAAAATGTTTTTAATGGTGAGGGTGACAGAGCACTGGAACAGACTGCCCAGAGAGGTTGTGGAGTCTCCTCCTCTGCAGATCTTCAAAACCCGCTTGGATGCAGTCCTGTGCTACGTGCTCTAGGTGACCCTGCGTGTGCAGGAGGGTTGGACTAGATGACCTCTAGAGGTCCCTTCCAACCTTAAGCATTCTATGATTCTATGATTTAGCAGGAAAACTGCTGGATGTGCAGTATTCTGAAAGACACCCCACCAATCCAGTGCATAACTTTGGCTTCCTATCTTTCCTTACAACAAAACAAAACAAAGTCCTTCAGCTGGGATTTTTCAAAAGCTCCTAAAAAGTCTTGTGATCATGATTTAGCATAGCTTAGGCCTAGTGCTTTTGAAAACTCCCATTCTCGGCCATAACATACTCCATGCAAATCATTAGTGTGTAGATATCCTGAGAATTAATGCTCTCTGCTTTATGGTGACTGCATGACACAAAGAGAAATATCACCCAGAAAGAAAAAAAAACAGTTTAAAAGTGGAAGTGTTTATTCTGAGCCAGCCAGCTTGTGGTAAGAGCTTTTCTGTATTTAAAAGCACAGCCTTCTGCAGTTTGGGTGACTTTTATGATCTCTCTTTGCTAAGCATTTTCACCTGGGCACTGATTTGTGGTGATCACAAGACTCCTGCAATATGACCTTATATTATATACAATATAATTTAACACTGTCACTTATTACAGCATGATTCAATGAAATAGAATGGAAAGTTTTCCTGTATAGGAGGCCATTATGCTACAGGGGAGAAATTTGAATTGCTTTGCCACATTGTTGTCTTTTCTCTGATGCAATGACCCCTGAGTCAGTTTTGGAAAGTCACTGAGAAAGTAGGTGAGCAAAGGAGAGTGCTGTCTTTTCTTCCATGTTTTCCTTTAAGTCCTGAAACCTTGTTCAGTCCCATTGATAGGTTTCTGCTTATCATTTTATTTTGAACTTCCTAGCTGAGATGGAGTGCATGATATGCACAGCAGAAAATAACACACTATGTGCAGGAGGGTCTGCAGATGAGGGTGCTTCCAAACATATGGTTTTCCTGTATTACTCTGCAGTTTCATGTAACTTTTGCACCTCTCGGAGATGCTAAGCACATCACTAAAACTTCTATGACAGTACGTGGAAGATTTCAGACAGAAAAAGGATGGAAGAAATGAATTCTAGACTGTGGTTCCAAAAGACAAAGATAAATTTACAATAAAATATGTCTAGTCGTTTTTGTAGGAAAATGGCGAAGTTCTAGGATTTGGTGTTCCTCAGTATTATGAAACTCCCTTCTAGTCCTGAACCATAAACCAGGTTATTTTGCTCTCTCCTAGAGACCAGTTGTACTGTCTACAGCACACATGCAGAATGCATTTACTGTTAATCCCACAATTATTTATCTGTCTGTAGCAGCTATGACTCAGAACCCAAGCACAGAGCAACAAGGGTTGAATTTGATATAGTCTTAAGATGTTTATTATTACTGGTGACGCACCTATGGCTAACTATCTCCAAACGCTGCATTAGACTACAAAGTATAGAAAACACCCAGCCTACATTATTCAAAAGCAATAACCCTTTTGTAAAACTCACCATCTCACTGAGGGATTCGATTAGCGTTATTAATAATAGTTGGATATTAATGCAAAGCTGTGCTGTCACCTACCACAGAACAGCGGCTGTGTGTTTAACTCCATTGGTTACCATGCTACAAGGGTGCCTAAAGCATTTGCTGACAGTAAGTGAAGTAAGTATTGGATTTAATGCATTACTGAGTAAAAATAAAACTAAAAAAATCACACCTTTAATTTAATATATGCATGTTCTTCACTGTGGCAATTATTCACATGTCCATAGAGTCTGGGCTTCAGGCTATCAGACAGTTTATGAAGCATTATTCTTATGGAAGATAGCACTTCATGGTCTCCAGAACAGTCTTGTTCTTTACATTATTTCCTGCTAACAGGATTTCTACAAGATGCTCCTTTTGAATGTTTTTTAGGTCTCTGAACTGTGAAAAATATGAGAAAATTGACACAAGAGTGAATTCAGCATTATAGGTAAATATGCAAAAAGTACAATTCATTCTGACACATAGTGAGGTCTTTTAATCAAGAAAAACATTTGCTCAGCCATGAATGAATGAATGGGAAGTGAAGGGGGAAAAAACATTTAGAATTATTAACCTGATTTTCAGCTTATTTTCTAACACAAAGTGAAAATAAACAATCATCACCTCATATAAATCCATGGACTCTGTTCTTCTCACTTGAGTAGGGTTACAGAAGTTGAGACTAGCTTAAAATGACACCTGCTATGTTTATCTGAAGTTATAGTCTTCCAAAAATCTATTCCAGATTTCTGCGTAGGAATACACAGGCATGCTGAGGGCATCCAAATGCTCCAGTTGGATCATCCTCAGTGATTAGCAAATAGACTTTTCTTCAGAGAAGGCCAAATCCCAGTTTCAGCTCTCAGTGTTGTTAATATATAAAATGTCTGAAATGTTGAACTGCAGAGTTTAAAAAATGAAGTTGCCAGTAGTCAATCTCTTTGGCATTTTAGGGTTCAAAATCTTAAACTGTAAGGATTTGGGCCCTTTACTCTGTATTTCTTGTGCAAGCTCTATGTTTCTTCATGTAGCCTGTCCAAGCAGCTGGTTTCCAGGGGCTATACTATCCTTCAATTTATCTTATTGCATTGCACAATATACTGAGAAAGTACGGGATTAGGTCACAACATTATCAGGAACACTGCTTTTTTAAACTATATTTGCCACCATAATATCATTGCTCTTGGCTTTTTCTTGTACATTTGTACAGAATTCATAACATTGTTCTTCAATATTTACCCATTTTATTTGTCTGTTTATCCTTTTGCATCACTTTATTCTAAAATATATATAGGGCTTTATTTGTCTGGCAGAACATTTTCTCAAATATTTTCTAACTTGACAGCAGAAGATGAATGTTGAAAGGTTTGTTTTCTGCATAACAGCTCTACCTGATGGCTTATTTATTCACAAGAATACTGAAAAGCTGTGGTCTTATCTAGTGAGTGATGTTTTGGAGCCTTTATTTTGTGCTTTTTGAAATTTTGGATGAAAGCTGAAAAGGCTCAGCAATTTTCTACTGAAATACATTTATAATGCAAAAAAAAATGTAATCAAAGGGTATGCTCTTTCAAAACATCTGCGTTTGTTTTGGGAAGTGAGATCAACATATTTTGACTCTGCTCGTGTGGGTATTGCACTATTTTGGTTTGCGAGGCAAACCCAAGGCATATTATATTAATGTATATTACAACAGTAATCCTTGCCTGTCTGGCTATGCTCCTGTGCTTATAGAAAGGAACTACAATTCCCAAAAGTCACTGCCACCATTCCCACAGATGCAGAAGCACAGCCTGCTTAAGCCAAAATACAGTATTTTAATGTGTTCTCATGAACAGGGGTAACTTCATTTTGAAAACCATTACATGAAATCATTTCAAGTGAAAGATTTTAAAGGCAGCATATGGTCATTTCAAAACCTTTCATTTAGGTAGGCTTAAATTTTGTCATATTTCAGTGTGGATTTATTTTCACATGCAGCCATTTCCCACACTAAAAGCCATTCTAATTTCTCATCACTTCTGAATCAATTTATCTTAATCCAATTAAGTAAACTAACTTAAACACAAAGTAAACTGATCTGCTGATCTCCACTACGTACTCAGGCTGCTTTAACAAATCTGTGGGGTTAAATGCAGGGTTTTTCTTCCCACCACCACCTTGTTAGAGAGATTTTATGCGGAAAGAGCCTTTCCATTCCTAAATAATACTGTATTCTGCCAAATCCATGCTCCACAGCCTAGTACTTATTTACATGTCGTGGAGGAAGCAGGAACAGGGAGGAAGATGTGCTTTCCTTGCTGCAGCTTCCTTATCTATGTGAGCTGGACTCTAATCCCTGCTTGGAAATTCCTTTCTGCCAATGAAGAAGCCTGCTAACAAAACACCATGTGAAAAGACAGAGCCAAGCCCTGGGCTTAGGTAGTGGGAGAGGCTTTCACAGAGTGCTTCAGGCCTACAACCACCTTGGAGCAGCAGAGGAGAAGGACTGTTGGTTGTTGCTCCCAAGCTTCAGACCAAAACCTTGGGAAAAGCATGGCCTAGGATTCCCTGATTATGTGACACTAGAAAAAGCCCCAGCAGGGCACATGCACGCGCCCTGGTTATTCCTAAGGAGTCAGAATGCAGCAGGGAGATGCCCTCAGACCCTTCACGCAGATTTGACAGCCCAGTGACTGCAAGGGCACAAAAGCCCCCAGAGTCACCACGTTGTTAGAGCCAGAGTGAAGACCCAGGCGGTGTTCCAGGGATGGTGAGGCAAGGTGGCAGCAGCCATTTCGAATGGGTCTGTCAGCCATTTTGAGTAGGTCTGTTGGCCATCTTGCTCAAGGTGCTGGGGCAGGAGAGAGAGCAGAGCAGTGAGGCCAGCTGACTCCATGCATCCACACATCTGTGAGCGCGTCTACACCCGTCAAGTCGGGATTTCCGCAGTCATTAGTGTTAGCAGCGCTGCTAAAACCTGTTATCTGCACAGGGTCTGGATAGGAGCTAATTAATCACAGGGTATCTGTGCCTGAGCGACTAACACCAAGGGCCTTGGCAGCCAGGACTCTCACTGCAGCCAGCGCCTTTTTCAGGGACTCCAGATGTGATCCAGCCTACTCCTTTGTAGCAATTTATTTCATACTCAGCAGTTGGAGAATAGAGTTGCTCCAGGATTCAGCACTAAAGAGCCCACATCTGTACAACCCTCCCCAAAACTCTTTTAAACTGCTTCAGCGATTGCATCTCTGCAGAAAAATGCTTCTCTGTTCTCCTCACCTGCAGAAGGATGTCCCTCAGCACCTGGAGAACACATCACCTTTAAAGAGTGATTAGCTGGATCAGATCTCCAGATTCACTGGGAGATGTAGTGAGTTTGAACTTCATGCCTGCCCCGGTGCCAGTAACAGCTCATCCTCAGAGATTGTGTAACCTATGTAATGCAGGGCATTTATAGGAGCCAGAGCCTCACTGAGGCTGTCAGGGAGGTGCTGGGCATTGTCTGAACATTTTTAGCTATCATGAAAAAGAGAAGGAATTTTGGTACTGTGAATATTAAATTTATGATAGACAGTTTCCACCATCCCCATCTCTGTTCCCTTTCTTCAAAGCATAAAATTAGTGTAAACAAGAAACAAGAGAAAAAAAATACTTCCTGGGATCACATCATCACCTCACACTCTCTTCCCCTGTGAAACTACAGATGAGCAATGTTACAAGCAGAGGTCTCCAGCCCAGCTCCTTCACTGACAGAGACCTAGAAACATGAGCTGGGCTTTCCTGGTGTTTGAATTCAATGCCTTACCTCAGAGGCTGGAATGTGAAGCCAAGACTTCCAAGCAACACAAGGATTTTGTGAGCTGTCAGGTTTGACTGTAGAAGGGCTGGGTTTTCAGAAACAACAGGATTTTTAAAACTGATCTTGAGTGAGGGGCTAGGAAAGTTAGACAATCACAATTAAAAAAAAAAAAAAAACTTTGCAAAAAAATAGGGTCTCAAATGGACAGATGATGTGATTGCATTTTCTCCTAAACTTACAGGGCCAGTAATCTCATATGGGTAGTGATGGTTTTATTTAAATAATTGCCTTAATATAAGCATGTCCTCACAGACCTCATGGTAGATAACTGACTCAAGCCAGAATGGTGTCCCTTGCTATTCATCCCACTCATTTTTTTAAGGAGTATCCTGAGAGCACCCAAAAACAAGTCGCATACCGCACTGCCTATACTATTAAAATTCAGATGTAAAGTATTGTGTCTGGTGAACTTGAAACCATAATGACACATTATCTTTGTTTTTTTTTTTTTTTAGTAAAAATGAGACAAACAGCTAAATCTTTTTCTTCTCTCCAGGAACAAATTTAGAAGCCTGCCTAGTAAGTAGGTATCTGCATCCCCCTTGGTTTACTAATGCAATTGAACATCCACCTTTCAGTTCCTATGTGCTGTAATTGTTCTTTGATGTTAGTCTCTCCAAAGTACTGTTTTTTGTGGATTAAGTATGGAATTGTTACACTGCATTTCTACCGGGAAATACATTTTGTTTGTTTGTTTTTTCTGCATTCAGGCTAGACTGCAGTTTGCAGATTAGTATATTGTGAAATAATCTGGAGCTGTGGCTCATGATGAAACAGAAACCACCAGCCAGGCCCAGCATCCTGGTGCTACGCACCTCACTCCACTCTCTTGACTGTAGCATTTCATTTTACTTTACTTAGTTTTGCTCTAGCTTCCAAGTTTCAGCCATTTGAATTCTAAATGAAACTTCTGTAAGGCACATTATTTTAATTTCATCTACTTTACACACTACTATGGTTTCCTGTGTGCTCCTGTCCAGACAAGCTTCTGGGTTTCAAGCTCTATTTTATTTTCCTGTGCCAGAGGTCTGTTTATCAGATAAAGTGAAAGGAATCTGGTTTTACACCAGCCTCCCCAGAATGGCTTGGAGCAACTTAAATGCTGATCTAAACCTTGACACTATCAAGCAAAAGAGCAAAAATAAATAGATTGCGCACACACATTTCTTCCATATTTTTTTCCCTTTTCCCCCCCTTCCTCTTTCTCTCTGAATATATCTCAACATTTTGTTTCTATCCTTGCTCTTGTGCTTTTTTGTCTATTGCTTTTATTAGCTTTCTCACCATCTGATTTTGTCATCCACTTCAGCATGCTAAGCCCTCCAAAATGAATTCTGCCTTTCCTTTTCCCACTCTAGAATTGCTGTTACCTGCAACAGCTTAGCCACTTACTCTGCTCTAAAAAACAGGAGAGGTCCAGCCTCTGGGTAAGCTTTCTGTCTCCTCACTCTAATAACTACTGCCACTAACACAATAAAATTTTATATCATTTTTATTGGATCCCTCCCGGAGAATTATAGGAGGAACAGGGGCTTGCAGAGCAGATGTGTGAAGCTGCAGAGAGAATTGCATCTGTTTTCTTTTGCCACAAATTGTACTGAATTGTGCCCTGTTGACTAGGAAATTTAACATACTGTCATTGTAAATCACATTTGTAATAAAATGATTGTTAAACACATTATCCCCTTCTACCTCCTTTTTTTTTTTTTTTTTAACAACATACCGACTTTTCACCCCTCAAAGTAGATTTTCCTTCTGGCTCTGATATTCCCTGGAGCGGGGCCATTGCAGAAGTTTTGACGCTGGCTTTTACAGCAGTCCTGAGAGTGCAGAGGAGCACAGGGGAGGTGGGGAAATGTCAGGAAGAATCTACCCCTTCCCACTGAATCAAAAAATAACTGGCACCAGATTTCTTGATAGATTTTTCCTCCCCAACAACTGTTGCCTAGTAGCATAAGGAAAAATAAGTCACAGCCCAGATAAGGAATTAAAAGGAAGAACTTTGCCTGGCTGCAGGTGCAGCAGCTTCTATATTCAAAGCAAGGGCGATGCCCTGCTCTTGTGGCAGCTGCGAGTGCTCTACAGCTCTGCACTTCCCCATGTCACCACAGCCACTCTCGTTTTCGGCTTTCTGAATAAGTCAGTACTGGTTAACACAGAAAAACAACAACAAAAAAAGAAGACACGACCATCTTCTTTTTGTCTTTGCGGTCGAAGACAAGCTAATTTCCAAGCTGAAGGGAGTACGTTAACATAACCCTGATCCCAAGCCAGCATCCTTATCTCTCAGAAATACACATTATTTCATGGTCAGAGCTGCACCAGCCGCAGCTGCACATTGGTGTTTGGTTGGAAGGGGCAGAATGGGGCGTGCAGACTCCCCTCTGCCTGAACCATCCTGCCTAGCCGTGCTGCAAAGCCTGAGCGAGCCCATTTTTCCAGTTTCTTCAGCTATAACAGTTTAGCAAACACCTCCTGCTTAAAGGCTTCGGTTCCTTCTGTTTGACACCTGGCCCTCTCTGAAGCCTGGGAAGACTGAGGTGTCCTGAGCACCAGGACCCTAATCCCGGGAGGCTGCAGCTTCAAATTGTAGGCCTTAAAATTCCCTGCTAGCAGAGGCATTTGGCGCTCTCCAACTGCGTTCGTCCCAGGGAGCTTCGAGGTCGCCGGGGGCCGCGGCTGTACGTTGTTCACAGCAACAGTGTCACCTTCTGCCACCGTCGCAGCGAGGCGCAGAAGCACCGCTGACATGTTTGGGGAGGCTTCCAAGCCGTGAACGAGCCTGACACACAAAAACGAGAGGAAGCCAATGGGATTGTGCCTGAAAAATCACATTGGTAATAAAAATGACAGGGGTAGTCACAAGCCCTTTCCGGGGCTCTGTCTTATTTGCATTTTCTTATGCTGCCTAGAAAACTTAATGAAGTTTAGCTTCTGTCATTAAGATAAACCCGCTTGGTGCTGATGCTGTCAGCCATACTAATTAAAAGTCAGCCTCCAAGTGCATAGAGCTTGTCTACACTTGAAAATTAATTCGATTTAAGGTACCATATAAATCTAAAATGTGGCAGTTCTCCACCCAAACCCATAAATTAATATATTTATTTTGGAATAAGGGTGACTTGGAATTTGGAGCAAACCACAAGGGATAGGGCAGTGACTTCTTTCCTCAGTCCTAAAATAAGAGGTCTCTGCCTGTGGGTTGATTCAGGCAAACCTTTTGCAAAGTATCCCCATGCATAAGCAAGCCCTCAGATGCTAAACGATAGCAGATTTCCTTTTTATGCACTTCTCTTTGTCCTGGGCTTCACCAGCTGAGCTAAAGCTGCAAATGATACATTTCTACAAACAATGTGCTAAATTAAATTGATACAGATTATAGTTATTAAATTTTTAAGGACCTGTAGTGTTTCAGCAAGGCTGCTGTTAGGAGTGGAAAGAGTAAATAAGAAAATTTAAACCTTCACTAAACCATGAATACACACTTCTTCCTAAGTAATACTTCTTAAATATTTTATAAACAGCTTCAGAATAGAGCTAGAAGACTGAACATTTTGGATGACTTTTCTTTATGTGTATTTTGGGAACATAATTATGAACCAGTTTAAGGAATGACTAGAAAATTAACACTAATGAGTATAACAAATTCTAATTCTGTTACCATCAAGGAAAGTTTGGAATGAAATTCCACAAGATCACAGTATCCAAGTCATTTTGAACTGTCAATGCACCTGAAAAGCACGAAACAAAGTGTTTGCTCTTACTTCCTTTCACATCCTGCTCTCCCAGCTGTGTGTTAGGGACTGCGTGCTTCGTCACGCTTGCTAGTGAGTAGAAATAGCAGCCTTCCCAGCCCAACATCAGGGAACCCTATCTAGGCTAGGGCCAGAGAAGGCTTGGAGCAAAGCCACGTGACATGCACAGTTTTATCCCTAGAAACCAATTTCTAATGATATCCACGGGATTAAGAGATACTGTTTGAAAGAGAAGGCTCTCTTTACCCCAAGGAATTTAAGATGGGAAAAGTAAAGTGCCCTTGCCTTGTTTGCTTTGTAGAAGACTTACAGGGCATAGATCCAGGTTGGCCTTTAGCATTTCTTTTTTCTTTTTTTTTTTTTTTCATCTCCTGGCAGGCAGACAGTGAGATCTGGAATTTCATTCAAGATCTGAAATGAGGAATCATTGTCTGTGTGAGGGAAAGGAGCACTGCATTTCCCTCTCTCCTATTAAGCATAGACCTCAGAGGATGAAAGGATGTTGAAATGAAATGTTAGATAGAGGGGCATCTCTAGTCAAATAAATAAAATTTATTTTATTTATAAAATGCCATGAAAGTTTATAAAAGTTTATACATTTATAAAGTGCCATGAAAAGGCACAGTTTGGCTATCCTTGTAAGCTGATTATCCTGGTGTCTGATTATGTTTGCATATATGATAAAACCTAGCAGCAGTTTTCCCCTTACACAGAG
Source organism: Tinamus guttatus (assembly GCF_059628265.1). Classification (NCBI taxonomy): domain Eukaryota; kingdom Metazoa; phylum Chordata; class Aves; order Tinamiformes; family Tinamidae; genus Tinamus; species Tinamus guttatus. The sequence goes on along the minus strand of NW_028288937.1, from coordinate 3,475,607 downwards.
AAAAGATTGCCATTGCAATGTAAATGGACCTTCCTTGCTGTCGAATACAAAACACTTTCATCATTTGCTCTCTACAAAATTGCAGCCCAATTTCCTAATTGGCTGCCCCCTATTTTGGGGGGTACGTCCAGTAGCATTTCTTATTAGAAGTCTACAATGAACTGTGCCCTGGAAGTACAGGTGGCTACATGGTTCAAGCAATGCCACCTTCCTACCACACATATGAAACCCTCCTCTCTGAGGAGGACATTGGAAGAATAGAGCTACTGTCACCTAAATTATTAAGTAGAATATTCCCAAAGAAATAAACTTTGATGCACGGTATTAATAAACAGATACCTAAAAATACACCAGTAAGATAGATTTCTCTGTATATCCTGCTATTTTGTTTTGTCCTTGCCTTCATTTTCTTACTGCCAGGCTTTTCTCAAGTACAGTGTTTGTGACCCTGGATGGCCTTCGTGCCTGTACATTGCCTGGGGGAAGCAGAGGTAGAGGCTCACGCCATACAAAGAGTTGAGGAGCTACAAGGCCTCAGGTTCTTGCATTCTGGGGAAGGACAGCACCTTCTGTAAAGCCAGGAAATCTCACATGGTGGTGAGGTTTGCTCAAAATACACTTCAGCAGTGTGTGTGTATCACGGGTTGGAAGGAAGGATCACCATATATTACTGTACAGATGACAAATTTCATTTGGGCTCCTACACATGCTAATGCATATGTGCATACACACGTGTGCAAATACACGTGCAAGCACACACGCGCACATGGTAGGGCCGTACAGTCACTTTCCAGGCTGACCTAAAGAAAGATAGGGATTGCAGTTGGAAACAGTCATCCAGCTGGGAATAGGTGCTCCTCCTGCTGATACCGACGGCTCAGTTGTAAACCAACCACTTGGCAGCGAAACCTTCCACAGCTGGAAAACACAAACGAGGCAAAGCAAACAAACAACCCCTAAATTGGGTTTAAACCAATGAACAGAAATCAGGCATTGCTTGAAAGCATACTAAAACTGGCTGGCATCTAAGAGAGCGTTTAGTAGCTCAGCACTTCTCTGCTGCACTTCAAAAATTAAGGAGAGAAACAGAGAAACAGTCTTAGATGAGGCAATAAATAATGGACACTTTCAACACATAATTTGCATGTGAATTAACCAGGCTGGCTAAATTAATTCACCCATTATGAACAGAGAATTTTACTGTCTGTGTTTTCAGGATCCCTACCGTGCTAAGTTAAACCGGCACTGAGGCAGGGACTGCTGGCTTCATGGAAATTTCCACTGAATTACTTTCCTCACAGTTATTAGCTATTCCACACTATTGATTTGGAAACGTAATGCTCATGGCAAGATTTGTCCCAGGACTTGTTCCCTCTTGTTTTTTCTCCATCATTCCTATTAGGGAGGTTGTACAGATAGGATTTTTGTGTGCCATGTGAAGGAAATAAAAAAAAAGAAAATGTTAGTTCTGTTATCTGAAGCATTTTTCAGTCCCCCTCCCTCCACAAAAGTGTTAAATCATACTGCTAAGGTAATTTTCTGTTGAAGATCAATTTAAAAGATTGGGGAGACTGAAGGGTGACTCCTTTGCAACATTATTTGAGTTGCTCCCTGGAGAAAATTTCAAATGATCTTAAAGTAGATGGCTGTCACAGAACATGGCAATAGGTTATTAATTACATAGCTTATAGCATCAAGAGCTGTCTGGAGAAAGATATAAGCTTGGAGAGTTACAGAGTAGTCAATAAATGACCTATTTCTTAGTAATGCATCAAAATTGTATTTTCAGTTACACACAAATTATACTTTCATAAATGGTACCTTCATGATTTTCTCCTTGAAAACTGTGCATATTTTCAGTCACATCAGTCACAACAGGTATTTCAAAGCTCAAGTCCAGAGAATTTAGCCAGGTAGTCTGTTGGGTTTACAGTGGCAATGCATAACCTAATTATTCAGATGGTGCATTATGTAGAGGGTACAACTAAGATTGCCTGGATGCTAGGTCATCTCTATGCTTTTATTAGGTACCAATCCCTTGTGATCTAAGTAGCCCTAAAACACAAACAGGGCAGAAAAAGGAAGTCTGAACTTATGGGAGTAGCTCAGGAGCAAAGGGTCAAAGAGCAGAGAAAAATACTTCTTTGTATGAGCATGAAGAGAAACAGAGAGGGCCCCTCTGCATTTACACAGGTCAGCTAAGAACGGCAACTTGTCTTCTGTACTAACTCAGCTCACGTATCAAAACCACAGCGCTCTCACCCACACAAGTGTTTCCATCACTATAACATCCAGCACCTCAAAATACGTCAAAAACATTTGAGAAAAGGGGAAAGAAGTATTGTTACCTCCCCTCAGCTAACAGAGAAACTGAATGCTTGGTTCAAGAAGATGACACCAGTGGCAGATGGGGGAACTGATCGTGTAATTCCAGCCTCATTCAGGGCTATATTCCCCTGCCCACAGAGGTTAAGGACAGATCCACTACAGAAAATGCCAAGACTTCAGCAAGGAACAAGCCATGCTGAAGACCAGTACAATACCAGCATATTTTTTTATGCTTTATTTCTGGATAAAAAGTACTGTCAGTCTCTGGTGCCAGCATATTAATCCATTGACCCATGGAGCTTCCTCCCTCCACATGGTCCATGAGAATGGTGCATGGAAGAGGAGGACAGAGACCGGGAGGGCTGACCGCGGCGCAGCAGGACTGTGGTACAGCCCTCTGGAGAGCTCCATCACCAAGAACAAGCTGTTAGAAACAATCTCTAGCTGCATGAATCAATGCCTACAAAAGCTGCCCAAATAGCTGCCACAGTCCTCCCTCATTTTCTATTGATTTTTCTCATGCAGAAAGCAAACCACATGGCAGCAGCATTACAGAAAATCCAAAGGGGCTGCCTCCTTCCAGCACGGAGAAAACGGGACTATGGTTCATGACAATTTGCCCTTTCTGTCTGTGTCACTTCAGTGCCAAACAGGATATTATGCATATAGGCAAGTTGTGTTGTCCTTTAAGTCATATCCTTTAAGACTGAAATTCATTTGCAAAATCACTAGGGTTTCTTCCTTTGCTTTTAGTGCCAGAAGAGATTAAAGAATTTACATCCAAACAGAGGGAACTTGAACACCATAACAGGATGGTACTTAAATATTGATTTTCTTATTAGTGGAAGGTTACAGCACAAGGTATTCATAGCACACATACCAAGGATGGATTGATATCATCTCTAGTTGCTTAGACCCTGGAACTTTACAGGATAACTTTTAAGTGTTGTCCAAATGACGAGCACAGAAATTACCTGGGTAAATACAATTAAGCTACCTGAAACGACCAGCATTTTAGTCTTGCAATAGCCCTCTATACTGAGCACAAACTCCAACTGCATTTGGATGGAAAATGATTGGAGCAGATTGCTATTAAAGAACTCGTTGCCTTTCCAGCCAGAAGCTGGTAGTGATAAAAGGGAAATTTAGATACATCATAGCTGCAAGTTCCCGTTTTAAAGTTTTTGTGAGCCACACAAATGAGAGGGAGCTTTCAGGAAGCATTCAGAAGTATTGAACAGCTCAATATTAAAGATATGGAATAAAAAAAATCTCACCAACCATAATTATGAGGGCAGGCTTTCTCCAGAAATTCATGAAACCATTTAAATTTTCAGAGATTCAATATTTAATTTCTATTAAATACTGTTTATGTATTCTTTTATCTGTCTAAATTAAAGAAAAGATAAACTGCATTCCTTGAACTAATAATCTTAAGGTTATTTTCTTCCACAGCAGAAACATTTTACTTTAAACAGAAAATTATCTCTGTATCTCTGAAAAGGTCATTTATTCAGGATGAGTGACAGGTGCCATAAACTTAGTAGATATCCCTTGTATGTCAGTTCAGCTCAACTGAACACAAAGCAAATCAATTCAGCCTGGTCAAGTATAATTACCTGCTGAAGCAAGACACATCATTTTGCATTTATTAACAATGCTGCAGAAGCACTAAATTCAACAGCAATTTTGATTAGCACGAGGCTCTAAAGAGCTCTTCCTTCCTAAGTGCTTCTTCCTCCAAAGAGTTTACAACATTAATTATTACAGTAAAATAATATTATTTGCACTGTCATGGCAATTAAAAGTTCCGCTTATGAATGAACAACAAATGACTGTGTCCAATTAGCGTGGCCAAGGTTTTTTTTGGAGGAGGAAGAGTGGCGGAAGGCTCCAGTGGATGCACTTCCCAGGAAGGGAAACTGGAGCTGTGCACGTCCTCGCTCCTTGGCTGTGAGTGGTGACCTCTGGCTTTGCCCTATCACTCTGCTCTCAATACCTCCTCTTAAAGAAGAGGGCAATACCCTGCCCCAGACCCCCATTTCTCCTGTCTGTTCAGACAAGACAGTTTTTGTCTGTCTTGTGTGTTTGCTAGGTTCCTCAAGGATTTGGATCCTGATTTCAGTTCCAGACTCATGGCTGAGAAAGGTGTTGCAACCTTGTCTGCAGCTTTATGCAAACAGCTTATCTGCTTTTGAGATGCTCTTCTGTTGAAACACCTCCGCCCACCCACCCAGAGCACTAAAAGGATAAAAAAAAAAAAAAAAAAAAAAGATTTTTCCACATGGAGCTAAGCAGGCTGTTCCCATCCTTGCTAGCTGCAGAGAATGGGCCAACACTGCCTATATCCCATCTGTTGATTTCTGTATGCAGGACACAACTTCAGTGGGGCCCAGGGTGAGAAATAAACATGATAATTTTGTCAATAAACAAGTTTTTAATAGAAAATTATTTATATTTCCTAATGAACTGCTGTATTATGCTAGGAGTTAATTAATGTTATCCCAGATTTTGCTTTCTGTCACTTCTTTCTATTACGTATTTTGTGGAACATGCAATAACACCTCAGATACAGAGAACAAAGGCAACCTCACACTAAACACCCACATCCAGCCTGAATGTGCCCTTGATTTAACAGCTATCAGTCTTCCCCAGGAAAGCAAGGTTAGCAGTAATGTTAAAATTAAAGCATACTATTGATTGTAATCATTGATTACTTGCTTATCTGGATATTTTAACCTAGATTTTTTTTATGTTTGATAAAATGTGCATTACTAATGCTCATAAATGGAATACACATTCAATATAAATTTCCATTCATTTTTATGCACATATATGATATTTCTAAGACACCAATGATGAGAGAAGGGCTAAAGAATGTAAAGTAACTGACAGCAAAAAAACTTTGAGCAAAGTAGGCTAGTGTTTTCAATACGTATGCAATAATTAAGCACAAAGTTGGGAAGACTGGAAGTAACTATTCTTTATATCAGAATTTAGAGCAGCTCTGTAAAGGTAAAGGCACTACTAGCCTCCAGCATAGCTGTATGGTTATATTGTAATAGTATTGTCAGTTGTATTTTTGTAAGTGACAGCAGACATGTTCTGGTTTAATAAAAATAAAATTTAATTTAATAAAAAGAATTGATTAAAAATAAAGATAAATCACAAAACCAGAAATGTTACACAACACAGTTAATTTAACAAGGCTAGCCTCATTGGACTTGTTGTTAAACCAGCCAACAGGCAAATTTGGCAGTGTGCCTTAGACTGCAATTTCCCTGATGCCCTTCCGAAGCACTAGAGAGAAACTACCAGATTCCCAAGGAGTTCTCTAATCATATAACTTGCCTGGATGTTATTTAGCATAAGATGCGTTTAAAGAACAAAGAATATCATTCTATACAATGGGGAATGCAATTTGTCTTATTTTGCAAGGCTCCTGCTGAAGTCCGGGCGCTGGAGGTGGGGTAGTCAGAATCAATTCACACCTGCATTCATCGCGCCCCGGGGATGAATGGATGCAGCCTCTGTGTCACATCCATAAGAGCTACTTCCATTATTCTCCAGTCCCTGCAAATGAGTATAATTCGATTGATTCTTTCTGTGCCTCCGAGAAGGTTACAAGGGACAAAGCTGGGCAAAAATGAGAGAGAGCAACATCCTCCCCGTGGAGCTCTGAAAACGCTGTGAGTGGGGAGAAACTCGAGTTGCTCCAACCCGGAGGTCCCTGGAGGCTGGAGACTGCAAGGATCTATCTTCTTAAAACTCTTAAGAACAGTAATGCAAAGTGAAAGCGTGTTTAAGTTGAGCAATCTTTGCCCATTTAGAAGAATGGTGATTTCTTATGCCTTATACTTCATTGTTTAATTAGCACACTGCGTAATGATTGTAAGTTACAGTAGCTGAAATTTTGCAAGGGTATCCTTGATATCTGAGGTAACCAAGGACTCATCATCCAGTTTGCCTAACTGCTTTGGACAAATGCTAAAAAAGCACTTTTCCTCCTTTTCATACGAAACAGGACTTCTTAAGAACCTGCTTCCTGCCTCCCTCTGTTTGATGCTCCTAAACCACAAAGAACTCCTGTTGGAGCCAGGATCCTTCTGTTTTTACCTTCCTTACTGGAAACAATGAACATTTTCTTCCTTTAATATAACTTTACCATGAGAACTAATAGATTCGCTAGAAAATCCTAAGCTTTAGGAAAACATTGCTTTTGATTATTTTCATTTCTCTATCCAGATAATCTAAATGAAAAATACCATTTTCAAGTCCATGTTTTGAAATGAGGCATTTTATATTTAATACTACTGTTCTCTGGAAAGAAAAAGATCGTGCTGTACTGAATCACTTTGATAAAAGAACATTGTTTTGTCTCACTGTTTAAAATTTCAGCATTTTACTGTGTCTGGGACAAAACACCATCTCCTAGCTAAATATTAATTATCTCATAAGAAAGGGAGCCTGTCATCATAATATGAATGGACCTAATCCACTGTATGTATAGGCATGTGTGTAGCCATCTATCTTGCTTATTCAGTCACAGTGTTAGAACAGAAAACAAAGCATCACTTGCTATCACAGAATTTTAGGTATGCACATATAAAGTTTCTAAAGCTTTCTGATAGGAAAAAAAGCATTTGACAAATGTAGTGAGTAATGAAAAACAGAAATACTGCTGACACTGGCATGTATAGCGTGAATAATGTCATCAATAGTAGTGCAAACTGAGACATCATGAAGGGTTTCCACAGTTGTTCTTTTTAGCTGTTCAGTGCCACGATTCAAAAGGCTTAAGGCATTTTACCTGCAGCACAGATGGCTGCAGATTATCCCTCCATGTGAATTTTTGGAGGGTACTCCTATCAGCTAGTCTGCAGAGGGCAAGAGTGTGGCAGGCTTCTCAAGAGCAGACCTTGGGAGCTGGCCTCCACGTTGCTCTGTGGAGGAATGTCTCTCATCTTCTACTGATGCAAGGGCCTGAGGGAACAAGGCAGGCAGGACTTGGGCACCCACTGCCCTGAGGACTTCAGCACCCCAAAAATCTGCTCTGAAATCCCAGGTGCTCACTTCCACACTCAGGGCCACACAGACATGGCTCCTCTAGCCTTGCCTGCACCTGCCAACCTCATGTTTCACCCCATCCTTGCTTCCCTCTGTGAAGCTAAGGAGGGGGGGAGACCAAAACTCTTGCAGATCATGCGACACAAAGCAGATTTTGCTAGCATTTTTGGATTGTTTTCTGAATATTTAAGCATAAATGGTCTTAAATTCACATAGTTCATCAGCCGCTTGCAAGTGTCAGAATGCATCCTCAAAGTATTAAGGAAATCACACAACTGAAAACACTTTCAGTGCCTGAAGGACCTGGAGTAAAGGGCCATGACTGTCACACAGCAGCTCCTGAACTGATACAATTTCAGGGATATACAACTGGAAAAAGTCATGTGCCCATGTGTGCACATATACAGACATACATAATGTCAATGTGGATGTAATTTAGCCACCAAGCTTATCTCAGGCTTAAACATCTTCAGCATCGCGTGGTTTGCTCAATAAAAGTTCTCAGCTCTGAACTCAGTTCAAAACGCTCAAAATTTTTCAATGTCAAAGACATTTCTCTTCCTTGCAAACTGAGCTAGAAGGACCATCTTCCTCCTTACTGTATTACAAGCAAGGGTCAATAAAGGAAGGCAAGGTCCTGCCCTTAATCATTTTCCCTTCTGCTCCCTCAGCCATGTGCTCCTCCAGCTTTCTGATGTGCAGGGTTTACAGGACCAGGAATAGGTGGAAGGGCAGAATGTTGAGATGAAATATATCAATTTACACAGTTTTTAGGAAAATATTTTTAATTACTTTTTTGCAGAGAGTAACGTATGATAACACAAGAGGTAAGTTCAGATACCTCCATGTTTTATGTTAAGTCATAATTAGCTGCAATGTATACACTTCATTTTAAAATAGCTATGAACATAAAGTAAATGGCAGGGACTGCCATCTGCTCTCTAAGCCATAATTAACTGCCTGATTATGAAACCCATGTATATTTATCTAATTAGTTTTAATAGTGTTGTTTTTGCTAGGGTTACACTAGAAATAAGGTGAAGTGGTGGGTGACACGGTTCTGCTGAGGCAGACGGAGCAGCGAGCGGCTCTCGCAGGGTGACACTGCCCTGGTCGGGTTGTAGGTTTTGCAAAAAACACCCAGGGCATCATGAAGTCGCCCTCCTCTGCCACAGCTTGCGTGGGATTCCAGGAAACACTCGTAGTACAGTGGGTAACAAAAAAAGGTCAGATATCCAGAAGTGCCCTTGCAATGGATGCATAAAGTCTCACCAAGCACATGTACTAACCAATACTGCTTCATGATTACTGATTTTCCAAGCGCCTGTACTCTATTGTTAACACAGTGCAGGAGATTTGTATATTTATCTGTTTTATTCAGGGGAAGGGGGAAAAAAAAACCACACTCGACTCTCAATATATTTTTTATCTAGCTCTATCTGCAGTATAACCAGTGTATTTGCTATTAATTTCAGGGTGAGAAGCATTTAATGCTTTGCCACAGGACAGACTCTGTCATAAATTCACATTTTGATTGTTACTCACACATTTTCTGCTGGATAAATACATTTAGGACCAGACTTAAGAAGTATTTCAGTTGCCAAAGGGTATATTTGATATTAATTTCCAGGGATGCTGGGGATCCAAATGCATGAAAACCCAGTTGTTTAGCCAAAGCTCACTGAATCGCTCTGTTCCCAAAGGCCCCAGGCTACCTGAATTTCTACAGATGAGGAAGCACCATGATTAGGGTGAGCAGGGACACCCCATATCACCCTGTAGAAGGGAAGGCCCTGCCAAAGCCTGGCCCCCTTTCACCATCCCTCTCTACACACATTGCAAAGTTTGCAGGATCAGATCCTATTTGTCAGGTCCTCACCTGTACACCAGCAGTATGCATTTATTTATACTCCCCTGTACACCAACATCACACATTTATTTATACCTCCTGTATATTCGGTATACCCACATTTAAAGACTACTTCCTCCCTGGCAGGAAAGTTCATCCATGAGCTACAAAGTTAACACTTGTAGGACCCACTTCCTGGGGTCTCTTTCTTTTTTGAACTTGCCTTGAAACAGGTCAGTGGCAATGGGCACATCTCCATGTTTCTGGGCCCTTCACAATGGAGTTAAAGCTGTCATCTCTACCTCAACACCAACCCCATGCGCCTGCAGGATCCATTACTGCTCCCATGTAATTTACGGAGAAGAACAGTCCATCATCCTAAGCAAAGACTGCACCAAATCCATCATCAAAGACCAGCAAATGAAGCGTGACAACCTTTTTCTCACTTAATGCCCGCAGTGGTGCCGTGTGACAGCGGTGACACGATGTGACTATCCCATAGTGCTGCGGGTACATTAATTTAGTGACACACATGCCTGTCTCCATTCTGCAGCTTTCTGTCCCCCACTCCCTAGGGATACCTGGTTATGGATGCCATTTTTTTCCAGCCTGCAGGGTGGAGAAAGAAAAAAAAAAAAAAAAAGACTTCAGCAGATGGGCTGAAATCCTCTGACCCCCAGAGGATTCACAGCACGGGATCTTCACACATTGCTGAAGATTGAAAAGCTCTGACTACAGTTCCCTTGCTCTTCTGGGGAACTGGAGGCCCATTGCGAGTCCAAATAAATTATTATTGCTCAGGTATTATTGCTCAGGTAATTACATGCTGTACAATTCTGGCCATATTGCAAATGACGAGTGGGAAGAGATCTCTGCTTTTTTTGGAGGAGTAGAGGGGGAAATGTAATTTTTCAAATGGGAACAATAAAATTATACAGCCCTTTTTAGAGCCCGCTTTTTTGGAATGCAGTTTACAGTCTGAGAGTCATAGCAGGAAGACAAAATAATAGAATACAAATTTCTGATGCTCCCATAAATAACGAGGAGCAGGCTTAATTCTCACTTCTACCACAAATTCACCAGCAGTCATCTGAGCAAGATGTTTTTATCCCACAAGATGAAGATGTGTAGCAAGCTAAAAAATTTAATTAAAGAACTGTGCCATTGCACTGGGCCTGTATCTCAGCTGGGAAAAGGCACAGTCATATTCCTTAGACCACACAAATTCTGCTTCCCCTCCTTATTTTTATTCATGAAATTAGGATCTCATTCTGTAAGACCATTAGCTAAGAAGCTTTACTGCTCTAATAGCTCTGCTTCTTTGAGCCCTTACATTAGGCTTGTGATGGCCTCTATCCAGAAAAGCACTTAAGTCTATCCCCCTGTAGCAGGGAAACATCCTCATTTTGGCTTCATGGGATCGTTTCACACATTGGAATTCACAAGGGTGCTATTGAATCAGGGCCTCATAGGCCCCGTATGTCCAATTATGAGCACTGGGTGCCTTAAGTATAAGCAAGTTGAGGCAGATATTGTCCACCATTTGTTGAAGTTTTTTTGAATGTTTTATGCCAACAGATTATTACCACTTTCTTTAAAAGAATACATATAGGCACATGCACATAATTATTAAAATTGTTTTCCATTTTAGAAAACATCCTTATGACTTTAAGACATCCTAAGTTCCTATTTATTTGTGCAAGGGATTCGGTGATCCCTCCGCCTTGCTTCGTGTACAAGAAGGATGCTCAAGTAGCATGACTGCTGCCCACCAACGCCTTGGCTGATAAAGCTTAAGCAAATACCTCAGCTGGAACAAGAAAGAGCACTTTCCCTCTGTTAATTTGTATTTTATCCTAGATTTCAATTATGCTGGAAGAGTTTACATGCTTCTGACACTATCCTCATAAACAAACAGAGCCAATTCCCACAGCCAAGTTTTAGAAGACCCTTGAAAAATTCTTAGGCTTCAGCTGCATGCCCTGGCATTGAGTCACTGAGTTTTCTTTCCATGCCAGATCAGGCAGAGTCCTCTCTGTTCCCTCTGCCTACATATTTTGCCACGTGACCTGCAAACAACCATCTGTCTTACGAGGCTACGTTACATTTAGCAAGGCCAAAATTTTTTTCAGGGTAATAATCAACTTGTAAAACCTTCGTATTTGCCTTTTTTGTTTAAGCATAAATAAATAAATAAGCAGATCTGAGCATATATTTTCCCAGGAAGAGAAAATCGCTCCATCTCTTACACACACCTCAAATCACCTGGGTTCCTCAGAGGTTCCTCTCAGCCAGAGAGGGTAGAAGCAGTAAGACAGTCAGACATACAGAAGCTGGGTAACAACAGGCTAATGACACATCACTTACCACAAAAACCAGGAGCTCTGGCACACTCTGGGCACAAAAAAATGGAAGAGAGCACAATGTGAATGCAAGAGCAAGTTCTTTTTCTGATGGCTCACTTAATGCAGTTTTGAAGCACAGAAAGGAAGAAGAAATTCCCCACTGCAGGCTAGCCCTGTGGTGATTTTCAATGGGCTTTTTGTCACCTCTTTAATTTGGAAGCCAGCTTCTTGACAGTGGGCTATGAGTACATAAGTACTCTCGCTGAGCTCTCCTAGAGCTCTCCTTAGTCAAAAATTGGATGACAGCATGATGCTTCTACCTGTCAGGATCTGTGACACCAACCGCTTTTCTCACTGATCGAGCACTTCTGCCTAGAGCTCCGCAGGAAATAACTAGGGGCCAAGCAGCTCTGATCTATGTACAGGGGACACTGGAATAAGGCTTTGTAGAAGGGACTGAAAACTCTCTTAAGAGACTTACTTGCAAGCAGTGGCCTAAGTTTGGTGTTATATTTTATCTTCCAAGCTTGCTGAGGGCCACATTTAAACCTGAGGAGATCTCTGAAGAAAGACTGCAGAGCCATGCAGGCTCTGTCACTTGGAGCTGGGCAGATGTGAGGACTTTGTACAATGACCTGATTTAGGGTACGGGTTTTCTGGTGTATTAGAGAGACAGGATGAAGCTGTGAAAAATCTCCATGTTCAAACTGAACTCGGCCCTTCAGGGCTAGGCCTGCAGAGCCAGAGCTCTGTAGAGATGGGCTCAATCAAGGCTGAGAAGATATCAAGACAGAAGATATCAATCCAGCTTGTGAGTTGTTGCTCATTTGGCATCAGGGAGCTAAGTCAGTTCAGACAGACTGGTCCAACCTACTGTCACAGATGCCCTGACTTCTGCTAAGTGGTCTTCAGTCCAGAGGAGCACGCTGGACCACGGTGAAACTCTTGCTGGATCACTGGGTACCCCTAAATACTTCTGCTTAGAAACTATGGATCAGATGCTAAAACTGGGAATCAGAGTGAGGCTAAAAGTAGTTTCCACAATTGCCAAGGGCTCTTTTACACCAGAAAAATACCACGCGTGCACAGCAGCCTCGGTGCTATTAAGCTCAGCTCCACGTGAATTTCCTTGGAGCCCGTGTGAAGCAGCTTGGGGCTGGGCTGAAGGGGGAAGCTGTTTGACAGCTGTGGCAGGAGGGATGGGGGAAGCTGAGCACCCTGCTGCTGAGCATCTCCATCAGGACTGCAGCCACAGCAAAACAGGCAGCGCGGCAGCACGAATCAGCTGAGATTTGTGAATAGAGCAAAGGGAAAGATCTGCCCAGAGAAGAAAACCGGGCCCAGTGTAAAGAGAGAAGCTATTCTGCAGAATTGCAGCTCTTATCTTTTCTTCTACCTTCAATTGGTCTCCCTGTGTGCTGCTCCCCGTCTATGCTTCCATGCTTAGCTATTAATTCTGTGAAGTGGTTAGAAAAACCGTCACATGGGAAATGGAATATAAAGATTAAAGTGCATCATCATCCTCACCTACATTTAGGAACTGGAGTGAAGAAAAAAGATTTTGTTTGAAAAAGTGCAGATAAACATATTTGTGAAATCCTTACCTAGATTCACACATATCAAACAGTTTAGCAAGAATTTTGGCAACCTAGGGACAACTCAGGGTTTTTAATGACAGTAGTTGAATAGTGTTAAAGGCCAAGGTCTCTCTCAAATGCCTTCTCTAACTTAAGAGCAACAGGATTTATACCCTTCCTGCTTGAAGAGGGTGTCTGCATGTCATGCAGGCAGGTTGTGTATTTTGAAAGACAGCCTGCCTTTTGTTCTAAGGTAATGAAATTAGCTTCTTTAGAACAGCTATTATTAAAACAAGCTCTTATGGAATTTAAACAGTACAGAAGACAATTTCAGGAAAAGCACAGTATTCATGCTGCCTGTTGAAAGGGCACAGCATGTAAAGAAACCCTCTGCAGTCTGCTTTTATCTCCTCATCAAATCTGTAAACGGAGAGACTGTATTTTAGAACCTAATTGTTTGAGAATGGGTTGCATCTCAGGAAACAATGTTACTCATAATCTGAGTGCAAAAATCCCATTGCTATGCACAGAAAAGGGCACAGTGGTAAAATACACAACAATCCCCAAACGAAACCCAAATGCAAATATATTCCTGCAACTCAGAACTCTCTGGAACAAGAAAAAGTGCACAGAAAGCCTTAACTTAGTCTTCCAAATAGTAAAGTGATTCCCAGCACCTTTTTTTTTTTTAAATCAACAGTTTGGACCAAGCAGTAACAAGGGCTCTTGCTCTGCAGGAGGCACAAAGTGAGGGACACCCCCAATGCTTCAGGAACCCTTTGCCCTGCAAAGCAGAAATGGTCCAAGGAAAGCCAAGGGGATTTTGGAGTCTTGCCCCAAGCACCCCAGCCTCCAAACTTAAGATCTGGCACCTACACAAGCAGAGCAGGCACTTCCAGGGCTAGCACAGAACTAGTACAGCTTATCCTGGAGGGCAACCACCACCAACAACAACCTTCAGGGCAAAGACCAACAGATCCAGAGTCTGCCTGCATTACTTGCATCACATTCCCACCGCTTTCCTCTCCTGCAAGCCTTGGCTGAACTCACGAATACCTAGGAATGCTGCAAAGCAGCGCTGTAAAGAGCAGCTGCAGGTGTCAATGCCCCACGAGACAGCCCCAGGGCCTTACTGTTCCTTCCAGCATGGATAAACCTGATTTGTCTCCAGAGCCAGGGATTTCAGGGTAAAATGGGTTTCTCCTCGGAAAACATGCACTTAACAAAAACGAGAATGATTTACAAGGACATTTCCCAGAAATCGTCTTTGCGAAATAATTGTCAAAATTATTTTTAACCAGAGTGATCCCTTTAATCTTAATATTAGAACAACCTGTTGGAGTAAAAATGGTACAATACAGAGAAGAGAAAATATTTTCCTTTGCAAACATGTAGTTTTCATCTTTTCTGATTCAATTCAAGGGCAAACCAGAAGGTCAACATCTTAGAATTTCTTAAAGGAGAGAAACTCTTTTCTCAGCCTGCTTTAATGCTGGCAAATTCCCCAAGCTCCAGGTTAAATGAAGTTCAGCAACCCAGGTGATCAAAAGTCATAACTCACAGAAAAAATGTCTACCTCACATTGCATCCATAAATGAAGAACTTCATTCCTCTCTGCCATGGAGACAAGTGCCACTTTGCATCTTCGCTCAGCTGTGGAAATAATGATGTTCTCTCAGTCTCGTGGACGTAGCACATGAGCTTCCTCCTAAGCCTCTCAAGGAAAACAGCAGCAGAGCTGGAAGCAACAGCCCTTTTTCCCTGGAGAGGCTGAACTCCAGCCCCTCACCAGCACAGAGGGATTCTATCATGATACCCGAGGTTTCCTGGCTTTGCCTACGGCACCTGTCACCAAGCAGGGCCCCAGCTGGGGATTTGGGTGACACGTGCCCTGTTACTGCTCATCTGCTTAACAGACATTTCAACTTCACACTGCAATCTTAGGGCTGGAAACTCTGCCGTGGCCATTTCATCCACCATCCAACAGGCAGGACAGAGCTGGACAAGTCTCTTACCTGGAGCCATGGACTCTGCCAGTGTGGGAGGATCCCTGGCAGAGCCATGTGGGCCTGCAAGCCAGCACAACAGGGCAACTCAGATAAATTTGTCGACTAGAAAAGCATAGGAGACTGCTCGGTTGTGTCCAAAGGTTGTCTCCCTTCAGATAGCTACCCAAACATTTGATTTCAGCTATGTCTTCAGCCATACATTGGATATGAAGACAACATCCCTTTAGTCTGGACTTGGAAACACAACTAAACAACAAGTCACCTCACCATGCAAAAACTGGGAGGCAGCCAATAAAACTTTCAGGTGCTAGGCTTTAATCAAACAAGAAAAAGTATTTCCCATGAAAAAAGGTGGATTTTTTTTTTTTTGCTGTGGAAAGCTGTAAGGCTAAAACACGCAAAAAGGGTTAGACTTAAACACAACACAAGCTCCAGCCCAGAAAACTGCAGCTTGCTGGGGTACAGGGAGTAAACTAGTGCACCTGCCTCCTTCTCACACTGTCTCTGAGCACACGTTAGGTGCCTACTGTGGAGCCTGGAGAGCGCTTAGGGGAAAAACAGATCTCTGATTTGGCATTTATAAAGGGACAAAAGAAAAAAAAAATAAAAGTGTCCGCAGGTGGCAGTTGTGGGTTGCACAGCTACTTTTTTTGCCTCGGGATCTGCAGCAGTGTGCACGGTCCCCTCTTCTGCATGCCCGCTGGCTCACACATGCGGCCGCAGCTCAGCGCGCGGCAGCGAGCGGCGCTGCCGGCAGATCACAGGCTGCGGCTTTGCCAAGAGACTGCGGAGCCAGCTCCCAAACACTGCTTTTCATTAGATAAAAGCACCCCCTGTCAGTCAGGACAGCTGTACGGCTAATTTTCCACATGAATCATTTCCATATACACGTTTGACGCTGACCTGCAGGTGCAGGTGAGTCTCTGGGGGTGATTTCTGGCTTGCACGGGGAGGGGAGGACCTGGCACAGGATGGTGTGGGTGAAACGAGCACCCAGAACATCACTGCAAGTGAGTGCGAGCACCGAAGCAGGACCATTTCCAATCTTTCTGGCAGAGGATGATATATCAAACTGCTTTCCAAAGTGAAACCCCCACTCCCGAGCACTGAAATACAGCACCTTTGGGCTCCATCCTATTATGAAATACGAGCACAATCAGCTACCACATTTCTGCCCTGCCACTGTGCTTGCAGACAGGTTTGAACCCCTGTATGTGACAAGCACTTTTCAGGCCTTTCAAGCATTTGAAAAATGTCTGTCGGTGCCTTCTGTGATCCAAGAGCATTGGCAGAGATGGGTCAATCATGCTGTCCTTCAGATTACAACAACACAGCTCGAGAGGCTGGCCCTTGGACAGAGGTCCTGCCATGCACGCTTGGGAGAATGGAGGGCAGGAGCAATTCACTTGTGAAATTAGATCGGCTTGCAGTGCTGTCAGGTACACATTACAGCTTGGAAGAGGACAGAGGTGTCATCTCTCCTCTCCACATGCACAGACACGATGTATTGCTTTGCATGTAGAAACAGTAAGCCCAGAGGAGATTCATTAATTCCTGTTCTTCTGAATCCTCAAGACCAGCAAGACCTCCTCAAGACCTTTAGAAGATAAATATACCATCTCCACAAGCACTTGCTCCAATTTGTGGCTGTCTAACAAGGCACCCCTTGCAGAGCGCTCACCCTGCATGGCAAATAGCGGTGAAGTTGAGGATAAAGGCAGATAAATCCCATCCAAGGTGGGCAGCATCAAGTTTAGATACTTCTCACATGGAAGGAAAAGCCTGAGAAGTAAGTTTGCTTGTTTGACCACAAGCTGTTGCTCTGCTATTGGTCTGAAAGCACCAAACTGAATATTAAAAAGCTATCTGAGAAAGTTAAGACAAGATTTAATTTTAACAATAAGGTCAATTGTAATTTTACCCAAGCTGACTCGCTCACTGCTTATTGTCAATGCAAACCAAAAGAATAATTTTAAGCGTTAATGAGGATATTTGTTTTCAAGGGATCCTTTTATTCTTGTACACACTGAAGGGGAGGGCAGAGAAGGCAAAAAGGGCCCTCTGGCTGGAGCACTGAGGTCTGAGCCTTCACAGGGCTTGCAGAGAGCCAGTTTTGGGGATGGAGTGCAGCTGTATTTCTGAACGACTCCATCTAATTTGTACTTATGGATAAAAGCCCTCCCGTACCACAAATCATCATGCAATTAACATGCAACAATTTAGGGAGACTTTCCTCTGCTTGCTGCTGAACTACCTTCGATGTCATTAATGAGAGCTAATTAAATCAATCAAGTCACCATCTTACTCCAACATTACTGTGGTTACTGAACCTCTGTGAGATAGGGAACATTTTCTCAGGCATTGTAAATATCAAGACGCACATTCATCATGTTGTCTTTCCAGCACACGTCTGCTCTCACCGCTGCTTGCTTCATTTGTCATCTGTTGTCACCATCCCTATCCCCAATACATCTAGGTGCCAATTAATTCTTCCCTCATTTCCCTGTATGCCTCAAATGCACTGTACTGGGTAATCTCCATCTTAGTATCTACTCCAAAGCTCTCGTTATAGGAAAACAACAATTCTCAGCCACATCCCCTGCATTATGTGACTGTGACCATATCTTCTCCGGCTGTGTATTTAGTTGTTAGGAAACAGCTCAAGTAAACTGGGGATTTACCTTTTATGGACCCCTATCATCTTGATTTAGGGGCTTTTCTTCTAGCAGCATGAGGAAGTGGAGAAAAAACAAACCCTCTCCCATCACCTTTTTCAGATGAGATTTTGACTCCCTCCTGTCCCTCTCGTGTCCCGATAAGAGACTTGTAGTGCAATTAAAACCACAGCAAACCAAAACAAAACCTCTTCCGTGATTTGTTTTCTCTCACAATCTGTCCAAGATTTTCTAGGACAACAATTAAAGTGAGTAATCAGTACAGATCTTTACCACCTTTTAAACACTTTTTATCTGAGGAGTAGAAAGTTTTAATTTTGAAATAAAATCAATAGATTTTACTTCAAGGCTTACAATATTAGGCAATGACATTTCTGATATACCACCAGCCTACTGACCTGGCATTACGAAAATATAGAGGAGCTTTTCTTGCAACAAGAGCAGCCTCTCATTATAATATAACATTTAGTCTCTATTTATGTTTCCCACTCTGTCTGGCTAACTTTCCTTTTTATTTACAAACCAGCTATATTAATGTGCTTTAATTTCAACACTAGTTGTTCATTTTAGAGATAAATCAATAGGTTAAAAAAAAAAAACACACTAAAAGAAAGTGGCCCCAGCTCTAACACCAGACCTATCTGCCATAACTCCAAAGCAGTCTGCACATTTTTTTTTTACGTTGCCAGCACCCAGAAGCATTTTCCACATATTAATTATACAAACAGGGACTCGCAGCTCAGAGAGGGAGCCGCTACCACATTTAGCATTCGTTTCTTAAGTATTTCATGGATGTGAAGGTGCATCCTCTGTCCTGCTGCAGCACTACACCTTGCTAACAACCCACAGTAAGCACCGATATGAGCCTTCCTCAAAAGTAGCCAGGAAATCTCAGTTTGGCCATAAAGCAGGAGATAAATACACACATTAAGCTTCAGTTTTGGAAAGCTTCTTATCTAAGTCTTCATGCATACTTCTCACGGGCAGCAGGACCATAATTTGCCTAGATAAAATACTGGTGTTTTTACATTATTCCAGTCAGTGCACTAACCAGTGCACCAGTTATTGCACTGGGGTTATTCCACTTATGCCTGGAATAACAGGCACATAGACCTTGACTTCTCTGAACTTAGTGCACTGGGAAGAACGCTCCAATAATGCCTCAAATCAGTTGAATTACATTGATATAAGACAGACTTAGTGAGAACAGGGATGGAATATGGTAGAGGGATGTGATAATTTCTTATCCTACTGTCCAAGAATTTTTTGAGCTCATCTGAGACATTATAAGTAATAACTTGCCTACTGTTATTATTACAGATTGCTATTGTTATATGTTATAGTAGTATGTACAGTCCCAGCTGAGAGTAGTGATGGGAGAACCTTTTCATCCATGATTTGGACCCATCTGTAGAAGGACCAAAGAGGTGAAGCATTTCTGAAGGCACAACAAATAGCTTAGCATTGAGTATCTCCATACACCAGTGAGCAGCACTGTCAGACAACATGGCAGTTTTCAGCATAACACCACTTTCCTTCCTTCCCTAAACCCCAGCCTCTTCTACCACTGAAAAAGAGAAAAATAAATGCACCACAAAAGAGATCAGACAGAGAACATATTTGCTTTAGGAGGTCTACCTACAAAGTGGCAGCTCTACCTGTATCAGGAAGGGGTTTTGAAGAGTTGGTCAGGAAACAGAAAAATCTCCAAGCGGTAAATAGTCTTTGCAATATTTGGTTACTCTGGCATTTGTGTTTTGTTAAGGTTGCCTTCCCCCTACCAAGTCTGAAAAGATACACTTTTTCACTAAACTCTAGTTTTCTGTCATGAAAATCATACTGGGAAAATTTGAAACCTTGCTAGTGAGAATCACAGTGGATTGGTGCACAGAAACCAAACCACATGTGATGCCATGTCTCATGAAAAACTTCAATTCTGATTCTTACTGTTTGAGTGAATTTGTTAAGCCCTAATCCAATTTTCCCTTGTTTCTTTGCGCCCTCATACAGTGCTGTAGCAATTTAAAGTCCATGGCAGACTTGTTTATTGAATAAATACATCTGTTTGACTACACAGTCTCTCCAACTTCAACAGAGAATCAATGAAATTATTTCCTTAGAGGAAAGAATTTGACAAAATTCTTGGTCTAATCCACCTAATATCATTTACTTGACTAAACTCATTTGACTAAAAGCATTCTGCCAGTTAAATGCATTTCATCAGGCATATGCATATAATTCTGGTGACAAAGTGATTTTTTGTCAACAAAATACAGCTTGGCATGTGTACAACAAAATTATTTAGCAGGGAGTGAGTACACAGTAAAGGCAGGAATCAGATTCTGAAGATTTTGCAGTTATAAAAAGACAAGAAAGAGAGAGAAGTTATCTGTTCAGTGCCAGACTGTGGGAAGTAGTTTACATGAAAAGAGTGGAGTTTACAAGGCAACATCATTTTCCTATAGGCCTTTAACATTACCATAAATCAAATCATCAACAGAGCCATGGTCACACTGCATGGGTGTTTCGTTTTCTAAGTCTGCTTTTGACTGCGATGCGTTTGATCCTGCAGTCAGTAGATGTGTTTAATGTGTTAATTGCAAACTCCTCTGGTCTTCATCCAACATGTTTCTCGGTTTACTGGCATCAGAAGCATGCAAATAAGGTGACTGAATTATTTTGCCGTTTGAGCATCTTTGTGTCTTTATCTACTCTAAGGACCAATGGTTGAATCTCAGTCCTGATTCTGCAAAACCATGGATATTGCTAATGTACACAAGTAAAACCTACTCTGCTTAACACAGTGGGTGAAATGGTCACAGGAGAGAGATCTCAGTAGTACTTGCAGGGTTCACATCCCTAAGGCTCAGGGTGGTGAATCAGAGAGCAGGGAAGGGCAAAACACCATGCAAGTGTTCAACAGTCCTTGCTCCTGCCTTCTGCTCCCCAGCATTAGGCTGTTCAGGCTCTGATCCTTCCCATCTTTTGGAAAAAAAAAAAAAAGGCAGCTTTAAAAAGGCATACAAGCTACCACATTCCTTGTGCAACACACATGCTGCCTTCATCTGAGCTTAGTACAACCTCAACAGGCCTTGAGCAAATGACATTAAAGGAAGCATACACTTGTCTGCCCTTGTTTTTGGTTTGGCAAATTGAAAAAAGTAACATTGCTTTTCATGTTAAATCAGAACCTAAATCACACCTCTCAGTGATAAGACTTGACATCCAAGATATAAAACTTGGGTAATAAGACACCCAAGTCATAAGACTCAGAAAATTGTTGATGCTACTTGAAGGTACTTGAGTGACATTACAGCTGCAGAAGAGATCAGAATCTGTGCCAATGTTAGTATTTACAGTCATTTGATAGAAAACATGTCTATTAAGTTTCACTGGCTTGGTGTACAGCTTTTCTTACTAACAGATGGATAAATGACCAAGTTTTATGCATAGTAAAGAAAAGCAGGAAGTAGAAAAGGAAGTATGGATGAGGCAAGAAGCAAGAGTCACAGGCTGAAGATCTGTGGTCATAGTTCAGGTCAGAGACAGTGGTGAGAGGGGAGCTATATAAGGCAATTCATCAGTTGAGAAAGAAGGATAGGTAGAGCAGGGGATACAGGTTGTCAGGGCTGAGGAAGTTGTGTTGTAAGTGGCAACACAAGCAGGAACACATTTTCCTATAATGGCAGTGGAACACAGTGGGAAGAGAACTTAACCACAACTGTCAAATATCATCTGTTCCCAGGACACACAGAGAGGAAAAAAGAAATCTTGGACAGTATTATTTATTTTGTGGAAGTGCTGTTTTATTTTTGTAGAAGTACAGTTTTACTTTTGAGTTGTGTAAGAGGTACAGCACAAACAGCAAAGAGGGGAGGTGCAGGCTGGTATGTGCAGACCAGAATTAAAAATTTTTGGATTTCTTCATGGTAAAGGAACATTCTCTTTTCAGCTCCTAAGGACCAACTGAATGGTGAGGGCATCACCTTAGGATCAAAGTGAAGCAAATGGGGTTAATGCCAGATATCCTTGGCATCTGAACACCCCATTTCTCTCTGTTCTTCCAACAGCACTTGATATTTTCTTATATGATTCACAGTGACTTACAACAGCCAGCATATCTCCTTCACCAAGCCCTCACTCGTTACTGCTATTGTAATTTTAAAGTCTTTGAGCTGTACTTACAGTTAGGCTATTGGAACAGGAGTTGAAGTGCTCTGGTAGGAGAAGCTAAACTGAAAAGCCATGGTTTTTCCACACTGGTGCATTTTGAGAGGCACATCTGGCAGCAGGGTTTACATATCTAGGTAATTATTGTCCAGGAGAGAAATTAAGTTAGCCTCATTTCTCCCTCTCAGTGGTTGTACTTCAGCTGAAGTGGTAATAAACGAGAATCTCATAAACTCACCACTAGCCACCAGGGTCATTTGTCTGTTATTGATCTGCAGTGTAATTTAATGGTGTGGAAAAGCAGGTACAGAGAGCCTTTTGTTCCTCTCTGCAGATGAGGAAAGCCCTGCAGTTTATGAAGGACAGGCTCTGCACAGGCTCCATGGCCCTGGCAGAGCCTTAGTGTCAGACACCTCCTCCACAGCATCACCATCACCTCCAGCAAGTGCCAATGCCCACTCTCAGCCATCCCCATGGGGCTTCAGCTGCTGAATTTCACTATTTAGTCATGAAAACACAAGTTGTGCTGGCAGGTGTTTGAGTTAGACCAAAGAGCCTAAAGCGCCCAATCCACCAGTACCACTGCTGTGCTGATGTGCCCCCATACAGGCTCTACGCCCAACATGATATTATGGTTGAAGTCTATGATTTTGAAGGTCTTTTCCAACCATAATGATTCTATGAGAGGCGGCCCAGACCTACTGTGTCCCCTCTGCCACTGGCCCTATTCACCAGGGAAGCAAGGTCCTGCATAAGGGTCAAAATGCTTAGACTTGATGGCATATTTGTCCTGAATAGGGGAATTTTATAATGGGAACGTTCAAATGGCCTCATCAAAAGGCATGACATGAAGAGATGCATTTGAATCAAACCTAAGTGGCAATAAATAAACAGAAAGTACCACAGAGTTGTAGCTGTTCCTGTCGAACTTCCAACCAAAGAGCTGCTCCTCTGCTCAGAAGAGAAAGATGGTTTCTGCTGCAGAGACTTAAGAGGTGGGAAAACCCTTCAGTCCTGGGCTCAGCCTCGAAACCTGAAGGAGTTTTCAGGCTTAATCTGTGACTGTCACAAACTAGGAATAGCTTTAATCATCATAGATTCAGGCTATTCCTTCCAGCTCTCCCTCACCCAAATGTTTATCTTGGAAGCTTGATTTGCTCAACCAACAAGAGACTTTTAAACCAAACTGCAAAACACCTTGAAATTTATGACTATCATCAATGGGAACCACAAAATTAAGAACAAAGACTCCAACACAGCCTCAGTCAGTTTTGCCATCCACATGACTAAGCTGTGCAAAAGCCATAAAGAGGAACTGCAAACACCGAGCCACAAGTCCTAGCCATCCTTTCCCCCCAGATTAATCCTGGATGATAAACATGCCTCAGTTTATACAGCTGCCAGCCTTCCCACCCTTGCTGATCATATACATAAATAAAACACAGTGATCTCACATCTCTTAAAAAGCAAAAGCAAGTTGTAGGAGTCCCAGCTAGTCTAGCTGCAAGAACTCCGAGTGAGTTTTGATTGAAGCTGACTATTAATGGATACAATTAAGATGCTGTTTCAGTTTAAAGATGAATTGGCCATGCAGCAACAAATTGTGCATGCTTATTGCTGCCACGCTGAGACAGGTAATCAGGGAATGAAGTTGTAATTGTGGCACCTCTTGTTTTGCTTCTGCTGGAGTGCAGAATGCAAGATTCAATTTAACAAACAATTTGCCACACGGATCATCCCTGCGGGGTGGAAAAGCAGAGATTGCTGGGAAGGCTCCCTTTGAGGTTTTCTCCTTTTAAAATCTGCTACAGGCTAACAGGCACTTCCCTTTACCTTTGTACCCAAATAGAAAGGAAAAGAGAAACCCAGGATCATTGTGAACAGGGCAAAATCAGAGAGAACCAGAGTCAGCAGACCAGAACAAGAGACACAGATGTGGGGAAAGAGGCTTATTTTACACTGGAAACTTCCCTGGAGGATCCCTTAGTCCTGAAGTGTTAAGGTCTCCCTACCTGCTCTTCCCACCTTCTGTGGAGGGAAGGATTTGCAAGAAAGGGGACTTGCCCTCCTAACTCCCTTTCTCCAAAGCAGTCAAACTGAAGTCACCTGGTTGTTCATCAAACCAAACATTCCTCTTTTCCAAGAGGAAAGGGGCAGAAGAAAGAGTGGAGGAAATTGTATTGGATTTAGCAGTCTGCTTTCAACCCAGCAGAATTCAGAAACATCGCCAATGGAGGTCTTAAACATGCTGATTCTGTCAACACTGACATATCTGTGAACTCTTTGATATAGTGTGGTTATTACAGCATCTTTAAGTGCATTTCTGAAAGAAGGGAAATAATCTTGTTCTAGTGAATTGCTAGACACATAGTAATTTTAATGGGCATTTTACCTTTAATAGCCCCACATCTGTTCAGTGCAAAATTAGAAACAAAAGAACACATTTCTGTTTTATATGAGCAAGAGAAAGTCCTGGGCGGTATCAAACGCATGGGTGGTACTCTACCCTCTGGTTTTGCCAGCAACTCCTGTCTCGCCATTTCCTGTGGTTTGATGATTTAGGGCCTCAAGGACTGGCATTTAAAGGGCTCCAAATAGATGTCTGTTGGCACCAGAGATTCCCTGGACAGTACCCTCAGGCCATGGTTTGCTTGGCTTCATTTGCCCCCATTTGGGATCTACCATTGCACATAGTTACTGCCTCCAAGTTTCTGCTCCTCTATGAGGCCAACCCCAGGCACACATTACACCTGTCTCCAATTCACTGCTGCTAGCGACTGATAGTCAAGCACTTGAACACATTTAAAACCCAAATCTCGGGGATTACATTCTGTTTCTTGAATGCTGTATGCATGCTGTGTGCTTTTGGAGCTTAGGGCCAAACAAGACAGGCTTCAGCTATTGCTTCTTCACAGTGATGACACTGACACCATCTTTTTGGTGAGAAGGAGGACAAAGAAAGTTGTCCTCCAATTGCTAGTCTAATTAGTCTGGGTAACAAGGACATTAGCTGTCAGAGGGCTGCACACCCCAGCCATGGGGATCATGCCAGGACCTGTTCTTCACTGGGACCTGGGTCAGAAAATGATCTTTCATCAGCAACTGGAGGAATAAACCACTGCTCATCTGCACCTGGCAGCTCTTTTCCTTAGCAGTGCAGGGGAACTTGTGGGGCACAAGTTGGAAGTTGCTTTATCTGTTACTCACAAGGAAAGGAAATCCACTCACAGTAGCCTTCCCTAGGTCAGGTAGCTTACAGGAGACAAGACACCAGGGAGAACAGGATGTCCACTACAGGAGTATCATCCTGATAAAAGGATGCCTTTATATCACCCCAATTAAGCAATCTTCATTACACGTTGAGGCTTAGTTCATTTTTCTGTTGTCACAGGGTGTATGTAGAAGCCCTCCACAGGAGTGGAGGAACACACTACAGAAGACAAGACTAAACAGTAAATTGCCATTTTTCTCACCCAGACAGAAATAGAACACCTCATTCTTTCAGACTAAGAAATTATTCACTTTTTTCCCCACCTTGAAAAGTAGAAAATTAAGAGCAAAACAGTATTTGGACCTTGTCCCAGTGCATTTATTCCATGCATGCTATTTGGCTAGTGAAATGAGAGTGCCAGGTGTGCCAATTTACATTTGAAGTTCACACCTTGAAGTAGATGACCCAGCTCCCTTGCACAAGCCCCCTGAGCAAAAAGAGTACCCCAAGAGAAGCTGCTGAAGCTACTTAGCAGCTGGGGGAAAAGGGAAAAAAAAAAAGAATTCAAATTCTTCATTTATAATCTCCACTAGCTCTGTGACAGCAGAAATTCTTCCCTGGCCACAGACTGGGAGCTACTAATTTAGGTCACTGGAGAGGGGGGAGACAGATGTGGTAATTCACAACACAGCTTTCAGACTGCCCTAGGCACCTAAAGCAGGTGCAAATTGGAAGAAAAAAGAACATATGTGTCCCTGAAGGTGCCCATCTTTGATGTCCCAAGTCAGCTAGACACACCAAATACCCCTCCCTTCTGACACAAGTGGGTCTTGTTAACTGCTCCACTGTACAGCTGGGCAGGGAAATCAGTCAGAGAAAGGTCAAACACCCGACCTTGCTAATGCAGCCATGAATGCTTAATATCTCTCTGATCTGTCTCACTAAGTTTGATAGAGTTGTAAATACTTTATAAAGAAGGAGATTTTTTAATCTGCTCAGTACCTAGGACGTGACTCAGGGAAGAGGGGAGCTGAGATCCCAGTCCTTAGCCTGAAGCAACGCTCCAATTTTCACCAGCTGTCTGGAGCATAACTCCAGCAACAAGTATAATGCTAAAAATTTAACATTTTTAATTATAAGGCCCTATCAGAGATGAACTCCTCCAGTTTTATGCACACACTTGCAGCAATCTCCCTCACGGACATTGCAATAACACTTCTTTGAGTTAGTAAACCATCAGCCCAACCATACTGTTGCCAGACAAAAGATTTTAAAACCTGTCCTCCCCCCCAAAATTTAAAAAAATAAAACAAAACCCTTACTCTTTGCAGTAAACAGCAATGCTCCCAACTGTGGTGAAGACTGTACACAGCTGAAGCAACCACCACCTCCTACCCAAGCCCAACTACAGAAGGTACCAGAACATACTCAGCCCAAAGCACCTGCCCCCTTGGTCTCCTTTTCAAAGCCCCACTCGAACTCTCCACCTGCAGCAGTTACACGGGGCAACAACCCACAGGAAGCTCTCAGCCCCTTGTGCTCCCCTGGCCCAGGGCCCTGGAACAGGCTGCTCAGAGAAGCTGTGGAGTCTCCTTCTCTGGAGATCTTCTAAACCCGCCTGGATGCCACCCTGTGCCATGTGCTCTGGGTGTCCCTGCTGGAGCAGGGGGGTTGGACTAGATGATCTCTAGAGGTCCCTTCCAACCTCAACCTCTGTGTGATTCTGTGACCCACCCATGAGTCTCCAGCCCTTGCAGACACCCTGTTTATGCCTCACCTGTGGGACCACTTACCCCGCCTGAGGAGGCTGATGGAGCCTCCCCAGCCTGGCCAGCTGGTTGGGGACCTGTTTCCACCTCCTCTGCTCAGCCTTTGGCCATGGTTGGATGAATCCGAGTTCCCTCTTCCCCATGATCCCTAATTGGGAGCAGGAAGTTGGGCAGCTTCAAATGGAAACCTCCAAATTAATCATCCTTTCTGAAAACACTAAGGGAACCCTAAGAGCTGAGCCCTTAAGTGGGTTTGGAGAATCGTTAAAAATGAAATTTGTGCCGTGGTTGTAGTTTGTGAAAGTCAAGCTATCAAAGTTTCTCGTGTTATAGAAATGTCGAGAGAACAGAGTGTAACCATAGCTGGCTCTGCTTTTATCTTCTTGGGGCAGGGACAAAGTTATACAGGAAATGATATCTACAAACATCTTTATTTGGAAACAAATACATATGTTACTACATTGCACTAAATTAGCTCTGCTAAGGAGATGGAAATTAGATCATTTAAAAGCAGAGAGCTCTCCCATACTGTTGCAGCAGAATCATCTTTTTTATATACCGAGACAAGGGGCTCATTTGTGCGGAAAACAAACACATCTTTTAAGGTTATGGCCATTCAGAGCTGTTTCTTGCACTCTAAATTGTCTCACGTGAAGGATCAATGGTGTCCTCAGATGATGATTTAATTAAAAATTCCTCCTTTCTTCAAGTTGAGATTTGTGAAATGTCTTGAATGGCTAATGGATCATTTGCCATTACCCTACCTGCTCTCTTTTTAATTTTATTTATCAAAATTTTAATTGCTACCATTTGAGTGTTATTGATTAACTGTAATTGTGCCTTTTCTCAGGCATCTCCCTAGTTATCTTCAGCTACGTGGTCCATGCAAAAGATGAAGCAGGGTATATCACAACTGCAAAGGCCTTGCTTGACTGTTTTGAAAGTGTGAGTATCTTTGTTATATACATACATGTGCATAAGTCTCTTTATGTCTGGACTCCGCATTGGCTAGAACTTGAAAATGGATCAGTCTGTAATTTCCTTGTGCCCAAAGCAAGCACATCAAAAATACCAAAAAAACTTTTTGTAGTCCATATTCTTTATGAGAGAGAAGCTAGAACAATGAACATGTTATAGCACAGGAAAATCCTGAGCTTAGAGAGAAATAAACACTCTCCCCTTGTCTTTTCTAGTTCCCAGGGTGGCCCCCTTTTCTCCAGTCTTGCTGCAAGTCCAGCAGTCCTGTGGCTTCTCTGGACTGCAGATGAGCACGCAGCCCTCTCCTAGCCCTTGGGAGAGTTGCTCTTCTTTCCACCGAGGCTTTGCTGCGTATTTCTTTGAGGTTTGGTCACCTGTAAGAGTTCATATGTTGGAAAATTCGGGGCCAAATATGCTAGTGCACAGACAGTGCAGCTGCAACAGTTCCTCTTTGCAGTAGGTTTGCACTATGTTTAAGGTGGTACATTAGTTTTAGTCTCAGGATTATGATCTCAGACTAGAATATTACTGGGAGGCAACACGATTCTGTAAGAAGTGGTTTGATAAGTTAGATTAGAAAAAAACAAAACAAAACCAAACCTGCGTCATTAATTCCAGAACAATTATTTTAGAAGCTGATCATCAGCTAAGTGGGAGTTCATTCTGCAACTCTGTCTAGAAATAACTTTAGAGATTAAGCAACTATCTAAAAGACTTACACAAAAAATATACAGCAGCAGAAACTGAGAAATTATTTTCTGTGATCTTTTTGGCCATAGAATATTATGGCATGCTGACATGCACTGAGCAGGATGACATTGCTGCCTCCCTCCAAAATAAATCCTTCCTCCCCAAAGCGGGAGCCTCATATGCTCTCCTGCAGCCAGGCCTGGGGCAGCAGCATCCCAGAGGGATTCCAGAAGCACGCCCAGAACAGCACTGATTTTGTGGGGAACTTGTAAGAGAATTTCTCCCTGCAGAACTGTGCATTATGCCAGGTTTTGGTTAAGCAGCTATCTGCTGCAAAGAAACCTGCATCCCCACCACAAGCTTGAGAGGACCTGCCTGGACCATTGCAACGAATGCTGCTGGAAATGTCAAGGAAACTGCAGCAGGCAGAGAGGGGGAAACAAGGGAGATGGACGAAGGGAATTACGGACCTGTGATCCAGGTGGAAAAGGATGGGTGGGCAGTTAATTGGGAGCCTAGGGAAATGGGCACGTTGCTTGCACGCAACAAGCAGCTCATGTAGGGAGGAGCTGTGTGTTTGCTGCATGGAGAAGCTGACAGCCGGGTAGGGTATTGATAATAAACACATTTCAGCGCAGAATTTAAAAAAAAAAAAGAGAAAGAAAAACAAAGTAGATATCGGCTTTCTTTGTAATTTTTCACTTTTCCAGGGAAAATTCTTTTCCGTTACACAGCGAGAAATAGGATAGGTGGGATTTTTTTCACTGTAATAAATATCACTAGACTGAAACAACTCTTATTTTTTTGTTTGTAAAAATGATGCCTAGGGCACTGTTCATCTTTTTTTTTTTTTCCAATGAAATAACTTTTTTGGATCTACATCAAAACAGTTCTCCCTGTTCTGCATATTGGATAAAAGGCACTCATCTATACAAAAATTAAAGACTAATCCTTAATTTATAGGGGTGACCTGTTATTAAATCTGCTCTGCAGAGAGCAGCTGTAGGCCTTTCAGGTACAGGCAGGGACTTCACCCCTGCCTTCACCCTTGAGTTACACTTTAGTCTTACAGAGCTAGACCAGCATCAAAAGGGAAAAAACTCTTGAAAGGAAACAAGAGGTGAATGCATGTGCAGAAGACAATCTGAAGAGTTGGACCATACTCTTGGTGTGAGTAACTTTAAAGACTTCAGGGACTTAAAGAATTAAGAGGGGAGAAATCCCACCATTTGGCAACAAAACAATTCTTGACAAGTTGTTACAGGGCAAAGTTTGGCATAGAAATAGGGTGAAAAGAGCAAGACTGTAAGGAGGCAATAAATGATTTCACAGGAGAACTCCATCATTTAGGATCCCTAAATGTTATTCCTGGGAGAATAATGGGAAGTTCCCTGCAGTGTTTTGCCAAGTCCTTTTTTTCTCTTGTTCTCATTAAAATACATTTCAATGGTTTTTTACAAATGATTTAATGAGCTCTATCAGTAGATATTTTTCAAAAAGGACTCTATTTTAGTAAAAATCCATTTCCACTGAAGTCAAAAATGTCACCTGCTCCTCTGGAAGGTAATTGCAATTTTACTGTTGGCTTTAATCAGAGAGGATCTAGGCTGATTGTGAAGTGAAAGGACAGCAAAAAAGATAAAATTCACTCTTCTGACTGGCGTTATGGCCTGGGGGGAAGTTAGATCACCTTTTAGCTGGTCCCACAAGCATACAGAAATAGAGGGAATGATACAAAGCACTTACCCCAGAAGGCTGACTATATTAGGCAGCCATCTATATTTGATGTATGAATTTAGATGACGTGAATACCTACTAGAGCGAAACCTCTCCCTAATGTCATGCAGCTGAGGCAAGGGCATAGCATTTGACCATCCAAATAAGCCATCTGAAGGAGTACGTACAGCGAAGTGAACTAATATTTCAAACTCCTCGTGCATTGAATTGTTTCACCAATATCATAGAAAATAAAAAATAGTCTTGAGCCACATGAGAGCATGCAGGCTGCTGCCACTAGGTGGGATAACAGCATAGCGGGCAAAGTGGCTGATTGATAGATAGCTGCAGGGAAGATCCAGCACCCATCCTTTGGCCAGCATCAGTTACAAGCCATTGGTAAGCAAGCACCATGCTGCATGGTAAAACTGCAACACCTTGGTCAGGAAGCAGATTTAGGAGACTAAAGGAGCACTTCAAATATTTGTAAGTGTTCTCTCTAATTATTCTGCTCACATTCAAGTGCTTTTATAACTTGGCTGTTGCATAATTCTATAATTAAACTTGCCATATTTACCAACAGCCTATCAAGGTGGTTTTAGAGCTCTTGCAGAAACAGTAATGCTGTACTAATGTAAATGGGCAAAACTCTTTTGAAATTGAAGGATCTGGCTTACTTTACATCAGAAGGAATTTGATCAGGAGATTTTGTGCTATGTCTTGTGTAGTATACTCTCCACCATCCACCCCATTCCCCCGAAAAATGAAAAGAAAGAAAAGAAAAAAGAGTGATAGTTCCACTTTAATATTTACAACTCATCTTTCATGCATCTTTAACATCATTAACAGTTCTGTTTTGCTTCAGGCAGTGGGGATCCTTTACAGGATAGGTAACTTGATTCGGATCTTAATGATGAAGATGTTCCCCTTCTGTTCCATGAATTGATTGCATCTGGGAGACTAACCCATGAGCAAAGATGTAAAATTGAGAGCTTAGCCTTTCCACATGAATATTCTTAAGGAGAAAGCAAGAACTATAAACTTCTAAGTTGAAGTAGCTGAGAAAGATCCCAGAAAGAGCTGGAAAGAAAGTTGGAAAAAAAGAGAGAGAGAAAAAAAAAGGCTTTCTAATTAACCTTGTAATTTATGTGTGTGTGTTTTCCTCTCTGCAGTTTATCTAGATGGAATTGCTTACATTTCCCCCATTTCTGCTAGTGCTTACATGGGAATATCTCTTAAAACAAGGTTGGTCATCCCAGACTTATCTCTGAGCTAAAGCCATTGATCACCATCGGGCCCACGTTCTCCTAGGAGACTTCTGACACAGGACAATTTGCTTCCATTGCTATGCTTCCATTAAAAAAAAATTATATGAACTACTACTTCAGGATGTGAAAAGGCTTCCCACAGAGCTTTGCACATGACTGCCAGGTAACAGAAAGGGTTTTATCCCTCATTGAGTTGACAATTTATTAGTAATTTGGGTAGAGAAATGGCAGTATCTAGTTTGCCAAAGGATGGGGTGTTGTTTTTTCAAAGACATAAACATTGAGCATGGCTGTTGAGACCCTTCAAGAGGCTAAAAAGGGACTTGTCCAGGTTCTCCAAGGAAATCAGCCTCTGCTGTAGGAGCCAAACTCTAAGTTTTCAGCATTTGTACTTCCACCATGAGGGCATCAGCTACCTTGTAGCACCAAAAGAAATGTGGGCTGAGCAGTTAATGGACTTTGAAGATCTATGGGAAAGAGCCCTCTAGAGTGAGATGGTTTCACGCTGTTACTTTAATTTTTTGTCTGGCAAGTGAAATATATTTCACCAGAAGGTGGGAAAGGACTTGGAACAAAACTCATCTTGGCTGAGCAAACATTTGACAACGTTCTGTGGGAAACAACCATCTGTCTTGGGAGATATCAACTCCAGGAGATATTGATGGCACTAAAAATATCTGCCTTAGTCCACAATCTCAAGACATTCAGTTTTCAGGCATGGAGAGCCTCAGTTCTTCAGGAGTAAACATTTTTATTTATTTTTATTACTTCAGTGTTGACTTACCAGGTGTGCAGTGAAAGACTTGGGTTTGTTCAAGTTGCAGCTGCACATGTTTTGGCGCCTGGGCTGAGTGGAAAATACAGAAGAGCTGCATAATTAGTGTGGAGTGGAATGGAAAAAGGGCTTTGTGCTGTGTTTCACAAGTACAGACCGTACACAGAGATGGATGTCTCCGTCTCAGAAGAACTTCCTGAAGTCATTTGGCAGGCTGGTTTCTTCTGAGATACATGAGAGGAATTAAAAAATAAGTAACATTTGAAGGAAAGTTTAAAAATGCCCCACAAATTCAAAACAGCTCTTTGTTCCTCACTGACAAAGAGATTAAAGTATTTATCAGAGTTGAGAAGCAGTTTCCATCCCACAACTCATCAAGATTAACATTCCTTCACCTTCCACATATGAATAAAAATCAAGAGCATCCAAAGGTTTTCCAAAAGTGAGGCAACAGCACAGGCTAAATTAACTGTTGGACATTCTGCACACAAGTTGGCAGACCTGCCTTTGAACTTAAAATTTTCTGGTTTCTTGCAGTCCTCGTAGGTGCTTCTTCATGGTTCTGTGGAATAGGTATTAAGTACTTATTAGGTCCTTTTTTTCACTGCAAAGTGGATCCCTTTCTATAGAAGGGCAGTCTCCTAGAGCTCAGGAGGTTGATGCATGATATTGAAGACCAGAGATTACAGGTGAATGCCTTGACCTGTTGTCCCACACCTACTCTGGGGTCTCTCACTCTCCTTCCACCCCCAGTTGGTCCAAATTCCCAGTCAGACATACCCTGATGTCTGCATGTTCCCACAAAGAGCTTCAGCTATTTGCACTTGTTCTGCAGGAGCAATTTGCATTTTGTTCTCCTAGTCTTACCCATCATATTTACACCTGATGTTCATCATAGTCATTAGGTTTTTTTCCCCCCTCCTCTCTTTTCCCTCCTTTTACTGTGGTTTCCCCTTTCAAGGAGAGTTTTTATGGATGTTTGTCATGGATTGATGGTCTAGTTGTCCATCAGGTGAGCCAATAACAAGAGTCAGATGCACACACCAAGAGCAAGCACAAAGAGTACTTCCTGCTGACATTTCTTCTACTTCTAGTGATTTTCATCCAGGAACTCCTTCAGCTGAAGGCACTTTCTCCATGTTTAGTCTCTGCTAAAGAAGACTTCTATGGCCAGCATGACAATCCCATGACAGCCTATGTTGCTCCCTTGGCAAAAAGACAACTGCCCAGCATAATCTAAGAGCTGCTGTTCCATATAAACAGAAGTCACAAGTTGGTTGTGTTACAGTGGTAACAAACCCTGCAGCTTTACAGGCACTCCTGGAAGTGCCAGGAATTTCGTGGCCAACTCTAGGTCTGCAGCTGGCTCAGAGAACACACAGAACTGGAGACATACCAAGGAAGCAAAGGAAGTTTCTCAGCTTCTCTCTTTTATATTTGCACCCCGCTGGTCTTCACTAGACTTGTCCCTGCCCAGCACTAGTATGAAAAAGGTCGGGCTGACCAGAGTGCAACTTCTTAGCACATTGACGAGGGCAAAAATAAGTTAGACATCAGTGTGTCCTATGTTCTAGCTGTTGGACTTGCTAAATAAATACATAAATAAATGTGTGTGCTTCTAATCCTCCTGCCATATTGAAGACCTGCAGCTAAGCCTTTCTCAAAAGCTGCTCAAATGATGTGAAAGAGACAGTAAGGAATAATTTAAAAAAACTATCAGCTACTGCAGCAATGAAGGAAACAGATGCAATACCTATTTCATCCAAGCGTACTCAGGTGGATTTAGAAAAGGGGGTGTCCTAGCAGCATAGGGTGCTCTACAGGACAGATTTTACAGAAAAGGAGAAATTCCACTTCTGGAACAGTTGAAGTAAACACAAAAATGCTTTAGAAAATAGTAGTCCTAGAACCTCACACGTGTGGGTAAGAAGGCAGTACCAGTTCACTGGACCCCTGAAGCAGATCAAAGCACTCTGGGGAGCTACAGATATCCTGGATAACAGTTAGGAAAGAAGTGAAATGACCTGAAGGAGGAGGGCAGGCAGGAAAAAGAATTTCTCTCTACACATACAGTAAGAAAAGGAGCCAAGACAGAAGGCAGATAGGATGCACACTTCTTTAATGATTTTTTTTTTAGCTGAGTTTGTTTGCATGACAGATCTGAAATAGGATAAAGTACAGACAAGGGCAATGCTGCATAATGCGAACACACACAAAAAAAAAGAAAGGGAAAAAGGAACTGTTCTGCTTTTTCATTTAAATGATTGAAAATCCCTGTGAGGTCTCTGCTTGTGGTGGGGGGAATGCATGAATAAAAAAAAAGACTGGGTGAAGTAAACTGTTGATTCCAGTGACAGAAAAGACTCAAACTGAAGGCTCATAAGCACTGCTGAAATTATCAACTGTGCTAATACTCCCTAACTGTGTTTCTGGATGCTGAGTGGAGCACTGATCCAATAAATACATCGGACAGAATGGAATTTAGCACCCTAAAATCCTCTATTTCACTTCTGAGAGGTACTTTCTGGTGCTACATGACCCTGGCTGCAGAGAATGAATCAAGTCTGCTAATATGGCACAAAGCTGCCCACCAGCAGGGAAGTCCTGAAGCCTCAGAGGTGGTAGGAAACTTCCCCATCATGTCAAAAGAGGGACAGGACTATGCCTGGAGCTTTGTGATGCTCTGTGGCATGAAGCATCTGAAAGCAAGAAGAGCTCGGGGCGACAAGTCCTAGGGAGATGTCACACAGCCTGTTCCACTTACCACCTCATGAAATACAGGCACGGCTCTGGAAGGGTCCCATGTGAGGAGACCAAGATCCATGCAGGAACCACAGGGCACCAGCACACTCACTTCATGCTCTTGAAGCAATAGGTAAGAAGGAGAGCACTAAGACACATGAACATGAGAAGGTTACGTGAACATTTTGTCACATGCCTGCACACTAGCCTTTATAAGAAGACTGGGTTTATTCAAGAAGTGTTGACTGTCCAACAGAGCCTGCCTGCAGTGATCAGCATTGCATGGACTTGCAGGTTGGGTGATGGCTGCAAAGGATTCATGCTTGGCATCCTGCATAGCAGTGACACAAGACCTCAGTCTGCCACATGCCACTCAAAGCCAGGTGAGGCAATTAATGTAAAGAACCATCTAAGTTCATTAACGATACAAAAGTTTTATTTGCCCTCTGAAAGCAAAAGCATTTTTGCCACATCATCAAATAGATTATATCTGTGCTCTATCTACTCAGCAATTATTTGTTTATGTACAGCTATGGTGCAGCCTTAAACGCATAGCTTATTAATCAACTCATAGCCACCTGGAACAGCAATTAACAGCCACAAAACCTGGAGAAAATCTGTAATCCATGGATGAACACGCTTGAATCATTGAGAAGAGTCAGCCTCAGTGATTTTGACCTGCATAAAGAGAGCAATCAGCATTTCGAGTTGAGTGCCAAGGGGTGGTCCAGTGCTAATGACAGGCTTTGGTCATGCAGAGAGGAGGGGTCCCAGGTCCCTGGGCTTCTAATCTGTTCAGTGGCAGCATGAACTTCCTGATTTTGCAACAGCTTGATTTGAGTCCCTGGTATTTTAGTACCTACCATCTTGCCTCTTCACTACCATGATGGATTACAGCAACGGGGCACTGCGTGTGAAGCCCCATATTGTATGTTTGCTACTGGTCAGAAAATTTAGTCCTGCACGAAACACAAACTTAGACTCAGAAAACTGAAGTTATGCTGTCGTGTTTCTATTAGCATTTAAGATTTGTGCCTGCTAAAGATCTTTCTCTAAAATCAGTGACAACCTGCGTGCTTCCATGCCTACCCATCATGAATCTGTGAAAACAGAACTCGGCACAGTTAGTAATTATCCTTTCATTACACCAGTGTACTTCTGATAGCATAATCACGATCAAAGGACACATGCAATTCTCTTCTTACTATTTGCTGTTTGCCAATTTCAGCTGCCTTTTCTGCAAATAAGGATTATCTGGAAAAAGAAACAAAAAAAGCACATTTTGAAGCCTCTGCCTGCCCCTGCTGTAGTCAATGACAAAACTCCCCCTGGCTCAAAGAACCTGGCTCTTCAGTAGCGAATAGCAGCAGAAACAACTCATACATGAAAATGCTGTAGAGAAGGGAACATGAGAAACACTTAAAGCTCTGGGAGGGTTTGAAAGAGAATTTGGTGCTCATCACAGGTGGCTAAGAGTTTGCTGCTTCTAAAGGAATAGTTTGATGAGGCAGAAAGGGGAAGTCTGTGGAGCTGTCTAACTCAGTATCATTTTGAAATGTTTTAAAAATAAGAGGTTTCACAGCCAGAGCATTGATCTGGATCTTACGTGAGGCAAATGCACCCACAATGGCTCATTTTATAGTAAATTTCATCCCAAATTCTGGCTTTGTGAGCCTTTTTAATCGCTCCTATCTTCCTCTTCTTCCTTTCTTTAAAGATTGTATGTTTTTGGCAGTCTCCTCCTTCCACTAAAACGTTCCATCTAAAATGTTCACATTCTTCCTCATAATTGTGTTGAAACAGTCTTCTGTCACATCAGTCAACTCCAGCTGTCCACTCGATACACGGTCTTTGAGAAAGAACTCACATTAAAGATGCTAACCAAGCTCTTAGTCCTGAGGAAATGCTGGCTTTGTAAACAGCACAGAGGTTTTAGAAGGTTGGGATTTCCTGGTTTGAGGTAAATCAGTTTCCTAATTCCAAATACGCCATTTCACTTGCAGAACTGATCAGAAAATACTCATCTAAACATCTGTACACTATTACATGAATAGTAAGTGTTGGCAGCTGTGCCCGAAATACTGAAAAGGACAAAGGATTCTTGTAATTTTAGTCCAGCTTATTTAGTAAAGCAGCATTGCATTTGGTAGGACAGCATCATAATGAGCCCCTATTTGTGCATTATGCCATTTTACAGTACAAAAATGACAATGTAATCTCGGGGCCGGGGAGGGTTGTCATTTCTATAAGGGACTGAACTGTGACTTCTGTACAAGAGCAGATTTTGACTGTAGAGGTGAAGCATCAACTTGCTCACACACGGTTGGAGAACCAGCCACCACGACAAACAGGGACAAGGATTCAGCATCGATTCCATCAGAGCTCCTTGGACCTCTGGCAAATTGAGTTTACTGTGAGGGCAATTAGACCACTTGTGCCCCCAGTCAGTCTATTTGGGGGTGTTAAATTCCAATGCAGAACAGTGGCATTCATAATAGTGGTGCAGCTCTCTAAAGAGCACCTCCCATCCCATTTGATGACTTAATGATGAGCAATCAAAACAGTGAGCAATGTGAATGAAGCATAACTGGTGACATCTGAGTTCACAGAGGGGACTGGAGTTCGTGCATCAGAGCCCATGTTTTTGGTGCCTGAAACCAAAGTCTCTCCTGTGATGCTCCTCAGGGTCCAGCGTGGCTTGGGCACCCCCTTTCCCAGGGCACCCGGTTGGGCCACCTCTGCCCGCTTTCTCCACTGCCTCTGGCTCAGTAAGTCCCTGGGCAGTCTGAAGTTCCTCAAGACTGGTCTGAGAAAGCTGATGGAGACCCCTTGCACTTACAGGGATGTCCCCAGGCCCTTCTGCATGTGTACATGTCCTGGGTCTTGTCTTTGCTCCCTTAAATTTGGGAGAACAGAACCATCTTGAAAACAAACCAATCCCAGTGAGGAAAACCTAACCCAAACCAGGCATGC
Organism: Tinamus guttatus; assembly: GCF_059628265.1. NCBI lineage: Eukaryota > Metazoa > Chordata > Aves > Tinamiformes > Tinamidae > Tinamus > Tinamus guttatus. The sequence goes on along the minus strand of NW_028288937.1, from coordinate 3,437,465 downwards.
TACCACACATGATTTTTCCCTGAGCGCAAAACAAGAAAGCAAACAAAACATGACAGATGTTAGTCATACCTTTTAATGTGCTACTGGAAGGTACTTGCATCCTATTGAGAGGAGAGCTTAGAAGTCCATAGCACAGAAGCCAAACATTTCTGCATGAGCTTTTCGCATCACTCTGTTTTGAAATACTTCAAGATGATGTGGCACAGAAATAATTTAGGAAGAATAGATTTTCCTAAGCAAGACAGCATGATAAAATGTTATACTCTGTGATATACAGCTGAAATTATACTACCTGAAAAGGCAATATCTCATCTGAAACACTATCAAAATCATTTGATTTTTCATCAGAATGGGAAAAAGATGAAGCATATTACAGCAAAATTTCTTCAACTTGAAATACTGCCTGTCTTGCTTGCAGAGAAATCATGAGTTGTCTTCATCTTCTGCAATCATTTTGAATTAACTAAGTAACTACTTAAGCTTGTTTTTAAACTTCAGTAAATAACCTTGTGGCTGGATTCTCAAATATATTAAAACACCTCCTAAGCAAATAAAAAGAAAAAAAAGAAAAAAGGCAGCTCATCGGCTGTACATGTTGCATTATATCATCATTTGACTTCAGGATGTAAAGAGCGTGCTTTATCAGGACTTGACGCTATCTACTTGACTAAGCAGTAACTCAAACACAAAAAAAATGTAATAAAAACACTGAAAATGTCATGCCTGCAAGCTTCAAAGCAGCACAAGGCTTGACTAATTTAACACCTTTTTTACTCTTAAAGGAACTGCTTACACACTGATTCATCTTCTGTTCACCCAGGATCATCCTGTCACTATTGCTCTGAGCTGTAACACATTTCTTTCCATGCTGTGAAAAAAAATTACTGATATAATAATAAAAAAATCCTGGGCCCTGCTTAAGGCTTTAGAGCTACTTTGTGGTCTTTGTAGCAGCGCTCATTAAAAATACATTATGCTAGTGACAGAGCAGTTGCCTATTTGCGCAGAAAGAGCTTTGCCGCAGTGTGGGACAGCTACACGGGTGAGAGAAATCACTCCTGTGCAAAGCAATGGCAGAGACTTCTCCATTTTTCTTGACTTTGATTCCAACCCAATGTCACCACCAGTGCAAATCCAGCCAGTGAGGCTGTTGCATCCCAGGGAGAGGAATCGCACCCCGATGGAAAAACCCAAGCCCAGTAAATAGGGTGCCCGTGCCGTCCTGGGGTGCTCCAACACCCCGTGCCGTGGTGGGTGCCTTCCTACCCGCTATGTCTCTCCAGCATGACCACACTCTGCTATCGCCCATCCAAGATGTTAAGGGTTGCTTATCCTTATGCATCTTCTCCTACTGTTGCCTTTAGGATTTCCACATTCTTGCTTTTCTGTGGAAAAAGGGAGGAAGTACAACTTACCTTTTCCCCCTTTTTTTCTCTCTAAATTACTTATTGCATGCAATATTTTGGAAACCTCCAAGCAGAAACTCCACAGTAGCTTGCAGGTTCCTTCTTCAAATTCATCTTTGGATGGGGAGGACCCAAGTATAATAGAATTTAATGGGAGCCCAGAGGGTCTAGACTTTCACAGAAGTTAAAGGGGAGAGCAAATATGCAGTCCAGAGTAGCATACAAATTAGAATATATGTCTTCAGGGGGCAAATGTTAATTTTTTACTAATCTTTTAATAAAACAGCTTAAGAAATCATTTCAAGATCTTTGAACAAAATTGACCAAACATAGTTGACAAAAAACTGAGTCATCCTTTTTCTTTTTTCTTTTCTTTTCCCCCTTTAAGGGAATTCTTTATTTTTTTCTCTTTTCTTGTTGCACCGTGAGGATAGCTGTGTTTCTTCCAACACATTTCAGGTAGCCTGCAGGCCGTATATCAAGCCCAGAGAGGCAAAGCTTTTGCCCAAAGTTCCCACAGCCCCAAGTGGGATGCTGGGTGCCGGGACTGCCACAACAGGCTCAGGGCCACCTCTCCATGACCAACCCCTCCTCTAGAGCAGCTTTGTCTTTTCCTAAGATACAAGATTGACTCTCCCAGCACGCTGCATGCTATAAATTGTCAAAGGAAGCACACGTATGTATGCAGTGTATGCAATTACCTGTATCAGGCTCTGGCTCTTGCTGTAGGAGGGACTATTGCCCTGTGTGTCACTGCCAGGTTTCTGACACACTGGCAGACAATTCCAGTGCAGGCCAGTGAGCGTAAGGAGGCAGGAGCTCTCTCTGCTACGACTCCAGAGGATGACAGGTTCCTGCCACAGCTCCCTGTGCTGCTCCAGCTCCCTGTTCCTCTTCTCCCCTTGCCAACTCAGCAACCTTGAGGAATCCAAGTTTAAGTCTCTTTTAAGTTGATGTGCTACAGAGAAAGGGGAAGAAAGCCACAGGGAGGAGATATTGGCGTTAGCTATTTGATCTGTCCTTTTGTATTGCTCTTCTGTGCCCAGTTCTGAGAGAAAGAAATCCCTTTATCCTCCCATCCCCACCTCATCAAAACTAGGCCGTTTTATCCAAATAGCGAAGGCACGTGGCTTAACTCTGGCATTGATTTCAGCCCTGGGAGGGTTAGATCTGAAGGATTTTCCTTGAAAGAATAGTCTGAAAGGAGAGCAATTTCTGTGCACAAAGCTCTCCCTTTGTCATCAAACATCACTTTTCCCAAAAGGACAGCAAAGTGCACAGGAGGCTGAGGAGGGACCTGCAGGAGCCGAGGCAGAGGAGCTTGGATGGGTGCAGATTTCTCGTATTAGACAACTTCTCTTTAAATTATAACAAGGCAGAAATGCAGAAAAGACCAAGAGAACACCTTGCATCTCTTCTAGGGACCACCACTGCATGGAGAAAGCAATTATTAAATCAATGGATAAATCAAAAGCTTTTTATTTCACAGATGTCAGCTCCAGGGCAGAGAATCACAGCTGGGAAAACCAATTTCAGAATACAAATGAAGAACACTTTACCTAGTCATCCCACCAGCAGTAAGCTGTGGAGTGCACGAGTCCCTTCACCTCCCCAAATCATGCAGATGAAAATCAGCCATCATTACACAGTTGGGTCCCAGGCAGTATCAGAGAGGAGAGAGCAGATTGCAAAATAGTTTCAACTACGAGATGAAACTATTCAATCTAAAATTGATTTGGCAGATTCACTGTGCAAATGTAACACCGTGCTTGTTTTGTTTCTCTTTTTCACACACATGTTTTTTTTATTATCATTCCTAACATTTTCTCATACCCTGCTTCCTCTTGCCTTTCATGAAAACAAAAAACATACATAGCAGAAACTGGTGTCATCCAACCTTTTTCAGCCTAGCCCAAACTCATTCCTGCCATCTCAAATAGCTGTAACATAGAACATAGCCAAATAACTCTACTGGTGCCTGGCCTATTAAAGCTAGGATGCCCTTCTCAAGATCGGTCCTGAACTAGGTCTGCAATTCCAGGTTGTCATACCTTGCCCCGAGCCTTGACTTTACTGTCATGATTCCCTATAGCTATAAAATGAAATGTACCATTGCCAGTCTCCACAACAGTAAAGGTCTCCACTAAGCAGGACTTACCTGTACCTAATTTCCATCCAATCTCTACTTAAACCATACCCTAACCTTAGCTTTGATTCCTAGAACATAACTGAACGTGCTAACAGGCTCTCTAACCCCTTGTGAACACTGCCTTACATTCTGTTATCTTTATATGCTGGCAACAAATGAAATGGAAAAGAATGGATTTTTCTTTTTCTTTTTTAGCACAGTGCCCAGGAAGGCTCGCAGTAAGAACCATTGCCCGGGCTGCCCAGGGAGATGGGGCGCACTGCCATCCCCCGTTGTGGTTACTCATGCTCACCAGCCGCAGGCAGGACCACGAGGTTCTCCAAACTGAGAGGAAAAGGCAAATTTACTGCTTGAAGAAACAGAACCGCTGGTGCGGAAAGCCACCAATTACTAGGTTATAATTTGCTTTGGAGCTTTTCTGACCAAGCCTTCCACAAAGACATTGATACTCAGAGCTTCTTTTTTTTAAAAAAAGAAAAAAAAAAGATACTGTTCTGTCTCCTATTCTCTTATCTGAAAATTTATTTTAAAAAATCATGTCGGTTTTGTCCTTAGTTAACCGCAAAGGAACAAGAACTTTCTCTTACAACCACAGAAGTCTCTGTCCGGTCATGTCATTGGCATTGTTGAAGTTTTAGGCAAAACGCACTGGGTTGAGAGTTTTATGAGCTGGGTTTGCTTCCAGTTTCAGCTGCCTATCAGTATTTCTCAGGCTTGATCCAGAGCTCTCCAAGCACTGTGGCAGTTTGTAGCACATCTAAGAGCTTTTGGATGTGGCACTTTGCCCAGCGAGACCAATGTAAAACCATCCATGCTGCCACTAACCTGCTGCAGCTGCAAGTCCCCCTAGGAGCTGCTCGGGAGCTTTCTAGGGGAAGGGATGTTCAGGGACCTCCAGCGAAACCACCAGGAAACCCCAGCTCATTTTATAGGGCCAGAAGAGGTAACAGAATCTTGTGGCTGTGCAAAAAGTAAATAAATGAATAAATAAATTGCATTTTCTATCACAAAAGAGCTGCTGGAAAAATCAACACAAGAGCCACTGTCAGCTATCCTTGTTGAAACGTGGACAAGTGCAAATGAATTGCAAGTGAAAGGTTAAAATTTTCTTCAAAGGCTTTGGGGCAAGTGACTCAATGTAAGTACTGGTGCAGAACATCCCCAATTTCTGTCCATGATCCTGCTTTCCCCTTAGGGAATATATGGATTCATTCTTGCCTTAGGTTCTTTTAAGCTGTGGTAATGATGTCTTCCTCACACACTAGTCTAAAAATACCCTTATAGCTGCCCACATGTGTCTGCATTCTTTCTCTCAAGAAAATCTTTTTATTTTTTGGAACAAAAGTGCGTTCATAGACAAAAGAAAGAGAAAACAACACAGGAGACTGAAGAGTTACTGGAGACAATTACAAAGGAGCCTTGGTTAATGAGCTCACAGTACACCGTGTTGTCTCCGTTTGGTATCTTATTGCACAGCACATTTTTCCTCCCAATAAAACGCTAACAATTTCCAAAGTTCACCTTACGTATCGATGTTCATCTGCTAGAAGATGCTTTGCAGCTCTGAAGCAGAATGTCACCACTGAGGTTGCTATGGCAAACAGGCTTTTCTATTGGACAGGAAAATAAATTGCTGCATAAATACCACATAATTACTCGGAAAAGTAACGATGCCTTATTGAGATTAAAGCCTGCAGTTGTTCCACCCTCTGTAACGCAGCCAGCAGCTCCCTCCACACTTAACAGAGATCACTAAGTACAGCATAGAATGTACTTCAAACTGCTTTCCATTTATATGTATGTAAAAACAAAATAATCTGACTGACCTCAGTGATGTCGTCTTGATTTCTTTAAGCTGGACTATGATAATACTCTTGCTTTGAAGCTTCACCTCATGCCACCCCTCTGCAGCGGTGAGTTCACCGCTTCCATAGACTTTACTAGACCAGGGCACATGCCCCCACTTTGCTGTCGACCCGGGAGCATTAACTGCTGAGGCTCATAACTGGTTTGGTGTATATAGACCAGGACATGGAATAAGCCTTCTGCTCTTTATTTTGGAGCATGTCCCTTCATGGCACCTTATTCAAAAACCGGATGATTTTGTCATGCCACTATTCTGCTCGCAGATTTGTGCAGCAAAACCTAATCAGCACATGCCATATTTCTCAGCAAAAATAAGTGAATGGCAGCTCTTAAACTATAATAGTAAATTATGAAATCCTCATTGACAGGTCCCTATAGGCTGTACCTTGGTCCAGTGCTACTCAATATCTTCATCAATGATTTAGGGGGAAAAAAATTAAGCCCATAAAAGTAAGTACTAGCAATATTTGTAAATGACACATAAATTAACAGCACAATAAGTAACAATGAGATCCACTCAATTAAATCCAGTAAGAGACAGCTGCTAGTGGTGAGACTTCCACATTACTGCATTAAATTCATTGCTAAAGTAAATGCAGCTGCTCTCAGTTTCCAGACAGGTAGTTTGAAGGGATCTGCCTGCTATTTCCATCTGCTGGATGTTCTCATCAAGCAGGGGCTGCTGAGAAGGTCATGAATCTCTGTTCTCCACCATGGGTGCTTTGCTGACTATCTATCCCATGGCCTAAAGGCATCAAAATCAAGATAACTCCATTAGAAAGTCAGAGGACTGCCTAAGGAGAAGAGAGGAAATGGTGCTATCAGATTAAGGGACTGTAGGAGTAGCAAGTTGCTTGGTGAATTTGTCTGCAATTCTATACAAATTCTGAATTCAGAGAAAACAAAAGGCTGAAAGTTGTCTGTTCATCTCCTTAGCAATCTCAGTTAAAATTCTAAGAACATAATTCACTTTAATTCTGATATCAGTAACAAAATTAATGGCGAGGGGGTTTTATGGACTAAATTCTACCCACCTCTTATTTATTTTTTTAAACAGAATTCATGAGGAATGTACATATGTGCAACAACTTCCGTTATCCCATTCCCGACTATCAATACTGTCTGATTAATATGCCCCTTGAAAGGCTACATATAGCCATTTGTGCATATAGCTTATTCTGTGAAGTCTTCCATATAAATCACCAGTTCGATACATGCTATCTGCTCTGCCAGGACACACACTTTTGACCTTCATGAACTGGTAGGCATATCCTCACCAAAATCACGAGAAGTTGTTTTTGTCTTCCAAATGCCTGTTGTTTTTCAATATAGCATAAATGAGGACTCAGCTTCTTAAAAATCCAAATATATCTGACACTGTTCCCTTAAATATGTGTTAAAGCCAGAAAGAATTTAATAAACTGAAGTTTTGCAGCTGGTCCCTCTCCCCTCATCCTCAAGCACATCAAACAGCTAAAAAAAACATAAATAAAGGAAATCAATGGTCCATTTCAGACCATCCATTTTCTGAAGTCATAAATACTAAATTCAGACCTTTTATAGTCTGTTAAGAGAGAGAGCATGCACATGAATGTGTGTGTATGTGCACGTATCTGAAGAGGATATACAACCTACCCACAGATTTGCAAAAGCAAGGGGAGAATGCAAGTGGAAACCTATAGCCATGTTTACTAGCTATAAACATGCTTGCTAAACATAACTCCCAATTCCATTCATCCAGCTGCTTGACTTCAGTCTGCTTGTACTCGTGCAAGTGTTGATTCTGGGAATCAGGGCATCTTTGGGAAGGAGTACAGCTGGGGACAGAAAGGACACAGCAGGATGCCCTGAACAAGGTGTCCACAGAGGGCAAGCAGTGGAGAGCACCTGAGCCTGGGACAGCTAGTTTTGCATGCACAGGAGCAAAGGGCTTTGCTGACAACAAGGGAGACTTGTCCAAGATCCAGGGAAATCTATCTAGCAGTAGGGAGCACTTGCAGGCTCTCTGGGGAGCTTGACTAGAAACTAAGATGGTCTTTTACTAGGTAGCAGTCCTAATATTTTAATATTATTTCCCCATTTATTACAGGAGGACAGTCGCTCCTCAGGCACCCTTGGCACTGACCACCCCATTTTCCAGGTATGTTTCTCTCCGCTTGAGTTTCACAGCTACAAGGACAAACTTCCCAAAGGCTTCTCTGCAGGACTTTCCACTAGTTTTAAATGCTAAAGTATCATATAACCCTGCTGTGTGCTGAGGTACCCTTTACATTATTTAAAGGTTGTCAGTTAGGTGTGAACTTCCCCACTGATTTACCATTCAATTCGTGTCCTCTTCTGGGAGCACTAGGAGGCTGCAACCCGTGACTCGCATTGAAGGAAAAAAAATTCATTTGTTTAACTCTGCCTTAGCGCTGCTCACTTTTGCAGACTATTTAATTCTCCTTTCTGTGGTTTGTGTGACATTAATGACAAAATAAATAATTCAGCATGGTTTTCACCCAAACGTAGCCCTGTCAGAGACTAATATACAATCCTTTCTGGCTTATTTAACAAAACAAGCCTCTGAATTGCACTTTTAAAGTCAAAGCTCTCCTTTCCATGGGATGCAGTGACAAAACTCCCCCAAGACCCAGTGGTAACTAACGGGTTCAGTCTCTCAGTCACACTCCTGCCTTGAGCCTGTCTATGGCTCTGCACCCTGCAAGACACATGAAGAATGCTGGATTTTCATCAAGGTGTCCCTAGCTCAAGAGGACTGTGAGCAGCACAGGAGGCACAGACCAGCAGGGATATCTGCACACAGCGAGAGATCAGAGAGGTAAAAGAGACCTGGCAATGGGCCTTCGTGAGTGAAGCAGCTCCTGTTTGGGCTCTAGAGTAGTGGGTTTGGTGATGAATCCAAGCTCTCCAAGTATTTGAGGAGTTCAGGCTACCCAAATACTCTAGACATAGCATTATAAAAATGTATATAGATATATTTATTAAATATATATATTATATATACTATATAAACAATATATTTATACTTATGATGCTATTGCTAGAGTATATAATATATATATATTTTTGACATTAATAGCAAAATTTCCAATAGTTTCACTGAGGCCAAGAAACACCCCCTTCCACAGGGTATTCGTTGTTTGTTGCACTGTGCTCAATGCTTTTTCCCCTGTGCTCATTAATGCTTTCCCCAAGCTGCTGTGCTAAAATTGGTGTCGATAGCTGTATAATTTCTGAGTAAAGGGAAACTCCTGTCAAGGAAGAAATTTCACGGTTTACAGTGTGGCTTTCCCTTAGTCAGAAACACATCAGCTCCAAAACAATACTAGGGTTGAATATGGATCAAGGCCCTCATTTCATCATGACTTTATATTCACCTACTGTTCCTTTCTTTCGAGCACACCACTTAATCTGTCTGTAAGCTATGCATTTAGAGGTGGCAAATACATCATGCCAAATTATTCTCCCCTGGAGCAGGGTCAATTTGATATTCAGATTGGCTTTTCATTTATCTTGGGTCTGCAAAGTGATTTTACTTTTGTTCAGCTTCAATTTACCTAAACTGTTGTATCCAATTTTTGATTTTACAGAATAGAACTGCGTCTAGATTGTTATCCAGGGTATTTTTCCTCATGTCCATGGAGCCTGTTTTTCCTGATCTGCAATTACAACTGCTGATTGGAAAGATCAGAGAGTGAATTAGGTAGATGATCAAATAAAGCCTAATGGATTCTCGTGGAGAGAGAAATTATTAAGGCTTCTAATTTCAAAATCCATAAACAGCTCATTTTACTCAAAATAAGAAAATAATGAATAGATGATACATTTCAAAGTGTACACTAAGTAGAATTGCTAATGGTTGCATTGGACTGGGAAGCTGTGCTTAGAGAAAGGGATGCTTCAGCCCCAAGAACTGAATGTGATTAAGGGAGGTGTTGTGGGTCAAAGCAGGAAGCAAGGTACCCATTTTGGTTGCTCTTCCTAGTCCTCACCATGATGACTACAATATTACCCAAATTTCTCCCAGCCCAGGTCTCTGCAGCCCACCCTTTCTTTGGGCAGCCCCATCCCAGACCCACACTAACTGCAGCTCTAGGCTTTCTCTGAACACAGACCCTAACTCTGAAAATAACCACAACTCAACCGTAGCCGTAGCAGCTCCTGTATTGTATTTGCAGGGAGACTCATCCAGAAAGCACTGGTCCAGCCTTTCCAGAAATGACCTACTTTAAAGTCCTGGTTGGCCAAGCAAGGACAATATTGATACTGATTCTGGATATTGGCTACTAGAAAGGCTAGTGTTTTCCTAAGTCCAAACTCACAGACTTTTTTTTAACCTTAAAATTATTACTTTTAAATAAGATTTGAAAGATGTGTGTGTATGGCGGGGAGGAGAGAGAAGTTTGGTGCTGTTTTTCTCCATGACAGTGAATTTTACTTAGCTATCCTGATATCCCAATCCTCTACAGAGACACAAGACATTCTTCCTTACAAGTAGGGTCAGTAGCAGATGAAGTTGCGTGGCCACCAATACTATCTCATTCTAAAACGCATCAGTGACTTCATCTTTTATTCAATCACTGTGGTTGGCAGCTTTAGAAAATTGTCTAATATTGTTGCATATTTTTATCATTAGGTGCATAGGAAGAATAAGCCACAGACACCACCACAGGCTGGGGACTGACCTTCTGGAGAGCGATCAAGGAGGATCTGGGCTTCACAGTGGACGACAAGTTGACCATGAGGCAGCAGTGTGCCCTCGTGGCCAAGAAGGCCAATGGGATCCTGGGGTGCATCAAGAAGAGCGTCTCCAGCAGGTTGAGGGAGGTGATCCTGCCCCTCTACTCAGCCCTGGTGAGGCCACATCTGGAGTATTGTGTCCAGTTCTGGGCTCCACAGTACAAGAGGGATGTGGAGCTGCTGGAGAGAGTCCAGCGCAGGGCTACAAGGATGATCAGGGGCCTGGAACATCTGCCCTATGAGGAGAGGCTGAGGGAGCTGGGCCTGTTCAGCCTGGAGAAGAGAAGGCTGAGAGGGGATCTAATCAGTGTCTATAAGTACCTCAAGGGAGGGAGTGAGGAGGATGGTGCTGGCCTCTTTTCACTGGTGGCCAACAGAACTAGAGGTAATGGCCACAAACTGAAGCACCAAAAGCTCCCCAGGAACTTAAGGAAAATTTTCTTGACAGTGAGGGTGACAGAGCACTGGAACAGGTTGCCAAGAGAGGTTGTGGAGTCTCCTTCTCTGCAAATCTTCAAAACCCGCTTGGACGCAGTCCTGTGCCACGTGCTCTAGGTGACCCTGCGTGTGCAGGGGGGCTTGGACTAGATGACCTCTAGAGGTCCCTTCCCTTAAGGATTCTGTGATTCTATGATTCTGTAGCTGCTGATAAGCTGAAGGGGGAATTTGAAGATACAAATAGCAATAAGGTAGCCACCTCTGTTCTAATTTGGGCATCTGACAGCCCTTTCACAACTTCCCATAGGAAATCAACAAGAAGGACAAGATGCAATGGATACAACCTGGGACATGGAAAAGTCCAACAAGATATAAAGGCAAATCGTGTTCTAGGTGTTCCTCCTTGAGCAGGGAGATTGGACTAGCTGATCTCTAGAGGTCCCTTCCAATCTCAATCATTCTGTAGTTCTGTGAAATCTATAATACATACATATTTTTAAAGACTATGGAGGTGGTAAAACAAGTTGTCCAGGGTGATGTGGGAGTCTGTCTCTAGACATTTCAAAACTTGTTTAGACATGGCTCTGAGCAAACCTGCAGGAAGCAGGAGTCTGAACTATCACCTATCCCAGGGCCCATGCATGCTACTTGAGTCTCTGCTTCAATCCTGGGACTCTCTGTAATTTTGTCCAACAACATTAATGAAAGTGAAATGGAAAGACCTAAATGGAAGCTGCTTCATTGGGGGAGATTCAGATCAAGTAGTGGGAGAAAATGCTGCTCCATTCAGTAGATTCCTTTACCAAAGTTTAAAACAAACAAACAAAAAATCCAGAGAGCTCCCAAACTCTTCATATGCACACAGGCAACTTATTCATAGCCTCCTCTTTGCAAATAACTCTTCCCACCCTAGAGCTAAAAAGCCCCCATGTATCAGCTACACATATCCTTCCTACAGGTCAAAGCATGACATAACCAGCCTCATCTTTCAGCCAAGGCAGAAGCAAAACTTATACTAACACCATGGGGATATCTGTGCTGATCTCATAATGATTCATGTATGGAAATAGAACAACAACAATCAGCCTCCTTGTATAAACAATCCACAAAAAAGAGTGCAGCCAGACAGAACAGAATTGATGGCATGGAGGAGATGTAGCAATGGGATATATTCCTGACTATAGGTATGACTTGCAATCTGGTTGGCTCAGTGTCATTTTTACTTTAACTGTCCATTTAGCTTGAATTGCACACAATATTTACGGAAGAATACATGGGACCAACATGAATACAAATATGTTACTTAAGTCTGGAGCTACGGCAGAGAGACTGGGAAATTAATTCCCAGAGAGGAGCTTTAAAGAAAATACATACACATATATATATAAATATATACATTTATATATATAAATCTCACCATTGTCATCTGAGTTACTGGTATTTTTAACTTTTAAAACCACAGCCTTAGTTAACTTTTTGTATTCCTATCTTTAAAAGTTGAGTAAAGTTATTTCATCACCAAAAAAAAGAGAGAGAGAGAAAAAAGGAAAAAAAGAAAACCCTGCTGTACTCCCCAGCACTGGAAGCGCTGGTATCACACTTCAGGCAAGTCCCAGGGTGGAGCTATTCCTGATTAGAGAAAAACCAGTCATTTGAACCAGCGGCTGGATTGCACTTTTCGTTTCCCCACACCAAAGCACCTGGCTGTGATGCTTTAAAGGACAGGCTGTGCCATTAAGTGGGCTGCTGCGTTTAGCCACACAGCAGCTCCCACCGACCCAAAAAAGAGCAGCCCAGAAAGCTCCCACTAGCACCACAGAACGTGGCTGCTGATGCCCTGGCTCCTCTGCTTCCTAATTTAGACTTCAGACTTCTGTTTCCTGCTTACCTTCCTCTTGCTGAAGCACATGACCTTTTTCTGTCATTAATCTCCAGAATCTCGTACTTCCAGCTTCCTGAACCTGTATTTTTTTCCTCTAGTAGACGTGCGCTCTCCTTCTATTGCATGGAGAAGCTGAGCTGGGCACCAGTAACACTTGCAGCTGCACAGGATTAGGCCCGTTGCAATGAGCAAGTCACCTCCAGCTGCCTCGCACACTTAAATTAGAAGTAGTTACCCTGCCCCAGCTGAACCATCTAGTCTTGGTTTTAGAAGCTGCTTCTTTCAGATTTATCCCTATTTTTACTAGGCTGGAGGTTATTAAATTTCACCGTCCCTTTTATCCTCCTTGATTTAAGGCAGCGCAGCCAGTTCATTGGCCTGAATAGCAAACACGGAGCATCTCGGAAAACTAACTTGCATTTTTAGATGCACGTTTCGCTAGGGCTTCGCTTGGAGGGTCTTTCCATGCCTCATCTTTGCTATGGCCTTGAGCAACCCTTCCGCCACCTCATCCGGAGGGCTGAGATAGCTGGACCTCTCTCCACTCACTCTTTGGAAGAGGCCCCGCTCGTTTCCGATTTGCTGAAACAAATGTCTTCCTTGCACTCAACCAATGACATGCTCTGCAGAAGAGCAGATTAAGGACACAAAGTCTTATTCTACCAGTGCAGGCATGTAACTGATATTAGCACTAATGGGAACTGAACCAAATTCATTTCAAAGATACTTCAGAACCATATAATGCAGTTAAACACTGCTAGGTGAAGTGTTGCAGAACAATGTTTTAGCTACCCCACACACCCACAAAAGCCAATTGACCAAAACCGATGTTTCAAATTATAATTGAAGCTCAAGTTAACACTATCAACAGAAAAAAAAAAAAAACACACACACACAAAACAAACCTAAAGGAGATGATTTTTTCTTTTGCTAGCTAATGAATAATTCAATTACTCACCTGGCACTAATGTGAGGGCCAGTGAATTGGAGCAGTCTCTGCCATCAGCGCGGGCAGATTTCGTTAGGTAACTCCATTAGCACCGTGAGTCCCTTCACATGAATTCCCTTGGCATTAATGAGGAAACAAGGCAGCATTAATACGGGCCACTTAGGAATGGCTCCTTGGCTCCATTTCTGTCTCAGCTCTCGTCTGAGCTGTGCACCAGAGCGCAGCTTGTGCCTCACTAAACCCTGTGTACACGGGGCTTACGCTCTACTTAGATGTTTTAGAGTTGTCGTGGTGGCCCTGGACGCAGGGAAATATCAAACACTGCAGGTAGCAAGAAATACTCAAAGTGCTGTTTTTTTAGCATGCAGAGATTTTTTTTTCTAATCAGAGTTTTAATTACCTTTTTTAATAGGGATCAGAGGTTTTGTCAGTGGGATTGAGATGTTTCTATAAGCATTTCAGAGACTCATTGTTTGGATAGCCACATATGTAAAAATGACAGTCTCCCGCTTTTCAAATCAAAGCCAATTACTTTTTTCCTTTTCTCAAAAAAAAAAAAAAGAAAAAAAAAGGAGAGGGAACACACAGGAGAAATACACAAGGAACAGACAAACAATGATGCACTTAAAAGCCAAGCAATCAGTTAATAAGTTTAAGTTACACAGCAAGGAGAGAGAAGGGAAGGAGTTAACCGCTAAGGAGTGAGCGGATTCGTTCCGTGCAGCAAGCGCGCAAAGCACTTGACTCCGTCACCCCCTCAGCGAGCAGCCGTGCCGACGCTCTCGGTGTCGCTGCTGTTGTTTCATCTCCTTATCGGCGCCGCGCACTGCCGCTTGCTCTGAAGCTCTTCCCGCGGGAGGATTCCCCCCCGGAGAGGCGTGCGCAGAGAGCCCGGTGAAGATGAAAGCGCTCCCAGCCCCTGCCCATCTCCCTGTAGACTCTTTCTGCAGACTGGCACAATGTGGAGCAAAGGAACAGGTCTTTCTTTTAAGTCTTAAAAGTAGCATGACTGCTGGAAGAAGGAAAAAAAGAAGAAAAAGGGAAAAAAAGAAAATCTCAGCTGCTATTCTGGTGGTTCTTCGTATAAAACCTTGGCCTGTTTCACATCACTGCACATTCCCATGATATCTCAATTAACTGGTATCATGATAGGTTTTCTGGGGTTAATGCTGACACCCAACCCAAAGCCAAGTCCTCCAATGAGTTCTTAATGGTTCCTCCTTCCAGCTTCCTAATGATCTTCACTTCACTGTCACAGTTTCAAATGACCTCCTGAGTGCCTCGAACCATTCCGCAGCACCCCAATTTAAGAGGCATCTGGATCAAGGACTCATGTATCTACGTATCAGTGTTCAAAGAGCCAGCACTTCCCTGCTGGTCCAGCCTTTTTTGACTCAGATATCCTATCTCATGCAAGATGCAAGAGTAACAGAGAAACTAAAATGCACCCTCTCCTCTAAAATGCCCGAGTTTTTCCTACTTTTTACATATCAGTCCATGTACTAATCTGCCAAGCACAATTCTGAACCATGCTGCATTAACACCATTGAACTAAGCTATATAACTAGGAGAAGAGTTTATGCAATTCACTTTCTCCTCAGCTGAGCTCAGAGGGTGGCATGGACGCAGTACATATTAATTACTTTTGCCTTTGCAACGTTGCTGCTTCTTGGAATGAAGAGCTTTGCAGGAGGCTTAACCTTTGCAGAAGTCCCATATGATGCAACTGATGTTTTCATGGTGCATTCTCCCTGCCTTGCCAAACTCCTAGACACAGTTTAGCAAGAGTCCTCATGCCCTGCAAACCCAGGTCTCACCTGTTGCTCCATTTAGCTCTCCACAGATCCTCTGCCTCAGTTTTCCTTTCCACTAAAGGAAAACTAGAGTTCAGCATGGGGCCTTCCCAACACTGTGCTGACAGCCAGACCTTTCCTTGACCAGCACAACCCACCCAACATACATTGCTCAAAGCCCCATGTCCAACTTTAGCATCGCTTCATAGCCCAGAGAAGCAATCCTTCATGCATGGGTATGTGCTGGCCTGGTCCCAGCCTGGCTGAACACCCAGTTAAATGTCAGATCTGGACAGTGCCATGTCCTTAAGCAAATAACCAGAGCTCGGATAAAGCAGATGTAGATGCCGCAGCCTACACTACCCAGCAGCCTGTCCTCCTGCCATATTTGTACTACACCAGTTTTTCAAACTGTTGTGAAATTGTGCTGCCAGCTCAGGAACTTAATTGTGAGTCTCCTGGTACTGGGTGGTGGTTTTCATTAAAACTCTGGCTCCTGGGGAATGCAAGAATCTCAGCTTTCATTTAAAAATCAATTAAGTGGCTTCTAATTGCAGAGTCGACCCAAGAACACCCACTGAGAAAGTCCTAAAGGATGAAAAATTGAAAGTAAATAAAAGGACCTTCTTCTTTCTAAACCCATTTCTTATTCAAGAAAATGCTCTCAGGATTTTCAAATAAGTTCAGTGACACCAAAGACCTGACTCATATGTACAAAAGAGATAATAATGTAATGCAGTGGGCTGAAAGGGGGAAAAGATAACTATCTTTTTAAATATTTGTAATGACTGCTTTTTATAATACTAATAATCAAGATTAAAATATCTTCACTGTTGCTTGAAAGAGGGGCAAATGTACACGTACACTGAAAGCAGCCATTAGAAATAGGCTTACAGAAGGCTGTTTAATGGCCAGGAAGAATTACCAATTGCATCCCTTTAACATGTATCTATCACAAGGTTATGAATTCAGCACGGTTCAGGGATTACAAGGCGTCCCTGGAGTATCAAGGATAGAATAAAACCACCCGCTGGATTTTAAAAACAGGAGAAGCATGAATTGCAGCAAGTTTACATCTGAAAACACATTCTTTCCTAAGGAGCCTACCAGCAGGAAAGGAATTAATTCTGTAATACTTATGACTTAATTGGGAAACGTGTGTCTGTCTTCACAAACTCACCTGTGTTGCAAAGGAAGGGAATAAGAATGGTCAAAGTCTCATACTCTTAACTGCAAATGGCATTTCCTTCTTCCTACTATTTTCCAGTTATTACACTGAACTTGAAAAAGCAGTTTTCCTTCTGTTTACCCACCCACACACTTAATTGGAAGTAAAAGTGTGTGTTTGTTGCCAAAAGAGCTACCTCTATTTGGGAAAAACAGGTTATTGTACAAAATTCATGTAATTGCTTCCCATAGCCCAGAGCAAATCAGGAATAATTTCTTATAGCAGAGGAACTGATTTATACTGAAACGTCCCTTGAAATTTCTCATTCAGAGGCTGATGGCTGTAATGACTGCCTTCAAATTGCTATCAGTTAAAGTCTATGCAAAAATAAAAATTCAGCGTGCCATTTGGCAAACAGCTGTATGTTCAGAGCCTTTAGTGACTAATCTAATCTGGGCACTTATTTCTCTTTGTGTGGATTTGTAGCATATACTGGCTTGAGCTTAATAAGGCCATTGCCACAAGTAGATTTACTCAAGCCCATACGTGCTCGCAGAACAAGATGCAAGCTGTCGTCAGCCCACGCAGGGCCGCTCTGATCTCTGACCAACATCATGCAGGAGAAGAGCTCGCAAATTTCCCCTGGCCGGCTGGTCTCTGCTGATGCTGATATTAAGGATTAAGGACAACTTCTAGACTGGGAACAGTGGTGCCCCAGCGCCAGCGTAGCCCCAAGTAGGTGGGTGGTGTGAACCTCAGGTCTCCATGAGGAGAGTAACAAACCTTGATCAACGAACCATTTTATCTGTCACACGGACAATAACAACTCAAGTTCTTGGAATCAAACAGCTTTGGAAAGCTTTTCTCCTATTATATTCCATGAACATCAATGGGCCTAACTAAGTACAGGCAAAGATGGATGGTAGCATTTTCTGCTTGTCCTTCTCCCATCAGACAGCATTAGGCAATGCTGACTGGTGGGTCTGCTCCAAAAAAGGGATTGAAGAAAGTGCTCTATATTATTATGACCTGCACTGTGTTGAATTTATCTTTGATTTCCCCATTGAAAACAGTCTGCAAAATATAACGAATATAGATTTACACAACTTAATTAGTTTCCTACTGAAATAAGATAGCTCCCTGAAGTAGTGAGGTATTGAAACAGCTAATTTTTTTTTCAGAATAAGGAATATAGCTCCCGCTAAAATAATAATAATAAAAAAGCCAGAACAGAATTAAAAGTAACACACCAAAACTCCCACACTCTTAGACTCAAAACCTTTTAAAGTCAATGCAAGTCTGAACTTCGAACTAGCTCTGCAACCTGTTATTTTCTCAAATCCTGAAGGACTGAAGGACCCTAGGACTCCAGTGGGGCAATCCACTGCCCGTCCTTAGCTTGCACAATCCAGAGGACAGCCCAGTGTTGATTCATATTTCAAAGCTTCAATTAGCAACTATAAAGGCTACAACTAGATGGTTTTGCTGTGTGACCTCTGCTTCCAGATCAAATGCAAGACAATACAGCAGTCACGCTTAGCATGAAGCAAGAAAACAAATAAGAGCTCAGATACTATAGGAGAAACCACCATGTAACATCCAATACCATTGCCTCCTCATTTCCAGAAGTGTCATAAACATGCATCCTCATCCCACGTCACTCCTCTTGCAGACCAAAGAAAATACATGGATTTTATAAGTCTGCCTTTGTAGAAAACACCCTTATACCCCAGCCACCTTTTAGCCAATTAAACTGCTTTTGCCACTATTTAAAGGGTCCAGTGCAGCCACCATGACTGAATAGCTGCTGAGCTCCCAGAAACATGGTTGTTTTCCTCACCTTGGACCACATCCTCGATCAGCCTGGAAAGCTCCAGATCTCTGCTAAGCACTAACATCTCCCAGCTAAGATCCTCAGATGCCCCTGTTAGCCTGGAGGACCTTTGCTCAGCTGTGTGCCAAAAAAGCACCTCACCTGGGGTGTGCAATAGCCCAAGCACAAAAGATGAAAATTGAAACCAGACCCCCAGGCTAGTGTTTGCCACCTCTGTCGCTATGTTTTTATTTATTATACTTTCTCCTTCCCAAGACTTTGCAGAAGACAAATGCATTTGCAGGGATACAGTAAGAGATACCCTCAAGTGCTCACTGTGCCAGAGAGATTAATAGACTTTTCTTTGGGCTGAAGGACCTTATTCCTCATTAAGATCAAGCCAAATTACCTTGCAAATAATTTAGCTATAATTCTAAACTGATAGATTATGAAGCCATTAATCAGCTCCAGGTTGCCCTTTGCTTTTGACATTCAGAAGGTAAACTGACTCTGTGCAAGTTATCTTATTGAATTCCCTAGACATATTTATATTAAAAAACAAACAACAACAACAAAATAAACAAACAAAAAAACAGAACATCAAACAAAGAACCACCCCAAACCCTCACGCCGTAGTAAGCACTGAAGATTCCTCATTTTTCGTGAAAGATTGAATACACCTTTTAATAAATGTGTTTGTAATGCACAAATTTCATCGAGTACTCTCAAGGAAGCAGATTTCTATTTGATAAGGCTGGAGGATGCAAGAGATTATTTATTGCAGTATGTCTGTAGTTAGTTGCAGAGCCATAAATTTGGAAGACAGCGGAGTAACTGATCTTCAGTTAATTTCCTGAAAAGTCTGAAAACTTTCCTGTTTAGGCTGATCGCTGACAAAGATTTAATAAAAAATAATAGTAAAATAAACACACCCAAGATGACCAAACCCAATTTAATGGTTCACATAAACATCATTTTTTATCAGCAGCTCTGCAGGACTTCATTCATTGGTACTATACCACTCCCTTCCACACCAGAGATAGAGAAAATTTGCTTTTATGCTCTGAATGGATTTTGAACTAGAACTGCCATAGCCATGTTCGACTCCCAAGCACATGTTTCTAGTAAGAACTACCAGTGTATCCGAGTGCTGAACTTCACCCAGTGAGGAAGCACAGCAAGATTTAATTTTGACAGATGATCCCTGGTCTTATCACTCAATGCCCACTTCAGGTCATCTTGGAGGGCGAGTATAAAGCTTGAAAAAAGCTTTTCCATTGCTATCTTAAAAAAGGAAAAAAGGTTCTGAAACAGTTTCCTGCATTTCTCTTAATTACAAATATCTGTTCTAGCTCATGATAGAAATAATATTTGTTTGCATAAGTCATGCATGAATGTGCATATGCCCCTGCAGATATAGTCAACAGCCTTTCCGCTGAGGCCCACTCCAAGTTTATCCACAATACATCTACATTAGGGACTGCTTTGGTTTTCCTTGTGCTTTCCCAGTCAAAATGGCTCCAAAATGTTGAATTTGCCTGGAAATTACCATTTTTCATGTTTGTAGCAGCAGCCTATTAAAGGACATGATTTTGAGGCTGCCGATGAGGAAGCCCTTACAGTAAATGCCCTGAATGCACAAATATGATGGATCGGCTGGACTCTATAAATGTGGAACTATTTTTTGCTTTCTTCACTCTCCAAAGAGGAGAAGGAAGATGGCAGGTTAAAGTATTAATCTTGCAAATAATTTTCCTCCTATTGATTGTTTGCACAAGAAAGAGTTAATTTCATATATATATATATATATATATATATATATTTAATGGAGAGAATGGGGACAGATGTGAATCAAAATACATATCCTGCCTTGACAAATTTGACTCATTCAAATGGTGAAATATGCATTAGATAAACGCTGTCCTTGCAAATGAGTTTTGACCTTAAGAGACCTTGCAAAGACTTAGCTGGATGGAAAGCCCAGAGTTGCCACAGGAAATGAGGGGTAGAAATGGTACCTCCCTCCCACCCACACGATGGGCGGATGGAGGGCCAGCTTATTATTTATGGAATTCTGCATGGAGGAGTGTTGTTTATGTTTGTTTGTGCAGCTGTCCTGCCACCAGCATGTCAGAGAAGGTCTTCAGTTTCATTTTCTGCCAGCGTTGCCAAATCATGCAATTTTACAGTAAAGTATCATAGATTATCTGACACAGATCAATACAGAGTAAACAGGTATTTTCTAAAGCACTAGATTCCCTCAGAACATTCAGGAAAATAAAATATTTTACAGGCATATAATGAATTCAATGTTTTATATGGAAAGAAGAAATCAATAAAATTACTATTTTAGCTTTCCATTTCTAAACAAACATTTCTTGTTCTATCGACTTTAAGAAATCGAGATGAAAGTGAGACCTTTTTATTAGTCCTAACTGTTTCTCCTTCCATTCCATGGGATATTTTCAGGATATTTTGTAGAACACAATCATCCAGCTCTTGACAGCTACCAGTTAGCCCTTCCTTTATTAGGTGCAGCTTTAGCATCATAAGACCTTTACTGTAGCCTTAAGTGCCCAAAACTTTCCTTACAATGGTAAGGGTGAGATGTATTTTAAGTTTTAAAAACACAAAATGGGAGTAAGAAGACAAGATAAACTTACTGTTCCTGGAGAAAGGAAAAAGAAAAAAAAAAAAAAAAAGAAAAAGCAGTGCTGTACTCTCACACTTGGTTATTTTATGACAGGGAACAGACACGCAGTATTGACTACTTCTATTTAGTTTTATTTTGCCAAGTGCTCAGCATCTCCCATAGCTGCTGCTCTCATAGCTCACCACCTTATCTTTGGCCACATGGACCTGGGACAGGCAGACTGGTGTATCCTGGTTTCCTGGTCCATGCCACCAGCTCCTTCACAGATATCCATACAAAAATATATGTGTATACATACATACATATATATGTGTGAAACCAAGTTGTCACTACTGCATACAAGGCAGAAACGGATTTTCAAGAACTGCAACATAAGGTTCACGTTTCCCCTCCCATTAGAGTAACTACGTGAACAGCCAATTTCCCTTTTTTAGTGCCCCACAACCCTTACTGGTGCTTTTATGGCCAGACTGTCAAAGCTGTTTAGAACCCAAAATAGTCAGTCTCTCTGGAAGCCCAGCTACTAATTTTAGCAGCCAAATGGGAGCCAATCTCCACCAAAGAGCAAGTTCTTCTGGAAGTTGTGGCCTTTCATTTAAGCTGAGCTTTTATTTAAACTGACTGCTCCTCAGGAAACAAATAAATATCTTTTGACACTGTTGTCCTCCTTTCGTGCCCTGCCATATGTGGGCGACTTATTTATAGAAAACGAGCATCATATATGTTGGACTGAATTCTCCTGGATAAGATCTCACTCCATTTCACAGCATGGCCAGCAGGTGCTCGCAGTGTCCAGGCACGAAGGCAGCAGCACTTTTGCTCTTCTCACCTGCTGTGCCAAGATGGCAATGGGACCCAGGTACATCCAAATTAAAGAGCTTTCAGGAAACACCAAACAAGAAGGATAAAAAGCATTGGAAATCTGAGAGAGAGATGCAACATGCAATGAAGCAATAGGTTCTTGCAAAACTCCAGGAACAGGAACATTGTTTTACAGATTATTGCACCTAAGATGGGCAAGGGACAGGGAAAGTGACTTTGTCTTCTGCTATTATCAATCCTAAAGCATCTTCCACATCCAGAGATACACGAGAAGTGGGGTGCCCTCATAAACCTCCTGGACCATGTGACCCTCTCTCTGCTAGAAACCAGGAGCTGCTGGGCTTGAAGAGCTGCTGTGACAACCTCCAGCTTGGCAGGTTCTCCCCTCCCTACCACGCACCGAGTCTCTTGTTTCTCCTGCTGGGCCAAGCTCTTGCAGAAGAGCTGAGTTGGGTTCCCACCACGACACCTGACCAGTAGGCAGATTAGGGGAAAGGAGTTGACTCACAGAGTTTTTGTGCAGAAGAGGCTGCTCTCCAGCTCACCGTGCAGAAAGGTGGTGTGGGGAAGGTCACAGTGCATCAGAAGAAGCACTTCAGCTCTATGCAAACATGTCATGATTTGGGAAGAGGTGACACATTCCCTCCCTACTTGAGGATTAGAAGAGGCAACAGGGCATCTCAGGCTGAGCAATGGAGCACACAACCAAGACACCGTACATTTAATGCTGCAGTGAGGGCCTCTGGATCCTACCCTTTAGTAAAACAAATAACAAGCAAGCAAAGAAATCCATTGTGCCCTCTTTAGTGGAATCAATAAATAAACCAGAGGAAACCTCAGTTAATGCTGATATATTTTGATATTAGTAAAATCAAATAGTAATTCCTTTGGAGACACTTTTTTGATACTTTATGTAAAATAAACACATCTCTCTCTTGATTTTTGTCTACATCAACCTCCATTTAGGTTTCCTGCTAATGTTTTTCTGCATGTGCAAAGATTTGAGTTGATGATCACAGCTCTCTGTAGCTAAACATGTCATGTAAGTCTCCCTCATCAGATGCAGCCAGGAAAACAAATTTGCCATCTTTTAAGGGCACAGTGTGTTCTACTGGGCACTGGCTTCTAAGGCAGCTCAATCATGACATAAATAAGCTATAATTGGCATTCCCAGGTGCTTTAAAATTGCACTGCCTGCTGCTGGCACTCTGAAAGGTATTCCTCCCATACTAGGGAGAGAGAAGAAAAAAAAAGAAAAAAAGCTTATCTGCAATTACCACAAAATACCATACCTGACTGCTTTAGAGATACAACATGTACACCATCATGTGCCAGACAAAATGGCAAACGCCTTTGGGTTCATAAGGACTTGAGTGTGTAGCACAAAGCGATTATTGCAAACCCTGGTCAGTGAAGCAGACAGGCATTTCCCCTGCTATCTTGCTGCCTGCCCACGTGAACAGCATCAGGCAACTATTAAAAGACAAAGGGGAACACTGGTGGTGAATATCTGAAAAATCTCCTTGTTAACAAGGTAACCTTGAGACTGGTGTTAAGGCAACAAAACATTTACAAGCCATTGCTTCAATAATTATGGGAAAAAAATCCCAGTGAGGAGGGAAATCACCACCAGAGGAATTGTTCCTGCTATGCCTACAGTGAGCAGCCCTTCTACAGCATCTCTAACCCAAGAGAAAGAGCAGACAAATTCAGGCATCCATTGACTGTTCTCCCTCAGGCTGTTAAGGAAAGAATTGGCAGATATTTGGAAATCATTTCAGTGTCTTCCTCCTAATAAGAGGTTCTGTGGCACATTAACAGCCACCCCTAAACACCTGGTAAAGTAGGGCCCTACCAGATGCATGTATGGGTGGACAGCGGTACCATATGCCAGCACTGAAGCACTCAAAGTTGATGACTCTTGTTCCCCGAATACTGCAAGATGTCTTGTGGGGATGGAGGGACTGTCCTGGCCACTGCATGTCCTACTGGTCCTGGCTTACAGGTGGTTTGTGCATCCATCCTTGTCTGCATGGCCATCCCCTTGCTTATTTCACCAACTCCAGCCCTCAGCAACTCAACACTGCTCACAGAGTCCTCTAATCATCAAGCCCTTTGGCATTTTTTGAAGGTTTATCCAAGGTTTGAACAGGAAATCTGACAGTAAAGCGACTCCTGGTTCCCCAAATTTCTCCTTCATGAGTCATCCAAGAAGCCCTAGGAACCCAAGCACGCTTTAACACATGGCCACCCAACCTTGCTAGGGGCAGGGTAGGCATTAGCCGAATCTCACCACCACTCACAGCCCAGCATTCCCATTTTGTGTCCAGCCTCATTGCTAGGAAGGAGAAAGGTACATGAGAGTCAGCACAAGGTTCCCACAAAGATTGCTATCCAACGCCACACAGCTTTCACATAAAACCACTAGTTATCTTCTGAATTAATTGTAGGTATCATAGGGGTTGACAGGACAACCTTACTACCAGGGGATAATTTAATGTGACTAAACTGTAATCAAAGTGTTAATAGCCTCAGAATTTAATCTACGCAAAAGCAGGATTTATAAAAGGGAAAAGACGACCAAGGCTAAGATGAATAATGTTAGTTGTAATATTACATCTA
This sequence comes from Tinamus guttatus, assembly GCF_059628265.1. NCBI lineage: Eukaryota > Metazoa > Chordata > Aves > Tinamiformes > Tinamidae > Tinamus > Tinamus guttatus. The sequence continues at coordinate 3,413,161 of NW_028288937.1, read as the reverse complement.
GTTGTAATAGTATAATTAGTTGTGATATAAAGAATTAAAAATTGCACTGCTTTGAGTTCCAGGACGCAAGCCAGGAAAGGGGCCGTTAGTCACAGAGATGAGTAATTGGTACCCAGCCCATTATCTCATAAACTGCAAGGCCTAGAAATGAATCCTGAATGTCTCCAGAAAATTGAAACTCAGTTTTACAGCATCACACTGCATTTCATTTCAGCCCTTCAGTCAGATCCTTTCTCATCATCAGTGCCCAGCTCCACCCTGAGCGGAATTTAGAGATTGCTGCCCTCAAGGTCATGCCTGGCTGCCCAAAATCACTGGCAGAGGAGCCCAGCCTCTATGGCCATCCCGTGGGTTTGTGGCCTTGTATTTGGGGGTTGGAAAGAATAAACCCCCCCAGAAAACAGAACAGGCAGCCTCTGTCTCTCTGTGCCCCAGGACAAGGACATGGTGAAGGTCCAACTTGTCCCCAGCACAGTGCTGCAGCCAGCGCTGCTCCCAACCTCCTGCTCAGTGCAGAGCCCAAATGCATCGATCCAGGTAACGTTCAGTATCATAATGTGTAATTAAGAAGCTACAGAGAAAGGAGAAGGGAAAAAAAAAAAAAAAAAGCTCAACTCAATATTTGGCTCCCCCTCCTCGTCCCCTCTTTTTCATTATGATGGCAACCAGCATTTTTAACCATTTCATTGTTATTAATTCACTGCTGTGACTGACACTGGAGCTACTGCTCGAGTAGGTAGGCTCTTCTCGAAAATTTTAAATTATCTCTCTGTTCAAATAAAAAAAAAAAGCCAGCCCCTCTTTTTAGACAGCAATAGAAAAATTCATTTTTTCCCACACTGTGCTTATCCTTTTCTCCTTCATTTCTTACTTCCTTTTTCTCCCTTTCTCAATGCCAAAAAGAGGAGAATGCACTTGTAAAGGAAAAGAACTGGGAAAGAAGAGATAACTCCCTCCAGGGAAAATGAGCAGGAATAAATTAACAGATAAATGAAAATAGATTTTCTTTTTTAAAAAGGAAATCATTTAGGATTAAAATAACCGATTTTCTCAACTTTTCTCCCTGGTACTTGCCGACATGCACCTCCTGGCCAGCACGGAGATGCCAGCTTGCTGCTGAAGCTGCCACTTTGCTAGACCGTCACCCAACTACCATGCACACGCACTCCCAGGAGAGTGTGCACAAATAAACCTTGAATCAAACAGCTAGAAATAACTACCTGACAGAAAAAACTTTTCTGCAATGCAGAAATTCAGCCCTGCTCTTAGTGGCATCAACCTAAACGTGGGAAAATCCCTCCACTGAGCAACCACCTCCATTGCATGCTTCTTGCTACAGCTGCCCCACGCTGGCACCTCCTTTCTCAGCAATAAGGTCACTAATCAGCTGGCACATGAGGGCTGCAAAAGCTACTTTCCAACCAGAACAGCAGCGCCAGCATGCGGACAGGACAGCCTGAAGACGGCAGATTGGGAAAGGACCCACCTCCCTGGCACTGTGCACTAAGCAGGGCCGGCTCCAGACACCACTTCCCCAGTGCAGCTCCTTCACACACACGATTGCCCTGTTACAGCAGGGCTGTAAGATCAAGCGCGCAATACAGCGGTGCGTTATGTACTGGGAACAACCCTGCTCCATATATCCCTGGTCCGCGCCCTGGAGTCCCGGCGCAGAGGCAATTAAGCGCTGCGGCTGCACGTGCAATTACCTCCTGTGACCACCACTAAATAAGTGCTGCACTCAGGCAATAAGTCTTACAGTGGCCTCGTTTCTCCAGCGATGAGGCCTCAGGCAAGGCCTTGTGTAGCCCAGAAACGAGATAGGTTAACCTTTTCTGAAATTCCCTAATCCTGCTTATCTGCTTCTTCTCCCTCAACATCTGTCAGCTTCAAACACCTGCTATAAATATCAATTTGTCTTGCAGTACTTCCTTGAGTCTATCAGCAATGCAGGCAATTAGTATTGTCAGCAAGTCATTCATTAACTGACCTATTCAGTTTTGGCCTAAACTTAAAAATAATTGTGAATTTAATTCCCATCCAGCAAGATCAAATTAATTAAGAAAACTGTGGGTAAATACCAGAGATCAATAGGCAATAAATGAGAACCTTAATGAGAACCTTACCTGAATGCTAACGAAGAGTGTAGGCAGAACAGATCATTTCACATCAGGTCACTTGGATTACAACATTGCTTTCCTCCCCATTTCTGCTACAGCACAGTTTTGGCATACCCATATGTTCAGCACAAGCATTTGGTGTCAGCACCCAGCCAGAAACCCCAGGTATGCAGCTATTTTGGGCAGCACTTTCCTGCTCTTTTCCTTAAACAGATTCAGCATTGCCACTACTGACCTTACTGGCAAGGAGACGATTTCACTGCTTGTTGCTTCTCTTATTCGTGAGGAGCATCAGGGCTATTAGAGAGGGAGCTGGAGCTGGTTCTCCCTCGTGTGCCATCAGCAGAGGTAAATAACATCTACACAACACTGCTGTGCGAGCCAGAGACTCATTAGGTGGAGTTGCTTGGGTTTTTAAGCTGACGAGCTGATATCTATTCGTGTCCTCCAGGGTTCAGGCCCCATGCTGTACTTCTGTCACGCTATGGATTTTCAAACCATTTGACCAGCAAGAGCATAGGATAGAGAAAGCAAAGCTACTATGACTGATCTTATGCTGTGCACAGACACACGACTCTCAGCAATACCTAGGTCAAACTCATAAATCAAAAAGTTAATTGCTAGAGAGGCCCAAAAACGAAAGGGAGAAAAATCAATCCAGCCATTACAACATCCTTCAGTTTGGCCTCACTGGCAGTGAGACATCCAGGCTGTCTCCATCCAGGATGCATGAAGACACCACCAAGCTCAGCCCCTGCAAGAAATCTGACAAGCAGGAGGAGAGAAGCCCTTTCCTGCTCACAAGGACTGACCTGAGATCCCTGCACCCAATGGGGACCACGGCAGCAGGAGACAAGCAGATGGAGGCACAACTTAGAGAAATCCTGCTAACTCCCCCAACTCTTTACTCATGCCGTATTCTGCCCATTGCTCCTTGATGGTCACTTCCCTCACCTGAGGGCTCCTTTCCCCAGCTCCTGAGTCCTCCCAGAGGAGCCCATAACCCTCAGGACCCCCCCAAGAACCTTAATCTTCCACAAATGCAAGCAATTGAAGTCCTTTACTTCTCCTTCAGCAACTTTCAGCCTTCCTCACATAACCACCCCATGTCATAGGATGTTTTAAATATGTGCATGAGATACCCCATCCCTTTGACATCCCATGCTGTTCTCACCAAGGTAGGAGATGTGATGGTTCTCGCTCTCCCAGCTTGCAGTGACAGGGGGTCACTGGGTCATCTTCCTCTTTTGGGGGACTGTGAGACGGGGACTGCCAGGGAGAGGACAGAGGTATCGGCATCCTCCATGCAGCTGCCCCACATGCCCACGCTTGGCTCCCAGCAAGGCTGGAGCCAAAATGCCTACTGAAGCAGAGAGGAGCATCTACACTGTGACTGGAAAGGCATGGCAAGCTTTCATCGTCTGAAAGGTTAAAAATAAACAGTTTAGCTCTCAGCAAAGTGGTCTGATTAGAGGCGAAGAAAACTACACTGATTTCCATGGAAATGGAATATTTTGTAGCTGCTACTTGATCTTGTTCGAATGTACTAAGAGCACAAAAGAGTGTAATTTCAGTAGGTAAACTAGTATATTAAAAAAAATAAATTGTTTTCTTTTAAAAGCTAGCTAGCTGATTTTAGATTCTTAATTGGTTCATTACCACTGAAAATAGAGCATGCTCCTGTAACAGTATAGAAGGATATTGCAGAAATATAGAAACAGCTGCAGCCCCGCAACAGAAAAGATTTAGATAGAGACTATATCTGTACAGTCAGACTTCACATCCCCTAGATCCTTTATTCATCTCTAAAAACAGTGAGGAATTGTTACTTAAATTGTAATTGTTGCTATATTTAAACCAATTATAAAACTGATATTAAGTTTTGTGGAAGAAGGACCAGACTCTAAATTTCATTTACTTTTGCTAATGAGTAAGAATACCATGCAAAAATAAAGGCTTATCTACGCCTGCTCTAGAAGCCAAACAGCTGAATTACTCTGACTTCTCCTCTCATTACTGTGGCACTTATCTCCTTTGGGAGGTTTATTTCAGATGAGGACTGTCCTACTTCGCTTTGACCCAGATAGTAGAAAAGTAATCACTCAAAATGGGGCACCGTTGTCATGACCTTCCAGTAGTAAATGCTGAGCCCAGGTGGGAGCTGAACCTTGTTGTGTCCCCAACATTTCAACACCTGGCAATGGGAAGTTACCCTAGATGAAATACATTTTCAAACAAGCAAACATTAAAAAAAAAATCTACAGAGAAAAAACAAAACAAAACAAAACATTGTGACCACAACAAAACAAAAAAAGTCCCCTTCTGCCTCCATTTCCTCAAAGTGAAGTTTCACCAGAATCAATAAGCTCCTTAGGTTTCCATTATGACTGTGACTTTTTTTGACAGAAGAAATTTTGTCGTACAGCAACTGCAGGTGACAGAGCAACTTGGCTTTCTGTACCAAAGGGCTGCTGCACTTTTTACGTTTATATTGTGCTTTCCTCTCTGCTTCCAGGCAGCAGAGTATTCTACATGCAGCAGCAACAAAGGAGGGAAGCAGAGCCAGGAAAATCTGTACGTACAAGTGAGACGAGCTTGGTCTGACGTCGGACTAGTTGCATGAGATATGAATCAGCATCGGCTAATAGCGATGTTAATACTGATGTTAATACAAGGGCCTTGCAGCTGGTACTGGGGCTCTTCATTAAACGTTTGGGATGGGCAGGCAGTTGCGTTCAGAGTTGGCAGCTCCCGCCGTGATGTGGAGAGAGGCGCATGGGGTGGACGTCCTGCTCCAGGCAGTAATTAGATGGCTCTGCTAATGGGAAAACAGAGAGAGCCCATGAAATGCAAAGCCTGGGAGTGCAGCAGTCACCAAGGAGGTGGGAGAAATGTTTGCAAACAGCTACCTGGGTGCGGGTGCACATCCTCTGTCACGGTCATTAAAGCGTTCCTCTTTATTTTTTTTTCTTTTGATCATTTCTCTTCTGTTTACAGACACTTTTGGCTACTTGGCAATGACTGCCTCACCTCGGATAGATAAATAACTGCATCACCGCAGGCTGGGCGAGCTAAAAGCTCCTCCGTGTTAGATATTCACAGCCACATGAAAACTTAATAGCATTAAGGACAGCATTTAAGTGTAGCAGATCAATACTCAGGAGAATTGTTAGAGACCTCATCCACGGATGAAGGGAAGAAAACAACAGACAGAAATAAAAATAAACAGACAGAAAAAAAATAATGACAGAAAATTATGCATAATATTTTCATTCATTTTGCTGTGCCTGGCAAAAAAAAAAAAAAAAGGAAAAAAAAAAGGGCATTTACACTGCATTTACATGATCTGCAGCGTGCACTGGCAGATCAACTAGCAAACTGCTCCTTTGCTACTTTATTTTTATTTTTATTTTTAAACCAAATCCCTTTGAAAATAAGCTGTACTCATTTCTCCCAAAGCAACAATAATTGATGCTGACTGTATGGACATGAATCGCAGCTCCCTGAAGGTCGTGGCCTGCTGAAGGGGTGAACCTTGACCATGCAGGCGAATGCAGCTGCGAGAGCCACAGATCGGCCAGGTGGGAGATTAATTTCCAGCAACCTGAGTCAGCAATAAAGAAATAAATACAAAATCCTCCTCGGACCTTTTAGATGTAAACACTTCAGAGGCATTGAGAGCAGATTAGCTCCCTTCATTCTGCTTTCTTTTTTTTACTTTTTTTCCTAGAAAACTCATCCCACTGTTTTAGCTGAATCAGCCAGTTCTGTGAAGCTTAAAAGTATGTAAATCTGCCTACACATGCACTACTCTCTCTTCAGGGCCCTTGCAGCACCAGGGTTGCCTCTCCTCTTGCTGGATGTGGAGGGAGCCGGGGATGCTGAGCATTGCAGCATGGCTTTCCCTGCAACAGAGGCAGGGCCAAAAGGCCTCTGTTGCCTAGTGAAGCATACCGGAATCATCATTTTTGCCCAATTTCTCAAAAGTTCAAAAAGCTTCCATTGGTTGTTCTATGCATTGCTTTGCAACACTCAAGAAGAAAAAGCCTGGTGAATAGATGCTTAGCTAGAGCAAGATCTTCTCCCTCCTGCACATGTTCAGCTTTTCAAAGCAAAAATAAATTGAGCTTCTCCATGAAAGATAAAATAGCCTCCATGTGTTGGAAATAGCAATTCTCCTGAGCAGAAGCATGAGGAAACTGGTCATGCTCTCTTCAAAGATATCAGATGTTTGCCCTTTCCTTAACAGAAGAGGAGATGGGTTGGAAACACATTACTCATCAACCTCCTAAAATAAACTTTCCAAAGAAGTCCACCACCTGACACATGCTTACATGCAGGAATAAATACCCCTCAAAACCAAAGCCAACACATGCTAAAGCTGCTCTCTTCTGAAGCACAGCACATCATGAAGTGTAGTTCCTTTCTTTTTCACGTCCTTCTTCACCTTCTATACAGTAATATTTCGGTCCGAGATCCTCTTGTTGCAATTTGCTTAGCAGTTTTAAGGGAGTAGTAATTGCTGTTTAGATAAGGAACACACACAAAAAGGTATCTTGTTCGCATGGTAATGTCCCTTTGCAAGGCAAAAGCATGGGGAAATTGGGTCTCCCTCTCAAGAAGACCTGAGAAAAACAGTCTCAAGATGGGGTGAAACATGGCAGCAGAGCCAGAATTTATGGGACTGTCTAGGAACCCCATTCCCCACACCCATCTCACCAGCTTCTTTAACACAGTGAAGGGAGAGCAAAAACAGTCCAGGCTGGCTATGCCATGTGTAGCATATAGGAGAACCACAAGCACATATATCTGCAGCCAACAAAAAAGGGAAAGGGCAATATCCCTTCATTTGTTGCTTAGAGATAAAGATATTTCCTTTTGCCTGTAAGTGGAATGTATTGTTTAGGTCCATACCTTTACTATATAATTGTCCATCATAATAAGAAAAGAGTATTATTTAAAAAGAAGTCCCATAGAAGTTGCATTGGATTTTCCATCAACAATACCTAGCTCATGCAGTCCACACTCAAGAAAAATTTGGGTTATCAGCAAAGCTACTATAAGCCTCTCACTCTCTCAAAAAAGGGAGTTTCTGGGAGTGCTGCAGCCACAAAAGGCAGCTGGAAAAGCTGCATTTTCAGGTGTCAGAGATAATCTAGCTGAGCTACAGCTGAGACCACAGTTGAGGTGGGGGAGACAGAGTGAGAGGATGCTTGGGGAGAACATGGCACCAGCTGGAATGGCAGATAAACACCGCAATACTGCGCTCGATGTAATTGCATAACGGGTTTCTCAAAGGAACAGGGAAACATTTCCTAGGAAATTGGCAGTCTGAGGGTACAAAACAATAAGTATATTTGGAAATCAGCAGTGCTGCAGAAAAAAAAAATCAAGCAGGAAAGCCTCCCGTATGGAACGCAGAGGACGCAGAGTTAGGAACGCTGGTTAGGAAAGCCAGACAAATGGCAGGGAAAGAATCCCTTCACAAGTCAGTCTGTCAGTCGGCTACAGGGAAGGTAGAACTAAGTTGGCTCTGGGAAGAGAGGAATTCCACTCAAAGCTGCCTTTTTTTTTTTTTTGATGATGACTTAAGGCCAACTGAGCAAGTGCACGGCATGTTTGGAGCTTGTTAAGACTTGAGACTTGCCAGCTCTAAAATCATATGAAGAACAGGGTTTGGGAAGCAACTAAAGCCTCCTTAGCCACTCTGAAAGCTCTTGCACTTTCCTACGCAGACATTCACCTGAGTGAGCTGCAAAAAGCAACCGCTGCTCCGAACTGCTCAGAACAGTGAGAGGCTCCTGCAGCAAGGTGTGAGCCTCGGTCTCCTGCTGCTGCCCCTGGGCTTGCCTCCTTCCTCTTCTCAAGATGTCCACTTTGCTGCAAAGCCCTCAAATTCTCCACTCATGGTAGCAATTGAGCAACTTTGGGTAGAGATCTCACCACATCTGCTGCTGGCAATGCCCCTCTTTGGGCAGTGGACCAGCAGGGGAGAAAAGGCCAAGCATGGGGAGAGCCTGAGCCAGGTAAGCCAATGATTTGCTTCCAACCATTGGCAGGAGCAGGGCAAGCAAGCACCCAGACTCCACCTGCCAGGCTGGTTTGCTTCCTTCTTTCTTGCCTGTGCTTGTCGTCTGCTTATTTCCTCTGGTTTCTATTAACCCTTCCTTCCTTCAACTCTAATTACCACCTATCCAGCAAAGCACAGTTGAAAGGGCTCACAAAAAGTGGTGAGGAGCTGCCCATAGCAACTAGTATCATAGAATCATAATGGTTGGAAAAGACCTTCATGACCATTGAGTCCAACTGTAGACCCATCATCACCACACCTGCTAAGCTACGTCTCATCTACACATTTCTTGAACACTGCCAGGGATGGTGATTCCACTGCTTCCCTGGGCAGCCTGTTCCAATGCTTCACCACTCTTTCTGTGTAGAAATTTTTTCCTAATACCTAACCTGAATCTCCCCCCTGGTGAAACTTGAGGCCATTTCCTCTTGTCCTATCAGTAGTTATTTTGGGGAAGAGACCAAAACAATGTAAGTCTTTATGTATTTATTCTAAACCAGCCTGCTTGGCACACCTCCTTGGACAAACCTTTGGGGAGAAACAGCCCCTCATGCAGAGATGCGGTCAGGAGGCAGAGCAGGGACCCTGCAAACCTCCTTCATGCTGGGGCCCTCCAAAAAAACCTTCTGGGGCACCCCTCGGAGCAGGGATTGGGCCAAGTGCTCCCCGTGGATGCCCATGTGCAGTGCTCGGGGCAGAATGGTGCATGCAGCACCAGCGCGGGAGCGCTCCTGCTACCCGGTGAGGTTCCTGCAAGGTGCTTTACTTTGATATGGTCTCACTGAAGCACATTTTCTTTATTGTTATAAAGAACTGAATTGTTTTTGCTGAGCACTCCTTACCTACTGTTCCACCAAAAAAAAAAAAAAACCTGAATTGAAATTTTTACAGGATTAATAATAAGAGACAGAGTGCATTAGACAACTACAGGCATTGCTACAAGCCCTACCGATAACCACAACAGACTCAGACCACTATATCACGTTTTACACACGTCTCTCTATTAATAGCTTGAATCTCTTGTGGGATCTGGCAGGGGATGTAAAATTGTATTAATGTTTTTTCCTTGCCTCATCAATAAAAAAATACCTATTAAGCAAGGTCTTAAGTTGTCATGAATTCTTTCTAGACAAACTGTAATTGCTATTTCAAAAGGAGCAAAGTGCAGAAACTACAACTGTAGAAAAATAAAAGAGAAGCTATTATGGAGATTTAAAGCAAACAATACCTGTGTTATGTCCTTTTCCCTCCAGATGGCTCATGCCTGAATGGCTTTCTGCTATTGCCATTTTTTTTTTTTTTTTTGCTTTATTTGATCTGAGCAACATATTGATTTTTTTATGGAATGACGTGATGAAATCTGAACTGACGTTACATTTCACTAATGCACAGCACCCTTGAGCCAATATCAGTTTTATCTCTGATGGCTTTGCAAGGGCAGAGATTGCTTAGTTGACTTCCCCCCTTACCTCTGTCACAATCTACTGAGTTTTCAGAAGTCTCTTATAAATAAACTAGACATTCACATTTCAAACAATGCACAAAATTCTGAAGGGCTTCCACAGTCCCATGAAAAGTATTTTTCTCCACATTTTAGCCAGTGAAAATGAGCGGATATAAAATCTATCGGTGTTCACTGACGACTATTCAGTGCATGGAGACATCCTGTGGTCTACGCATGTGCAGCTCCAACTCTGTGGCTTCACTTATCCAGCATCCTTTGGGACTGAATTTCCAAGACAATCAGCCTAGCTGAAAGCTGGTGTGATGACACCTTCCAGCACAATGTCCTGCCATCCCAGAGACACTGGTTTGGGGAAGGACCAAACCACAGGTCACACAGCTGGCCACCCTTCCTGATAACCCCGTTTCTCAGTTTTCTGGGGTAACCCTGACTAGCACAGAGAGTCATGGACTTTCTTCCTTACCTCTTTGGGCTAAGCGAGCTTGGATGTAGCTTGGGAGCCCTCATGAGAGAGGGTCTGCTGTGGCAAACCTCCCAGCACCGAGTAGGAATCTCTACTTCCAGCCTCCCCTGGAAGGGTAGCGACACATCAGCACCTCCGCAGGAACATCCAGCAACATCGATAGCTGAGCGGCCGCTGCAAGCAACCTCCCTGGAGAGACCTCAGCCGGGAACCACACATCACAGGTACATTCCTATATGGGCTCAGAATGGATTTCCTTTATCAGTATCTGCAGCAATGTGAATTTGAACTCACTTGGCTAATGGAGTAGGTGGAAAAAGCTATTATTTTTACAAATACAGGCCAGGCCAGACTGATTGCCTGATAGGCTCTAATTACTATTATTACTATTTTTCACTGGATCTGTTTGGGATCCCACACTTCCCAGTAGCTCTATCCGAGCCCACCCATGTTCTAGTATCGGAGATGCTTTTCCCACACAGCAGCCAACAGACCATCCCCAATAATGCACAATGGTACAAGCTTGGCAGGCTTTTTTTCTTTCTTCAGAGCACATCTCACAGCAAGCTGGAGCCTCTCTTGTCTGATGCAGAAATCATCCTTTGCAAGCAAGGTGCAGTAAAGTTTATATTAAATCAGGACTCAGGGGAAATGCAAATCTTTTTAGCGAGGTGACAACTGTACCGCCAACTGTACCCACTAGATCTTTCCTCTTACTTTTCACTCAACAGCTCCTACTCACCATTCTCTACATTTATATTGGGTTAAGTACAGGGATCTGCCAGCACACAGCTGGAGCAGAGCCTCAGACTCACACGTGTTACAAAATAACCTAAATGCACTTGTCACCATGAATGGTCCAAGGTGGCCCCAACAGCCCTGGCCTTGCATTGCACCTGTGCTGGGGCAAGTTTAGGAGTCTTTGTGCTCTTCCTGCCCCCAGAGCTGCGAGCCTGTAACCTCCAGCTAATGACAGCAACGCTTTGCACCAGCGCAGCTGGACCATCAGTCCAGTAAGACACTACAAGGTGGGGTAGGAACATGTCAGTTCCAGCAGTCAACACTTGACCTGATAAAAACTTTCCTAGTTTTTGTACATAAGTCATCCCCAAGTCCTTTTACGTGAGTTAAAGTAAGTTTAAGAAGAAAGTCTAGCACATACCACCTTTAATCACCTTGACCTTCCCAGACAGGATGCTCAGAGGAAATATTCAGAAATATGCCTATAAGGACAGCTAGTTTGAGAAGAGTTGTTCTCCTCCTGCCTAAGAGCAATAGAATCATGGAATGATTATGATTGGAAAAGACCTTCAGGATCAGCGAGTCCTATCATAAAATCTTCAACATCATGTCTGCTAAACCATGTCCCTACATGCCTTATCTACAACAAAATCATAATAATATAATAAAGTAATAAATAATAATATAATAACAAAGTAAATTCAAAAGTATCTGTTCTCCAAGAGACCTGAAATGCATTCCTTAGGCTCTGAAAAGTTAAAAGGAAAAAAGAAAATAACCTTCCACTTGGCTAGGACATAGTGAGGAATAATACGCAAGGGATTATGAGTTTTCCAGCTCTTCAGTAATGTCTCTTTCCATCAGCTAGATCTGATTAGATTAGGTGGTTAATTTACTTAATGATGTGAAAAATGCTGGAGTTCAGAGGAAATTTCTTGTCCTTACCTGAACTCTCACCAGAGAGGAATTTTTCAACTGAGTAATGATGAATTCAAAACCAAGTTATTGGTCTCAAGGGAAAGGCATTTAGGGGTTTAATTCTCAACAGTTCAGGTCTGATTCCTCAGTGAAAGATGCCATGATGCCAGCAGAAGGAAATTGGTTACATAGATTCAAAACAAGCCGAAAATTTGTCATAAAGAACAGCCCATAAAGGTGGTGAAAAAGCCAAGATGTTGTTAAGTTAAAAAAAAAAAAAAAAAAAAAAAAAAAGACCCAGTAGCTAAGAAAGGGGAAGAAAAAATAAAACCACAGATCTGTGCGATTCATTTCTCTGACAGATTTTCTGCTTCCACTGAGCGCAATTAATTTGTATCATATGGCTTGCATCAGGCTTTCTTCTCTTGATCCCCCAGGGTCTTAAAGTTATAAGTCTGGGTAACGATCTTCAACCCCCCCAGGGACTTTTACACAGCCACTGGAGCCCTCTCTGCGAAAGCAGAGTTGCTTTCATCACGAGCTTGACTGGGTCAAATCCACAGATATTACTTAAAATCAGAGGCTTGGATCCTTCTCAGGGGTTTTCTGGGCAACCTCTTACAAACTACAGCTTTGCTCAGCCCAAGGATGTCTGTTTTATGGGATTTCCCATGGAAAAAAAATCTAATTGCAGGTAGCATGTCGAATGCCAGAGACTTTCCCCCTCTCCCTTGCCCCTATGCCAGGTGGTGCTAATGACGCTGCCTGAAGAGTGAGTTCCCCAGAGGGGCAGTAACTGATACTGGGCTCCCTGACATTCCAAAGGCAGTATCTCTGACAATAAGTTGAATATCGAAGTATTGCCCCAAAGGATTTCCTTTCAATTTCCAGGTGCACCCACTTGCTGGAAGTCTTCAGCAATGATCTCTGTGCCTTCGGTGTGGGTCGGGATGCCCAAGCATCCCGGGAGCAGGGTATCGCTGTCAGAGCCAGCATCTGCCCAAGCACCAGCTCAAAGCTTGGGAAAAATCACTCTTATGATTTGCATTACTCCTCTTTGAATAGGACTTGCACTCAATACCAAGAACTCTGCTCAGGTGAATCCCACTCCCATGCCTCCGTTGTTGGCAGTGCTCTTTTCTCCCACCACATCTCTCTAAATGAGGGTAATTCATTCAGAGATGAAATTCAACCCTGTACAAAGGCCTGGGTGAACCTAAATGCTGCTGAAGGGAATGTAGGGGATACAGGCTATCCAAAAAAGAATGAATTTCACTGTAACTTCATTTGGCCGAGTTTCATGACCTCTAAAGCAACCTTTTTAGAAAGAGAGTCTCTGTGCATTAGTCCACCATAAGTAAAAAACTCTCCTCATTAAGGACTTAACAGTCAGTCCACCTTAAGCACAAAAATCTTGGAAACATATTAATTTTTCTCTCCCTTTCCATGCTTACTTTTCTCTAATTGTTAATAATTTTAATTAACACCAGAATTTCTCAACAGCACATCATCATCTTCATTTTTGCTGTAGGTGTTAATTGCAGATTGCAATAAAAGATGAGAAAGAAATCGAGGTAAACATTAAAAGCATCTGGGTATGGATGAACAATTAGTTGCAAATACTAATACTGATATATAACCAAGTTTTAAAACTATTTTTAATATCTTCATATATGTATTATCTTCTGTAACATACAAATCAAGCTATTTTTTTCCCAAATAAGTTCTTTTTACTTAGGCACAGCTTACGGTCAGATCATAAGAGCACTCCTAACTGTAAACCCTATCTACATTTTTACATGCAATACTGACTTTGGAAGATTTGATCAATAAGTGGAACCCTCAAACCAATCCATTTTGATGACTTCTAAAATCTTGGCCTAAACATCACCAGTTATCTCCTCCTATATGCATACAAGCAGTTCCATACACAAACATGTACATACGCACACAGCAGCTCCTTCCACTGACTATATCCCAGCAAAAACCTGACCTTGTTGAAATACATATGCATGAAAGCAAAGAATTACAGAACTTTAACAAGGAGAAAGCTTTCAAGGTTGGATGCAATGGTGATTTTAGGCATTTTAGGCTAGGGAGGCATCAGAAACACTGGGCACCTTGGGTGAAGACAGGAGGGGGACGCTGCCTCTAAAGCCTGGCTGTAGCATCCAGTCACATTTTCCAAACCTCTAAGTAGAATGAAAATGTCGATATTGGGGAAAAAAAAAAAAAAAGCCAAAAACTCAGTGAAACAGAAAATCCCTGAGGCTTCCCAGCAAACAGGGGTCAGCAGGTAGACGTTTCCCAACTGAGAGTTGTCACTGCAGCATTCAGTGTGCAGGCAAGACAGGCAGTCCCCAGGGCTGCCTGGAGAAAGGTTACAGCCTCTCCATCACCTTCCCTCCTGCGCAGGGATTAAACAAGGTCCCAGTCCCTGAAAGACTGGGCTCAACAGCACGTCCACAGTTGATCGTCTCAGACCTGCCCAGCTACAGGGAAGCCGATTCCCATCCACTGAATGCCAGGAGCATTGGAAGGAGCTTCTCCTGCTGAAGTGTCGCTCCTGGCAGTACTGCCTTTGCGGCGTGAAAACACTGCCCTGGGGAAGGGTGACACAGAAGGAGGGGAGAAAAGCGCAGTCAGGCTCTGCGATTTCTGTTCACAGTGATGCTCCTCCACACCATTCAGCACGAGGGAAGAAAAGCAGCCTTTACCATTATACATTAAAAATGCATCCTGAGGAAAATCAACGGACATCTGGCAGATCATAACATGTCTCTTCCCTGCCTAGTACTACTGCAAAACTAACCAGTGAAGCATGTGAATATTCGTAAGGGCTTTGCCTATACAAATTCTGAATTATATGGTTGCCTCCTTTGTATCACTTCCATATGTACTGCTACTGCCTTAAGTCACACCGTCCTTACTCCTGAGGACACTTAAAGAATTAAGACTTATCTATTCCTTCTTGCAAACCAGATTGTCTCCCAGAAGCATCTAATTTTGTTCCATCTATAGCCTCAGTTCTTATTCCTCTTGAAATCCTTCCAGTTTTCATTCTGCTTTGGTTTTGCCTCATCTTCTGCTATGAAACAAACACAAAGGCAAATTCCGACTTGCAAAACAATAACAGCTTCTTCTAGACACTGCTCAGCATCCTTCCATCACAGGCCTGAAACTCAGCGACTTCCAAGGCTACCATGGCCACACAACTCCTTGGAAAAACCTGTCTCACATCATGAGGATTTGGCCTCTGAAGCATTCAGTAGCTCCTCTGATCTGCAACTTTGACTTGTGCTGGTAAAAGGTTGTTGCATGGAAAATTCAAACTTAGGCTGCAGGATGATAACATGGCTTCCTATGCCCTTGCTCCTTCTGTCTGCATTGCAGCATTTCCCCTAAAAAGAATTAATCACTTTCCCTTTTTCAGAATTAGTTTCTTACTGTTTTGCATTATGTTCTGTGTTTTTCCTGGATTCTGCAGTTATTCAAACTGCGGACTGCTGGTTTGGGTTATTCAACAGCAATGTCAACCTGCTCTTTGGTGGGTTTTTTTGGTATCTCTAAAGAAGGATAAAAAAAGAACAGCCCAGTGACCGCTGCTTCTCTCCTGCCACTCCTCAAGTCCCTACACCTCTCCATCCCAAAAGAGAAACAGCATGGTAATTTGACAGGCAACCCATCATGCAAGGTTCACTTGATTTAACTCTGGGATTTCACAGGTCTTTCCAATCTAAGCCCTTGAAAAGAGTCTCAGGAGAAGCGCTGCTGCATGCTGCCTCATACTTCATTCTTCTAAGAAGTCCACCCATCAGGCTCTCGCTTCATGGCCATTTTCTGGCCCATGCCCCCTCTTTTTCCCTTTTCCGTTTCACATTACATACAATACAACCACCCCCCCAGGTTCCCTTGCCATGCCCTTCTAGCAGCAAACGGCACAAAACAGGGCTTTCCGAGGCAGCTGGCAGCGGCAGAGGAGCCAGCGCAGGATCGTCTTTTTGCCTCCCAAACCCTGGCAGCGCGGGGAGCTGCCCCGTGCATCAGGCCCTCACCTCACGAGGCCCTCACCTCGCTCTGCTTTTCTGGCCGCTCAGGCTTCCCGTTTTACTCCTTCCCTGCCAGCTTGCCTCAATTCCCAGCACTTGCTTCCTGCTTTCAGCTCTTGCCTGTTCCCCTGTGAAATGTCACTGCTCTCCTGTGGGTTCCCTACTTCTGCAGGGTTTCTTACTTTCATTTCCTTTTTTTTTTTTCTCCCCAAAAGGAGCTAAGACCTGTTCCACTTTAATTACCGCTCCAGTTAGCGTCCTCCAGCCTTTTCAAGCCCCTTTCATTTTTGCCGCTTCCTCCCAGTGGACCTAGCCCACTCAATTTTATAATTCCCTAAAAATTACTTTCTTAAATGTAGTGCTATGTGCACAATTCATCCATTAATTGATTTTTTTTTTTGCTACTGGGATAATGATACAACCCTTCTTAGTCTTTTTTTTGAGGGGGGGTGGGGCGAAATCTGTTATTATTTTTTCCTTCATAGTGATTAGATGCATATATATACACATGTGGGGCAGGAAGGTAGAAGATAACAGGTCATGCCTCAAAACCACAGTTCCCTCCCCTTACAAGCTTTTACCTCTTCCCAGAGCCAAATACTACTTTTCAAAATCTCCAAAATAGTCCCAGTAAGGTGACTATGACCTGAAAGAAGCAGAATTTCCCCTTGTGGGGTTTCTGTCCCAGCCCTACAGAGGACAGAGATTTATAAGCAGAGTAAGACAGACGTTGCTTTATAGCAAAAGGTATGTTAGCCAGAGTCAAGTCGTCAGGTGAGGTAAATCAAGACAGATCTACTGTCTTCAAAGAAAATGCACCCGTTCCCAACTAAAATAAAATACATAACTCGAGTTGTGCAGATGTAGCACAACTGAGGACCAGGACTACCTTTAAATCTGAAGGTTTTTTTTGTTGTTTTCCTTTCTCTAAAAATTAGGAGCTGACTTAACACATTATTTTTTGAACCATTAGTAGCATAGCTTCTACTTTAGAAGCAAAGCAGCACAGATGACAAAATTATCACACCTTCCTTGGTCCTGGCAAGCCACACAAGGGAGGAACACTTGCACATGTGGCTTGCTGGCATTAGTGTGAAAACAAGCACTTTGGGGAAAAAATATTGTATTTTATTATTCAAATTGGATCCTTTTTGTCATGTCGCTTCATGACATGACATCTATTTTCATGATTCTTTCCTGTCAGGAGAGAAACATGCTCACATGTCTATTCCACATTATCCCAGGACAAACAGTGATGAATAGCATCCATGCAAACACACTCCCTTCACAGGTGTTTACCTCATGGTGAGGGAGAGGAGAGAGAAAAATCAGCCTGAACAGAAAGCAAATGGACAAGCATGGCTATTTGTAACATATCTGCAGAGAGCTTCAGAGAGCAGAGACATATCCCTGGGCTCCTTGCTGCTCCTATAATACAAATAAGAAATATATAAAGTACCTCATAAACCAGCTTGTTGGATTTTATGGCAATGAATCCATCAGCTGACATATTACCATGCAAATCCTCTTATTGCATTGTCTGACAACAGCATTTCAGGGGAAAAAAAAAAAGAAAGAGAAAAAAAAAGAAAGGAAAAGCAGCCAACAACGTGGAAATGAATTCTCCCCTTCATGCGTGTCACCGGTGCCCATTAGCAGTAACGGGAGGTGCTCTGTGGGGGCTGCCAGGGTGGAAATGGGCTGCCCACCCCTCTCCCGGCTCCACAGGCTAAGTTGTGAATTGCTGCATACATATATTTTTCCCCTCCTGAGAGATCAAAGCTGGAAAGCAGGATAAAGAAACAAGAGTGAGGCCAGCTTCATAAAATAAGCACTCAGAATTATCTATATCTGCTCGATCTTTGCCTCCTAGCTTACTGAGGCAAAGCCACTGTTTTTATGCCACATGGCTAGCACATCAGATTTGGGACCATCAGCCCAAATGTGGACAGTAGGACACAGATTCAGCTTGTGAACTGACTATGCTGAAAAATATTAGAATATCATCATTCCTCACAAAAAATGTACTTATCTGAAAACATAATTTCCTGATGAAAATTTACCAATCTCATCTTGCCATAAATCTTCCATAGAACAAATTTCTTTAAAATTTTGTATTTAAATGACAATGTCAGCTCCAAAATGATAGAGGAAGAGACAATTCATCTGTTTTTTCACCTTCTTTCTGTCCACAGGTCTTCATAGTGACTTTCTGTTTTTTAAGAGCAAAATAAATAGTGGCTGTCACCATTAAATGCCATCACTTAAATATTACGCAAAACAGCTACTCCATAGGTCCTTTGCCATAATTAATAAACAAACAAACAAATCCCTCCCCCCTTTTCATTTTTAAGAGTCTTTCTATCCTCTGCTGTTATCTGAGAGACTGAAAGAATATTGACAAACTTCAGACTAAAGAAAGAAACTAAAGAAAGAAAGAAACTAAAGAAAGAAATTTCACTTTGTGTCCTTGTTCAAGATGACTGAAAGAGTCAATCCTATGCTGCTTGCCTCTTTCCATACCATGAAGGTAGGTAAAAACTGGGGCTGGTTTCCAAGAGTACATCTGTACCTGCATCTGCTACTTAGCAGTAATAGTGTTGCTTAGTGCCCAACATGAAGGACCTGGAGGTTCATTTGATGACTCCCAGATCTGGCATCTTCCAGGCTAGCAGTTACCAGCATTATGGACATCAGGAAGACACCACATGGCTTGGTGATGCCAGCTAGAGGAGCACAGCCCAGCTCATAGGAGAAGAGTGAACGTCCTCAAGATGGCAGAGCTTCTGCTTCCTCCAGGAGGAAATGTATTCACCTTCCAGTGCCATAAAGCAGCTTTTGGAACAAAATCGAGAGGGAGGAGAATTGCACATAAAATGGGAGGATGTCATGAAAGCAGGAGCAGGGAAAGGAGGTGTGTTATGTCCTAGAGGCATCAGTGATCCACAGAAGATAGCTGATGGTGGAAGGGACCTCTGCAGACCATCTGCTCCATCAGATGGACTGGAAGGTTCAGTTTCCAGCTGAACAAGAGTAGGAGGACAACCAGCAATAGCAGAAGTTTATGGTCTTTCCCTTACTGACAAGACTCCCATGAATCAATCCACCATACCCCATCTCAGCAGCTTCCCATGATGATCAAACACGGCAGCATCCTGTCCCGGTTCCCTTTGATACACAGTACCGGGAGACATAGTTAATATTTCGTATTTGTTTTATCCCAGAGATCTGAATAGTAAACTGTCTTTTATTTTACATTTGCTGAATAAACAGGATAAGAAGCAAAAAAATGACTTATTGCACCCTCCATGCCTTGATGGAGCTATAGACTGCACAGGAAGGTTTGGTTATCAAGTGCACCGCAGGGTCAGCGATATTTTGAATTTACCCTTTTGGTCATGGTGGAAAGATAAAAGAAAAAGTTACCAGGTTTTATAAGATATAAGAAAAAGTTAAATGGCGCATAAACAAATCCTGCTCTACATTTAACCTAAGAGAGAAAAGAAGGAGTGGATATGCATTTATCTTCTAGGAGACAAACGAATAGGTGATTGGAAACTTACTCATATAGTCAATGGCAAAAGCCTGGGAAGTAAATAGAGGGTAATAAACCTTATTGGATTTTATATTTTGTAAGAAATGACTCTTTCATAGCTTTGTCCCTTTAGTGGGTATTCATTTAGGAAAGTGCTATATAGGTTTTATTGCATCCAAAGGAATAAAAGATTTTAAATGAATCTTAATGATCTCTCAGTCATAAAAGTGCTAGTGTCAGGGACTTCAAGCTAAACTCACAGCTGGAACCGACGTCTTTCATGAGCTTTTGAATGTATAGAAAAGTTTAGGGAATGAAAGTATTTCATTTTAACAAGCCTTCAATCTCCTTTCTTGTTTGATTCACGAGTAACCTCTTTCACCTCTCCTCCGGTTTCCTCAGCTTTGTCTTCAAGTTTCTCTTAAACCTCCTTTACCCTTCGCCTTTTTGTTCCCCTTCCGTCTTGGCCAAACACCAATTTCTGCAAATACCATATAGTTTTCTTGCAGTCTATTTGAAAAGTACCTGTCCGTAGCTTACTGTTAGTGTATTTTCACATGTTTTTACCCCCATAGGGTTTTTACCAGCACATCTGGGAATCACAGAATAGCATGGTCTTATTTTCTGGCATTGTTGTTCCTGAATAGTGAAAATGCCATGAAAGAAAGAAAGAAAGAAGAAAAAAAAACACCTAGCTTTGCTGCTGTCACAATCAACTTCCTCAGGAAAGGCACGAGGACTCCCCACAGATGTAAAGAGGTCCCACAGACCTGAAGATGCCTTCTCCAATACTGCTGCTTGCAGCATCGAGGCTACGCTTTCTGTTTGGGCAGCATTTATGGGTGTATTTGTCACAGATGCTCTCATTTTACATACGCAGCTGCTTTCTGCATGTTTGTGATGACCGTGGCTGGGTCGCCCTGCACAGCAGCCAGGACATAGTCAGTCTCCAGCTACTCAATATTCCAGATTTCTGTTCTTGTTCAAAGCTTTTAATTCCAACCCAATAATAAACTTCCCTTTCAGTGACTCGGGGAATGATTTGCTTTGTCTCACATATCTCCATGTCTACAGAAGCTTTGACAAGGAGTAAACCTAGAGTTTCTGATATAAATATATAATAATTCTAATGTTGTCAAGCACGGCGGCATTTTTATTTTATTTTCAAAGAGAATTTGATCTAACTTCCCAGGGGATTCTTCTTTTGTGTCATAACAAAGACGGGTTTGTAATGGATTTCCCATTTTTCTTTCTACCTTGAATAATGACAAAATTGCTGCACAGAGAAGTAGTGTTCTATAATATGTCACAAAATGCAAGTGGGAAGTGACAGTTGTCTTTGAGAGGCTGGGCTCAATCCAAGCCCTGATTTCCAGAATCACAGGTACTAAATTATTTAATCTATCTACACAATCAGCCTCCAGCCAAACTTGGAGCACAGGGAAAGTCCATATGTAATATAAAAGAAAGCGGACGATGGTGGAAAAATAATAAAAAAATCAATAGGTAACACTTAAGGACCAAACCTTCAAATGATATAATGCTGATATAAACCAGATGAGAAGCTGGTTCATAAATATCCAGCTCTACCTGCCATTCTAAATAAAGGCTTTTTTGGTAATATTAAATTTATGTCAACTAATAGTATATAATGGAATTCATGTATCCTTTGGGGGAAAAGGACTTTGATTATATTCCATTAAAAGCCTTTATGTATCAAAGCACTAAAAGCTACTTCTCTCTTCGATGCCATAATTTTCTTCAATGAATTCAAGAATTCTTTCATTGCTGTAGAGCATTCTCATAGAGGTTTGATATTTTCTACAGTAGTTGGATTACTAGATCTATTTTACTAGCTCACAAATTGTGTTGTTGGACCTTCCTGGCGGAAAGAATAGCTGGTGCTCAGGGTATGCAAAGTTATATTTCCCACTCAAGAGGAAAAAAAAAAAAATAGAATTAAAGACTTTTTTTCCAGCTTGTTTTGCATTCCAGACCTCAGGCAAAAAGTTCAGAACACAGTAATTAATGGGTGAGCAACCTCACACTTACAGTACCCTTGTTTTGCAATACTCACTGTAGTGAAAAGTAGTCATGGGAACCTGGAGGTAACGCACTGCTAATGTTCTCATCACATTTCACTGTGCAGTTACACAAATCCTCATTCACTGTGCTGACTATGCCCTCAACAGCACAGACCTTTTATTTATAAAGAGGTCCTTCCCTATCAAGCCTGGTCAAAACCTGAGGTCTCCTCACTCAGAGGCTGCTCTCTCTTCTCACTGCTCGAGTTAGTGATTCCTGCTGGCTCTTTTCCACAGCATATCCCAAACAATATCTCACTCACCAACAAGTCTGGGATCATTATTTCCATGCAGAAGGTGAAGACACCAAACTACGGACAGCCAACTTGCCTGCACTCATCTTCATGCCCATGGCCAGGAGAGAAGTCCCTCCGGCATTCCCTCCAAAGCCCAGACAAGAGGGATCTCCTCCACACACTGCAGCCCAAAGGCCACATTTAACATCTCTAAAAGCCTCTAGCTACCCAGGCCCTGCAGCTGTCCCTGCTCACATGGAGCCTCCTGTTAGAGGCCCACCATGAGGTGAAGGACCATGGGACTCGTCAAGCTTACACTGAACTGCTCTCAATGCGGGGAGTGGGAGTGAAGCAGGTAATTGCCCTGCACGTCTGCCAAGCAGCTCCGCTGCAGGATTAAACACTCTGCACTGTAATTAACACAGGGAAGGCTGTATGGTTAATGAGCATGAGGTAGCTCATTTTCTTCTCCTACTGCGACAGGAGGAAAGGGAGAATTGGGACAGAGGGACCACTGGATGCACCTGGACATCTGCCCAGCTCCTCAACTCCTGGTACCTGTGGCTCTGGTCCAGGAGTGTTTGTGTCACTTGAACAGGTGCACAGAGTTGGGGTAGGTAGGTTATGGGGTCTACAGCCAACAGGAGAAGTAATAAAAGCAAGAATTGGATTCTCTGCTTGTTGGTGCTGCACTCCTGATTTAAGAGCCTGGCTTTCCCTGTCCAGCACATTCTACCATCCTCCTCCTCCTAGCAACACAGAGCTGTCTATAATGAAAATCTGGGCCAAATTTAGATACTCTCAGGTTGCAACATCTCCTTCCGTGATGCTTGCAAGCAGCTCTTTGTTCTTTACCAAGGAGTACAAACCCCTTCTGAAAAGCTGACCAAACTAATTTCTTGTTTCCAGTTACAAAATATGATATAAAGGGTGAGAAGGAACTTTCGAGTTCATCCAGTCCTGTCACTGCTTCACAGAAGAGGGCTGCTGGAAGGCAAGCAGTTACTGAAATGGGATCTCACCTGTGCGAGCAAGCACCTGCAGCCCACAAGAGCGTGTTCAGCAGGACAGTTTCTCCAGACCTCACGTTTGCTATGCCACAGTCAGTTCTTCCCACTTCTTTTTTTTTCTCCTGCTTCTACATTTATATTTCTCTGCCAGTTGCCCATGTCCCTTGCCATCCCTCCTCTGCGGACCCTATTCCTGCTGCGGCCGCCACGCTGAGCTCTGGGCTAGCTCCGCAGCAGCCAAGAAGCTCCTTTTGCTGGAAGATGCAAGTGGTTTCAAGCCACCCTCCCCTCATCCCTCCCACCACCACCCACCACTTCTCTTTTTTTTTTATCTGAAAGGCTGGAATATCACAGGATAAAAAGGCTGCAGCTGTGTTGGGGAAGGGAAACCAGTCACGCCTCAGCAATTTATGGACAATTTCCCATTAATAAGAGATAATGGGAATGCAGTTCAACGGGTTTGCAATTGTGCACGGGCTCTTTGAGAATGCATAGGGGGATCTGACAGCAGTTTGTGCCTCTCTAAGGAACAGCATTACCATGATTTTGTACATCCCATCACACATGGGGAGATTAGGACAGTTTAAAGCAGTCTGACAGGCAGCTGAGTAGAAAAATGAAGGTGTAGCAAGCAGTTGAAATGACCCCTGATACTGCCATTGCAAGGGACAGATCAGCATGCACAGTCACAGGGCAGCAAGTTCACACTGAAGGTGTTTTCTGGACCTTGCTACTCAGTGCTCAACCCACAGCAGTCCAACATAACCAGGGTTTCATATAGGCACAGGAGGCTGCTCATCAATGTTAACACTTAGGCCTCTTCAGAGCCTCTCCAGACTCAGCTACACTGTCCCAGAGAGTCCTACTGGTTAATGGTGCAGACAGCTCTGCTCAATTTCAATTTGTTGTCCTGCAACAAAATTGGCCCTTAATACCTCCTAAGCAAGGGCACGCAAAAGTGCCCCTTCGCCATCAATCATCTTTTTATATACATCCTCTGATACATCTCCCATTTAAAGTCTAGCTTTCTGTCACTAAGGTAAGAGACTAGCAAAAAATTTCCATTTCAAGTTCACATCTCCCAATCCTCTCTCATTCCGCAGCACTGTACTATTTTGCAGATGATATAATCATAGTTTCCAGCAAACATATATCACCAGTCATTTTATAAGGGCACGATTATACTTCTGCTATGTTTTACTCTAGCGTTGCACTGCACTAACATTTTGTTTGTTGCAGCATTTCATGCATCTCTCCAAAGTGGCAATACTGAAGCGCAAGATACTCTTTTCCTACATGCTGATGAAGCGCCTGCCTCTGAAGAGGAGAGAGCCCTACACAAGGGACATTGCTAGCCAGAACACCCCCGCGGGTCCCCTTCCGTGACATGCTGAATCCTTCTGCTCTGAGAATTAAAACACAACCCTTCCCTGGACAGAAATGTCACTTTCCATAGGAAAAGTGAATGATCAGAAACACGTCTATTGCTCCAGGCTTGCATCTCCCCTTTGCCTTATTTCTACCTCCTGAGACCAAAGTGAGATATCTATGAACATCTCATTTGCTTTGTAACTATCAGACAGAATTTCCTTGTAGATTTTTAAATAGCTCAGTTGAAGACCACTCTCCCATTGAAAAACAATAGCAAATTACTCAGTTATTATTAATCTCACGCACAGATGTAATTAATTCCCAATGGAGACTTTTATTCTAAAAAAATAATCATATAGATTATTTTGGAAAGATGACAAGCCTCCACCCTTGGCCTCCTTTTCTCTGGCTGTGTTTTAATTTGCATAAACATGGTATCAAAAATGGAGAAAATTGCTTAATAAATAAATAAATAAATAATAAAAAAAACCACACACACAATTACTCCACCAGTAAAGCCTGACAGTGCAAAATTCAACAGCACCACAGAGATCACCATGGTGGAGAAAATAAAAGAACAGATAATTTTTCCCCTGATAACAAAACATCTCTTGCTTTTTACAGGACTGCATCTCAAATTCATGTTTTAGAAGCCTTTAATAATTGAACACTGGTAAATAACATTAATTTTTAGACCCACTGCGGCAGATATCCAAGGAGTGGGACCTCCGCGCCAGGCGGATACCTTGGCAGCGCTCGTCCCCCAGGGCCTTCCTTACATTAGAAACTTGGTAACTGCAGCCTTGGTGGCAAAGGAGCAACGTGCTGTGGGGGTCCACTCGGAGACACACTTGGAAAGGCTGGGGGTTAATTGGCTGCATCCTCTTAGAGGATGCCATAAATCTGGATAATCAGTTGGTGTCAGCGTTCAATAGAGGATGCTCTGCACAGAACGGAAGAGAAGTTCCAAGCCCTCGTTAATCAAAAGCTATAGCTTCGTTATCAACTAATTCAATATTTTCAGACTAACCCTCCAGAATCAACATTCGCTTTTCTGTCAGCCTTCTATAAGAAACACCATGCATCACAGTCAGAAAAGTTCACACCAAAGTGTTAGTTTCAGGGCAGTTTTCTGAAAAGCAGCCTGGACGGTCTGCTTCAGCTCTGGTGTCTCTAGAGTTTTCTCCCTATGCACCCAACTCAGATATTTTTATCAGCCCCAAACAACATATAACTAGACTGATATCCTGGAGATGGATTTCAGCAGAGCTCTATTTCTGACCAGGCTGATAAGCAAGTTTTTAGGTATCTATATCCCTTAGGAAGCTGTCTGTTGGTAGCACTGACAGGTTAGGAGAATTTCACAGAATCACAGAATGGTTAAGGTTGGAAGGGACCTCTAGAGAATCAGCCCCCAGCTTGGACCTTTTTCAATCTCTTAAATTGGATAAGAGTATTTTGGGGAGGGGAAAAAGACAGAAAGATAGAAAGACAGACAGACAGACAGACAGAAAGACAGACAGAAACATAGAAGTAGGACCATAACAAAAGGCTCTGGTGGGGAAACCTTCAGTTATGGTGTATGCAATTCTTAGATTTACTAAGCCAGCAGTGCAAAACAGAACTGCAAAAGACTATCAAGTACCTGAGGATGGTATTAGACTGCATCTTGAGACTGCATCCTCTGCTTCCTTTCAGCTTATTTCTAAAAGACAGCTTGGCATCTAGGGCTTGGTTGACAATATTACATTTGTCTTCCAAAGAGCAGAGAGTCACCTTCTCTCCTTTACTAATTTATTGTATTTATTGTCTATTATCTCACAATATTTTCAAAGCAAAAGACTCTCCCCAAAATTAGAATGAGACAATAAGGATCATTTGTTTCCCAGTTGTAAAAAAAAAAAAAAAAAAAAAAAAAAAAAAAGACAAACAAGCAAGCAGTAGCATTTTCAATCAGCAAAATGGCAGAGAGCAGACCCTGAGGCCTTTCCTCACCCTCATAGCAAGCATCCTCAGAGAGCTCTCAGATGGACCCAAAGTAAATCCTTGTTTTACAAAAAATGTCTCTAGCTTAATGACAAACAGACTCTTTTTGCACTTGCATAGACCCTTCTGTGCTTGGCAAGAGGCAGAGAATCAGGAGGAGCAAGGGGAGACCTCAGCCAGGCACTTCTTTTCCCTGGGGGTTCAAAGGCAAGCAGCAATACGGCAATACAGGCTGCTTTAATTACTGATGTCTTAACAAAACTCCAGAAGGACCAAGGATATTTCCCTTCCAAAAAAAAAAAAAAAAAAACTCCAGATCTTTGGCAGATTTGTGCCCCTAGGATGCTGGCCTGGTATCTCCCCTACATTGCTGCATGGAAGGCACATTTTCTATTTGCAACCTGATATTAATTCAAAGTAGTAATGAAGTTGGGAGCATCACACGGTTTTAGAAGTATATGGGATTAGACCAGGCTTAGATAACTGAATAAATGAACTGACTTAATTAGCTCTCCTGAAACAAATTATTATACAGTGCTCATTTCCAACTCTCATATGAACCCCAAAGAGTTCTAGAAATGCATTAATTCCTTGAATAATAAGTCTTTATATTTTTGCATACCTACTGCAATTATGGTGGATAATGAGACTTTAATTAATCAGTCCCAGAGTTTTCTAAAGCTGTTGAAGAATGTAGATACATTAGGGACCTATTTATTCAGGAAATCTTGGGTGGGGGGAGGGGAGAAAGAAAAAAAAAAAAAAAAAGAAAAGGAAGGAAACCATCCCCTCCATAAATCTCCTAGCCTGTATCCAATACACTTCATGACAGCATCCATCATGCAAACATCCTTGTCTTGAATATAAACTCCATAGACTATTAAATTCTGGGTAAAGTACTAACTCCAGTACCTCTTAAAGGTGAAATACTCTCATTAAAGATTGTGCCACCTGCAATGCACTCTAGCTTTTATGCAGATAAAGTATTTCCTACTGCAATTTGAATGCTCTACATACAAAGATTATTTTCTTGCTCCTACATTTGAAGCTTCCAGGTCCTTATGCTTGAGAAACACTTGTTGTTATTATTATTATTAACATGTCAAAGCAGCTGTAAATACAATCATTAAACCTTTCACTCATCTTTTTCAAACCCTTCAGAGGAGATCCCTTTCATATGAAGGTGCTGGCATTACAGTTGTCATTAATTATAAATCAGTTTCTAATCTGACTGAGCGCGCCAAGATTGTAGGGGGTCTCGTTAACATGAGATTAAAATTTCCTTGAAGTGTAATTATTTTGCAAGAGAGTCTCAGGCTGGATTTATGAATACACATTGCATCTCTGCTCACCGTGTTGGGCTTGGGGAAAATGTACTGGCAATATTCGCTTCCCCATGGAAAGCTCTGGGACTTGGGAGGAAAAGCTGGGGGGAAAGGGCTTCCATGTCCACTTCCAGGTTGGCAAGAGACCCTCTTGAAAGGTTGGCCACTGGGCACACAAGCAAGGGATGGAGCTTATGCCAGAGACCAGATTTTATTTTGGTCCCCATTTCCACAGAACTGTCCCCAGCTTGAAAAGCTCTTGCACTTTCCATGCTGGAAAACCCTTCTCGACAGAAGGGCCAAAAGAGCAAGAGGGATTAAGTGCCAAGATGCTAGATGCCACCGGACCTGGAGAAACCAAAGACGCAGTGGATAAATATTGCTGGGAAATCTTTTGCTGTAGGGATGGAAATCCAAGAAAAACATGAGCCCTTCCAAGGGAAGGCCGGTCTTGGCTCAGGTCTCCATGGGAAGTACCTTGCTGCTCCTTATTAGCATTATTACTAACAAGATGCTCTAACCCATCTTGTTAATTCAAAGCCTGATCTATAAGCCACGTTGATACTGCACTCAGCTACGAGTCGTTAAATTTTTTTTTAAAATTGCATTTCCCCCTGCTCTAGTTTGGTCGCTCTCCCCATCTAAATTTGCTTTCATGTGCTAGGAAAACAGAACAAAACCACGCCGACGTGTGAACCTGCCGCTTCTGAACATCTTGTCCTCTCGGTGCAGTATCGAGCGTGGAGCAGCTCTGCCGTAAGGCGGGTGCAGGGAGGAGAGGACAGGTGGGGATGCGCTCCGGAGGCCCCGCTCCTCTCGCCCCCGCTCTACCCTCCTTGCCCAGCCTGGCCACCGCTGACCGCACGTGCATCCTTGTTCCCCATCCCCTTCCTCCCACCCTCCTGCTGGGCTTGCCTGTCTGCAAAGGGGCATCACTTCATGCAGCCGGGGTGTCCCCAGCTCCTGCTTCCCTGTGCACCTTGTCCCGTCAGGCCAAGGGGGCCACCACGCCGGGACCCAGGGGCCAGCGTCGCAGAGACTATATGTAGCTTATACATTTGTTATAAGTCACCCAGGAGTCACCCTGCCACAGGGCAAGCTGGAATGGGGATAGAGGGGAGAACTGCAAGCAGAGATTTGGTCTTTTTGTGCATCTGGACCTGAAGGCTCTGTAGTGGGGTCTCGGCAAGCCGCTTCGTGCTGCTTCCCAGCGATTTGGAGAAAAGCAGCAACAGACACGCAAGTGAACTCAAGCACCTCCTTGAACTTCTCGCTCAGTCAATTTGAAACAACATTTTGGCTGGAATAATCAGCAAGTTTTCCTCCTTTGAAGTAAAAAGGGCAGCTAAGAGTGAGTTTTTGCCATTTCAGAATACCAAGCCTTAACATTTTGTTCAACAGTGTACTGAGCCGATGGCCTTTGAGAAGGAGGGAGGTACCGGCATCTTCATCCTTACTGTGTTTTCCTTAAGTAACTACTTTTTCAGCTAAAATGAAGGCAAAAATGGATAGATCAGTTGTTAGCTCAGGAGGGTGTCCCTGCACTAGTAGCAGGCTGGGGTTTCTGCAGCATGGGCATTTGCTCCCGAGTCATACGAGAGTCAACTGAAACACCTTTTTACCCACTCGCGAGCCCTGGCCGGTCACATCCCGCTGCACCCTTTGCTCTGAGCCCCGTTGAGCCACCACTAATGCGACACGGCACAGAGCAACACGACTGCTAGCAAACGAGCCCAGGCAAGAGCCACTGCCACTGGGGTTCTGCTCTTGGGCAGAGCGATGCCACGATATCCTTGCTTAATTTTACCTATGGAGAGAAATAAACATACGCACAAGGCATGTTTACTTCAGCCTCTCTGATATAATTTTAACAAACATGGCATAATTTTTGCTGCGTAACAGAATGTCTCTGTTAAATATTACAAGGCACGGTGCATTGCAATCGTATTTGAATAGGCACGTAAGTATTTCTCTGCACAGTGAATGCATTTCATTAAATAGTATAAATTTACACTCCGTTGTAAATGAATGTTCATTTTACATTGTAATTTTTTTTTACTGCAGAATGTTGCCATTTTAGTATTCACTGTAATCACTCCGCTGTGTTGCGAGCAAATGTCATTTTTATGATATGTAAAAATTCAGAGAATTCAATTTAAGGGATCTCAGTCTGAAATATAAACACATGCTAGCCACGTAACACAAATAAACTTACTCCAGATGGTAGCTTATAGCAGATAAAAATCAAATTTCTCCATCCTCAGAAGTTAAATTCCCCATTTAAACACAGACAATTCAGAATAGTTTTTGCTGACCAAAACACCCAGAAAATTAGCGCTAATCCAAACATAGTAAATGTAATGAAGTTTTTGTCACTAATGAGGGACCCAACATTATGTTTTCTAGATGGTTTAAGGGCTTTTCTGCCTGAATTTACTGGGAATCCACAGAGATTTCCCCCATCTGCCCAGAAAATACTTTTTGGGAAAATATCTAGAAACCAAGAAACCAATACAGTAAAACAAATGATTCCAAAAGCAGCAGTGCTTCATTTGCTCCTCCACCACCACGGCTGCCCCGAGCACTTACAGTACAACCCAAGAGCATTAGCAAGCCGCCAAGCTATTTCTTTTCCGTTGATAGCCACCTTATTGCTTTCAGCAGCTAGCAAATTAAACCTTCAAAATAACTCTCATGTGCACCGACTGTAAAGTGCATTTAAATTAAAGTAATACATTACAAGAAAAGTGAGTACCAAGTCCTCGGTAGCGAGTCCCAGGCGCTGCTCAGCGCGCGGCGCTCACGCCTGCCGCAGGACGCACCACGTCCCGGCCCTCGCGCCGCTTCTGCAAACACCCCCCGCTGCAAATCCACAGCGAGGCAAAGACCAGGAGAACGTGGATTTACTTATTAAATATGAATTAAATAATAAATGATCTGAAATAGCATTCCCGTGGTTTCTATGCACATCTAGCTCACTTCCAGGTTCTTCTGCATATATGGCTTATAGCTTTGGGGTTAAATTCAAGAACTACCTTAAAAAAATCTTTCATTTTAGGTCAGATTGAGTTTAAACATTCACTGCCAGCAAGCAGCCCCCTGCAAGTGTCTCAGGCGAGTTGAGCACTAGACACATTTAGGGTGGGAAATGGGTATAAAGCATATTTATGCAGGCAGATAGTGCGACTGCATCAGCACTGTGAAACTCAGGCTTGGGATGAAGCCTGCACCGTGGAACAGAGGAGCAGCCCTTCTCCTGGCCCTGTTCTCCCTCGGGCCTTGGGAATGCTGGAGGGTTCGCATCCCTGCGCGGCTGCCCGGCTCTCTGCAGAGCGAGGCGAGTGCGTTAGGGCTGCTCCACGGCGGGATGCAGCAGGTCCAGCAGAGCAGCCCAAAGCCAATCGGTCCTTCACGAGAGACAGATGCACGATCCACATGTCCCCAGAGCCTGCTGCTAGCCACAGCCACCTGTGTCCTCCATGGAGCTGGCAGCAGCTGGGGACACTCGGCCAGAAACCTTGTGGCTTTCTCCTCTGCTGGACCAGGACACTCTGCCTGGCCCTGTGTCTCCAGCAAACAACAATAGTTTCACCCCTGATGCTTTCACGCAATATTTAATTCCTGGTGCTTTCCCTTTTCCTGGTCTGCAAAAGGCTGTCTCACCTCCTCCTCATTTACCTCCCAGCGGAGTATGGCTGCAATTACCAGCTCTTTTGGTTCCAGAGAAGTGCAGAGCAGCTAACGAGCTTCTCCTCTAGCCCCAGACACCACACAGTATCAGCCCTCAGCGCTGTCAGCTCAAGACCACCAAGGCTGGTTTAATTTGTTCTTAATATCCCCTCAAAGTCATGCAAGGAAATCCTTTATCACTGCCAACACACCCCTGCGCAAGACTCTCTTTGTACCAGTCAGTAAGCCACAGGTTTACTTGCCCTTATACATTCAAGGCATAGCAAGCACTAGCTCATTTTAGTGCTTTGTCCAGCACAGATTTGATTATGAAAATCTGTTCTGTACATCATTGAGAAATGTCCAGTAATTGCTGGCATTAGCACAGGCATAGCTCCTCCCGGACTACTCCTCAGCACTGCAAAGCAGCACGTGTTGCTCTGTGCAAGACTGGATTTACTCCGCTGCATTTCCCAATCAGCGTTCCAGGCTGGCCATTTCCACCCAGAGCCCCTTGGTAACCTGTCAGTTATGCTCAGGACCTGCTGCAGAGTGGTTTACACAGCCTTTTATAGAAAAACTCTGATATCACTGGACAGGAACCGTGTTATCCACCCCGCGGGTCACTGAGTACTCTGTGTTTGCTGCTAATTAAATTCACTGTTGGAAGCAACTTACATCTCCACATGATACGTATCCGCGGATCTGGATGCTGCCCCTAATTGCCTTTTGTCACGAGGTTATAAAACTCATGCTGCTATGCCCAGATAGGGCAGGGCCCGGGCAGCAGTACCCAAGCACAGACGGCATCCCTGTACCACACAGCGTCGTACCAAAACTGGGTACGAGAGAGGAAGGCTCAGACTTCTTCCCGTGTCTTCCTGCTTCAGTCATTTAAGAGCTGTATTCACACACGAAGGTTAAGGAGCACTGAAGTCAGCCACATGGTAAAGTTTGGGGATATTCATATAACCTAAAGGGTGTGAGAAGTTTGTTACAGTGTAGTAGTCTATATGAGCAATATTATTAGTTGTCAGCTTACTCAATTCCTATAATTACATATTACTTTCCTTTTCCCTGTGACCTGCACTGAAGCAAACTGAATGTGGAGCTGCAGCTGAGGAGAGCTTCACCTGAACCCCCGGGCTGCATCACTTGGCAAAGGGCTGTGTCCAGCAATCATCACATACAACACGACCCATCACCTTTCCTCCGCCAAGAGTGAACCGCTGCACAGCTTGACATCCAAGCCAAATGGGCAGGAGGACCAGAGCTGACCTGACACAAAACCATCCCAGATGCCACTGGTTTTAGTCTCAACCATGAATGAAGTAAGGGGGGGAGGAAAAAAAGAAGAAAAACAAAAGTTAATCCTGCCCTGAAGCATGCCTTTGGGCACCAGCCTTGCTGCTCCCTATGCCCACTTAAAAACCACACTCCTTGAGGACTCAGCTCCTGCATGATTCGATAAGGGACCAAAACGGAATATCAGAAGATGACCAGCTCGGGCTGAGAAGGAAAAGAGATGCTCTTCACATTCATATTCAGTGGGTAAATTCTGTCTCTCCTTGTACTTCTGCAGCTTCAGCAGGCCCTGAGGTAAAAATAATCTGTGTACATTTTGATATGTGAACCAGAGGTCTAGGTTCCCTTTAAAGAGTGATGGGTGCTACTAGATCACAAAGACTTCTTCCTACGGTAATTTAGTAAAACAGGTGGGAGAAATTCCTTTTTGGAAACACATGTTGCTCCCTTCTGAGTATCGAGCACAAGCTGTCAGTTCAAATGCAGACATATCCACCGCAGAGAGCAGTGATGCCACCCTCCATCTCTGCAAACCAAACTCATGTGGCACATGCGTGCCCAACTGCAATATCAGTTGATTATTAGTTAATTAATCAGTTAACCACAATTTAGCCTCGGAAGCGCTCACTAGGCCTGGTTACATTAACATTTCTGAAAGCTTAGCAGCTTCAAAGATCTTTTGTATGTGCACGTAGCAGAGATTTCTAAGAAAATCTGATCAGGAAGTATGGTAAAACTAAATTATCACAGAGGACTGTAGGAAAATGGTCTTATACTTAAGCAACAGCAATCATTTTACCTATAATTTGATGGTCACCATCCAATCATATTTATTATCTGTTGCTGAATTGAGAATAAAGTTGAAATTTTGCAAAATTCTGTTAGTAAAAAAATAAATGACAGAGGCCAGTCCTCCTGCCTCAAAAGGCTTTATATTTAGACATGCCCTTACTCAAGGCCTAGGTAATAAAACATCATAGCCCTCTGCAGCGCCTTGGAACCCATCTCTCAACAGAGCCAAAGCCACCAACAGTACATCTACAACCAAAAAGCATCACTGAGCAAAGATGCCGTGCTCAGGAGCACCGGCTCACATCACTTTACATTGAGTTTTTAAGCTATAGCAGCAACATGCTCACAGATGGAAAAGAGGATGGGGTTATCCTGTCTGCTCTGCAGCTCTCAGTCCTTTGCATCCCACCAGGAATTTGGATAGGACTTCAGTGGTTTGGGTGTTGGGTTTTTCTGAAACATATTTCCAAGGGAGACTTTAGGTCTCAGTGTGGTCATGAGACTGAGACAAGAGGGGAGACACTTGCGTGCACACACCAGAAAAAAAAAAAAAAAAAAAAAAAAAAAATCACTGAACACTTCTGCTTCACACTCGTGGCAGAAACTTGTTCAATGATTTCTCAGGGGGCAACGCTCCTCCCGCAGCCGCAGGGAGCGGAGGCATCGCTCGCTGTTGCTGCGCTGTGCCTGGAGCATCCAAGACCTCTGTGCAGTGGGAGAGCAGATCCCCGGGAGCTGCAGGTGTTCACAGCAGCATCTCTGCAGCTTTGGAGACAAGCTCCCCACACAACAGCCGTGCCATGGGGCCTGGGCTGCCCCAAGGCTTTGGGATCCTTGCTCGGCTGTGCTCCTGATGTGGAATGGGAAGATGCTACATCGCTACTTTCTCAGGAAAGAGCTGCAAAAATACACTCTACGCTTGGCTGCACCAGCAGTTTAGCACCATCTCTTAGATTTATTACTTTTTATACATATATTTAATTAGTTTCTCATCACAAGAGAAATTTTTTTCTGATATTTTCTGCTTGGAGCTGAGTTGGAACAGAGGGTTTGCCTTAGTGTTTCTGTTGGTGATGTGTGTCAGCCTGCAGCTGATATGATGGGCACTGTGCAGAGGTGAAGGCAAAGTATCTCTGCCTTCTAAAGCATGTATCATAAATTTTGCTTGGGACAAATTATGCTGCTGCACACATTCTTACATTTACTTAGTGGCAGAATCATAAAAAAAAAAGAGAAGAGGAAGCAAGAAATTTGTGTATATACATCTATAAAGAACCCTATAATGTCAGGGAGCTACAAAAAGCTGCACAGAGCAGTTCTGCAGAGGTTGGTGGCAGCAGGTTTACTGAGCTGTTTGCTGATGCCTATTTGCAATTCAAGGAGGCCATGATTGATCAGGCTGTTGTTTCTCCTCCTCTGACAGGAGCCATTTCCCCCCTCAGGGAAATACCAAAGAACAAGTAGTGAATAACGCACTGAAGGTACAAACCTGTGGCATTTTGCTGAACGTTTTAACTTAGGCATTCTGTTTAGTTATACTAAATGGACTTGTACAGCCCAATTTCCCTTCCTCTATTCCATTCAAAACAAATTGCAGCATGAATCTCACATTGAAGACTATATTTGCAAATTAGTTTTTTTTGTGGGGGGGACTAAACCTGTTACTCCATGGTTTGATCAAAACTTAGGAATCAAAGACTCACAATGAAAGGGTGAAATCTTGGCTGAAAGTTCTGCAAGAGCCTCATCCAAAATTTCTCACAGCTCTTATAATAGCATAAATGTTTCTAGCTGGTACATCTGGGTCCCTGAAACAGTGGCAGCAGTATTTCAAATATTCTCAAAGCCAGATACTTGGATGGGCTTGAATTGGGCACAATAATTGTGAAGATCTGCTTCTCAGGCCAAATAGAAACCAGCCAGGGCCATGCAGGCAGGCTTAGCTCTCCCACAGGAAACACGTGAGCAAAACAGGATGCCAGGGCTCCCAAGAGGAAAAGCTGGATGGGGCAGCACTGCTCATGCCGCGCGACTGAAAATTAACAACTTCCATACCACAACTTCTCCTAAGCAGGCGTCACTGAATACACAAAGGCAAGTGATGAGAGTAGCGGAAATAAAAGCAAAACTGGAATGCATTCTGCATATTTGGGGCAACACAAAATAAGCAACACTTGGTCCCTTTTTATTTTACAGCCTTTATGCAGGCCCTGGGAGAAATGCCAAGGGAAGTGCTGACGGGGATGCAGTGCAGCAGCACGTACCTCCATATCAATGGGACCCCCCAGCATCAGTGAGCGACAGGCCAAGGCAGATCATTTACAGCAGGTCATCAGCCAGCAAGATATCAAGTCTTTGCCTTTACTTTCTTTCCTCTTGCCACATTTCTAAAACAAACCTTTTGTTAAGATGAATCTTGCCAAATGGAGATACAGTGCTGCCTAATCAGCTCAACAACCAAGCCAAATCGTGTGCCCATGTTTCCAGCAATTACCTTGTGAGGATCCTGTAACGAACCTCAGTCTCTTTTTACACCCCTTTTGCTATAGTCACAAACCTTTAAAACTTAATATACAAGCTCGAAAATAAAATACTGCCAGGCTAACAGACAAGCCATGGACGTAAACGTTCCAAAGTGTTAAGTGACATGGGCGGCCCGTATAGCTTGCAGACGCAGGAGGAGGCATTGCCAAACAACTTGAATTCAATAATTCCCTGTAAGTATCAGCTTCCGTAAGATAAGGAAGCTCCTTAGGTAACTCTCAAGGTAAAATACCTCTCCCTAGCAGCTAACGAAGCTAACCACAGAAGTTGGATACTCAAAAAAAAAAAAAAAGCCCCAATGCTGCTGATTAAAAAGCTGGTTAAAGCTCACACAAGTCCCTTTCATGGCAGCAGCGATAGTGGGCTGGTGGAAACCCCAAACGAGCCTTGGTGGCAGCAGCCAGAGTCCTCTGCCTGCCCACCTAAGCGGGGGCAACTTCCCCATCTTCAAGCAGGGCGCCTGGACAGAGGGCAACAGGTCTGCCCTGGGCTACCGGCACCTCTGCTCTGCTGTGATCACAACCACCTTAAAAGAATAAGCAGGCCCATGAGGCTGGGGTGCTCGCAGTGTTAAACGGGGCCTGCACTAGTCCTCCTCTGGGGAGGATTCAGCCTCCAACCTCTCCTGCTGAAACGATGCTTTGATGATGCTCTGTGGAAAGCTGGCCAGAGTAACCATTTAACTTCACATTGCTGTTTTTACTGTACAGACGTTATAGGCATTAAAAATGCATGGCTGCTTATAAAACTTTGATTAGGCCATGCACTGGGCCTGCTCAGTTTCTCACTACACACTGAACCCTGCGGCCACACTGGCACATTTCTGGCAGGACCTGACAGCTGCAGCGATCTCCAGACCTGCTGCCAGAGCAAAAATAAATCTAAATACCAGAGTGTAAGGGCAGGATTTCAGAGGTGCACCCCAGTGCTTGAGAGAAACCCTGCTGTAACTCCAAAGACACCACACGCGGTCTTGAGACTCACCTGCACAACGACCATGATCCTTCTGCTCCAAAGACGAGTTCGGGAAGGAGGAGGCATCTCTCTGCTCAAGCTTAATTTTTTCCAGAGGTAGCCTGGCTACATTTAGGGATCAGAAAATAGGAAAACCTCCTGTGACATAAAGGGTGGGGATAAAAGTCCTCCTCACTCACTTAGGAGGCTACAAAGGGCAGTTTGCACCTGAGGTGGAAACCTGGGGCCAATTTCCCCTTCTACCCTGCTCTTAACCCTTGCAGCACCATTAGGGCCAGGCACCCTGGGGCATGTACCATCACATACCCTCTCTTGCTCCACATGCTACAGCATGCTTTGAAATAACCTCCTCATGCCCCAGTATTGTGCAGGTTTCAGCCAGACAGCTTTACCCTCTCCCAGTCCCTCTGCTATCTCAGGACAGCTGCTCTTTACAACTGCCTGTTCCCTCTACCAGGGGATTATGAAGAAAAACGTGTTATTTTCATGAGGGCTGACACAGCCATTTTCTCTTTTTCCCCTCTCAGATTTTTCCCCTGATGCAGCACATTATATGAACTGCTCTCACTTTTTTTCTCCCCCCAACCATTCTTTTTAATATCCTTTAGGAATCATATGCATTATTTAGCATACTGCAGAGCAAGGCTGGGCCAGGTGTGAATCATTTCATACTGCAGAAAAACAACAACTCTTTTGTATATAGCTCTCAGACCTGCATCTATAGACAGCTTTATTATTATTATTATTTTACGGGGAGGCTACAGCACTGCGTCACTTTGTGCTGCATGATGCGGATCCAAAGGCAGGACGCCCCAGCACTGGGGCTTCTTCCCAGAGGTGGGTCACTTAAAAACAGGGAATCTGCCACAAACAGGGGGAAACGGCCCTAACAAGGCCCCACTTCTCCAGCAGCAGATCAGGCTCCCTCAGGAGATGGAGATGGATACAGAGGGACACTATCACTTGCTTCCTCTTCTGCCATTATTTGCAGAATACCAGTTATCAGAGAGGGAGAGAGAGAAGAAAAACATGGTTTTAACAGGAACTAGGTGTATTTTAATGTGACAGACACATTCTCTTCTCAGACTTGGTTAAACATAGTAGTTGAAACCATTACCTGAAAGGCAAGCAACATTATGCAACAATAGCATGCAGACCCCATATCATCTCATCCCTGTTAAACTCACCTAAAATTGCACTTCTCCTTCACCAAAGCATTCAAGCTTTCCTCTTAAAAGAGCGATTTTTCACATTTACTGTCCTTTTCTCCCCTCAGTTACCTTTTTAACTGGGGTTAAAGCAGGTGCCAGTCCCTTTAATTTAAAGATTTCCCCCATGATGGTACTTGAGATAAATTAATCCAGGGTAATCAGGGATGTGAATTCAGGGCAGATGTGTTAATCTGTAAGAGTCCCCCCCACCCACCTACCTACCTACCTACCTACCCACCCACCCACCCACCCTGTTGTAGCACAAACCTTTGCACGAGCTTGTTCACCTCAAGGCAAGCCAGCAGTTCAACCTTTGCCCCTTGATCAAACTGCAAGCTCACCAGGACTTGATCCAGGACAAGACTTGGTCTAGACAAACCACCTTGAATAGTTGTAAAGGGTGGATTTAAGCTGCTGGTCTGTTTTTCCTGCTCACAAAAAGCTTTCTGCCATGTCCGATCTGCTTCAAAATGCAATGCTGTTATTTGTGCACAACCAAATTGTTCAAATACTGGGTGCTTCGGTATACGTATATGGTTCAAAATTGGACCAGTAGTTCAATTACCATGTGCAACCTGACGCTGTTCTGTAAACCTCGAGCTGAGGCTCTTCATTGCTGCAGCTGACCACATGACCACAGCAAGACATTCTAAAAAGAGATTTCTTGTACCATAGCATAGTGGTATGAGGTGTCCTGCAGACAGATGAACTTAAGCTGAAGCAGCATCACAAATTGTGCGCTGGCCAGCCCTCAAAATAGTCCTTTTTCTATATTTGAAATTGCGTGGAAGTGCTTATGTGTTCACTGATGTGCCCTGGGGCTAGCTAAACTTCTACAAGAGCTGTATCTCTGTATTTCTACCATCCGAAGGATGTGGGAGTTTTGAATATTAGTAAGATATTATCTCCCTCTTGGCTCACGTTGCATTCAGCAAGGCAGGCCCCACTAAATGGCCCATAAATCTTGACTGTCTGTGATCTGTAATAAAAAGATGGCTTTGAAAAAGTGGGTTGTGGCAGAGTATTATCCATTTTGTAGCACTTTTTCTTGCCTTGCTCTGTCTATCTCTTTTTCTTCCAGGAGAAGGAAACAGAGAGTTGACCCCACATGTACTTTTCTTTCTTTTTTCTTTTATTTTTTTTGTCCCAATCTTATTCTTGTCCCTGATATATAAGAGCACTGATACAATGTAGTTTTTCATTTTGGCAGCCTTTTTTAAATGGATTCCGTAGCATGATCTGACCAGTGACAAACGACCTGGCGCTTCCACTTGGAATACTAACACCGAATTATCGGGCTTCCTGGGCTCTGATGGAGACGCGTGGAGAATTAAAAAAAAAATCACTGCACCGGAGCAGCGGTGACTGAGGCAGGGTCTGCACACTGAGCTTGTGACCTCGGCTGTTTCTACAGTAACTGTGTGATGTATTGTGCTTTCTCATCTCAGATTCACATTGAAAGCCAATTAAATTAAAAGGCTATTCATTTCGTTACATTTGTTTCCAGCATGCTCAAATAGAAATGCAAACGGTTGCTATTTGGAGAGCTTCCTGTATTGGAGACATTGATATTGCACTGCTAATTTGTGAGGACAGTATAAACCGATACGCAGTCTGCACTGATTTAAAGGATAGGTGCATAGGGTGTGCATTGAACTTAGAAAACACTGATTAGTGAGATCATGCAATTAAACCTTCCAAAAAGCACTTGTTTCTAATCCTGAAGGTAGCTCTTTTTCTCAGTTTAATCAGATAGCTTACCATTGTAATTCATGCTTTTTAAGAACCAGACTCATCAATACTGGGGCCTACGAATGAATAATATTGAATAGTTAGAGCTCAAGAAAGCTTGGTGGCAGCTATAAAGAGGTGGTTGTGAACAGTGTGCTGCTTTAAAGATGGCAAGGCAGGAATGGACAAAGGGGAGAATATTTCTGATTAAAAATTAATCAGAAATCACCTGTGGGACTGATCCAGCATTATGAGCAGTGTAGAGGGATATTCATATTCCCAAATACATCGTTCTTCAGAAAGAGTCTCGATCTCTGGCTCAGGGAGGAATTAACATTTTTGTCTAAAGAAAAAGACAACCTTGCTCTCCTGGCTATACTTCCTTTTAAATCAAGCTTCATGATATAGTTGCTCATGTTAGTTAGAGCAATAGCAATTTCTGATCTGGAGGAATGACCTTCACATCAGAGAGAAGAGAGTGGACTTACAAACCAGCCAGTAGGATAGAAAATAACAGCCTGCAACATGCCATTTGGAGATCATTTTTTTGCAGTCTAGCAACCACAAATTGAAACTTGCCTATCATCAAAGGCAGATCAAATTTTAGGGCTTTTATAATGGCCACAGCACTGAAGGCTTGCTGATAGAGTAGATGTGGGCTTATGATGGAGGCAGCAGCCTTCATTACAGTTTATCTAGACATGGCTGGCAGGATATAATAAACTAAACGAGGTTGAAATGACAAAAATGTCTCCAGGTTTATAAAAACCCAGAGTATTATTTCCTGGAAAAAAAATCGCAGTTTAGACAAAATTGACCAACACTTAACTCCCTTTTCAAGCAGACGAAATCATTCTGAGCCAGTATCATTCCTCTGCAGCTCAGAAACTCATGGCTTTTCCATCTGATACAAACTTGAGGACACTGCTTCCCTCCAATGTAGCTAAGTAAGCTTTGTTTTTCTCCCTCCCCACTACTCCTAAGTAAGATTTCAGATTTTTAGCTTAGCTAATGGCATTTTCCAATGAGTACTGAAATAGTCAAGACAGAAAAATTTAAAGCATCAGGAAAAAACAGTTTCTTAAAATGGCTTGGAATTAGATACATGTGTGAAAATTTCATGAAGGTCATGTGAACCGCTCCAGCCCTTCACCATTATAATAACTAGAAGGCCCTCAGTAAAATGAAAGGCACCAGATTTAAAGAAGACTGAAGAACTTTTCAGTGGTGAAGTATTAGCCAGAGGAGGTAATGACGTAAAGTAGCACTAAGGTCAACAATTTAACAGGCTTCAAAAAAGTGTTAAATAATCCATCATCATGTAGTGTAAATCTAAGCACTGAGGGGAGGGTTGTGTATGTTCATGTGCATATGTATTTTTAATATATCATAAAGCAAGCTCTGCACAACGAGGGCTAGAAAGCAAGAAACTCTCTGTGGGCACATTTTTCTATAAGCTGTCTGCTGTTAAGGTTCTTGAACCATCTTCTGACATGGCTGAAATGAGTCCTGCTAGGAGAAAGCATGCTCAATTAGAAAATCCATAGGTCCATGCAATATGGAGCGTCTAATGTTTCTTTATCCTTAGTTGTCCAATTTCCTTGCTTCTTTGTAGAAAACTTTAATTTTCCTTGTTATTTCTTTGTAGAGCATTAACTTTGAGTTTGATAGAGACAAACCTTTTTCTTCCGACCCTCATTTCACAGTTCAGACAATGAGGTCTCCAAGAAGGAAGCTCCTTCTTTGATCATCTGTTTTTGCTTGTCTCAGTAGGGCAACTATTTCCTATTAGAAGCTCCAATCGCTTTTCAAAGTTTTTGTCTTTCTAGATGACACTTTCCAAACCGGGGCTCTTCCTGAAAATGATTTTATTTGAAAAGATGATACAGGAACAGTCCAGCTTGGGATTCTCCTTTCTTTCTTTTTCTTTTTTTTTTTAATAATAATAATAATAACAACTGTTCTAAAAAAACTAAGATTTTATTTTTAATGTATTTTTAGTCTTTAGATAAAGCTGGAGGGGGAATCTCAGTGAAACTCATTGCTGCAGTGTAATTGAGGCCAAGAACTTAGGCAGACTTGAAGGATTGCTTTTTATAGGGTTAACAACATTCAGAGTTGTAATAGCTAAAGATAAAAAGAAATATACTGAGAAGAAAAGGAATTCTTTTCCTTTTCAAGCATTCTACACATTTATTTAACCACTTTGTACTGACTTGTGGAATAAAAAGGCCTAGGGGTGGACAAATCACCAGCCTGGAAGCTTATTCCTTTGAAATAAGCAGAGAAAATATGTGCTTTTGAATGAGGGAAGTAGCCTGAGAATCCTTCTGAATTTGGATATTGAGATCACTAGCAGATACTGTGCCATGCAGAAATCTGTTATGCTATTTTGCTTTCACATTTTTTCTAGGAGAGGACAGAAAACGAAGGGTTTTTTGCATGAAAGTTTAGGGTGGGGGGGCAGGGAAGGAAAATATATTTGGTTTTCTCCTGAAACTTGAACATCTTCTGATTAAGCTCTTTTCAAAAAGGAAAAGCATTTATAAAGGAAGTAATTTCCAGTAAAGATGAAATCAGCAGGAGTTTTTTCTGACACACTCTACTAGAGCAGCCAGAATGACCCAATATACACGGGCATCGACACGCGAGAGCAGCCAGTCTGGAGCTGCCCCATGTCAAACACCAATAGCTGAGACCTGGCGTCTTCAGCACCAGCTGTGTCACCCCACAGACCCTCTCCTCCCAGGTCCCAGGACTTGCTAGTGCAGATGCTGCCGAAGTTCCCATGATCGGGAGGGAGAGGAGAGAGATCTGGAGTTGGGATGTCACATCCCAGTCCCCCTGAATCAGTTACCCCAGAACATCAGCAGAGTTTTCCACTGGAGCAAAACCCAGCCCAGATGAGGAGGAGACCAGTAGTGAGAAGCACACTTGCCCCACAGTTTATTGCTTGCTCCAAAACCAAGGTTGAATCCAGTTCTTTCCCAAGCACTTGAAAGATGCTCCATCACCTCTGGAGCAACCTGATTTTGCATAAGGGCAGTGAAGGGCAGCAGGAAGCTCTCAGGATGCAGTGTGGTCAGGGACAAGAGGACACAACAGCCTTCTTTTCATCAGAAAAGAAGCACAAAACAGTGATGGAGTGTTAAACTTGTATCAGCTTCTGAGGGACTGCTTTTTTTGCAGATGTTTCCCTTTCTCTACCCTCACTGACCCCAAATACTCTTTTCTACATTGAAGCACGTTGCCTCCTTGTGTTGCGGGGTGGTGGATTCACACACAAGGTACACAAGATCATACTGATAGAGAAAATCTATTTCTCACCAAGAGCAGATACAGCAGGCTACGCTATCCAGAGAGCTAGTCTTTGGTGATACAAGGTAGGACATCTCTAAAAATAAGCCTTCTTGCAAGGATGATAAAAAAGGTCAGCGACACCTTCAACAAAAGCTTACCAAAGAAGAAATCTTTGAGACTGAAAACAGCCTTACAACACAAGATCCTTCTTGTTTCTGCAAGTAAGAAGGATGCTTAAGTTCTTAAAACTTACGGTGCTTTCCTGGGAAAGCTATGGAGCTAAAAGGAGAATCGCTGTAACAGAGATGGCTTTGGAAGCTCGTTTGCTTAATTAGAGAAGGGCCAGGCTGCTTGCTTGCTTTCAGCCATGTTCTGCCTGCCAACGTCCAACGCTCAGAGTTCTTCGCTCCTCGGGCTTTAGGAACTGGGCCAATAAAAGCGGAAAAAAACAGAGGGTGTTTTGACCAAGCCTTTAGTTGAAAGTCTTTTCATAGCAAGTCTCACCTAAACTAAGCATTGACAATTTTCAGGATTAAAACACCTTCAGCACTGACTCTACAGCCAAACAGCAGAAAACACCAGAGCTTTGCAAATGCGTAAGGTGACAGCTCATCAACATGCAACTCATTGTTATGTGCATCACATTTGAATGGCACCACTTACCTTCATAACCTCTTCTTGCAGGTTCACATTTCTTTTCTTTGCTCTGAGCGCTGCCTGCTGTGCCAGGCTGGGTGGACGATGCAGGACACGAGGCAGCAGCACCACGAAAGAGAGCAGAGGCAGAGGGAAGCATCTCCGGCTAAGTGCCGAGTGTCATCTCCTAGAATTAACATAATCTGTGAAAGGTTCCCATGCGTTGGAGGCTGATGATGGGTGAGTTTGCTAATCAGCTTCAAGTTGTAATCAGGATATGAGGACAAAAATTTGCTGAGCAAGCGGATGGGGAGATGGGCAAATGTCCATCAGTGAGCACAAGAGAGCTGCATCGCTGCTGCATTCTGCAGCACACACTCCTCTTACCTGTGTGACAGCCTGACGCCCTCCTCTACCCCCAAAACTTAACCCCCAAACCCCCTTACTCTCTGCTAACTCCTTCCCTTGGCATCTCATGGAGGCTCCTGCCCAAGAGAAAGAGCAGCTGTAGTTAACAAGGTATTTGAGCAAAATCACCCACATGGTGATTTTCCAACTTCCATGTCTCAGCATCCGTCTCTTTTTTATTTATAGATACAAAAGTTATCTGGGAGCTAGCAATGTATTTCTGGGGAGTCAAAGGCTGAAGCAACATGTAGCTTCTATTTCAGCTGCTTGGCATGGACCATTCCTCCTGGAAATCCAGTAAGCAGCTACATTATGGTACAAGGGTTAATATAAAAAGATCATCAAAATGTAGCTTTTGGGCTC
Source organism: Tinamus guttatus (assembly GCF_059628265.1). Classification (NCBI taxonomy): domain Eukaryota; kingdom Metazoa; phylum Chordata; class Aves; order Tinamiformes; family Tinamidae; genus Tinamus; species Tinamus guttatus. Next base: position 3,368,854 of record NW_028288937.1, on the reverse strand, counting down.
TGACCTGCTTGAGTTTCTTAGCATTCATGTTTGTGGGAAGTATGAACTACATTTTCCCTCTAGTCCTAGGCTTTGTAAATCCTGGTAGAACACCTGACATGGTTAAGTGAACTGTGCCAGGCTGGGTCATGTTTTACAATGAAGAAAAAATAATTTTGGTCTCACCAATGACAATCACTTCTCATCACTGTTTCAAGCATGAAATATTCATCAGTGATTACATAAGATTTTTGCCCTCTGCACACTGTTAAGCAGCTTTGCTTTTGCCCACGTCATACCCGTTGCAGCCACTGACTGTTTGCCAGCAGTCCTAGGTGAGGATTACAGAGATTCTTAGGAAGAGCTGAAAGAGTTGGGGTTTAAGGAGTTATCAGAAGTACTGATGCATTTCAGCAATAAGAGAAAGGGGCTAGCTGCCTCCCAGCTAAGTTATTTCATGCTTTCACAAGCACTCTGATTTGTCTCTCTGCACTAGATTTCTTTGGCTGGATAATTCCACCTCAAATTCCAAGTGACCAAACCACCATGAGCAAGGTCTGGTAACAGAAAGCATCGAAACAAACAAACCAAAAAAAAGAAAAACAACAAAAAATATTAGCAAGCTGCTTGCAAACTACAAGCGCATGCACAGAAGCAGAGCAGAGCACGTGGTTTTCTGAAAGGCCTGCTGTGCTACTTGGAGTGTGAACCCAGCACGAGACAGCTACATGGCAAACAAAACAAAACCAAAATGCACTTATTGCATCCCCTTTTTTTTCGCTTTTACATTCAACTGCAGGTGTCAGAGAGCTTCCTAGCCCAGAATGAGTTTTTTTAATCATCCAAAAAGGGGAAAGAAGGAACAGCAAGACTTTGCTAAACCTGCCCAAGATTGCATAAGGAGAGACGGTAAATAACCAAATAGCAGCCTATTCTTCCTCAAAGCCTTGCAAGTTAATACTGAAAACTGTTATTGCAATCTTTTAAAATGAAAAATTATGCTTAGGCTCCACTGTCAATATCCAAGGGGAAATCTGCCGTTTTGGAATAAGCCATGCCAGAGGAGCACCTCAGGGTAACAAAGGGATGGGAGAGAGATAAGCGAGACACTAGTTATAAGTCAGAGAAGTGGGCCTAGCTGTCCACACAGGATTTACAAACATTTCCATACACACGGCCATGTGCAGGCAGATACTCAGAAGCTGAGCTCATCCAAAAGAAATATATGGTAGCTCTGGGTAATGCCTTCTGAGTGCCTGACTTTACTTCCTTCTCAAGATATAGAGTGAGCTATATGGAGCTCAGACCGTGACGAAACATCAGATCCAGGAGGCTTTCCCCATCCAACACCTTGAGAATTCAAGGAGACGGAATGCTAACCAATCGCATGACTATTCCTGTGTGCGCTACTGTTCTCTCTTCTTTCTCAGTAGTTAATTAGCAGATACACAAATGAACTCCTTGAGGTAATGCTACAACTCCAGTACTATTCACCATAAAAAAGTGCTATTGAATAGCAGGAAACACACACTCACTCCATTTGTAGATAATCCCCAATCAGCAAAATTCATTGACTAAATTATATGTGGTTAATTATTCACCAAACTCCCTCCACACAACTTGCTTCCCCTACCTTTGACAAATCTCTAAAAATCAAATCGTTGATCATGTCCCAACAGTTTACACAACCTCTTGCCTTGCTTGCTCCCTTCCAGTTTCTTCCCTCGGGTTCTTTAGCAAGCAAACCCTTCTGGTTCAGCAATTTGGCAAAGCAGGGGAATTTTTAGTTGCAATTATGTAAGTGCTGCCAGGCATTCCAGTCAGCAGGAACAGCATCCAGGAGACTCACGACTGCAAAAATGCATCAGCAGCAGCCGCTCCCTACCACGGGGTTTGCATTGGTGATGCAGTCTGCAGGCCTGGGAGCATTGATTTATCGGAGAGAGAAACAGTGTTAAAACACTGTCAGGCCCATAATTTACTCAGTATCTGCTACCTGCTTCTAGAGTATGAGATTAAGTGCAATAGTCTGCACCTTCCTCACCTCTTATGCTGATGGCAGGTGATTTGCTTCTTCACTGATTCAGGGCAGTTAGTCTGGGAAGAACCAGCCTTCGCATTCCCTCCTATTCTGCACCCAAATGTAGGGCTGCTAAATTCTCCCCTTTTCCCTCTCCACCTCTGCAGGCTTCATGGCCAGGCAACAGATTTCTTTGTAGTTTACTGAGGTTCAGGCCTGAATCCAGGTGCGCATCTTGGAGCAGCACTGTGAGGTAGTGCTGCTAGAGAAGCAAAAGCCAAGTCAGAGCTTGGAGCCTGTTTGCTCTGCTGCCCCACTGCTTGCATTGGCTTACGTGGCGATGCAGGGGCCAAGACAGAAAAGAAAGCACCAACGTCAGTGAAATGTCTCTTCTTGCCTCATCTCCTGCTTTGTTTTAGATGCTGCTCCAGTAAGAGCTGTGAACTCTTCAATCTTGGTCCTTCTCAATCACAGAAGCATAAAAACAGTAACATTCTTTATAGTTTTTTTTTTTTTTTTTAAATGCATTTTGTTACCTGAATATCAGCATTCACATCTTCGGTCTTCAGGTCAAGAGGACTTTCTTACAAGGGCGCTTAGGGCTCCCTACCACTGGGCTGCCTTTCTCAGGCATCTCCTGGGCTGCCTCCTGGTGTGACGAGGGGAGAGGAGGCAGGTGGCTGCAGCCCTTACCTGGCCATTTTGCAGCCATCTCTCAGCAAAGCAGCTCCTTTCCCCATGGTCAATAGGTTATTTTCTCTTCTATTTGCTTGTCTCACTCCTAACACTTTCAATGTAAGAGCACAAGCCACCAGTGCCTCTTTTTGGGTTCAGCCCTCTTCTTCTTGACTTCACCAGCATTTGTACAGGCTAAGCCGAGGAGAGAAGTTCGCTCGAGATAGCATTTACACTACATGCTGGTATTAAAATAACCATCAGCTCCTGATCCCTGAGTGAATCCCAAGTCATTATACAAAAACTGCCCTTACAGTGCATTTTCTGAGGCCGTTAACTTGGTGACTGCCCTTTGCTCGCCCATTGGAGGAGGGAGATGTCTTCCAAAACAGCAATGCCGTCTTCCCTGCTCTTCTTCTCTCCTGCAAAGGGGCTGCTACAGACCAGGGGAAACATCGCACATCTCTCTGCCTCATTCACCACTGGGAACTTGACCTAAATTCTGTGGCACGCTGGGAAAACTAATTTGAGATGGAGCAGTTGATACAAGAAAAACGAAAAGGTGAGAGCCTTCTTGCCACTGAGATTGCACTACGTACCGAATCATTCCCAGGAGTCTCCCAGATGCTCTGTGCATCCTTTCTCCATTTGTAAAACTTCTGCCTTGCACGCAGGTGCTAATGAAATGATTCAGTGTAGCCCATACAACAGCACAAGTTTAAGGTGGTATAAATGAGCAGCATTCAAAAAACTTCCATGGTAATTCAATTCACTATTTTGTAGTGCTGTTAGTGTCTGCTCAACTAACATGGTTTGCTATGTAAATCCATAGCTGTTGAATAGAAACCACCAGGGGAAGTGGGGAGAAGCTCGGGTTTCTGTAGGAAATGATCAAGAGCAATTAAATCATGTTGGGTACGGATTCTGCATCAGTAGATTTCAGGGCAAACCCAATTGTAGTGTATATTTCCCCCTGGCTATTGCTCTGAGCTATAGTCAGATGTTCACTGACCTCCCCAAATTGCTCCGTAGGCCACTCAGGCCGGAGGGATTTTCCTTGCAGCTGATCCCCGAAGGCTGATGGTGTCTCCAGGCTAAAAACTGATGCTGGGTAGGCCTGGTGTGATGTGGCTTAGGGGAGCTCTGCCACCTGATAGCTGGGGATCTCATTTACAAGTAAAGAGCAGAAAAAATGGTGTCTAAACAACAATCCTGGGGTGAAGGAGGGTCCTGCCATGAAATCCAGGGTTGCAGAGCTTCGGACAGCAGTTTTTAAAATGTCCTGTATGGGAAATACTACCTCGAAGAGGCCGTGTCCCGCTGGTCACAATTCATTGCCTGCACTTGTGCCGACAAAGCTGTCTACAGGGAAGTCCCACGCATCGAATCAGCGAAATGCTCCAAGCTGAGGGCAAACCGTGGTCGTTCCCCCAGCCCGCCCGCAGCCCCCGCACGGGCACAGCCAAGGGAGCAGCAAGTTGCACCAGCAGGGCAGGAGCGTGTGAACATCCGCATCCCTACGGGGACTGCAGCTTGGAAAAAGGCTGCTCTCAGTGGCTTTCCCAGCAACCTGTCCTCCCTGAAATCATCCTCACCTACTGCCAGCACCGGGCAATCGATGAGAGCCCTTAGCCTTGTAGTAATGATTAAAAAAAAAGCCGTAATGGAGGCCCTTTTCGTGACACACTCTCTGCAGGGCTGTCTGTGTATCATTAATAGCTGATAAAAAATTCATCCAGAAATTCTCTGTGCCTTTTCCAGTGTCCTTCACAATGCTGGCTGGTAGCTTGTGGAAAATCTGTTCTAGCCAGAGCTTTAAATAATGCACGGGCCCACTTGTAGTTAGCAGCTCGTTCCGGCTTAGATTTGATGCTTTTCCTCAGGATTAAACGGGCTACTTGCAGCAACAGAAAATTCACCAACTTCAAAGCTTACTGTCTTAGTTAAAAAGAAACAAATTGCTTCCCCAGTGAATCCTCTCAAGGGAATTCTGCAGGATAAACCTGTGATATTTGCATTAATTCATCTTTAAACATAAACCTGCAGAGATTCTATTTCTGTAATATATTTTTACATTACTTAAATTGTCTTGTTTTAAAAAGCCAGTAACATGTTTGCTTTGGGGATATTTTACATTTGTATTTGCCTCTTTGTCTGGCATTTCATTTTCATAGCGCCACTGGAACCAAGGAAGGTGAGGATGGCAGGGAGGATTCACACTGAGACTGCTTCCACCCCGATTTTCAGCAGCAGCACTTCCTTCAGTTGAACAATGTCTGAGGGTGCTGGAAACCTTTGAGTGACGGCACTGTCTCTCCAGGCCCCCATTTCCTAGGATTGCTGTCCTGGAAACCAGAGCTTTGTTTCCTCCTCTCCAGCCCAGCCCCACAGTGACTATTGGGGTTTGGGCAGTTGCTTCCCTGTCAGCCTTCGAGTTTTCTCCTGATCGTCCCCAAAACATCAGCTATCAGGCAGAAATTGGACCACACCACACTGAGCTTCTCAGTCCTCCTGAGAAGACTTTCTCAATGCAGACATGAGGATCTGTATTTTTTAGTAAAGCTTACAACTGAATATCTTGAAGTACTGGTGAGGAAAAACAATAAAAGCAACACCCAGACCACTAGGTAAAAGCTTTGAGCTCTTTATTGGTTTTGAGATTTACTGTTTCACCATCCCTATTCCTATCGTGTGCAAATGTTTCTGATATTAGCAGGAGAAGAGTGATTTGTGGGCAGTGCATGGGGACAGCGACATCAATTTAACAGGGCCGGTGAGGGTTAGCATGAAGCGAGGGAGCCGCAGGAAGCGCTTAAGAGCTTCCCCCTCAGCAATCAAAGTCCAGCAATTTTGAGCCTTTTCCTCCAATAAAGTCATGTATTGATGAGAAACCAGGTCTGATAATGACCATGGAAAAGCCTCATCTTGGCCTTCTGTGGTAATTCATTTCTGTAACTAGGTGGCCCAAGAGCAAGTCACCTACACAGTCCTTTAGCACCCTAACAAGTGGCAGAAGGCAAGATTAATAGATTTTTTTTCCCTTAGTGTAGATGTCTTTTTTTTTTGCTTTTAAAAAAGGACCCCACTTCCCAACATTTCGAGCTGCACCTCAGTGATCTGTCAAGGTCCTCACACCAGTTCAGAAACACAGGGAAATGCAGCCCCAGTAGGAGCTCACTGTCAGCTCGTATTTGCTCAAAACATGGGCAGGCTCCTTGCATCGGGGCCATGCACTCCCGCTCAGCAGGCAGAAAGGTGACACACAAACCACAGGACTCTCCAAGGCCACCTTGTGTGCCACAGCTAACCTAAAAGAGAAGCATCCAGTAGGTCTCAGTATCGGAGACCAGCTCCTTGCCGTCATCTGTGAGGGGCGAGGATAGTGCTGGGTACTGCAAAATACCTACTAGCCTCAGACTGACAATCACAGGCTGCATTTGAAAATTACTTTCCTAGCAGGGTCACCCAGCTTGCTCCAACTCCGGCACTAAGGAGGAAAAATTGCTTACATGACATATATTGTAAAGAAACTAACGTATGAAGCACGGAGGGGGGAAAAGAGAGAAAAAATACATAGGGTCTTTAAGGCAGCAAAACAACTTCTCCCCTTTTAGGGTCAAAGGAGGTTTCAAGCATGAGGTTTCTTCTATTTAAGTAGTTGACTCTTACCTTATGCCTGGTGATGTGGTTCCTGCGATGCCTGAATAGTTCTCCTGAAGCCAATTTATTATCTGCCATCCATGCCTGATGAGACCCATTATTTTCAGTTAGATATTTCCTCTCCATATTCCACATCTCCGACCTTCGTTCCTCTCCCCCCTGCATTGCTTGTCCCAGGGCACTAATGGTGTCCGATGCAAGTACCACCACTCGCGTGCCCTGATGGGCAGGGAGAAAAGTAAGAACATGTCTCACCTTAACTCAGGACTGCAAGCAAAGGGCAATATCCTGGCATCTAGAAGGGCCTCTAAACCACGTTGTCCCATGTCTCACTCTTCAAGTTCCACACGGTTTAGTATTTGCACTCTAAATACAATTCCTTTTATTTTTTTTATTCACAAAAGTGTCCCCACAGAAACCCAGCAAGCATGTCAAGTTCCAGCTCTGCAGGAAGCTATTTTGTGGCATTGCACTAGCCCAGGAACAAGGCTTTTGAAAAGAAAGCACATGTTTTCATGTATAGTTTTAAGGTAAACGAGCCCTGCCTGTCCCCCACCACCTCCCCTGAGGCCACCAGCACTGATCACATTTTAAAGACTGAATTAGCCTTTGCAGAACCCCAGTCCTTGAGCACTGCAAAAATAAGTGAACAGATGCTGTTAGTTTTCCCTCTTCAGTATAATTACCTGGAGGAACCGGGTTAGGGAACGTTACCATGAATACATATAGACGGCTGTGCTGCTTCCTCCTGCCACGCTGGCCTCAGCGCCCACGGGACAGCGTGCTAGCAGCGGCGGTGGCACCGTCCTCCCTCGCCAGCCAGTCCTGCACCTCAGGACCTCAGACCTGAGCAGCAAAAATGGCCAAGCGGGAGATCCTCCCAGCGCAGCAGTGAAGTGCAAGAGGGCTACGACACAGGGTGCTCCCATCGCTCAGCTCCTGAGAGCAGCTTCCCTGCAAGCTCCAGGGCTTCCAATGGCATTTCATGCCCTCCCCTTCTCTGTGGCTGCTCAGTTGCTCCTTGAGCTACAGAGCTGCTGGCAAGAGGTAACACGAAGTGCTTCCCCCTCGAGGGGATGGAAGCGCCTCCCTTGTACCTACCCATGGCATCGCAGGGAGGAAACCTCCTCGTGGGAGTCCTTGCTTGTTGCTAGCACAGGAAGCGGCCGCGGTTGTTCTGGAAAGGCTGATGATCCCTGAGCAGCACTTACTGTGACTACGGAGCTTTCAAATGGGATCTAGGAAATTGCATTTGCCAGAATCCGCTCAAATGCGAAGCCCACTGGGCCGAGACGGAGGTCTCCCAAAGGCCAGCTATCTGTCTATAGAAAGCAGTTGGAAAGTTAATTTTAACATGCTGCAATTAAAGACTTAATACAACTGCGTTTCCAATGCTACCCAAGTGCAGCAAACTTCAAGAAGCTCTTTCAAAATATCAGTGGCTTCAAGCAAAACAGCTGGTTTTATTTCTTCTTCATTCTGAGCAGACCAAGTGTGATTTAAACATACCTTCTAATTTGAAAAATACTTTATCTGTAGCTTGTATCCTGTGTGCTGTGAATTCCAAAATGCAGCATGTAAAAACCTACATAAAAGCTCATACAGATTTATTGTTCTGCCTTGAGATTTATGGCTGAGGATAAAATATCCCATATTAGTATTTGAATTTAGAAAGGCCTTGGAGGCAGATAAAAAAATCTCTTGATGAGCAAGATTTTTGGCAAGATTTACTAGAAAGGTTTCTACCTATGTTTTAGATAGTCACATTACTGTGTGATGTCTGAAGTAAATGTGTTTCAGTTCTGTGTGTTTTTTTTTTTTTTTAAAGGAATAATCACACAAATGCTGCAAAAGAAAACCCCAGTTTTATTGAAGTTAATAGGACAACTCTCACTGATCTCAGCTGGATCAGGGCTTCACGTTATAGGAGAGGCTTGGTGAGAACATAAACGTGGACTTGGCGCAGCCCGGAGGGGCTGAAGGACCCCTCTCAAGCCAAGCCAGGAAGCGGCTCCAGCATCTCGCAGCATCAGCTGGTAAGATCTGGGGTGTGCTGGAGGGGGACAACTTAAAGGGGGGCTTTGGTTTCGTCACCATGCAAGTATTTAATAGGAACACTTAAACCTCCTTGAAGAGAAACTGCTGACAGCCAAAATATTGATTAATATTCTGAAATTAACTTTTCAGCAAAGAACAGCCTTTTGCACTAGCCTCGTTCTTTATTCTGATACTGCAAAGAGTGAAAACCGTGGTCCTTCCCATGCCAGGTGTCTTGTGCCAGGGTAAACAAGAGACCCTACCCTTTCATCTGCACATACCTAAAAATATCAATGCTATAGACAAGGTCTTTCATAAAGCACATAAATGAATTCATTCACTCCAGCTTATTAGCTTAATCATCAACCCTTTTACAGTGTAACCGATTAACATTTTCATTGTTCTTCCCTGTTTCTTCCTTATACTTTTACTTCTCTGGAGGTCCAGAGATCTCTGAATACATAAGCTCAACAGGTATCTGCATACAGCAATGGAAAAGAGGGAGCTAAATAAAGACCTTCACAACTGCAGCTTCAAAGATACTACAGGAAACAGCCATTTAAGAACCAGTTTTATTTGTATGTTTAATGTGATTATACACATTCATGAGTCCAACAAGATCTGCACTGTGACATTAAAGGTACAGTACAATAACATTCAACATGAGGTACTTCATATTTATATATCTGTCCTTTATAAATAACGCTGTCAGTCTGCTAAGGTCGAACACTGCTCCAGCACAAACGGGTGCCGTGACCTGAAGTTATCGGAGTTTACCACAAAAAAAATAAAATAAAATAAATCAGTGCAATAAGTATGTAGAAATGAGAATGTTTACTTAAATACTGTTTCAGATATGCAGAAAGTATATTACATTATCCTCTCTAACAGAGACCCCCTCGCCAGCAAAATCCGACACAGGAGTAGCACAGACGGCCCAGGTACAGTTTAAACAGCACCTACATGAGGGTGTCCAACCCCGCGCTCACGTCCCAGGCTCGGGCGCCCGGTGCTTGCAGGCACCGGTCACCGTGCTCCGAGTTAGACACGAGCAAACCGAATGCTGAAACACCTGCCTCGGTGGCAAGATGTCCTAGGGCGACCGGCAGCAGCCGCCGCCTCGCGCGGGGTGCCTGTCAGCAGCACCAAGCTGCTTTGTGGGTATCGGAAGGCGGCAGAGCGCGTCCGTGGTCTTTAATCCACATTGGAAAGCTCCAAATGCAGGCAGCAGCTCCGAAAGCCTGGCATGGACTCGGAGGAATTAAGCTAGAGGTAGCTTTCATCCTACTTTGTTGAAAAAATGTAACAAAGGTAGCAAAGGAAAATAATAATTATCAGCTATTTTTGTACATATTACAGCTATACAGTATTCTGATCTCCTACCTATCTGTTCCAGCCAGTTAATGTAGTAGAGAGCTCACCTTTATTTGCAGGTAAGTAAAAACCAACAAATAAATAAAAGCGAGAGTCAGAGGGTATTTATCCCAGTGCAGCACTCTCTGATTTGTCCCATTAGCTGAAGCACCTAATTCCTTTCAAAACAACTCTGAAGGCAGCTTGCTACTGCAAGCAACTTGTAATCACTCTGAGGGGCGACCGGATTGACATCTGTCAACCGCTATAAGAAAACTTAATCCACTGATTAGTGTCTCACTTGGCTTTCAAATGCATTTCAAGTAAACAGCACTGCTGCTCAGAGAGTGCCTATAAGCAGATGACCATATTCTCATGACAGTCCTGCAGTTGCTGTTGCCGTCTCTTCAGCAACTCTTTCTCCAGTCCATATAATTATAGTCTGGTTATTTTTGGCTGCAGATCTAAATATAATTAACTGGAGGGTTTTTTTTAAGTCTCACTCCGGGAGTTTTCCATGCAGCATTCTGTTTAGATTTCACTAGCAGCCTGCTTTATGTACATCTGTTATATAAAAAAACTATATATTTTAAGAGTGTTTTCAGAAAGAATGTTAATTTGCTTTATATATATATATTTTATATATACACATACATACACACATGTGTGCACACACACACGCACATATATTTTTATTAAAAAAAATTAACACTAAGATGGGTGAAAACCATGGATCCTGCAGTGAAGTTTTTCACTTGGCTCTCCTTTTATTACCTAGAGAGAAGATCTGGGCTTTTGCCATAAAATGTTTGATGCCTACACTCCAGTTTTCCTTGCTTCAGACTATATTTTGGACACTGCAAAGATGTATTGGCATTTTAAAATGGCCAAAGGCCATCCAGCCAAGAAACACTTAGAGTAATAGTATTAAGCTGGTAAGAAATCATACGGGGAAAATAAAATCTATACCAAAACTAATGAGTGAATTTAGGGTTATGCTATGCTGATATATATATAACATTAGTCTTCAATGCACCTAAGGAATCATTTGGTCCTCTCATTTCCTTAACACACACACACAGCCCAAACAGACCCCACTTCGGGGATGCAGAGGAACGTGACGCTCTGCAATAGCCCGTGGCCCTTTTAGGAGCAACCCTCACAGTGCAAAGGTGGAGAATCTCCTCACGTTTGAATAGTACCTGTATCTCGTATTTATACTGAATCCTTCCCTGATAGAAAGCCATGATTCCACAATACTTTTCCAAAAATGATACAGACATATGACATGAAGCTTGAATAAGAATTCAGGTAAGAAAAAGGTCTTGTGACACGGTCCTCCGACCGACATTTAGCCACAGGCAAGAGATTCAACATCAACATATTAGAGAAGGCTCTCTGCTCCTCACTATTACTGTGTGCAGTGCATGTCATCAGATGTGACCATAGCTGGGGATTTTCTCACCTTTGTCTAACTTCCCACTGATTATGTATAGCAATAAAAAGAAGACATTTCTTTGTACAGAAAAGAAAGTCCAAGTCAGTACATTCTTTTGCTTCTCTATGATCTGCCTTTAAAATGCTTTGGAGGAAGAAAAAAAAGACCCAGAAGGAAAAAAAAAAAAAAAAAAGCTATTCTGTATTGGATTTAAATAGTAATTCAAACTAAATACAGCAATATTAGGTCATGGGAGTAAAAGTTTAAAAGCTTCTTACATAATTGGTGCACATGCACGGACATCCCTGCCTTCCAGGTGGAATTTCTAGAATGTGAACTCTGCGGGAAGGCAGCCAAGCCCAGATCCTTCACTGCAAGTCCATGCACTGGGGTCAGCAAGCTGTGTAGCTCCTGGGAAGCTGCTTGCTTCTCTCCCTCTCCTCCTGCAGCTATCCCAAACAGCTGGCCATGGGAGAATCTTGCTTGATGCAGGCATAGCCTGCATTTTTTTCTACTTACTGCTGAGGTGCTTCTTTCAGCTGCCAGGATAAAAAATCATCCAGTTTGTTAGAATCTCTTAAGTCTGAAGAGCAGACAGAAGAGAGCCGTAAAACCAGGCTCTCCACATTCTTCCCCTCTCTCACTAAAATACTGACAGAGAGCAAGGAATGAAGAAAACTGATCACTGAAAACAATGTTTGGTGTAAGGAGCCCTAGAACCCGTGACATACGAGGTGGAGGCATCATCTGACCATTGCATCGGCAAAGGAAGGGTCGGCATCACGGCCATACAGGAACACGCTTCTTAGAAAAGCTTTAAAACTTGCCTGTTCCAAGGAGTTCCAGTTTAGAGTTAAATATTACACTTAAACTTTATCACCAACACTGCTACAAGTACAGCAAGCCAGTAACTTGTCCACAGCGTTTAGTTATATATTACCTGTACTGACCACATATCTGCAGATAAAGAGCTAAGCATCGGGAGGTCTGAACCAGACAGGTTCCTCGTTGCCAAAAGCTGCTTCTCCACACAGTTTTGCTCAAGCATAAAATATGAGCTCGGGAATCTGCCCGCCCTGCACGCCAGTGCCATTGGTACTGTCTGAGGAGCACTGAAACTGAACCGTCACTTTCCCGCACTGAACTTCTGTCATTCCTTCTTGTCCGAAATAACTTAGTTCGTTGCCGTCCAGAATCACGCTAGCTGTGTAAAAGGTGTCAGGCTCAATCTGCACCGGGTATTCAAACCACACGGGGAAAGTGTTACTAGAACCATCCGAGAAATATTTACTCAGGTTCTGGCCTAGTATAACTCCTTGCCGCTTGAGTTCGATTTTGGCGCTGTACTCTGCCGAGCCGCAGCTGGAGCCGTACAGGCCGAAGCCAGCGATGAACACCCTCTTGTCAACAGCGAACTGAATGCTGTCGCATCGACCCCGGTAGCGCCACTGGTTACTGCGGTAGGCGCAGGACTGGAAGCGGTGGCATCGCTGCGGAACGAGGCCCTTCCGGGGCTTGCTCACGAACTGCAGCTCCGGCTTCTTGGCCGCCGTGTACCACAGGAAGATGTCGTTGGTCTCGTTGAGGGTCAGAATGCCCGACTGCGCGGCGCCGTTGGCGAAGTCGTCGAGCGCCATGGCGGGGATGCGGATCAGGTAGAGCGCCTTCCCGAGCACCTTGCGCTTGTTCTCAATGGTGGCCGTCAGCTCTTGCCGCTGGCACTCGACTTCGGCCCAGTTCAGAGCTGCTTCGAAAACGACGATTTCTTTGGCATTCAGAGTCTCCCTTCGGAGGATGCTTTCGAGCGTCTGGAAATCGATGTCGCAGAATCCCTCGGATTTCAAAGCCAGCTCGGCTTGGGCATCAATCACTTCCCAGCAGCGCTGGGTCAGGTCAGGCTCCTCAAACAAGCAGCTCTGGGAAAGCAGCACGCAGGCGTTCTTGGCGCTCAGGCTCGTCTCGAGGAAGTTGACGCAGGCGCGGGCGAGGTGAGGGACGATGTACTTCTTTGCAGCGTAGAGCGTGGCCAGCACGGTGTCTGCCGCCAAGTCGATCTCATCACAGTATATGTATCTGAAAGAAAACACACGCGTGTTAACACCACTGCTGAATGTCCAAAGCATCATTTGTCAACAACATCTGAAAATCGGAAACAGAGAACTCCTAAATGAGTCTGCACCAGAACTAAGCCATGCCTTTGGAGAACATCCCTTGAATTCATAAAGAAGGTGCAAGACAAATTCACCATTGACACAAGCCCACGGAAGTCAACAGGTTACATCTAAGGCATGCTTTCACATTTTAGGCTCCTGTTGCATAGGTGCTAGTTACATCCCCAAACTACAGCCCCCTCCAGCTGTGTTTTCCTTCCACACTGTGGACTGACTACGCAGAGGACACCCTCCCCAGAAGATACCTCCTGCATGGCTGGCGCATACAGCAACACGACGCAGCCTGGCACACGTGTTGCAAAGGGGACAAGGACTGGATGTCCCATGGTGCTGAATTTTCATGATTTACTGACACAGCTAACCAGGCTGTCAGAAATGAAATGCTACTCGAGCACATCAGCTGCTGCCCACCTTCATATTTTATAACTACATGGTTTTGTTACAGGACGAGGAAACCCACAGGAAAAGCAAACCTGAAAATAAGAATTCTGTGTCTCTATCAACGCTTACAACATCCCAGCTCTGATAACACAGCATTTATTCACAGTCTCAGTGCATAGGGGGAAAAACAGGCTTTACTGCTAGGCTAGTGTGGTAGAAGAGATGAAAGTTAAATTCTATTTATGTCACTAAACTGCTGAGATTCATTGCTCACAGGGAAATGAAGAAATGTAGAGTTTGTTTTTTTAATATCTCATGCTTCAGGGCCCCATTTGCAGCTGGTAAATGCAGTGTGGTAAAACCCTATTAGACACAATTTTACTCTTCAGATGAATAAAGAAGTCTTGATGGTTATGGCTGATCACTGCCACTTTCTCCAGTAAAACTGAAGTTAAATGAAACCCAGTACTAATTAAAATGTTCCAGTTAGCAAGTTTGCCAACACAAGTTTTTTTCACAAAGCTGAATAAACTCTATGAAAGAGAATTAGTACTTTCACTGATCTTATTGTATTTTAATATATCTTCATTTATATTTTTGCAGATAGAGTGTAACTGACTGATATTCTGACCTGCATTCATCATGACTGATTTCTAGTTTGTGACGAAAATGACAGCAATGAGGAAAATACTAAAGAGTAGTTATAATTTCTAGGGTAAAATAAATTCTGGTAAAATTGGATGTGCGATTAAAACAAACTTGCAAGAATGCTCTTTTCCAAGTCGTATTTTGAAAACAGGCTGAGAGCAGATCCTGCCTAAGCAGTGTATTGAAATGTACGTGGTTACCGAGAGGAAGAATGCTAACACAGGCCCAGCTCTTCCTGCCTTTCCTACTTGGTTTCAGCTGGGCTATTTCTACCAACAAAGATGACACGTACAGACCACAGGTTACAGGCTTAGCTTCTTTACAGTCCCCAAAGTGTTTTTATGATTCCAACTCTCTTCTCCCTTTCATTACTTCTCTTTGCCTGCTGACAAAGCAGAAAGTGATGATGCCTGTTTTAAATTTAAACAGTACAATAGTTGTTAACGTTTGTGAAAGTGAAGAACTAACATCACCAATTGACAACAGACATAGATAGCACAGATTGGCTGTCTGCAATATTCCTCACTTCTCATTCTGCCCATGCACCTTGATCCTGGACTACAACTGCCAACATTCCATTTTCAACCTTTTCAGTAGCCAAAACATAAGATTTGCTGATACATTCCATCCCCGATTAAAATGGAATCACGGTTCTAATGTTAACAATCAAGATTAAGACAAGATATAATACTATAAAGATAAGAATTCAGTGCATCAGAGCATGAATTCAACAACCTCCAACCCTATTTTTAAAACTATAGGGAACAGCCAAATCAATTTTTACAGGAGGAATAATCAGTGTCTATATTAAATGTTATATGTAGCAATACTTCGAGACTCATATTTGTCATCGGTATGCCCACCACGCAGCTGAAGACAAATAATATTTAATAGTACAAAAATTCATCGTCCAACAACAAAAATGAATGCATTTCTTATGCAGATTATGTTGCACCTCTCCTGACTATGCAGAAGACTCCCCAAAGAGGAGGACGACTTTGGGATAGGTCCAAGCCTTTTCCTCTTCAGCCTCTGTGTTCCCAGCCTTCTCCTTCCCAGCGGCCGCAGCTGCTGCAAGGAGCAGAGGGGAGGATTTGCTGCGGGTGGGAGCAGGGATGGGGCTGCAGCTCCCCCACAAGCTCCACCCAGTGCAGCACATGCACCGGGATGAAGGGAATGCTGCACTGCATCCCTGCCCGCTGCTGCAGGCAGCCCTGCCATCCGCAGGCACCCGCGCACTCTGCAGCACCAGGAAGGTTATCTCGGCAGCCACAGAGACAAAAAGTTGGCGGCTTTTTGCTTTTTCAAATAAAAGCTCGACGGATAAAGAATTCCATGGTCTGGAAAAAAAGCAGTGCAAAAAGCACCTGCAATAGCAGAAAGGCCCAAACGGGGATTTGTACTGCATCTATGTACCCAATACCGTATCCTAACTTTAGATTCCAGACCCATACAACAGCAGTGCCAGTTCAGCTTTCCTGGCAGCTACTGTCCAAAGCATTTCTGATGCTCCCAATAACCTCTAAAAACTCTGCGCAACAAAATCCATGTGCAACTTTGAACATTCATCTACAGAGGCACTGAAACACACAAGAAAAAAAAAAACACTCCAGTCATGAGCTAGTCAAAGCAGCCTATGAAGTACATTAAGTTGTAAACTAGGGATTACAGCACCACAAGGAATAAAACATGCAGCACATTAGAAGGTTACTATCACTACTGACGTATATGTTGAATGCAATGATGGTTGCTAAAGCTGAAGAGAATAAAATCTCAAAAGCCACAGCTCCCCCATGACAGGGAATTTCATTTTAAAAATTGGAGTTTCTAGATACATTCAAGGGTAATTCAGCTGGGAAACTGTTTCACTGAGTTTGCTTAGGAAAAAAAAAAAAAAAAAAAAAAAAAGAGAGCAGTTCTTATTCAGGCTGTGGGAAGAAAGAGAATACACAGAAAAATAATGATTATGTAAAGTGTCTTTCTTCCCATTAGTCAAATAAAACCTCAATCTTTATCACTTTGCAAACACATCAAGATGATATATGAGCAGAAATTTAACTTTCAGAGTCTCTATTCAAGAATTTAGGATTGTTTTCTAAGTTCTACATACAGTAAGTTTACAAAAGAGCTAGAACTACGTCCAAATACAAACTCAGCCATTCTGTTTTTTTTTTTTAAACTTTTCACTGTGCTTGCAAAGTAGAGCAGTTTTTTTTTTGTTACAGCTGACAATTCTTTTTAGTACCTCCATTCCTTTGTGTAACATGTGTAGTGACAAATCAAATCAATAGGCATTACAGCATACAATGTGCCCAAAGATCCCCTGTCAAAGTCATTATTTATAACTGCCTACATTAGCTTATATGTGTGCCTCAGAGTAGAAGGGGAGCCCAAAATGAGGCAAAAATAAAAGTTGGAAATACTTGAAACACAAAAGGAAATACATTTTTAAACAGCTCCTTCCTGTCTGCATATACTCATCTAATACTTTAACTGTGACATTACCAGTGTAATTACCAGTGTACACATCATAAAGAAATACATATCCTGCAGATGAATGATGCTTACTTCAGCATAGCGAGAAAAGCAGCAGGCTCAACATCTGGTATACGGATCTCATCTTTGTCCTCAGCAAGCTCTCCGTAAAACATTGCATGGAACACAGAGCTCCCAACAGCGAGGACATACTGTCGAGAGAGGGAAATCTTATTTCATGGTTTAAATTGAAAGCACTGCCAATAAAAACAACGTGGGAGAGCCGCTCTGAATGTACGGGCTTCACCAACTGACACACTTGCATGAGAAAGTCAAACTTAGGAACAAGACAGCATATATTTTCTTTGCACTTACCCCTCTTGGGCATACATGCACTAGCTACTGGGAAAAGCCAGCATCTTTTACAGAAGTTCCTTATTTCTAGTGGAACTTTAAGACTAGTATTAACCAACCAGGCAAGCGGTATGCTTAGCTTTACAATGAGTATCCCATTGTGCCAAATGCAATATTTAACTGGAAATACAAAGAAGGGTAAAGGACAGAGTGTTTCACGGGACGTAACTGCTTACAACACAGCGTAGGTCTGCCCGGGTACGCGCTGCCGCCGTGGGAGCTCCCGGCCACCCCCCTGCAGAGGCAGCTGTTTCTTACTTTGTGTCCTGGCAGCCGCTGGGTTGCGCCTGGTGGCCCCACCACAAAATGAACATCTGCCATCAAGTCGTTGTTGAACATCACCGCATTCCTACAAGCAGAGGCAACGAGGTAACTTAGGGTGCCCAGTAATCCCATGCTTGCCCCATACCCCAAGATTGAACTCCCAAATGCCAATAAGTTGCATGTTGGCAGAAAGGAAGGCAGGTCACACGTTGTTTTAAACTACTTTACACATCACCACACAAATACACAGGGGAAGAAAACAAACAAACAAAAAAGCAAGGTTGGGGGAATAATAATATTAAAAAAATGAAAACTTTTCAGAAACTGAAAATCAAAAACAACTGCATGTATCACCAAAAACCTTCACTGGAAGCTAACGGCAAATCTTTGCTGGTATGCTACAGCTTGCAGCAACATTTTTATTTACTCAAGACAAACAGCTGCACTGTCTAGAAAAACAGACATTAAATGTTTTCCATTACTGAAACATTTGCTTAATGAAAAAATAAAAGAACTGTCTTTTATTCGGCATATAAATTAAAAACTAATGTAAGCACAACAAACATTTTGACACTTTCCACCTCTCTCTTTAAACAGCAAAAACAAACTGTCCTGACCTTACCTCTCCCTGATGGTTGGATAAAGTCCTTGCCAGTTAGGTGCTGGGATGGTGTTGTTGTTATTGAGGTTTTGCTGGTGGTACTGCTGGACAGCAGTTGTATTCGTGTTGGCCGGCTTCTTTCGGGGAAAAATATCAGCAGCCATCTTCTTCTTCTTTTTGGTCTTCAAGGTAATGATCTCATAGCAAACTGGAGGCAATTTGCTGCTGCTGCTATTCCCCTTCTTAGAGCTCTTCTTGGATCTGTTCTTGACCGTCTCTGGAAGCATCAAGAAGAAGGTGAGACATTTCATGTTCTTTCCCTTCTCATCTACCATGAGGATACTTGTCTGTACAGCCAGATAGCCTAACTAGCTCCGAGCATTCAGGAACACGAGGAGCAGCCGGTAAACCTAGAGCAGCAGAGCCGAGAGTTTGTGTCTTCTCTAGCAACGCAAGGTGACCTTTCCAGGGTACTGAGTAAGAAACCGTCTTTAAGTTTGATCCAGTGCTTGAATTGTTAAATACACCCCCATCATTCCCGCCAGCTTTACTTCTTCCCCGATCTCCTGGTACCGCTCGCCCTGCGCAGAGGGGCAGGCGCGCGGCCGCGGCGCGAGACGCGCTCAAGTTGTGCGTGGAGCCGCACGGCGCGGGGACGGGAGCCCTGCGGGCGGGCGGGCGTGCGGAGGAGGCAGCGAGCGGCGCTCGGAGCCAATGGCTGCAGCCACCGATAGCGATTGGAGCCGCCGCGCAGTGACACCTTCGGGAAGGCGCTCGGCCCCCACGTTAAAGCGCCCGCCGCGCCGCTCCGCGCGCACAGCCCGGTACCTCAGGCGGCCGCGCGCGCGGGGACCTGTGGCACGGCAGGCCCGTGGCACTGTGGCTCCCGCCGCCTCTGTGAAGAGACCGGATCGGGAGGAAAGGCACATCCGAGGCTACATATTTTGTGGGAGTCGATATTAGGGTTCTTCAGATCCCTACCAAGACGCTTGTTCAGCCAGGAGTGCTATAGCGACCAGAAGTGAATTACACCACAGTAACGGGCAGCAGCGAGGAGCACGCCTCCGTTAAGCCATCCCTCGCCTCCGTTAAGCCATCCCTCTCGGAGCCCCTCCGTGGGACATGAATAGGGATGAGGTCAGAGCTCCGGCTTTAACTCCTTGCGCTTCCAGACAAGGCGGCAGCCTTTGCCAGGCCCCCACATCCCCCAGCAGCGCTAAGGAGGGCGGCTGGCAGCAGGCACAGTCACCAAGGGGACACCTGGAAGTGCAAATCAGGCCCCAGCAAGGCACAGAGAATACATTTAATCAACATTTCAAATCAGTATTTCAATATTTAATCAATATTTCAAAGCGCTACATGTAAAAGTCCAAATGACTTTGAGAGTCTCAGGCAGAAATCACTCCTTGAGAGGCAAGCAGGCACAGATTTCATTAATACTTCCTGAAATAAAAAGGATGGAGGCTTAGCCAGCCAAGCCATTTAAATAGGCAAGAAACCTATTTTTCAGTCATTAGTTTACTAAGAACTCAGATTGGATTTCCTTAATAGGAGGTCAAGTGTCTAGAAAACTGGCATGCACAACACTTCAAAAAAAAACAAAGGTAAAAATTAGATGGCAACTTTTCACACCTTAAAATAACGTTGTTTTTCCTTTTTAAAACACTCATAGTGCAAACACCATTCTGTATTGTTCTCCAAGTCTTAAAGAAAAACCTACTCTTTGCTGTCAATACAAGCTTAGCCCCATTCAGCCTTAATTAATTCTCCTGGACAAGAGTACCACAGGGAAGTAACAGAAAAGGAAGTGCTGGAGAAATGGGCCAACCTTCCTGAAATCCATGGCCAAACTCTGCCCGACTTAACCCGAAACCCCGGGATGTCCTTTGGGCTGGCCACTGAAACGCCACTGCTGCAACCACAGGTATGGCCCCATCGCCCAATGTCTTTAACCCAACAGGTCCAAAACCGAAGCGCTAGCAAAGATTCCCAGATTACTTGGTCTCCCTGAGACACCCTTCACCTTACAACTAACTTCAACCACTGGCACATGCCAGCCCACCCCTTTGGTTGCATGGGCTTCAGTTGGTTTTATTTCCAGCTGCCCCCATCTCTGGGGTTACTGGAAGAGGGAAACGCAGGGAAATGTGTCCGTGCCTCAGCTGCTCCATTTCACCCTCTAACATCCGTGTGTAAAATCACTCTTGCTGGTAATTTGAAGGAAGATGGTGGGTGGTGTGTGCCTGGTGCAGCTGGAGAGCAGAGCTACCCCCTCCTTTGGTGAGTCAGGTTATGCAATTTCCAAAGATACATTTTCTAACAAGCTCTTATTTCCCCTCTCCCTCCCCCCCCCTTTTTTTTTAATCTGTGACAGATTGATTTAGGAGAGAAATAAACGGTCTAAATCATGTTGAACTGTGGAGGCAAAAGGAGGAGCAAAGGAGAAAAAGCAACCCAGCCCCCCAGACGGGCTGTTTATAGCTGCTCGCAGCTGAGAGCTTATAATGGGGTCAGAGCAAGTATTCCCAGAGTGAAATCTCGGCTGGTTAGGTTTGTGCAAGTCTTTTCTTTTTTTTTCCCCCTTAAACAAGTTTCCAGACCTCCTGATTACAAAAATAACCTTTTTGCCTCTGCATAGGAACAATTTTTCACAAGAAAGAAGCTTCAAAATCTTTAAAGATACAATAAAGAAAGAAGAAAAAAATAAAGCATGTTCTTCAGAAATCAGGTTTCCAGCACTGCAGATGGCACAAGCGGAATGGTACCTGAGTTTGGGAGAATCACATGGGAGATCTGCTTGTAATTCCATGCATCAATTTCACATATTACTAAAGCACTCTGATTTTTTTTTCCAAACCTTTTGACCAATACAAATCCAAAGATTATTCACAGATATAACTAGTTACCAGAGAGGACACAGGACAGGGAGGCTTCATTATTAAAACAGGGGGACGAGCAGGCTGGCTAGCCCAGTCTGGGGAAGAGCAACACAGAAACCTGAACCAGAAGGAGCCCACGATACCTTCTAGCTCTGTGATGCCCAGCACAAATCCCACATGCTCTGCCTTCCTGGGGAAGGAAGGGAGCAACAACCCACGGATGGAGGATGCTCAGCCTCGATCCCAGAGTCACGCACAAGCTAGTAGACAAGAAAATAACTTGCGTGTGCCAGGACTGAAGTCTATCCCTGCAAATAAAAAGCCAGCCCGACTGCTAGCTCTGCTGCTTTTTAAAACACCCAGCAAACCTGGTCTGCTATGACAGGGAAATAAATGGTACTGATTCCCCAGCGGGCTCCAAAAGTTCCTACAAGATTGCAAACCTCTTAGTTTTTAATAACATCTTCCACCAAACTTTTTATTAACTCTGAAAGAAGATGTCAAACATCAATCATTAGACACACAGAGTCAAAAAAAAAAGAAGAATTTGTGCCAGTCACCACGCTATTCTTTCTGCTTCAGTAGCAACTTCAATCTACTTCCCATAACGTGTTTTTTTTCCTTTAGTATCCACACACTGTTAATGACTTTACAAATCAATACTCTAGCCATCAGCACAAGTAAGCCACAAACTACTCCCTGTCGAAAGACGAGTCAAAATCCCAAGTTCAAATCAGTCCCTGTCTGGTGAGAGGATCAAGGAAATTGATCTCTTCTCACTGGAATATCTTCTATTAGTTTCTCAAAAAAATTCTTGTGTTCCCAAGCCTCTTCAGTCATTCTCATTTTTCTTCATTAATTCTACATCAACAGAACTTCATAAATGCAATTTAAAAAAAAAAGAAAAAATACTTCACAAAGATACATAAATCTTTATTTTATAAACAACTGCAGTCAAAACAAATATTTTAAAAGGTGTAGGAAATTTCACATTTAGACACAGGCACCATGAAAACATAAAATGCTAGATGTGAAGAGCTAAACAAAGGAATATATTCTGAGACACTGAGACACTATGCCTCAAGTCTCATTCCCCTTCAAAGTATTGGGGGCAATTTATAAGCCCCTGGAAATCAGCTCCTGGTCTTAAAAATCAAAATATCAGTTTCGTTATTTAAATAACAATCTGTGTAATATTTCTGCCACCCTGGTCTTATTTATCCTTTAAGACCATAATGTGCCTCCGGACTACTGTAAAGGGTAGCATGGGAGGCATATTCTAGTGCAGCTCTTGATGTGCAACTCTCCATGGCATGCTAGCAATGGGATTACACCTTGCTAAAGGTAAATTCCAGTTGAGAAACCATTTAATTTCCAGGTTGACACAAGTATTCTTAAACATGTTACATCAGTCTCTCATGCCGCAATAGTAACTCTCTCTCCCCGCTTTTTTTTTAATAGGCTGTTTTTCTTTGTTTGTTTTGCCCCTATATCTCATATTTACAGCTCAGTTTTTCATGTAGTATCATGAACTGGGCAATTCAATAAAAAGCAAGACTTCATTGAAATTCCCAGTTTTCTATCACAACTAGTTCCTGAATAGAAGAATGAATTCCAAGGAGGCAATGAGAAAATGCATTTATTTCTCCTCTGTAAAGTTGCCAATTCTCTCCCTTGGCACAGTTATTATGTCTATGAATTATTAAAATTCTTTGTTTAAATCCTGGATTCCCCTTACTATGAAGCACATTTTAGAAAGTAAACCTTGATTAACCAAGATAAATACACATCAATGTTTAACAAAACTACCTGTTCGCTGCTACTTTTCATTGAATTCAAGTTTACTTTAATCAGTCATTTAATGATAACACGTACAATTAAAAAAAAATGCTAAGGAGTCTAATTCTATTTATGAAGAAGCCTGGGCTATGAATTGTTTAGTCACTTTAAATAATTCTTCCCAACCACCCTTCCAAGTCTTCTGTTTGCAAAAACAGAACTGTAATTTGAAGACCACGCAGTGGTTCTTCCAGTGCTGCATGTTGAATCAACACTTGAAGTTTCCAACTGATGTCCAAAATAGCTACACGCTGTTTTGCTATAGGTGTTACGCTGTTGGCAAGTATTCCTCCTAACTCTGCTTATGTTTTGCAGTTTGAGGCTTTAATCATTTTGCAAGATTTCACTCACAGGGATGTTCTTGCATTTCCTTCTTCTCACTAAATGCCCTTGATACTTTAAATAAAAGAAAACCAAGGCAACCTGAGCTACCAAATAAACAGGCAAGTACAGCTAAAAAAACAAATAGGTATTTAGTTGTCTTTTATTCTCTCATTCTTGTTTTGTTTGCTAGAATGTAGGCTATATCTCTGCATGGAACTCCTTACTGGTCTTCTAACCAGAGCAAGCTTTATCTTTTTATTCCCTCCTTCCAAACAGTCTTTTTACAATCGCAGTCATTTTCATTACCCTTCTGATTTTTACAACCATATCCTCTTTGAAACAAAGCAATCAAAACAGAACATTGTATTTAAGAATACGGAAACCGTTTATTCCTATGCTCACATGACGTGAGGGTTTCCCTCTGGAGAGATTCCAAGTGATTGTTTTAACCGCCGCGCAGGCCCACAGTGGTGGGGTGAGCGGGACTTTAGTTCACCAATTCCCATAGCTACAGGCAAACAAAGATTAAAAAAAAGAACTTTTCTCCCAGAAGGTTCAAGGGAGCTGACGTGCCTATGAAAAATCCCTGGAAGCCTCCTGGACAAAATTGGCTAGCACAAACCTGTTCTCGAGCCAAATGCCACCTCTCCTGCTGTCACTATTTTGTGCGCTTTCTTGTTCACCTACTTGAATTTCACTATTTAACCTTAGTGTGAGCTGTTCCTGGTCGGTCACTTCATATTTAGGCTGAAAACATGTCAATCTAACTCCTACACTGTTAAGTCTTGTCCTTACAATTAAATATTTTGTTCCAAGCTGGACAAAAATAAATATAGCTAGCATATTGAAGAAAGAAAGAAAAATAAGTTTAAAGGTATACTTATATTTTCATTATAATTTCAATAACATGCGTGCTGCACAAATGACAGTCCACATAAAACATAACTATATAGAGTATGGTTCAGGTGTACGCAACCTACAGTTTTGCAGTCTCATATTTTATACTGCTACAGTGAATTATCATACAAACATTCTCGCCTGTGCAAACGGCACAGAATAACACGATAAGCTTTATCACAACACAAAATACATGATTTTGCCAGTTTATTGATACATATCCCCTAATGTCATAGTTTGGTAACTGCAGTAGAAAAGTACCTCAGAGCAGAAGTCACAATTTATCCTATAAACATTAACTTGCTCCTTGATAGTTCAAAGCAAAAGCAAGAATTACAATTGAGCCCTGAGATGAGAAAATCTGCAACTACAAAATGAGAAATTCAATTCAAGGTGATAGGAGATAAGTTGCTTTTCTACAAATTTAAAAGAGACAAATATTACTTTTCTTTCCCATCACCGATACTTTAGGCTGTCCATTTCATTAAGTAATGAGTTTTGCTCCTGACAATCTTTTTTCTTTAAAAAACAAAAAAAATGCAAAAAATAAAAAACCCACACACTTTCTCAGTGACTACTATTTTTTTTTCTTCTAAACAC
Source organism: Tinamus guttatus (assembly GCF_059628265.1). Classification (NCBI taxonomy): domain Eukaryota; kingdom Metazoa; phylum Chordata; class Aves; order Tinamiformes; family Tinamidae; genus Tinamus; species Tinamus guttatus. The sequence continues at coordinate 3,344,199 of NW_028288937.1, read as the reverse complement.
AGTATCACAAACCTGAAAGCATTCAACCCTCTGTCTAAGGCAGAGGTCAACTTTAATTCTACTCTGCCTCTTACCAAAGCTGGTGTACAAAGAAAAGATCAGATAGCTCAGGAAATTGGTAATAAGATACAGTGGTTTTCCGTCTCTAGGTCACTAATTCTAAATTGACCGAGGTCAACAGTAATCAAAAGTCATTAGCATGTAATGATCCTTCTGTGCCTTGTGAGAAAAGAGCTAGTGATCGTGGTGCACCTCAGAAAACCACCGCTGCCATCAGTGCTCACACACTGGCTATTCCACCCGCGATCCGCATCGGCCGCGGAACGGGCAGAACTTCCCGTCTCATCTCAGCGCCAGATCTTACCTATGCAGATAAACCCTCGACTAATTTTAACTTGAATAGGAAGCTCTTCTTTAAAACCAAAGTTAGAATAATACAAGGCCTGTAGAGGACGGGTTGAAAGGTCCTTTTCCTTTCGATCAGTGGTTCCCAATCCTCTTTGTCCTCCCACGTACAGGTCCATGAGGCTGTAGAATGCAAAATGCTAACACAGAAGAAGAGAAGACAACTTCTCAGTGAATCCCACTTTGGAGGACTGATGGCTCCAAAAGAACAAACACCCCACAAGGACCCATACAGGGGACTGCATTACTGTTGCTACACCGGTGCATAATTCAAGGACTACATTTTCCATGTGCAGACCAGTCTAATTTCCCCCCATGAAATAATAACATTGAGAAATGTCAATCCCCGGGGACTGCAATGCTACAAGCACCTTCTACTGGGTTAAGAAAAACAGAGGGGCTTTTTTTTTTTTTTGGTCAGGTGCTGTAATGCAAATTCAATTATGCTCTCTCATTGGAAAACCATCTCACGTTAGTCTTGTTTTAAGCAGTAATTCTCTAAACTTCATTACCCATGTTCCATTTGGATTTAGAATCATAGTCCCACAGGTAAGATTAAAAACTGGCAACCTTTTTCATTAGCAACTGTTTTAGAAAACACGATTTACGCTCCTATGCTGCAAGTATTTCAGTCACTCCTACCTGTTGGATCAGTTATGCTTTAGTATTTCAGTTAGTTTAACCTCTTTAGAGTTGAACAGCACCTTCTTTGCAATTATTAGTTTTCAAGATGAACATACACATATCTGTTAAAATAATGGTTTCTATATACATTTATATATATGTGTGTGTGTATATATATAATTTCAGCCATTAAAATGTATTTGTCTAGAAATATTGACACATCCTGAATGCCTGTTTTCCTTCTCTTGAGAACCTAGGACACGTCAGAACTGCAGTGCAGGAAAAGATGAAGAGTAAGGAAGGAGCAAGTAATTGAACATAATAGCATGATGCTATTTTAAGGATTTGTGCAAGTTAAACGTACACGCACAGAAGCAGTAAATGTTGCAAACTTTTATATAGTATGAAAGTCTTTGCTCCTTTTTGGTACGGATGGTGCAGTATCAACTTCATCTTATTAGTGCAGACAAAAGCAGGCAGTAATAAGGCACTTGTTACATATTTATATTATTCAACCATAACATCACATTCTATGGAGCTATGTGCCTTGACAGAAGCTTAGCAAACTAAGAGGGCAGCAATTGTGTTCAGCTCTGCATTAAACTGTATGTGAGGACCCTAAAGGATGGGAAAACACTGCACCAAAGAACAGCTTAAGGCACTATCATAAATCATATGCAACTATCTTTAGTGCCTCCTCAGTGTTAAAGAGTCTGTGTTTCCCTCTACCCTACGTGGGCAAGGTGGCATGCCATAGTTGGCATGTGGCATGCTACAGGTTAGATTTTAAAGGCAGTTTGTTCCAAGCCTACATATAAAATCTCACAGCTACCAGGTGCAAGCAACTCAGCTGAATTCTGAAGAACCATTTTCTTTTCAAACTCTTGGAAAAACGCTGCAAGCAGCAGTCTTGGAGTAAGGGAGAGACAGCCAGACCCTAGAGAATGTAACTTCCTGAATCAAAGCAAGCCCTTTAAGTTGCTTTAGATGATGAAGAACAGACCTGCAGCTAAAACAGTAAAATAGTACCCGAATATCCTGTCACTGAAGGATCAGAAAGTCATTCAGAGATTGTAAATAAAAGGTAGATAATCCTCTTGTGGAATAAAATATTACTCAGGATACAACATAACTTCAGAATTTGGGCAACTGCGCTGGGCAAGGTGCTCTCTGAAATTGCCCTCCAAATCTGTTTTCTCTGTTTCTGGGTCCTGCACGTCCAAGCGAGCCAACACAACATTCCTGTGTTACCAAACCATCTACAAGTGTTTTAAAATGCAACTGGGCTCATTTGGTTCTCTTTTATTCCATCCAGCAGAGTACTCAGACGCAGACGGAGCCATAAGAGCAGGAAAGCGACAAGGCAGGCCCAGGAAAACAGCAGGTTTGCAAATGAGCAAGGTGGCACTTTACCTAAACTCCCAGCTTTCTGACAGGGGAAAGTAGAAAAGTGCGTTTTCTGATACAAAGAGGGTTTGCAATCAAGGCAGAGATTGGGATTCCAATTTGTTTATGGCCAGAAAAAGAATTAAAGACAACTGAAGATGATGAAGAGCCTGGAGCACCTCCTCTATGAGGAGACGGTGACAGAGCTGGCCCTGTCCAGCCTGCAGGTTTGCACAGGTTCACAGAACAGACCACCCCCTGCGTTTCCTACGACAACACAGCACCACCAGACCTCTGCTTTAACTGAGCCCACCCTAGCAGTGCCGATTTCATCGGAGACCTAACAACTGTTCAAAACTTCACAAAAATTATTTGTTCACAAGCTCTAAGAAACTGGTGTCCACAGCGCAACAGTGACTACTGCAAGCTGGATTTTTTCTGGAGAAGCTAAGGGAATCGCACGTGGCTTGCGGAAAGTCTTCCCAGGTGAGAGCTGAGCTGCTCTGTGAAGTTACTGCGCACTTAGCTGCAGCGCAGGGTTGGGCATAAACAGATATTGCAGCCTCCCAACTCTACAGCTCCGTGTCTCTGCAGTTCAGCAGTCCTGTAGAAACAGGATTTTGAGAACACGGACCAAAAAGTCGTAAGAGATTTAATCTGCAAAGTTGAACTATCTAATTAAGCAGTGATACTATGTTATATGACATAACGCACTTCCTTTCTACAGGAAATGGTGAGAGTACCTCTTTCCCCCCAATAGAAGAACCTGACTTGAGAACATAACAGTAAAAGCAGTATTAAATACAGCATTTTATATTTATATGTATATATATACACACATAGAATCCAACACCGCCATTCTCCACAAACACCAGACAAAAAGCCTGGGAGGTGGACAAAAGTTTGACATAAAATTAGGAAAATAAAACATGGGGAAAACAATTAACCACACAAGACACCCTCCACCAGCCTCCTTCAGATATGGTGCAGAAAACCTTTGTTTTAAATAGATATTTCAGCAACCATTTTACGAGCGTTTAAATATTACCATCATAACTTAAAACTTTTCTTCGCTTCAGGTGAATTTAAGAGCTCAGCACAGGTAGAAGCATTGCCGTTCTCCTGTTGCTCGAAACGAAGCAAACAGAAAAAAATGTAAATACTAAAGGCAGGGCTCTTAACCCAGACCCCGCATTCTGCAGACAGACACATGAGGACACTTGTCTAGGAAGCCCAGGAGGACGGAAAGAGGCGGATGCATTTAGGTCAAATGGGGCATTAGTTGCACTTCTGGGAAGTTTTATCTAAATACAATTAAAAAAAAAAAAAAAAAAAAAAAAACACCGTTTAGGTGTACTTAATTCCAGAGGACTTTTCCAAAGGCAACTTCCAGCCTTCCCGCGCCCAGCGCCTGGCGGACGGGCCGCCCGCGGGCCCAGCAGACCCCAAGTTTGCCGCCGCTCGCGCTCCCTGCTCCACTTTTAGGGCAGACCGGGGCAGTTTGTGACCACCGGGGCGCGCGGGGGGCAACCGGGCACGTTCAGCAGAAACAACAACAACAGAAAACAAAAGAAAGAAAAAAAGAAGAAAATAAAAAGAGAAAAAAAAAAGCGGGGGGGAACGGGGGACGACACAGCGCTGCCCCCAGGGCGGGCCGTGCAGCCCCCGCTCGCACGCTCCGCTCAGCCGCCACTTCCCGAGTTCCGCGGCGCCCCCGTCGCCCCCGGCGCCCCCCGCTCCGCCCGCCGCCCCCCGGCGGCTCGGGGCGGCCGGAGCCCTCCGCGCGGCGCCTCCCCGCGCGGCGCCGGCCCCGCTCCCCGCGCGCCCCTCGGCGGCCGCCGCCGCGTCCCGGCACTGACCTGGGGGCGCTCCCGGCGCGGGACGGGGGGAGCGCGGCCCCTCGCAGCGGCCCGCGCAGCCCGCGCGCTCACGCTCGCGCCCGCGGGGAGCCGTGCGCGTGCGCGCGGGGCGGGGCGAGCGCGGCGGGGGGCGGGGCGGGGACGGAGGGGCGGCCCGGGGACCATGGGGGACACGGGGGTCACTTGGGGGGGTGCATAGGGGCAGGGTCCATGAAAGTTATAGGGGCTGCATAGGGGCAGGGTCCATGGAGGTTATGGGCGAGGTTGGGGGTGCATAGGGGCAGCGTTAATGGAGGTTATAAGGGGTGCATAGGGGCGGGGTGCACGGGGATCATGGGGGTGCATGGATGAGGGGTTTGCGGGGATGCATAGGGGCAGGGTGCATGGAGGTTATGGGCAGGAGGGGTGCATAGGGGCAGGGTCCATGGAGGTTATGGGCAGGAGGGGTGCATAGGGCCAGGGTGCATGGAGGTTATGGGGGGGGGAATGCATAGGGGCAGGGTCCATGGGGGTCATGGGGCACATGAGAGTTATGATGTGGGTGCATAGGGGATCATTGTGGGTGCATAGGGGATCATGGAGGAGAGGGGAATAAAGGCAGGGTGCATGAGGGTTATGGGGGACAGCGGCACAGGGAGAGCCCAGGGCAGTGAGAGGTGCTGGGAGCCCCTCGCACCGTTGCTCACCATCAGCACAGGGCAGGCAGACTGCTTTAATTTTTGAGACCCCAGAGAAATAATCTACATGAAGAGCAGCGCTAGCTGGATCACTGCCCACATTTATCCCAAATCCCCATAAATAAGAATTTCCCATGATGTGTGTGCATGCAACCACATGGGAAATTTAAACACGTTGCTAGCATTTATTTTTAAAAGCAGAGCAAAAGCTTTTTATTTGAGGCTTGAGGCTTTTGTTTCTCTTCTTTTCAAATCAGAAGTGTTTCTGGAATCGACACTGAACTGGCTTTGGGGTCTTGTGACCATTCACTTACCTATGTCAGGTTATTTTCAGCAATGGGAAATTATGCATAGCTGGGTAATCAGTACCTTGCTGTCCCATTTTAATATTTTATCCATTAAAACAGATTAGACACTAACCAGCAACAATAAGTATATACACATTTTATAACCATTATGGATTTTTTTTTTTAACCAGCAGAGTACATGCCTTGAATTATAGTGTAAATGATGATTTAATTAGAACTTGGGAAGCTAGCAATAAATTCACTTCAGACAATGAATATTAACAGTGTGTTTAACTAGACAACCACTGTAATTTTCCATCCTGTTTTCCCAGCTGAAGGTAGAAGCCCCCTTTTGCAATTTAGGCAATTTAGATGGGAAATGGTGGTAAGAAGCCCTTTAATTTAGCAAGAATTATTTTGCAACCTGAATTTGTGATCACCTAGGGGGAAAAAAAAAAAACACACAGGTCATAATTTAAGGTAGCCTATCAAGCAATTATAGAACCAAGTGCTGCAGCATTTTGGCACATGTATCCCTTTAAAAAGCAGTCGGGGCTTTGCGTGAAGAATAGGTTAGAAGAATTCCCTGACAGACATCACAATTTCTTCCATTTGGTGTGAAAACCCACTTTTCCACACATGGTTGTTTAGTGGCAGCAACAACTGTGTAATCTGTGCCCTGCAGCTGAAGATCCATCACTCCACGGCTTTTGGGTACTGCCTACCTGCGGCCTATAGGTTGTGTATGTTACTCTCCTGACTTCAGCATACCAAGACAGCTTGAAGCACCCTCAATGCTTGCAGGCAGCTCTATGGTGAAGGAAAACACAGGGCAGCCTCCCAGTTCCGTGCAGCGAGACCTACTTTAGCCTTTTGGGGCCATAGGAAGCCCCTGGTTTCCAAGCCAACCTGTTTAGATGTGCATCAGGTGTTGGACCATAACATCAAGCATTCCCTGAAGAGCGCCGGGCTTAAGTTTGACACCAAAACAATTACCACAGCCCAGGAATGAGAAGCTGCTGTGCAATGGCTGGAGGATTGGAGCAGAACACACAAGCACCGTGCCTGGCTGGTGGCTCCTCCAGCTTCTGGGCAGGTTCCTCCAAGTATAGCCAGGCTATATCTACACTTGCTCAGAAGTGAACATCCAAGCATGACACCACTGCTGTGGTGCCAGAGGCCTCCCATGTGGCCAAGGCTCCCAGGAGTACTGCTCCTTGCAGAGCACCATCCTACCGTTGCCCTGCTCTCTTGGGGAGCATCTAGTCACCCCTCTTGTGGCATGGCTCAGATCAAGCACACTGACCAGAATGCTTCACACAGAACTGTTCTAGTCCCTACTATTCCTCCTGTAAGTGCACACGTGGTACCTGTTGTGTTACAGGCAAGTGATACCCATTAAGTAGATGTCAGTGCAGCTCTCTGCACTTCTCATGGCTCAGCCCAACACTGGGGCAAACCAGACCTGCAAGGTGAGCTGGGGCTGGCCAAGCTGCAGTACTGCCTGCACCAGCAGCCTGCCACCAAAACCAGCTTGCAGCAGCAGCAAAGCACCAGCTCCAACAGCTGCCGTGCAGGTGCTGGCTTCCTTCCTCCTCTTGGGAGGCCACTGCAGGTCCTTGGCTCCCAAGCAGGATGAGTTATTTCCTTGTCAGGAAGAAGGGAACTGGGATACATTCTGCCTTCGAAGGGGGGTGGGCGGGTTGTGGGAAAACAGAGACAAATATTTGCATTGAGTCAGATCCAGATGCATCTGTTCATGTGCTATGGGCATGGTTTCAGGTGTAGAGCAGTGCTTTCGAGAAACTTGCCAACTTAGAGCCCTTCAAAATATTTATTTCCCAGTTCAACTTGCCTGCTGGGGAGGTTTCTCCAAGTGCTTCAGGGTATAATTACACTTTCTCCAAAAGCATCTTCCTTCTGCACACTTTGCTAGTAGCGACCATCTTCCATCCCCCCTGCTCCCCTTTATTCCTTCTTCCTCCCTCACCTCTTAAAGCTTCAATGAGTTTCCGAGCACAGCTTCCCAGAAAGGTTATCATCTTATGCTTAATAGGGGGGAAAAGGTGCAAGAGATTTACTGCAAATGGGAGCCATTACTGGCACAGTTATCAAATGAAAGAACAATATAATAATGTCTAGTCATAAAGATATGAAAAGCTGCCTGTCAGATGCAAACACTCAACTTGTAGACATTAACTGTGAAGCTGCTGCAGTCCAGCAGTGAGAGAAAAGCATAGAGTTAAATGCCCAGGTACTTCAGATATCCAGGCTACAGCACTGGCATCAGTTGGTCTAAGTTTAGACCAACTGGGGATGGCATGTTGGACACTTTCCTGGAGCCTGAGATCTGCATGAGACTGAGCTGACCAGGACAAGTGGGGCCTCCAGCTTGGAAAGGTGCCCTGTGTCCACAGTGAAGTTCCCTGGTGTTTATTTAGGCATTAAATGTCACCAAAAGCTAGAGCTATCTTAGCTAAGCTATAGCTTGTTGAGGCCACCAACCCCAGCTTTTGAGTTAAGCATTAGCTAACCGAGAGCAGATGGTTCTGAATTTTGTCCACCTTTTGACCCATGAGGTCAACCCACAGTTCAAAACAGTGATTTTAGTCTAGCATATTGACACATTTCTTATCATCCCCAATTCTACTCTCCCCCAAACAGTCACAGTAACTCTTTGAGGCTCATTCAAATATCTATTAACCATTCTGCGGGGGGAGGGGACAGACCCACACACATTTGCTAGTAAGATACGAGTGCCCATTACAGAGCAGGAACTCACTTGACACCTTCTACGAATATTACAGGTAACACATACATTCAGCCAGTAACACGAAAAACCAGAATCTCCAAAGTGAATTACAGCCTCAATCCAGAGAAAGAACATTTATGTCCAGGCTACTTTAACATTCAGCCACCTCAACTTGAGAAGGTCATGGGATAAAAAGGGACCTTCCTGGGACAACCATGTGCTATTTCAGGAGGTCATTTTTCCAGGCCTATCACTACCCATGTAAAAGTACATTGTAGGGCCAATGCCAAGCAGCAGAAGTCACAAGAATATGGAGCTCGTTGCAAGAGGTTATTACACTAAAACAAGAACTCCAGAGCATTAGAGTTCCTCCTTATCTCTGCAGCTAGCCCACAAGTGCTACTACAGTCTGATGAAACTTGAGGGGAACACTTAGTCTGACCACCCTCTCAACATCTTGCAGGACAAGAGAGTACTAATTCAAATTTATAGGTGGGTGCTCAAGACCGTAGTCATACAAGCTGTCTTATGTGCTTACCTACCTTCACTCATTGCAGAGGAGCTCCACAAATGATGTTAAACAGCACAGTTGTCTGCAGGATCCAGCTAAAGCAGCTTTCCCCACTAAGCTCCCAAAAAATATCAGAGTAGAGATTGCAAATCAGCTCACATCCAGCTGCAGTTTTCATGCTTTTACTCTCCCATCCAGTCTTCATCTTCCTCAGAATCAGGATCTCCAGCAAGCACCTCCCACCCAGGCCAGAAACACAAGGAGGGTACAGAGCAAGAGGACAGCAGCATTACAGCATGAAGACCATATGTGCAAACTGCTTGGGGAGCAAGGATTAGCCTAAGTATCCAGCACACAGCTTACACCCACTATCTCCGGCTTTCCTTACCGCCGGACTTCACTGCTGCCACTCCCAAGCTTGCTCATGCCAAATTAAGCAGCCGGCCAGGTGACCAGGATGTTCTCATTGTATAGAGCCTATTGTGCAAGCAAGGTATGAACTTTCTCTTCATTTCCTGAGAGAGGCCAAACCTAGACCTACCCTTATACGTGCTGAAAGGCAGCTGCTCTAGTATGGCAAGAAGGCAGCTCGGTTACACAAATGCTTTTGAAGAGGGGAAACCAAACATCACAAGACCAGAAGACAACTAAAAGGTAGGAGGTTTTTCAACATCCAACTAAAACCTGTTTAGCAAGCACCCAAGTGGTTGCTACATAGGTTCTGCAGAGACTTATAGGCAATTTAATTTGTTCACAAGAAAAAAGTTAGTAGATAACACCCAACACTGCATCCCACCCCACATGGCCCCTTAACTACATCTTCTTTTGCACCCGAGAAACAGCCTGGTCAAACATCATCAAAAGGACACACACCTGCAGGACTAGCTCTGGGTTCTGCCTACTACAGCATTGCAAAAATCCAGGTTACTCTTCCATCAAAAACAAAAAGAAGAAAGTTCTGAGCCTTCTTCCTCCCTTATAAGATTTAGAAAGAACAGGTTAAATCAGTCAGAAGTCTTTTTCACTTTTTCCAGTACAAGTTATTTAAGTTTCAAAATTAAGCAGCCAATGCCACACCAGTACTGTGGCCTGCAAGTGTGCAGGCACTTTGCAGACACTCAAATTCTCCAACACAGAGGCACCAGCTCCAGCACCTCAGTCTTCTTTCCCCTGAAAATGACTTACTTGTAGCAGTAGAATCAATTCTTCATACCTCCTTTCCTGCCACTCACATGCATCTTCTGCCTCCAAGCTCTGCTAGAAGCCAGCTCCACCTTCTCCCTTTCAAAAGAGGATTATGGGCCTTCTGCAGTCTTTTATAGCTCTGCCTTCCCAGCAAATAGGCCTCATGTGCACCAGCCCCAGGCTGTCCAGGTGCCCTTTAACCCTTCATGGTCTGTCCCATGAGAATCAGTAATGTATTTGTTTTGGTGTCTAAGAATAGCCTTGACACTAATACCTGTTTTTAAACAGCCAGGAGATGTATTCCTGATTTCTTTAGCTGTATCAGCAGAACTAGAGAGAGATTTGAAATCTCTGTGGAGTCTGCAGTAGCATCTGCTCTGCTGAAACATTTGAAAAATGTCTTGTTTGACACAATCCAAGGGATTCCAAAACCAGAAAAGTTGCTCTTTAGAATCATCTTCTGGAGAAAAAGCTTAAGGGTCCTCTTACAGGGAGTCTGGCTGTCTGCCAAGATGGAAAGGACAAAAGGAAGCTTCCCTTAAATTGAAATTTTGGCTCAACCATTCAAGTTACAGAGGGACAGTGTTGCCTGAATATCAGATTTTTGTTGATGAACCAGCTTCTGCTATTGCTCTGTGCCAAAAAAAAAAAAAAACACATATTTTTGTAGCCAAGGACTATGAACCACTGAACCATATTTTTTATTATTATTATTTCTAGGTTGTCAATCAAAAAAGAGAGAAAAAAAAGAGGAAAGATGGAAAACAAGTGAGGTTTTCCAGTTAAAGCAAGGGTGCAGTTAGTGATGAGATGTGGCTACAGGAATAAGATATCTGAGCTTGCACTCCTTGGAAATAAAGAGAATTTAAAAAATTAAAAATATTGAACTCTGATGAAAGTAAAAAATGCCTGATTTTACCCCCGAAATGGCCAGGACTATTGATTTCCTATAGCAACAATATGTCTCACTGGTGGTATGTCTTCTGGAATCATGTGCTGAGGCACCCAACTGCAAACTATCAAGCTAGCAGGAGAATCTGGCAAAAGTAACAGGGCGATAGATGACTCCAAAAAGTCTACTACAGAGATTGAATAGTCAGCCCTTCTAAAACCTGTGGGCATTAACTCCAAGCCTGCCTTACAGCCCCAAGGTCTCTGGAGAGCCTCTTATTAACCTGCGTCGTCTTTGAAAAAAGCTACTTGCTGGACCTGATGAAAGAGTTGCACAAGCTCCCCTAGTTTCTGGACAGACAGTCAGCCCAGAGCAGAAAGAAACTCCAGTAGCAGATGAGTTTACACTGAGCCCTAACTAGGTTCTCAGCTGTAATGGCAGAATAAGGTGGTGCTTTAATAGAAAATTAGAAAGGAAAATGATTATTGAATTTTACTACAAACCCCCAAGGCAGAATGAGGAGTAGGATGTAAAAATGTTCAAGGAAATTAAACTGGCAATAAGGAAGGGCAGAGTGTTAATAACAGCAGGCTTAATTACCATAACTTACAATGGGTGCACCCTGTAATGATTTTCAAGTATCATTCAACTGATCACAACAGGTTTGACCCACTGCTTCTTAAATAAACTGCTGCAATTATTAATATGCATGTATTATCAGGAGCTGCCAGAAACAGCAACTTGAGTATGTTATTGCTGAACAAAAAATATGGATACAAATCTTGCCCTTAATTTTATGTATGTAGGTTATGGACCAAGAAGGAGCTCAAGGATGTGAAAGTGTTGATGCAGCATCACATGAGTGTATGAGCAGGTGGAGGTGTGCAAATCTTCATGTCCTTCAGAGTGATTTAAAGAGGTCAAACACACCTTGTTTCTGCTCCAAAGAGACCAGATTATTCTTCCTCGCTTAGCCTCTTGCATGGTTTTGACTACATTGTATGAAAGGGGTCAGTAATCCAGCCATCCATCAGACTGGTCAGCCCCACCACCTCAGGTCTGCGGGGAGAACTGGTCACAGCGATAGCCAGATTTGCCCTCTCCTGAATAAGTGTATATTTTTAATCCTGTCCTTTTGCAGCCTGGAGGAAGAGCGCAGACTCCCTCTGCTCCTTGCTTCAGCACGGCAGAGGGCATGCATTAGCCCTGAGTAAGGAATCTTGAGAGACGCAACCATCTGGCTGTCATTAGTTTGATTTGATTTGATGAAATTGGACAAATGTAACAATTAGTATAGCAAAAACTAATAATTAAAAAAAAGATGATGATTGAGGATGGATGAGTTTTTAATTTTGTGCATGAATGAAAGAACATGTTAATTAAAATCTAGGGTTTATTTATTTGTTATTCTTATTTTGCAGCAAGCTGCTCCAAGGTCCCTGAACCTGGCTGACAGCTCACGTCTTTGTACTGCAGCCCTTAAATTCTTTCACACTAGATTTCTCCCTCTCTCCTCTCCTCCTTCCCTCCACTGCTGTTCTTCCACACCTGCTGTCTGACAGCTCAGCCATCAACCGGAGAGCTGGGTTTGTCTGCAATAATGTGCAAGGGGTAGCTAAGGAAAGACCCTCAATTTGTGGTGTATTTATTCCTCGCGTATTAAAGATTATTGTCTCAAAACGCTCATGTTTCAAATCCAAATGTTACAGATGCAAGAGCCATTCAGCCAGTGTGATGCTAACTAACATTATAGATACCTCTGGGTGGACTAGGGAGTCTAATTCAATAGGTAATCCAGGGGAAGCTTCAAACGGAAACTAACTATACCACAAGAAAATTACTGTAGTCCCCCAATTGCAGAAATAATGCAAGTAACAAATCCTTCAGCGATTTAATCTGCTGTGGGGGAGGTTGCACAGCCTGCTTTGACCTGATTCAGAGAGCCCCAGCACGGCAAAGGCCTTAATGGGACAATATCTCGGCAGCAGCAGTTGGAGGAGGATGAGCTCATGCCAGGTGTTCGGGATGAAGAAGGGTGATCACCTATGACATGGGGCTTGTCTGACAGGTTTTCCTCTGAAATGCTTTTGCTCTGGATAAAGACTTGGCGTTAGGCAAGTTGGATGGTCACCTGTTTAAGCAGAAATAAACTGGACCAGACCTAGACTTAAAAGGACAAGAGGTATTTGCTGTACATGAAATGATGGCTTCAGCTGGAGACCTAATGCGAGTCGCAGGCAATGCCAGGAAAGCTAAGAGCTACAGGGCCTAGAGCGAAGCAAGGAGATTGCAAAGGAGCTGCAAAGAGGCTAAAGGAAACACGGAGTGCCTCGTCCAGCACTTGTTCTCCTTCTATAAAATAGTGCAAGATAGAGAACTCAAAATAGTACAGGAGTGACAGATTCAGAATGACATTTTCTACCTAGGTCTATGTCAGACTGCTTCATGCAGTCACAAAAAACCTTGCGTAAGAGAGCAGAGAGCTGTTAGGCTGTGCATGAGTCTGAGCCACTAACCTGCTCCGAGTTCTGAAGAGCACTGTGAAGAAGAGTCCCATTTTGTAAGTATTGCAGGTTTAGCCTCTCTCTGTACTGGCTGCCCTAGCCAATCAAGAAAACAGCATTTCAATTATGCCTTACAAACCCAAAGCTCAAAGACTTCACCTTGCTCCTGCTTTTGAGAAGCTATTATTACAAGTCAGGATTTTGGAAAAAGAAAAATTATTCATAGGCAGGCACACTTGTATTTCTTTTGAAATCTCTCTGGGGAAAAAAAAAAAAAAAAAAAGATGAATTGGAAAGTAATTGGAAAGCTCTAGGTCCCTGTGAGTCCTTTCAAATGCAGCCCCCTGACCAGTGCCATTCTGCTAGGAAATCTCATCCCAGTGTGTTCACGTTAGTACCCCGAGAGTCCATGGAGTCAGAAAATTGAACATTTGTAAGAAAAATAGTATGAGAAAAATAATATGGTTATGGGAAAAAAAAAAAAGTTCTGAGTCATCAGACAGCCCTTGTGTTGAGCTAGCAGAATCCTGCCAGTCTCTTCTCGTCTGATGGATTAGGAGCAGCAGATCCTGCCAGAGCAATCAGCAGAGCAACAGGAGAGGCAGCCACAGGCTCTCTCGGGCGGTGCTTCTCATAGTCTCGCCCCGTATTGATCATCATTTAGCACACTGATGTCTAGGTGCATCTCCTGGACATGTGACATCAGACCCACGGGCTGCAGAGCTGTATCCTCATCCATAGGATTGCCTGGGCTCTGTGCAACAGCAAAGTAAACATATAGCCAAAAAGACTCAGATTTGAATAAAAATCCCCGAGAGCCTTGACTTAAATCAACAAATAGGTTTAGACATGTACCCAAATGCTTTATTTTAATTTTTTAATGAAGTTTTAGGACTATCTGCATGAAATGTTTAAGCTTTCATTTTGAAACTACACTTTTTCTCCATTTCAAAGTAAAAATTAAGAGGGGTAGATGAAGAAGAGGATTAAAGAACCTGAAAATAAAAACAAATAGTTTGAAAGATTTTTCTCCAATTTTGTTCAATTCAGAACAACAAACCAAAAAACAAACAAACAAATAAAAACCAAAAAAACCCCTTATTCATACAATTGAAATGAGCATTCAAGAATTAAATGCAATTAAATATGTCTACGCAACCAAACAACTGTGATTCTATGCAAGCTGTCTTGATACATATTAAGAGCTAGCGTTGGTGAGCTTGTCACCGAGTTACATAATTTCCCCTGAGATCAAAACAAATCAACATTTTCCCCACTCAGTCTTTCCGAAGACAACATTTCAGTAACAGCTGAACAGCGGGGTCTAAAAGTGGAGTTGATTATAGACAGAAAGAATATTAAAGCTGAGTCAAAATTCAAGGACTAAATGAGCTCAAGGGGAGGAGGAGGAGGAAGATTTTTTTTTTAAAATGATTTGGGTTTAATGATGCAGTGTATTATTTCTCACGCAGATCACAATTAAAAAAAGTCCGTGCCATTATAAATTACAAACCATGAAGTAATTTAATAAAACTTTACTGTAATATGGTCAAGAAAGAAAACTGAAAAAGTATGGAGTGTTTTCAGAAGTAAGGGGCCTACCCTAGACACATGGGAAAAGTCACAAATGCTTCACAATCTGAGGGTCGGGTACGTTGCAAACCACAATAGATTTACTGTGGAGTTTTCCTTCTCTGGAGATACTCAAAACCCGCCTGGACAATCCTGTGCAATGTGCAGGTGTCCCTGCTTGTGCAGGAGGTTGGACTAGATGTTCTCCAGAGGTCCCTTCATCATTCTGTTTGATTCTGTATACAGGTCTCCAGATTAGGGAATAATTAAGACATTAAACAACTGTTTTTCCCCGATTATACTTCTGAGCAAGGTCTACATCTTAAAATCTTTGTACAACACCCTGTGAATGCTCTTGCTGTTTCTTTCTGTTAATCTGCAGCTTTTGTCTCCCTGCAACTTCCGGCTTCACTGGATGCAGGCTGGATTGTCTTCGGTGAAAGGAAGTTTTTACTTAGGGAAAAGAAGTGTTATATCACATCATTGCAGGAAGGTGCACTTCCATTTCTTTTTCTTTGTTTCTGAAAGTTACCATGAAAAGTCTGGTTCACTCATCTGTGGAAGAAACTGAGACAGTTTTCTGCAGAGGTTGCAGAAACTGCATGAGCTGGTACAAATGGTTAAGCCGCCTTAGCATCCAGCCACAGCCTACACCAAACAAATAGCCATCCAGTTTGCCCTCAGTGCGGGTAGGTCTGAGAGTCAAAGGACTGCAAACTTTGCACTGGAAGAACAACACTGTTTTGGTTTGTTTTTTTTGACCATCACAGCATCATATTTACAACTTTTGCAAGCCTGACTGCTCCTGCTCAAATGTCTCCTTTTGAGAATTAAGCAGAGGTGAACTAGTGTGATAAAACAGCAATAAGAAATGCTAAGCGTGGCTGGCACAAGTAGGCTAAAGCCAGCACAGCTGTGCCACTTTACACCTGTGGAGATTTTGGCCCAAATCTTGCTGTAGTTGAGCTCCAGTGGAGCTACAGCTGGTAAAACTAACATTGATTTTCTATTCTCTAAGTTAAAAATGGATTTCTTTTCTTCTGCAGGCAGGCAGAACATCACCACAGAACAGATTTTCTTAGCATGGAGCTGAGCTCATCAACCCAGAGCAGCCTGTATGGCCAAAAAACACACTCTCACAGAAAGGAGCATTTGTATTACTTCTTTTTTAATTATTATTTACCACCTGTGCTTTATAGTAGCAGAGAGACAAACAGTGGAAAATTACCCCATAGAGGACAATTAAGTTCTAAATAAATTCTGAGAAAACTCCTCCCAACCAGGAGGGTCTTTGCCTTGCCGGTGTCTGTGGCTGCTGATGTGCACAGCACTGGGTCACTTAGTCTTCAAACCTTTGCATGTCTCTTTGCTGCTAGGTCACTGCCACATGAGTATGGCACCAATTTTAAGGTAACACTTTCTGACCTATCAGGAGAGGCAAATTGCAAAAATTGATTCTGGGTTAAAAAAAAATATTTCTGTGAAAGAAGGTGTCGATATTTGCTAAAGGAAAGCTGGGAGGAGGGAGCTGGAGGTGCTAGCAGCACAATTTCAGGTGTTACCTACTCACAGCTGTAGCTATGTTAAAAACAGTGTGTTGCTACCCGCCTGGTGCAAGGAACAGATTGCTGTGCTATAGCAACCATCCAGAGCTCCCGAAAATGATAGTGACTATACGAATAAAATTAGCTATTTGCTATTGATAAGAGCGCTGTCAAAATGAGTGAAAATAAAATAATTTTAAAAAAACAATCCATGGACATGTACAAGTACAAACACCAGTATTTGTATCCTCAGTGTAGCATGGTAGCAATAGGAAATGGTTCATCAGACATGTTTTGATTGCATGAATGAGACCACATTTCAAGCTAGTTCTCATGCTACATTTACATGGTATCTATGTGCCCCACCTGGAAATACACATAAAATGAAGCTCTCTGCCATTCTATAATTCTACCAGAGATCCCCAAATGGTTGAGTTTAGAAGGGACCTTTAGAGATCATCTAGTCCAACCCCCCTGCTCCAGCATCTAGAGCACGGGACACAGGGTGGCATCCAGGCAGGTTTGGAAGATCTCCAGAGAAGGAGACTCCACAACCTCTCTGAGCAGCCTGTTCCAGGGCTCTCTCACCCTCACAGTAAAAAGTTCTTCCTCATATGGAGATGGAACTTCCTGTCTTTTAACTTACACGCATAAAATACCTTAAGATACTTTAAATATTACAAAGATTAGAGATGACAGAGTTCCAGGACAATGTCAGGAAATACCAGATCAGGCCATCAACATCCACAAACTTACATAGCTGGATGACTTTATAAAATAACTTGTTTAATTAAAGACCTTCTCATCAAACATCCACAGATGATTTTATAAAATAACCTCTTTAACTAAAGACCTCCCTATCAAATGTGAAGTATAAAGCTACTTACAGATGTCAGGGGTAAGGAGAAGGTCTAATAACCATCTTGTCCCACTCTTTTGCTTTCCTCAAAAATTTCCCACAGGTATTCATCCTGCTAGATGCTGAAGGAGACTATTTTTGATCTCTTTTCATAGCAAGGTTTCATTAATTCATTATAAAAGGGATTGTAAATAATGATACTAAACGCAGTTAACTAGATACGCTGTCTTTAATCACCACAAACTGCCCTGGCTATACGGCAGCCATCGCACCGGACAACACCTTCAGGCTGAAACATCTCAGCTCCTTGCAACCTTCTGCTGCACCACAGAAAAGAAGAAAACTTTGTCCTGGTCCCAGATGATCCCAGGTCCACAGGGTGGCTTTGCTGCTCTCGTAGCAATGCAGAGCAACTTCAAAGGCTCTAGGTTTTCCTTACCAGTTCCCTGGTGTTTCACAGGCTGCTGAAGCAGCCCTGAAACAACAGGTGGAAAATGCTAAAAGTCAGCAGGAGCAAGAGAAAAGGCAGAGCAAAAGGAAGCACTGCAGCCTTGCCAACAAAAGTCATCTCTATCCGTGGGTGACAGCTTCAGCCAGCTTACGCTTTACTTCCTTCCATGTCAGTGTAGCTTGCAGGACCATGGGTTCACTGTGAATTCTGATAAAAAAACAATAATCTGCAACATAGTGATTAAAAGTCACTATTCATTCTCTTATTCCAAAATCACCTTGGAGGTATCCCACTTAATTACTGACCAGCTCCTTCTGGCCCTCCTACCTAATTAGTCAGGTCTGAAGGGGGCAAAGCCCTCACTCCAGCATAGCAAGCAAGAGACCCCTGCATGCATCTCCAGGGAAGCATATTTGCATCATTAGGATAAACCTGAAATTGAATCTTATTCATGCAATCAAAGCACCTTTGATGATTCACTTCCCATCATTGCTGTACAACATTCAAGATATAAATAGCTGGTTTAGACATAAAAGACTTGCAAACCTTCTGCTCAGTAGCTTTTGGTGCAACAGAACAATTCCAGCAGGGCTAATGGCTGCTCTTGCAGGGTATAAAGGGAATATCAGTCACAGCTTGTTTATCATCAGAAATCTGGCATGGACACATGCTTTGCAGAGCAGGACTGACAGGCCTGTCAGGATTCATGCGAATCAGTTAGTAGGATGGATTTTTCATCTACAAGCGAGACATTCAGGGTGGAAAGAGGTTAACCGTGTAATGACGTGTGCAGTATTTCTGAGCTGGTCACTCAGGGACAGGTAGCATTAGAAATTGAGCTATAGCTCCTCTTGGCCAAATACTAATTAGAAGGAATAAAGGAAAATAAACGTTCAGTGAAACGTCTTTCTAAAATGGTGATATGGACAGCATAATCTTTATAAATGCACTGGCTAAAAAAAGCTGTTTTGCTCTAAGCGTGTGATAATGGAAAAGTACGACAAGTTTCAAATGCAGGTCAAGTTAGTTCTGGTTCATGGAAAGATTAACTCCATTAAAGCAGGGGGCCCATCATGAAATGCTTGCCATTAAAGATGGCAAACACAGGGCTCAGCAGAAGCACCGGCCTCCCTGACTGCTTGTGATGCCAGCCAAGGGGCACATTGCAGAGCCTTGTTTCCATCAGGCACCCTGTAGCAACCACATCAAGGGGTGGGATGAGCCCTCTGAGAAGCAAGGGGCCACTGGGGTGCTGTGGGGAGAGTCAAAGGTGGCACCAGGATCCTGCTGTTTCTCAAGAGCTGCATTCCTGGGAATGCTGGAAAACCTCATGTAGCTTCAGGGCAAATGCCAAGCGCTGCTGAGGGGCAATAGTTATGAGGCCAGACATTCATTGCATTGCTTAGCCCTGAGTATTTAAAACTGATATTTAAAACTAGAACTGATTAAGTCATGCTCCTAGGTGGGGGCATCATACTGCAAAACATTCAATCATTGTAATGCTGATATTATATCCTGTTATCTCTCATTATGGTGTGTTGTTATGGAAGGATTGCTCACCCTCCATGGTTTTTGCCAGCTTGAGTTTTGGGAATAATAATAAAAAAAAATCCAGCTGTTGGTATAATGTGGATATTCTGCGGTGCTCGAGGAGAGCAAAGCTGCAAGGAGGCAGCTCATCCTGCTCCCCACGGAGCTCATTCAAAGGGAGGCACGGGGGCAAGGCAGGCTCTCCATGACATCTGGAAGAGAAGTAGCTGCTGGCCCCATACCTAAGTGCTTGCACTCTGCTTTCAGTTTTAGTTACTGTACTCAGAAGAAAGCGAAGGATAAGGTAGCTAGAAAAAAAGATGAATTCAGATGATAGCTGTATTCAGAAAAGCCCCAGAGAAGCAACCTCATGACCTCTAAGGTGGAGCAGCCTCCTATAAGAAGCAGCGTAGGGTAACGCCGGCTGTGGGAGTAACGGTCTAGATTTCACACTGCTTTCCTTAGGCTTTAACATGGACCTCCTGCTTTCCTTCACCATCCACGTGTCTTCTTACACCGCTGAACACCTTCTGCACGCTGTGGAGTCAAGGCCCAGCAAGCAAGAGTGGGCAATGAGCAGGAGCCTGGGAGACGTCCAACGAGGGCTCCTCAGCAGAAGATTGATGAGAAGGAGAAATTTGCAGGGAGATTAGTGAACCGCTCCCAGTGAAAGACAAGGCAACTTGGGTTGCTCTTTAAGAAACACGTTTGTACATAAGCTAACAACTCTGCTACAGTTTCATACGCCATTAGGCTAATGTTCTGTTTAAATGGAGTTATCAATCATTTTGTGATTAAACCTTTTCGTGCCTGGCAACAAAAAGGTGCGAAACAAAAGCATGAGTAGGTTGCTTGAATATTACAAAATAGTACTTCTAAAGCTCCCACTGCTTCTCTGGAAGGTGAAAAAGCGCAGAGGAACTAATTGGTAGTGCCAAAACAAGCCTCCAAAAGTGCAGGGACTTAAACAGAAGTAAGCTGTTGGGGTTCCTTTTATTCATTCTGACATGCTTAAAGCTTCTAGCATACATTTGGGTCACATTTTCAGCTTTTTGCCATGAGTCCCAAAAATTGCACTTCTTTAAAAAGGAAAAAGAAACAAAAAGCTAAGATTCTCAGGAAAGCAGTAATTCAAGCAGCTTGTGCTTTAAGGAGGATGTGAACTATCATTAAACTCTTTATAAACTTTTTGAATTAAAAACACTGTACTCTCACTCAGAAGCTATTAGACATCTAAAAATCTATTTCACACTTTTCCTTGGATGTCTTCTTTGTTTTAATAACTAGTTTCAGAGAGGTACTAATAGCAGTATCCTAGTTATTCCTGTACTAAAGTTTTGCACTTAAATCATGCATAAAATTCCTCCATTTCTCAATTACATCAATTGGTTTAAATTTTAAATTTGAGTCATGCTTTTTTCAGGAAAAAAGAACAGATATTATGCATCATGTCCGGTATGAAACACATTTTTACTTTTCTCAGGAAGCATTTTTAAACCATGTTTACTAGTCCTGCCAGCAGCAGCTGCTGAAGTAACTGTACTTGTTCTCCACTTCCACAGCTGTAGCTCTTTGAGGAGGACAAAGAAAGGTCAAATGAGATGGCAACCCCTTTTCCTGCATGCAGATCTAAGCGTTTCTCCAGACTTTGCCAAGTACAAACCAGAGCACAACCATGGGTGAAGAGCAGGTCATAGCTATCGCTTGTTCCCTCTGTCTTCCAATACAAGACCAAGGTGCCTTCAGATGACACAAGTAAGAGTCAGTTTCAGAAATGGGCACAAGAAGATGTTTAGCGACACATCAAGTAGGAGATTTTGGGCCTGCTTGCTAAAGGATGCTGCAGATGCACAGATTCAGGAGCAGCACTTGGACTGCACCAGCACAGGGAGATCCCGTGAAGGTTAACCAAAAAACAAGCTCCTTTGGGCTATGACACACGCCAGCCCCTTCCTAAACTACTTGGAGGCTCATGTGAGTTTGGGGAAAAGATATTAAATGGCTGCCTTGTTGGATGGAGGTAGGTGGAAAAGAACCTGCTCACACTGACCAGGGGGAAGAGCTTCTCTGAGCTGAGGCTCCAGTGCAGGGACGACCAGCGAGGTCCTCTGCAGGGAGGAAGAGCCTTGTAGAAACCCCACAGAAATTTTTACTGTGCCAAGCAAATTCCAGACACCCACTTTGTGCTATTGATGCTGCCTGCCCCATCCAAACACCAGCCACATCTATTCCCTAATCAGGGCTCTATCAAGAGACTCTTCTCACAGCTTGAGACTCACTCAACAGCTTGAATTATAAGTAATGATATGGGAAAAAAAAAGGATCCTGAAGCATGATTGTCTTGCTCTGGGACCACATCAGCAGGGGAGGAGCAACAGCAGTCTCCTCTCTGCTTCCTCAGCCCCACAGCACTTGATTGAAGTCATGAGCATCACTTGTCCTCAGCTCCAATTCCTTGGAGGAGAAGGCAGCTGCAGCCACCAGGCAGCCTGCCCAGAGAGGGATACGGCGATTCACCTCTCAGTGATGCTCTTCAGACAGCGGCTTTGCAAGCAAACAGACCTTCACTCCAGCCTGGGAGAGCAGACAAGCAGCTGAAAGGCTCTGTGAAGCCACACAAGCAAAGTGTTATCTTCTGACCATCTGAACTATGCTGTAAGAACAAAAATGGTCCCTAAATCTTTAGATGTTAAAAAAGTCAAGAAGAGAAAGAGACAGATGACCCCTGCACCATTATCCATAACATCTCCATGTCTCAGAATGTTCTGTTAATGAATTTATCATTTTTTCTTCCAATAGCAAGTACTAGAGTACCAGAGAGTATCATGAAGTAATCTAGAGGAGAATAAAATACTGACGGGAGGAATAAGCACATGCATTTTCTCTCCTCTTGAGAGGGAGAACCATTCCTTAGGAGGAGGCCAGAGCTGGTGGGATTAATCTGATACCCTGCAGATCTGTCGCCCTGATACCGTCCTGGGAAGCGGAGTGAAAGAGGATGGTAAAACCACTACAGGAGGTTTCTGAGACCTGAGCAGGCAGAGGATGTCCTGCCTTTTGGTGGCTGTGCATCAGTTTGCCCCATTGGTTTAACCATACTTATATACTCCAACATACATCTCTGCTATTAGCATCTCTGATCTTTTCCACATCCTTCTAGCACAGGCTCTGCTTCCTTTTGCCCCAAGTCTCAGACAATAGACCTGCAAAGTAAACTTGTTTTCAGATAGCGCTGTCTGGAAACATTTTTTATTATTATTTTGCAACTGCAGCCAGCAGCCTTAATTCTTCCTTCAGCATGAAGTAGACAAGTAACCATGACTAAGCCAGTTTAGCAGGAGTATGGATGAGAACAAGCCCACACCAACATTTCTGCACATAACATTACTTCAGGGCAGAATTAAGGTGTCTTGGGTGTTTACTTCTACATTTCTACATCTTAACATTTTTGTAGTTTTCTCCCAAATGTGAGGAATTTGCATTTAGATTTGAATGTAAATTCTTGCGTGTGCGTTTTCGTGGAGTTAGAGCATCCCAATAGTGTGCTTTACTCATACGCTCAACCATAATTCCCTCTTCGTGTTGTTTCCTAGAACTGCAGTTGAAGGAATCACGTTAATAATACATATTTTGGCTGCGTGCTGTGTGCTGTCAGTGCATCCTAAAAGAGAATCCTTGACTTCTGATGCAAATAAGTGTAATATCAAATTGATACGTTTTTTCCATTTGTTTCGGTTTAGAGGAGATTATGAACTGCGACACCTGGGGCAAACGCAGAGGGGAACAGACATCCTTTTATCCTGTGCAATCTTAATGTTCTAATGCAATTAGTTAAAAGCCTTTCTAATAACATAATTCTCCAGATGGGATACCGTAGCACAGCCTTCCTGGGGGTTCAAGGTAAAACCCTGAGTGATGAGGGACTGATAGTACACACTGGCACAACGCAACACTACAGGCAAATCCCACAGCGAACAGCTACAGCAAAACTCCTCTCCTTCCCAGTCCTGCCAATACCTCAGACTACAAGAGAAAGGAGGGAAGCATTGGTAGGTGACATATCCATAATGTGGTGAGCTGCACTTCTGCTGGTCATGACAGCAGGAAACTAACTTGTTCTTCATTGCCCAGCTCTGCAGCAGAAAGCTGTCTCAGTTTATAAATGCTACAGAAAGATAGTACTTACTTTAACCTAGAAATATATTGAAAATAATTCCAGGCAATTTATGGAGTCCTCCCAAACTGAGGTGAGCAGGATGGCCAAGATTACTATTTATTTTTATGACACCCAAGGAGAGATAGAAGAAATCAGGAAGCCTCCTTCCCCTTGTGCCTCCGTGACCGAGGTCTGGCCCCCCTTTTCCTTAGGCCCAGGCTGCCATGCGACCACCCCCTCCTCCCCCCGCCCCGGCCAATCCCATGGGATTGCAACCCTGAACAGGGGACACATGAGTTTTCCTCTGTGCTGATCCTCACCACCATCCCAGAAACCTGTGCAGGTCTCTACCACTCGCTCCAGCCCTGGCAAAGCCTGCCTTGCAGGGAATTTCCCATTCTGCCCACTTTTCCCGCATTTCTGCCTTCCTGGCCAGAGCAGTAAGGAGGCAGCCCCAGCTTACCACAGGAGAAGCTGGGGAGCAATATCAAGGAATCATCTGGCTGTTGTTTTAACAAGACACAAAATGTTTTGGTTATGAAAAGTATTTCCATCTTTGGGCTGGGAAGAGTTAAACATCACACATCTGTTGGATAGCACAGGCTTTTGCAATCCTTTTCCTTCTCTCTTTGACTGGGGTTTTTGGTTTCCCTTCGACTAGCTGTCCCTCACAATGGGCAGATTTTTCAGCTGAGCTGTTTTTTTCCACTTTTAGTCTTCAATAAAGCCCAGGTGCAGATTGTCTGTGCCTTGTCCCTGCCTTCCCTTTCCTGCCTGCAGTTTAACCCCTTTCTCTCTTTCCCTCTTACATGGGTGACATTTGCTGAAATACAGCCCCCTAATATTGAGGGTTGGTGAAGAATAACCAAGCTCAAGTTGATGGCCTAGCTATAGCAGGCAGGGCTGAATTACTAAACATGAATCAAAGTAAGTGATATTCAAAGCTATCCCACTCCACAGGTTTCCCAAAGCTAAGGGGAAGGTGAGCATCAACACGCAAGCAAAGCAAGACTGAACTACTGGGAACAAAAGGTTGCACTCAGAACCCTCCATGGTTTGGTCCAAGGGAAGAAATACAGATGGGGAAAGGTGATAAGATCTGGGAGTGGATTTTTTTTTTTTTTGCACAACGTTTACATCTCAAGCAGAATTTAGACAGGAAAGCTCTGTGATTTATTGTATCCTCCTTCCTCTGCCTAACCAGCAGTCTCCAAGTACAACATGCATTAAAACCTATCAACACCTGATGTTCTGTGCAAAAAGACCTCATCCTTGGTAAAAGCAGTCCCCTCCGGGCTTTCAGAAGAGCAGGGGTTTAAGAGGAGCCCTTGCAGGGGAACAGAGTTTGAAATGTCAAAGAATGGATTGAAAAATACATAAGGCTGCGAAACCTGAGAGGATGGAGAAATTAAAGGAATCGGTGTCTCAAAAGCAGCCTCTTTGGCCAGGGAAGGCAGCTAAGCCTCAAAATAAGTTAATCTTATAGTTAGTTAAAGCCTGGGAGAAGACACCAGGGCTGTGAGGAGACTGCCCAAAATCTAAAGGAGATATTGAAAAGTGGTGCCTCCCTTACCTTCCCCGGGGCCAAAACATCTGGAAAAGGCAAAAAATAGCACTGGAAAACAAACAAACAAAAACACCTCTCACATTGAAAACAGGATCTGCAGAATGCAGCAAAAGCTACCTCGGGACCACAAACTGGGCACATGCCCTTTTCCTCAGTGGTCACCACAGAGGTGGTTCCCCGCTTTCTGCACGAGTTTCAGGCTGCATCCAGGTTGCTGCCACGTGCCAGATGCTGCAGCGCTGGTTAGTGGTAGCACATTACAGTCTGGGCTTAAGTAATCTCTGTTTAACTGGCCTGGGAACTTTTATTTATCCACCACAATCAATTTGTGTGATCTGTGGGCTTTCAATCCATCAACAAAATGGGTCTTAAAACCTGTATGGGCTCCACTGACATTTCTGGGGCATCTGTGGGAACTGAGCAGGGCACTACTAACTTGGTTTAATTTCAGATTGTTATTTTTTCTAGAAAAATGGGGTACATAATAACTTTGGATGTCCTCAGCATGTTTTGGTAATAGACTAACATATGTAGTCTTTTTGAAGGCTCTACACCAAATATGGATTTGGAATCAATGTAATGCACCACGCTTTATGCAATTTTTATGCAATTATACCTACCGAAGCCTAAGTGAGAATTTAAATTAGCATTAAGCTGATAGCTTTTGCTAAAGGCAAACAAATGTGAACAGGCACTGGGCAGATTTTCCTGTAAAGCTCTGACAAGCCCCATCAACTCCAAGGCACTGCTCCAAATATAAACCCTGGTTATCTCCTTAGCAATTAGGTCCTTTCCAGCAATAGCCTTTATGCCCAAATGACTTCAGAAATGAAACCCCCCAACTCTGCATATATTATGTGTCTCTAGAGTCCAAACCATCAGCATTTAGTCAGAAGAGGGACTAACACTCGAAAATAAGGAACCCACATGTAGAGCAGGATAATCCTTACCCAGGAGTTCTTAAAAATCCATATATACTAGGCTGGGGACATAGACAATATACACAAGTGAATAAAAATCATGATGGGATGAATTATTGGCAGAAATATGTGAAGATTCACTAACAGACTCCAACGAACAAGGTATTTTGCACGCGAGAGCTGTAAAACTCCCTGCGGAGGAATTTCACAGTTGGTCTCTGCCCAACCAGTTGAGTCTCAAGCTCGCTCCTTATTTCATGTGATCTGTTTCCACAATAGGGGTGTCTTCCACCCAGAAGACACACTAACAATACTGCTCTTTGATCTAGAGACGCTGAAGAAAACCCACAACCCTGAAGCAACCCTGAAGCAGCACAACTAGGTCTTCTCACTTGAGTTTATATTACCCTTATGTTAAGGTTGAAGAAGATATCCTTCCGTCTTAGTAGGATGAGAAAGACACAAAATTCACCTCAGATGTGCAGGCAGAGGAGAAGAGCTGAAAAGCAGACCATGAGAACCAGCCTCTGTACATCTGCACTTCTCCCTCTGTCCACCAAGCTTCTCTAAATCCAACCAAAATAGAAGAAATATCACTACCAACCATCAATCCGGAGACCTGAGTTATCTCTGCAGTTGAACTTCCTCTCCCCGCCATCACTTTGCATTCACATTCCATATAGAAACAGATTTATTTTACAAACTCTCACTTACTGGAGTGAAAGGTTGAGTTGTCAAGCCCTGTGCAGAAAACACCACAGACAACACAAACACAGTAGCTACAACCATAACTGCAGTTGTTTTAATGGAGAACATTGCAAATTCAGAGCTATCCACTCTAGCCAGCTACTAGGAGAATCCCCTCCTCCCTTCTAGCACCAACCTGTTTCATCTGGGAAGCTTCTGAAATCTGGGGTCCTTTGAGCCTACATCACAGGATATTTAGATCACTACATAAAGGCCACAGAAGCTATATATATATGTGTAGTCCACTGTGGGCGATATTCACAACCACATATGTATGTGGTTATGTGCATGGCATCACTGTTGATGTCCAGGAGCTAGGATGCAAAAGCAAAGTGTCCCTGCTCTTTAGTCCAAAGTGGCCCAAGTGAGCCCAAATTACTCTGGAAATCACGAGAGTCGGGATTTGGAGGGTGCTGGGTATGGTACTGGCTATTCCAATACTCAGCACAAAGGTGAGGCGCAGCTGTCTGCAGCTGCTGCGAGCACTGGATGCACTTGGATAACAGAGGGGCAGGAGCCAGAGAACCAGTGTCTCAGAGGTGCCTGCTGGACTGAACCACAACAACTAATCACTTACGTTTAGTGCTTCTTGCACGGGCAACATCTCAAGCCCCAGAGGACTGAAGGGCTGTGTAGCATGTCTCTACTGCTTAAATACTGAGTTTTGCAGACATGGCACGTTGCAGCTTCAAAGAAACCTATAGCCAAAGGGCAACCTTTACTTTGTGACCTTGATAAACCACTGAATTTGTCAGCTACTCAGTCAGAAGGAATTTCTAATTTATCCAAGCCAAATAAGTAGTGTTTTTATCAGTCTGTGTTAACTACAAAAGGCTGCAGGGGCAGCGAGGTTTTTATCCTGCTGCTAATGAATCTTAGGAGAGATGGCTTCCCGACGAGCTGGAGGAGTTGGCAGCAAACACACAGCATAAAAATGATTCAGAGGCAGCCTGATACCCTCGTTTTGTTGAGAACCAAAGCCATAAGATCCATAAATAATCAGATGCAGTAAGGAAATTACCATCTAGAGAGAGAAGCATTTGTTCACAGCAGAAGTGGCAGCAAACCCAGATCCTTTCCTGTTGGAAGCAGGTGCAGGTACAGCAAACCAGGATTGTGTGAGGATGATCTGCCTCTCGGGGCCTTCCCCGTGCATAGGAACGCAGACTGGCAATGGAGAACTGCACATCATCTATTAGGCACCAGGTTTCCTCACTTTGCTGCAAGGAAGCACCTCCTGATTAGCTGAATAAATCCACAGCTGCGCACACTGTCACCTTGGCAATCTACTGCTTGGAGCAGTTTCTCCCTTGAACAGCTCTCCACGTTAGTCGAGAAAGGCTGCTAAGTTTTTAAAAACACCTGGGAAACATTTCTGGAGAGTTCTGAAGAAAGGCACAACTAGCTGAGCACACGCCGGGAAGCTGTGCTTCCTTCCTGCAAGCTTTGCATGCAAAACACACTGCAAAAGATTTGTAAAGAAAGGGCTCATATTCGGGCAAGCCCTTACCACTGGCTCCAGCGAGGAGTCCCATTTTATTTACACCACATTGGGGCACATCCATGCCCATCGCTGCCATTCAGAGCTGTGCAGCAGTCACACCTGTGCTCTGCTTTTCCAGGAGAGCAGCGAGCAGAGCAGAGGGCAGCACTTATCCAGCTCCCTGAAGGGAGAACGTGTGTCTAGAGCAAGTTTTGGGAGGAGAGAAAAGCGAGCGCTCAGGATGGGTCAGCCCAGCTGCAGCTTGCACGTTCCCCAGATAAGAAGTTGAAGCAGCAGTGGTGTCACTGAGTGCTCCTCAGCGAGAGCCTGGTGTCACGGGGCTCCCTGAGCCCTCAGGGACAAAAACTCACATCCCTATATGCACAGCAGTCAATTCTAAAGCCTGTGAAAAGGCTTCGTGCTTCTCATTTCTCCTCTGTTTCTACATGAATAACATGACCTTGGAGAATTGCTTTGTAGTTTGGATTTTTTTTTCTGGTTGTTTTGTACTTTTGAATGACAAAGGAACAGCTGCTGAGATTCTTTGTCATTGCTTTGCATTGCAAGAATTGTGTGCTGAATACTTAGGATATGCTGTCTGGAAGAAGGCACTTTTAACAGAGCAACTCACGTGCAGGTGCATGATACCCTCCTTGCAGGTAGTCCCCATCCATCTGTGTCCTGTGACTTACTACACTGCCATACACCAACACAGCAGCTTCTAGGTGCCTGCAATCCTTGCAGCTATGAGGTTTGTTTCTAATTAACATTACACTGTGGCCAGGCAGGGAATGACACTGGCTAAGCAGAGCCGACAGGACAGATGCTCTTTGCAGGTGAGGTGCTGCAGGAGGGCCTCCTAGATCGGACAGCGAGAGAGGCTGCTGCACAGGAGCAACTGAATCTCCTCAGCTGCTTCATTTTTTGACAACACAGCAACAGGTCGCTCAAATGCTTCACCAACTAATAATTGCTTTTCTGAACATTTTCTTTCTTTCATTTCACCTCAAAAAAAACAACAAAAAAGACTGTTGACAAGCTCAAAACTTCTTCCTTTGGATATTAAACAGTGTTTCATATGCCCTTTTGTGACACTACCAACTTCCTTAATCTAATATTTTGTCTCAAAAAATTGCATTTTTCAGAATCATGCGCAAGTCAGCTACTTTTGAACAACAGATTTTTAAGCTTTTTTTTTTTGCATAATTTCCTCATAGTGGTATTCAGGCAGAGATCTGTTAGTAAAGCACAATAACCCTGATATTTTCTTGCAAGAGAAAAAAAATGTAGTAACCTCATAGTGCAGGCTGGAAATAGAAACACTAGCACACCTTATCTGTGATGACTTGCCTAAAGACACATTCCCAAAAGCGGAAGAGAAAGTGGGCTCTGGTCTCCAGTTGGCTGCTCAAACCACTACTAATGACTTATGTTTAGACTCTATTTCCTTAGGGTCCTGGAGATGTCTGGTTAGGTAAAAATAACCTGAAGGGAACTCCCTTTCCTAAGGCCAAGAGGGAATTCAATGCACTGGATTATTGACCAAGAGGTGCATGACAGCAATACAACTGCTGGAGACACCAACTAGTTCCAAAAGCAAACAAGCTCTTATGGCTTTCTCATAATTAAAACTATTTAATAGAAAATACTTTTCTAAGTTACATTGGATCTATGGTCACCAGGCCTCTCAGTTAGTGAGGCACTAACCTCACCTGGACCTTTGCTAAACTTCAGGTGTCTGGTCTCAACTAGATGTCCTAAGAGCTCTTCAGCTGCCAACACGATTCACCTGCTGCAGATAGGTGAGGGGATTGCTCAGAAAGCTTCTTGATAGCTGGATATTGCTGCTTGATCCTCCTCTCTCCAAGCTGGTAGCCAAAAGCAACTGCCAAGTTAAACTCAACCATAGAATTCACTGACACACTCAGATCAAAGTGGTAAGCTTGAAGCAGAATTTGCATTAAAACTATAGCCCCAACTCATAATTAAAGAACCTTCCTTACACCTATTGAGAGATTTATATTTTCTCTTCGATTGTCAAACTTGGTACCTGAAGATACTTTGCAAAAGAGCACGAGTGCTGGAACTAAAAAGGTTACAAACCTCTAACTCCAACATAACAATGAGGTTCATTACAGCACTTTCATGTCTGCAGTTAGCTAGATTGAGTACAACACAGCCCAAGCCCAGGTGCTTCCACCTAAACCATTTCCCTTGAGGGGGCATTTTCACCCTGTATTTCTGAGCACCCTTCCCACCATGCAGAAGTGCTGAGCCCCGGTGCGCAGGAAGGTACGCACGGGATAAACCTTAAACCACAGATGAAGAACAGCTGCTGAGGAGCTGCATGATTTGCAGTATCACATAAGCTTGTGATACCCAGAAAAGTGCTGGTCAATCTGATGCCACTAGTCTTTGGTCCCATTCCTTTGGCAGGTATGGGACAGAGAGGCCTCATACAGGTTTGTGGTAGCTGTTGGAGAACAGCTTTACAAGAACTGTGTGAATTAAGGATACTCCTTCCCGGTAGCACTCTTTCTACACAGAGATCCCCAGTGCTCCAAGTGCAGCCACAGCTCGGTCCTGACCTGCATTTGCAGTCAACCTTATTTCTATTTTGTCCAGTGCTCCTACCACAACAAGAACTGAGGTAGCCTAGGCACAACTTAAGCCTAGTTGTCTGTCAAAGAGCTGACAATCTTCTTGTTACCTTCTAACGTAGTAGGCAAGAAAAAAATAAAAAGACCAACAGTAGCATTTAAAATCTGGCTTATAAATCAGGCTCCAGAAAGTCATGGGTACAAGGCCTATCAATTACAGGCACTAATTTTGATGTTTAAAATTATTATTGTAATGGAAAATTGATAGTATACATGAAAATTTGAAAAGTTCAGGAACACAGAGCATCTAATAATCACACTAATTTGAGTTAATAGAAGTATAAAAGACTCTAATTTGTAACAATAAGGTGAAAAAGCTTTTTATGACTTAATTTTTTTTGACATTTCCTTTAATTGTAATGGTATTGTAACTAATAAGGTGGAAAAATATAAGGTCATAAAATCATATTCTTGCTGGATACTTCGGCAAGGCTGAAATAAAAACCAGATAGGGTCCAACAGCCTTGGATGATCCCAGCTTCTGATCAATCATATGGTGAGTGCTGGGAACATTTCCCTGAGCAATCAGGTTTTGCATGCAGTTTATGGATTCTTAGTCTCCAATAGTTACTTCTGTGCATTAAAGAGTTTCTTGTGTATTTATCAAAAGTGAAAGAGCTGCCAAAAGGGAACAGAGCAAATAGATGTAATAGATGCGATAGGAAAAGTTCAGAGAGACCAAGCACCACAGTTTGAATTACTCTGAGAGTCCTCAGCCTCGGTCTTGGCCCAACTTTCATGCAAACTGTGCGTTTTATACAGAGTTCCTATGCATACTCATTCTTATCTGTTTGCTGCCAAAATTCACCTTTTTTCAGAATCATTGAAGGCTTTTCCATATGTTTGTCAGCCAATGTAATCATTACATAGAGTCTTTGGCAAGAAAAAAAAAAGGGAGAAAAGAGTAGAGAAATCAGGAGATCACTGGTACAACTGTTCAGTTTCTTACTATTACTGTATTATTGTTCTGCACAACTGTCCTGTATTAACAAAATCTGAAAAATACTTTGTAACCATCATAACTTTCTCTGAAATGTCTTATCTAGAGCAGGACAGAACACAGAAAATCTGAGAATGACTAGAAAAGGGAAATCAAGTCTATGAGTTTTGCTGTGGCCAACTTGAACATATGGTATAAGTTTTTATGCTATTTGGAAGTAAGAGCAACTTAAGTTCTTTTTTCTGTCTTTCATAATATGAAGTGCTCAGGCCCTTAACTCCTTTGCCACATACCAGCCAACAGGATGTTGGAGATAATGAGCAAAATCTCATTTTCACTACACTGGTGGCTAAGCAGTCGTTATACTGGCTTTGGCAGAGCATATCAGCATTAGGATCAGTCAACATAAGAAGTTATCACCAATCCAAAGGCTGAGTGCTAAGGGCTTGGTTCTTATTCAAGCGAGCACGTGCAGAACTGCTATTTCTCAAGATGCTTCTGGCCCATCTATATTATTTTAAAAAGCCAGCTGGTCTTCATATGTTTCCCTTCCACATTTGGAGCTGGGTTTTTAGCTCTAGGAAGCTTGTTGCCTTTAGCAGCACGGTGGTTGGCAAGACAGATGCTAACCCTGGCTCTGCCCCCCACCATGGAACTCTGCACACTATTTCTCCCCCTGTAAAATGGGGGAGAAAAAAAAAAGGCCCTCCAAAAAGCACTCTGAGAGTAATGCCGAAGAGCTTGCTCAGAAGCTGACCATCTACGTATGGCCAGACTGCTGACATTTTTATTCCAATCACCAGCTGCTAATTAAGACACTTCTTTTGAAAAATACTTTTCATGGTGTTCAAGCCAAATTGCTTTTCATTTCTTAAATTTTCATTCACTGAAACTTCTGATGCATATGTTATGTCAATCAAAACAGAGCCCTGATTTCAGTGACAGCTAAGTCACTGGTGAGATTTAATTTAAACAAAATCCACTATTTCCATTTGGCTTATCTAGGATATGTCTGCAGGATGGGGGAGGAGTTACTGCAGTCAATAAAAGCTACAATAAAACCTCCTGTTACACTAGGGTTGCCAGATTAGGCCCTAATAGAGCATAAACTAGAGGCAGAGCCCTACTAGGTTTGCCAGAGGAAAGTGCCTCTGCTCTTAAACCAAGGCTGGTTGACGGCAAATGACAAGTTCTTCCATTTGCTACATTTCTACAGTTAACTTCATAGCTACACCGCCAGGAAGCAGAGCTGATACACACAGAGGCTTTAAGGAAGCCTAAAGAGAAAAGTAATTTTCAAGAAGAGATGCTGCTAGCATGCTCCCTGAGCCAACACTGAAGCAGGCTGTCCCTCGCCTCTACCCGGATCTCTAATTAATTTGTTTTTCCTGGAGCATCACACGCACTATTAAAAGCCAAACTGCATCATCCTGCAATCAGAAAAATGATAGTCCAGAACTGTGACTACTGACCTTGAAACCCCTGTTCGATGTGCTGCCTTTCTAGCTGATACGTACCACTAAGATCCAGGCAATGGCAGGTTCAGGTTTTGAGGTAGCACATCAAATTGCCAAAGATAGAAACATGCAGGATTTTTCCTTGCTTTTGCATATGAAAGGCTGCATGTGCGACAACTTTTACAGGGTGATGTTTGGTCCCTCTTCCAGGTTAAGTGTTTTTTCCTAAAGATCCTGTACAGTGCCCCATTACTGGAAAATATTCTTGTCTTCTTTTATTAAAGTGGAAACCCAAGGGCATTTTGCAAGGTGAGGGGAAGAAGAGTTTCACTGCTGATTTTAGAAGCCCACAAGCCTCGTGTGACCTTTGCCTTCTGTATGCAACAATAACTTATCCAATCTGTCACGGGAGCTCGGGGCTACTGCAGAGCCCTGCCTCATTCACAGCTCCTAATGCGAAGAGAGCAAGAGAAGCGAGGCTTTGGCAGGGAAGAGTGCAAAACCCTTGCGGGAGGGAAAGGAAAAAAGGAAAAAATAAAAGCAGCAGAAATGGTGTGCTCTATTGCTTTGAGGGGGAAAGAAAAAGCTTCGAGTGCAGAAATGCACCAGTATAGCCAGTATCGGGCTTCCCCTTTGGGAAGGAAAGCAGCACTCAAGCGACCAGGCCTGCGCGCTCTGCATGGCGCAGCAGGCTCCGGCTGAGTCTCCCTGCTGCTGGCCAGGCTTTCTCCAGAAGGTGAAAACAAGCTTCTATATTTAATGCACTCACAGAGCTGAAAACTTGCCCCTCCTATTTACCCAGGACATCCTATTGAGGGAGTTTTTTATCCAAGCACAATGCTGAAAATAGGATGGATAATTAAAATGCTGACCTACCACTGCATTTATATCTTCAAAGGTTCCGTGCAATTTTCTGCACTTCACAATGGCTCTATCTCAACCTTTCTCTCTTTTGCAGAACACTTGCTGCTTCTCCTCTCCCTCAGCTTTCTAAATAAAGCTTTTTAATTGATTCAGGACTTCTTGTTCACTTCAGATGCGTATCACTAAAGCAAAGCATTTGTGTACTGAGAACTCCTAGGCAGAAGTTTTGGCTCAGTCCTGTACGTGCGGGATGGACATGCCAGGCTTGCTGCTAGCCCTGGACTCTGACACCTCTGGGCTGGCTAAGGTGAATGCAGACACCACGAGGTGGCTTCAGACAGGCCTCATGTACAGCACAGTGTTACATGCTTTAAGAATAAAACCAAAGCCAGAAGGCGTGCCAGGTCTGCCTGGTTTAATGCAAAGTCCTGTTTGCTCACAGTCTTAGCAGCAGGATGACAAGATATAGGAAGGGAGCACCAAACCACCTACAAGGTTTGATCATGATACACCCTGTCTCACCAGCCCCATGCACACATGGCTGAATCCCTCTTGCAGAAGTTACATAATCCAGATCATATTGACATCTAAAGAGTTTTCTTAACCAAACATTTTCTTAACCAAATAGTGTGCTCACAGGCATATCATGAGGCCACAGACAGTCCCACCCACCCCCTGGAGAGCCAGGACGTCACTGCTGTCAGGTGTCACACGCACTGTGGCCCCTTCAAGACCTCTCCTTGGTGCCTACTTTCTCATTTGCACTGCATCAGCGTGCCCCTGCCCTGCACCACCTCTGCACAAGGCAAACACACAGGCACATCTTCCACGCGGCTGTATTTGTGTGTTGAGTACTGGCCTGCCTGCCAGCATGCACTTGCAGTGCCTCATGCTCCTTGCCATGAGGGCTCATCTTTCAGGCCATGTACATCCTGCTACAACCCTCAGCCTGGGCAAACTGAGCACTCAGCACAGTCAAGACCGAGATAGTCACTATCGGTCTCCGCTTCTGTAGTTATGTCACACACACCTCTTGACGTTAATAAATGGGGATGCTTTTCCATGAGTAGTAATGATATGCCTTGAACTGCCAGCAGGTTATGCCCATGAACATCTCTGCTTTACAGCTTAGGCTTTCTGCTTGTCCTGCACACTGTCCTGTTCTCTCCTTGCGAACACTATGAAAGGACTTTTCATCTTCCACCACCCACAGGGCCCTCTACCTCCAAGGGACATTAAGTGAGCGCCAGGAGAGCACAATTGCTCGGCTCCACCGGCCTCTCCTTTGGCATTTCACTTTCTCCATCCAGTCCCAACTCGGGGGCAGTGGCGTTCTGCCAAACGCGCTACCAGCCCTTGGATCAGTGCCCTATGAATGTTGGGATTAGAACAATAGCAGGATGCTCTGAAAGCAACTCGTTTAATGGACTGGTAAGGGATTATTTATGCTGTAGCATTAAGGATCCTGGTATCTGAGTGTCTTGTCAGCTTGAGACATGCCCTTTAATTCCTGCTGCCTTGCTGAAACCTTGTGTTGAACCTGCTCAGAAGCAGCACGGACCCTGGTAGCATTAAAAATGAATCACTTCTAGCTGATGGAAGCCAATTTTTCCTGGCCAGAATCATGTGTCTGGGTAATAGGTTGTAATAGGAAGGTGGTAAGGGATCTCACATCAGTTCAGTTCAGAGGGAAGGATTAGCTCTCTAAAAGAGAATGGATTAACCTTTGGGAGAACTGCCTCAAAAAAAAAAAAATCAAACTCCTGACACAGAAACCGCTGTTCCTGGAAATGACCTGCTACACCTAAATTACTTGCTTTATAACGTATGAAACAAGTGATTTAATTTATAAAACTCAAACCTGTTAGGAATGGACACACAGCATGACTCGCACACCCCACCGTAGATCACTGCTGCAAACCCACGGACCTTGCATTTAATTAGGCATTTTGAACATGCAGCAATGTTCAAGACACACTTCAATGCCTCTAAGAAATACCGGAGCAATCTCTGCGGGTAGA
The DNA here is from genome assembly GCF_059628265.1 of Tinamus guttatus. Lineage (NCBI taxonomy): Eukaryota > Metazoa > Chordata > Aves > Tinamiformes > Tinamidae > Tinamus > Tinamus guttatus. The sequence continues at coordinate 3,308,346 of NW_028288937.1, read as the reverse complement.
AATTACACAGAAAGGAGCGTGTCGGAGCATCACCCCCTGCCTGCTTTCCCTATCCACTGGGACGCAGCATGCCCACTCGTTTGACCCCACGTCATCAATTTTGCTTCTTAAACACATTAGTAATTTCATTAACTTTGATGCTTGGGGACTTTTTTTCCTTTCTTTTTTCTTCTTCTTCTTTTTTTTTTTTTAAAAAAAAAAAGAACAACAACAGCAAACAAACCCCACAAGTCTAAGGGCAAGAGCGTCCAAAGGAGGAAATAATTATTGCCCGCTCACAGGGGAAGATGAATAGGCCAAAGGGGCCTGTCTTGATCCTCGTGTCTGATCTCCTGCCATCCCCCAACAAGGTTTGAACAATTTGCAGTAAATAAAGCGTGGTCTTGATCTACTGCAAATTCTGACCACACTAGAACAGCGTCTGGACCAACAGTCACCTGTTTTCTGGCACAGATGCCCATGGCTCAAGCAGGTCAGTCTATCCCAGTGCACACATAGCAGCGAGGACTCAGCATCAATGCCAGGCAAGCAGTCTCTCTGCTCCTCATTGCTTTATATTTCTAGGCTTGAAAAGGCCAACACTTGATGTGGACTTTGCTAGTCCCCAGCACGGATAACTCTTGGAGGTGCCCCATAGCTCCCACACTAGTAGCTGTTAGAGGGATGCTCTGGAAAATTGTGTCGATCCTTGAGCAGCTCCAGCATTTCTGTCTCTGTGCTACTTTTCCAGTCGAACTCAGCATACGAAGACCGGTTTCTACATTGCTTTCCCTCTTCTGTCTTCACACATTTGCACTATACCACAGCTCCTTGCTTCTAATCTCACTTCTTGTTTTCAGTGTTGCCCTCATGGCCTAAATTGGCAAAAATAAAGGAAAAAAAATAAAAAAAATACAGGATGCCTCTCTGCTTCCACCCCTTGGGTACAATGTATTGCTTCCTCTTGCAGATATCCTGACTGCCAACAAGGGAGCTTGGAAACTACCAGAGGAGTCTCCTGTTCTCACCTTCCAGTGTCAAGCCCTGAGGTACATCAGTGCATCAAACAAAGCTTATATAGATTTTTTGCTTCAGGGGTTATAGCATGATTTTTTGGATTAAAGAAGAAGGAAATAAAAAGAAAAAAAAAGGATAGAAGAAAGAAAAACAGCCATTCTTTCAGAAACAAAAGAGCAGTGAAAACTGCAGGCCAAAAGGCTAAACTCAGGCAATCTACAAACAATGGCAAAAAGGTCTTACAGTAGGGAGATTTTAGCGTTCAGGATGTAGATGGCTCAGAATTCCTGGCATTAAGAGCTCTTCTTTGTTAATTTAGCTCTGTAATTTTCTTTTTGGTTAAAGTCTATGTAGATCACTCGACATTGCAGACAGACATAAACATGAGGCACTTTACTCCTCTTCGACATGTTGCTTGCTAAATCACATTGAATGGCCAGCATGAGACACAGATATATTGCTCTAGCCATGTCCTCAGGGGCCTGTCCACCTTAGAACCTGCAGTTAATTCAATAATTCTTTGTGCTGGCTCAGCTCAAGGCTTCTCTTGAAGCAAAGAGCTCAGTGCCAGGAAGTTTGCATCCCAGTAAAATCATGCTATGATATAAATAATGCCCATTTACTTTTGGCTGAAACCAACATATTCATTAATCTCAGCAGCTTGGGATGGTCTCGATCTGGCTCACCATAGAGGAAAGGTCACTGCTTTGTCAGCTTTGCTGCTCAGCCTGCTCTCATTAAATTTCCATCTAGAAGCTGCACGCTTAGCTTGTTAAGAAGCAAGGCTGTTTCGAATTAGCTTGACATTTGCCATACTGAGCGGCCAGGCTGAGAGGGACCTTAGAGGAGGTCTGGGGGGCAAGAAATGGGATCGATGTGCATCCCCAGAGCTGAACAGTTGTTTCAGCTGGGCACCCACAGGGAGACGATCTGTTAGCCTGGGGCTACCAGCTGCTATTTTAGGCATGGGTGAAGGAAGATGCAAGTGCTGGGGAGTTTTGCCTGGCTAGAGCAGACCTGTCCATCAGAGACCATCCTGACTCCCTGACTAAGGCAGGATATCTGCAGTCTCATGGATTTTGGATTCTTTGCTGCTTTTAAAACAAATGCTATCTCATCTGTCCTAACCCAGCAGAGGTTTGTGCTTTGTGGACTCTGCTGTTATATATTCATGAAAACAGGAGATGGCACAGCCAAGTTTGTGCCATCCCAAGTCTGCCCAAAGTGCGAGGTGTGCCATTTTCAGGAGCACAAGACTTTGCAATCAGTTAAACTCTGCACGAGTCTAGAAGGCCCTCAAGGCTAGATGGAGGCAGCCTGGGGACAGCCAGCAGCCAGGAAAGGAAGGGAAAAAGTCACTCTTTGCAAGCCAGAGAACAGCCAGCCAGACCACGACTTCAGAGACCCTAAGGGTCTCTTGCAGATCTTCCAGGGACTTGGGTCTGGAACACCTACCACCGTGGAGCACAGCTCTCCCACCCCTACAGCAGTCACCATGCTCCAGTTCCTGTGCATCGGGCAAATGTTTGCCACAGGCAGTCTCAGCTAGTTAGCCAGTGAGACTGACAGCCCTGTGTGATGGTGACCCACCTGCAGGTGCTCCTGCACCTGGGCTAGGGGACTAAGGCAGCCACCTCCCATCTATATAAACACACATGCTCTAGGCCCTCAGCCCCACTAGCCCTTGACTAGGTCCTTGGCTGCCCATTTGCAGGAGACGGAGGTGTCCCAGGTCACTCAAGTGGGAGCCAAGTCCCAGGCTGAACTGTGACAGAACAAACCTGGCCAGCAGACATATCCTTTGAACAGCTGTTACCACCAAGATCTTCAGCTTGGGGAGCTTCATCAGCCTGATGAAGCTGGATGCTATCAAGGGAGAAAACTTTGTGCTCAGCATTTGCACTGCAGTGGGAAATACCAGCTCTCCAGTGAAAGGCAGAGGTACCACAGCTGCCTCACTCAGAGTTCAGCACATCCTGGAGCACAGAGCTCCATCCTTAACTACAGCTTGTACATGGCAAGAACGATTTTCCTGATCAACTAGCACCACCCAGCAAAGGCCCCACCTTCCCCACGCCTTCCCACACAGAGCTGCTATTTAAGCATAAACATGGATGGCATGGTCATCTATCTTCTGCAAAAATACTGTATTGGTCTCCCCAAAATACAGCTTTAGCCAAAAATACATCATTATACCATCTTTTCAACTGAAATGGCACCCACCTCACCTAGCAGTCCTAATGGAAAGGAATTCAGTTATTTGCAGAGCAACTGCAAGTTAGGGTGGCCCCACACATCTGCATTTCTAGCTCTACAGTGAAAATTAGGCCTCCCAAGACAAGGCGATAATGAACTATTTAAAACACAAAGAAAAACTGTATTGACCAAAATAAAAAACTTCATCACACGTTTTCCTTCCTCCTGAGAGGAAAAGCATGGGAGAAAGTATCACACATGAAAGACATGAGTCGGATTGCCAGCAGCAGAGACAGACAGTTGATACCACAGATGATTATATTCCTCTTGTCACTGGATACATTCAGCAGAGATGAAAAATTCATTTCATGATGAAAATCCTTTGTCAAGCGCTCCTCCTTATAGAGTAAGCACTATAACCTAATCTGCTTAGCACAGCACACGCCTTACGGTGACCACGGGAGAGAGCACTTGATGTGAGTTATAGTCTGCAAGCAGAATGGTGTGTTTTTAAAGTGTTGTTCCAATTAACTTCTGCTTGTCCCTAGTTAAGATACATGTTTTCTTTCCTGTGCAATAGATAAAGCGAAGCCTTCAGAGATCCAGCCTTCCCTCCATCTACATCCCATTACATTGTCACCAGCGTGACTGGTTCACGGTGCATACAATATTATGAAAGCTAAGACATAAGGGGTGAGCTGGAGAATGATCTGAACTGGCTTCAGTGTTTATTACTACTAGATCTGGTAGGTCACCCTCAAGCCTCATGGTCTTTTCTGCCTGCTCTACTCTTCTCTGTATCTGCTGCAGATTTCCCTAGTTCAGGGTAATTTGGCATTCATAAAACACTAACCTCAGGAATTTGCTACTGCTCCTGGCAGGTACAAACGTGCTCTGCAGCTGTTCAGTGTACATGAAGCATTCATAAGCTGCGGGGAGGAGACAAGTGCAGAAAAGCACTTTTTCATCCTTTCCATTACCTCTGCAATGGGCCAAATCCACAGCAGGTGCAAATAAGCATTCGATTCTCTGCCTCGTTACACCGGCTGCTCAGAGCCTTAGTCACTCAGCGCTGCCAGCAACACAATTAACACATTGTTTTAGGCCTCCCAGGCAATCTCCACCCTTCAGCAATCAGATATTTCACTGGGCAGAGGTTTCATCCTATTGACTATGTAAGAGAGCTCCAGCTTCCCTATTGCCTTCTGTGCTCTGCCAGGCCTAGACCTCCTCACCCACTCAGGGCAGCTAAACTGGTTCCGTAGGTCCATCTTGTTTTTCAGGTATATCAGTGAGAAGAATCAGGAGAGCAGTCTGTGTCCCATCCTCACCCTGCTTCTCCTCTCCAAAACACCATTCAGGGTGGCCCAAAGCTGCTTGATCAAAATTGCTCTTATGCAGGAGGAGGAACTGAGGGGCAAAAGAGGGTAGAGCTGGCACCAGGGATCTATTTTACATTGCTTTGAATACACCTAACAACTAGAGAGCATGGAGAGGAGAAGACAGCACTTGCACTTACTCAGCCACCAATGAGCTTCACAGCCCTTGCTCTGCTTCGCTTGTTGTGCAGAAGCTGGCAAGGAAAGCAGCAGGGCACAACCCTGGGCTTCACAAGCCTTCTGGAGACGGAGCTGAAGCCCTAAAGCCAGCTCCAGAGATGAGGGGAAGTGTTCCAGCATTGCTGGAGGTGATGTGGGGGGCAACAGCAAAATATTCCTCAGCAGGAGAGGAAGCAGGATGCACCACACTGGGCCTCCTATGGAGCTGCTGCAGAAGCCTCCACATCCCCTCTGCAGGCATGGGGCAGCAGCAATAGGGCCAGCCAAGCTTCCCAGAGAGAGGCAGGTGGGGATCTGCTTTACCAAGCTAGAGGGAGTACCCAGCTGGTACCGTTTACACAAGGAGCGTGTCCAGATCTCCACAGAAAAGGAATTCTAGCAGTGGAAAACAGCAACCGTGAAATGATTTTTTTTTCTTAATGTTTAAACTAAGATGAATGGTGCTGGGAGGAAGGTGACTCAGGTGCATCACACACGTTCCTCCTTATGGCTCATGTTTGCATCATCCTGCGTCAGCCACCGAACCACCTCTGCTTTACTTCTGCAGAAACCTGTTTTTTGTGTTCTTATTTCCTGCCTGATGGCTTCTTGTGTAGGCAGCAGCAGTAACTCTATCAGTGTTGTCCTCTTAGGAATCTGTCTTACAGCAAGGCCTGATGAGAGCGCTGCACTGGGATGATTTCATTTGTGTTTGAACAGGTACTGTTACCCTGGGGAAATAGGCAATATATCCTTCAGTTTCAGCCAGAATGGCCTTTTTTTTTTCAACCTGCGTTCGAAAACAACTGAAAAAAAAAAAACAAAAAACAGCTCTAAGGCCTTCCTATAGCAAAAATAATATATCAGAAACTTAAGAAAGACTTCAAGTTTGCAGTTTATGCTTACTGCACTAAAATCTCTGTGTCAAACTTCCTGCTCTGGTGAGGACCTGGTGAGACTCTCCCCTCTCTGAGCAGATATTTGGACGGTGGTGATGAGACAGCAGCACAGATTAGCTAGCTCTGCCTTTGCCATCGTGTCACCTCCATCTACACAGTGAGGGTCTAGGCAGTGCCCTGGGAAAAACTGATGTGGCCTTTTTTACACATAGACCTAATGATACGGTGTCTTATAAGCAGCAGGAAGCTTTTGCTGAATGTCAACTCTACCACAGCCTAGGGGCGCGGGTTCATGCTGACAGGCAGGCAGGTTTAAGCCCTGCTCTCTAATAGGATTAGCATATGGGCATTTGTTTTCCAGTCCCAACTAGAAATCCCAATTACATTTTTTTCTAGTGCTCTCAAGGGAGCTTCAAACAAAACCAAAAAGCCTCCACTCTGATAGTCTCATCTACCAGCGTGACTAGATCCAAAGCAACAAATCTAAAAACCAGCCTTGCCTCTCCCCAGAGGCCCTTACTGCATCTACCAGGACACAGGCCCTGGGAGGACCTACCTCCAGCCCTGACTCTGGCCTCCAAAGAGAAGTCTAGGGAAGGGCTTTGCCAAACACAAAATCTTTTTCTAAGTCTGAGACTGGAGCTCAAAGCCACCCAAAAGGTCTACTCTTCCGTTTTGTCTCCTCCTAATTTGACTCCCTTGCAGCACTGGTAAGTGCCTAGCTTTAATATGATGGAAAGAATAAAGTGATGCACTTAACTGCAGGCAGAGCCCCAGCAGAAGGCAGCAGCTTTAAGCTGAATCACTGGCTGCTCTAAGCTGGGATAGGCCACTGAATTGGGGGTAGCTGCATCTTCAACCCCTTCTTTTAGGGGCAGGACACAAAACCACCCTCTCAGAATATCTTTAGGATCATTTCTCCTTCCACACATTTCCCCAACTATATATTTCTACTTACTGCATCGTGGGGCAGAGGACTGGAGCAGGTACAACTTAAAGGATTTGTTTCTGCAGTTTTAGCAATGCCAGAAGGGCTGCTCTGCTGAGTTTTGCTCAGTTTTCCTTCCAGGAGGTACCATTGTATCTCTGTTCCCTTTGCAGCTGAAATACATGAAACTCAGAAGACTGTAGCTACTGCTGAAACATCAACACTTCCAGCAAACGTGGCTAAAATCAGCCAACAGATTCAGGAGTTATTAAGGAAGACCTGGCAGGCAGGAAGGCAGGACAATCTTATAAGAAACAATTGCCTTTTTTTTTTTCTCTCCAGGAAATAAGCCTAAAAAAATGTCTATTTTTCTAACATATGTGTTCAACACTACCCTACCGTCTAGAACAAAAGTCCATCCTGCCCTGCCCAGAGCGCTGGGGCTCAGGGAAAGAGCCAGTGAACTTCAGAGGATATTGCCAGACAAAAAAGATTTTCTTTGATGATTTTTACTGTAAGTAAACAGATCTATAGAAAAATAAGCAAAATATTACCCAGCAGGGTACAAATGGCAAAACGGACGTTTTTGCCTTTTAATTGCATTATTGGCTAATCAGGCCTCAAAATTAACAGACTTGCGATCGATTGTTACTTTAAAATAGTGACGTGATCTTTCTTCAGCTCCGCAGAACAAGTCCCTTGCCCTCTTTCTGCCTTTGCTTTCCTGTCTATGGAGAGGGTGATTTTACCTTTTTCCTCTCAGAGGACACAATTCTCAGGTATACCATGAAGTTTCCTTGATGGAAGGTAACATGTCAGAGCAAAATTTTGTTGCTATTAAATGAGGGACTATTTAAGAAGCCTGTACTATTTTTTTTCTCCTTACTGTTCATCCATAAGACAATGCGCTGCCAGCTCTGTTCCCTTTTTTAAGTTTATAAATAGAGCTTGGAAGTGCATTGAGCATGATGGGAGTCATCACTCTAATATTGTTAAGCAGAGCCAAGCCAACACGCCGGTAAATTAAAAGCCTTTTTGTCAGTGCAGGGCAGGGATCTGCTGGTGAGTTATCTGCCATCCATTCTGCAGTAAAGATTACAGATAGAAAAGGGCAGCCTGCCAGGGCAGATGGCTCTTGCTCTTTAAAACTGGAAGTGACCTGTCACCAAGAGTTTGTTTTTTGCCTCCTACTTGCTCGGGATTTTGCATCAGCTTCTGACCTCATTGGAAGACTCCAAAGCCCATGGAGGTGGTTGTTTCCCTCCTCCATGCCCACTCTCTTACTTGCTCTCATTCCTGCACAACATAACTTGACTCAGGTCTGTTTTGGGCACCCGAAACGCTTCTTCACTCGTTGAGCTACATCTGGGACGGGTGCTTGCCTTGGACACGCTGCCTCCTGTTCAGTGTGAGCTCTTTTGGGCAGCCTGAACTGCTCTGATCACAAAGCGGTGGTGCGCTCCCACCCACCACCATGTAAAAGTTAAAAGATGGTCTTAACCCCTCAGCTGGCAACTGCAGTGTGAGCCTGATGTGACAACTTTCTGTTCACTACAGACAGGCTGCTTCAGATGCCGAAGAAGGGAAGAGACTCCTCTGAAAAAGAGGTTTCATCTGCTTATGGCAGGATCTCTCCCTCTCCTCTTCTTAGAGGAATAAGTCAGAGAAAAGAAGCCAGATGGAAATTTGGAGGGGTTTTTTTTGGATTTTTTTTTTTAATGAAACTATTTCTCTGCTTGGAAACTCAAAACATTTTTGTAAGCTTGAGATTTGAGCAAATAGTGGCAAATAGTGGGATAGAACTTACATGACTAAGAAAGAAAAAAGACAGAAAAAAGAGCACACAAAAGAGCATGAAAAGAAATGTGCACAAAAGAGAGAAAAATCCCCAAATCCTCAGTACTGAAACAAAAATGTCTGCAAGGTGCTAATAACCTGTCACCATAGGCAATGACATTTCCCACTCACAAAATAACATGGGCTCAAAATCAGATACCTTAATATTCAGGAAAGGTTGAGGCTGGCATATGACTTATTAGTTCAAAATGGTTATAAAAAATAAGTTGCTTTTAAATCTGAACCCCTGAGGGCTCTCATAGGACAATCAATTGCATATAAGAGAGCAAGTTAGTGGGTTACAGATCTTACAGGAAGGGGCAAGGAGGTCTCGGTAGGAGACTCGAGAATCTGCACCATTAAATCCAGTGCTGCTACTAATACTTTCTCCTTCCCAGTTTTACTGTGGCAGTACTTGGGTCCCAAGGGAAAGGTTGGGGCACTGTAAGCTTAAGATTTTCTCTAAGAAAAACAACACACACACAAAAAAAGCCCCACCAAAACTCCAAAAGCTGAAATAAAGAAAGTAGTGATAAATGCATTGCAAATCAAGAATTGCTTCAGCAGCACAGACCAAATATGTCACCTGGATAGATAATCCCAAGTTCCCATCCCTCCAGGAAACTTAACTACATATCCACACTGACACAGGGAAACATCCTCTCTGAAGTGCTGCTTTCTGTCTTTGACCTTTTTCTATCTCTTTCATCTAAATCTGTACAGTCTAAGGCTCAAATTAACATTTCTGACCAGTGCAGAAACAAATGTTGAAATATTCATGACTTTTTCATGCTTTTCATTGTACAAGAACAACAGCCAGCACTGAATTTGCATGATGTAACCAAAAGAAGGTACAGAAGGGTACTTCTCTTGAAATATACAGTGATAGTCACAAACTGTCATATTTTGAGGTAAATGCAGCAAGTTTCTGCCCTTACTTGTGCGCAGTCACACTTTGCTAGAAGAGTGCTGACTGCTCTGAAGACGAGTAAATATGTCATCTGAACAGGGGAAATAAAGCAGGGTTAAAACCCTGAACAAAACCACACTTAAGTTAACAAGCGTTAGTTTCCAAAACTCTGTGATAGAAGCTTGCAGAGATCTTTCAAGGCTCATCCAATAAAGCCCTATTGCATTTTGTTCTTTTCCCTCAAATCTCTATCTGTCTGAGTCAGCACCAGTACGAAATTTCACATGGGAGCATACCACATAAAATAGCTACTTCAGCTACCTTTCAATTACCATTTGCTTTAGGGAGTGCTGGGAGGAATACGGCAAAATCTTTGCCATTTTTAAACTGTGTAATAGTGAAGTTAGAGATGGATCATGCTTTATGTTCTTGTTATCTATCTTGCAGGAAAAGAAAATTCATGTATCTTTTGACACTGTATATGCAATTATTTCTCATAAGCTTTAGGCCTTGTTCATCTCTTCCTATACTATAAAGGGCTTCCTTTATAAAGGGCTGAACATGCTTGTTTTCCAGGGATATTCAAAAGTATTTGAATTTAATTAAACGCATCATGCTTCTGTTCAAGGAACAGTATTGCTCTCTAAACACCGCAACCTTCCAGTTATGGAAGTCACAAGACTAAGCGGACTCAGCTCTGAGCCCTTGGTGTGGGTGAGATTTTTACACCCACATTTACTTGCGAACACTAAGCGCAGTCCATCACCATGAGCTCAGGTGACAATTTACCTCCAGCAGCTGCTGGTACCCTACTTTGCAGGCAGCTTCTTTGGAAGCATTACCTGAAAATGACTCCTCCAGCCTAGCACGCTGTCTGGCACCATGTGCCCTTCAGCACTGCTCTCGGCAGAGGGACAGGTTACCTTGCACCCCTCTCAGTGTGCATGGCCTTCACCCTAAATAGTAAATAATGGGACCTTCACCTCATTCTTAAACTTGCACAGTTGCTTTGTCATGATAAAGACACATCACATTACAGGGAATTTGTGAGGAAGCAAAGGAAAACAAGGGTTGTCATTTCTCGTGCTTACCAAACTTGACAGCACCTCCTTAAACCTGCAGAGTGATCATTTTCAGAGCAATGAATTTTAATTCATGTTCTTACTCTATTAACATAGTGGAGATTTTTTGTTCCATATTCTTAATAGTTCGGATGTGTCATTTTTGATTTACAGTTTAATAATCAGTAGAATATTTTTTCAAATGAAAAGTGCCAAGAAGGGTATTTATGTGATATTCTTTTGCCTGGGGCATTAATGAGGTATGATACCATGCAGCAGGCATACTTATGCTCTGTGTAATGATACAAATTGAATATAAGTAATACAATTACTTATGGTGCAACACAACTGCTGCACAAATAGGCTTCCTGACAGTAAATATCATTGTTATGATAGGAAGGTACCACTAATGCCACTAAGCATTACAATCAATTCTTGACAACATCATGCGAACCAAGCTAACACACTGGGAATTATATGCCTCTTGCACGCTTCTGTTTATATAGGATAGGACTTGTTTGTTAATAGAGTAACAAATAATCCTGCTGGAAAAACAGGCAGGCAGGCTGAGAGCAAACCAACCAGAACACCTCCACACATAGCAGCTGCCAAGGGGAGACATGAACTTCTCTGTGGCTGCTGCAAACACAGGCACGACACTCAAGGTAGATAAAAGTCACCTTCTGCAAGGGTGGATTACCTTCTGCAAGGGTGGATTGAAGCAGAACCTCTGCCTCAGCCCCAGCAATAGAAACAGAACAGAGCAAAGCGCAGCCTTGCTGGCTACTCATCCCTGCTGGATTTCTAGCGGTGTGAAAACCAGGAGAGCTCTGGCTCTTGCGTGCGACACGCGGCCGGAGACGGCAGGAAGGGTGGGCTGTCTGCACTCCCACGCGAAGCGGACCTCCCCGATGTGAGACGGCTCAGCAGGTCTCAAAACACCATAAAACGGGAGTCAGCAGACCGGAAAAGCGGAAAATAAATTACTGGGAGAAGCTGCGCAATTCACTGCTGCTGTGCCCCGGAAAGGGGGCACCGGCAACTCCCCTGTGCTAGACCTAAGGGAGAGATGGGGCTAATGCAAGCCTTGCCATTTGCTAGCAGAGAAATTGGAGAAATCACTCAAACGAGGCAGGGATTAAACTGGGACAGGGCTCTAGTGAGAGAGCTCAAGGAAATTTAGATTACAGTGATGGAGAGGAGGAGAAGATTAAACTCAGGGCTGAGTGAGTAATGTGCAACAAATGTATTCAAATGAATCTCCTCCATCTAGGCGCTTCCAGGGCTCCCGTCCCCTCGCAATCCTTAATGCACTTGCTCTGCTGCAGGGAAGGCAGTGCTGTTATTTCTGTCTTTCACTTGGGGAATGGAAACACAGCGAGATTAAGTATCTTGCTCAAGGTGACCCCAAAAGTCCATTCCAAGACATGGAAATGAAGCCAGAGATTCCAGGGCTCAGCACAGCCAGGGGATCATCACTCCGCTCTGTGAGGGCTGTATAAATTTGGGAAAGGCATTCACTATTCAGGCTTTTTCCCCGGGTCCTAACCAGCTGGCAATCAGTCTCTGGTGCAGTCAGGCTTCTGGAGCCTCCCCCTTGTAACTCATGAGCCTGAGCTTGCAAAGGTTTGGGGAAAGGCACCCATGGCTATTTGAATGTAGTGTAAACCAGTTTGCCCAAAGCTACTGAAAATGACACTGCTGTTTGTCTCACTGTTACTAGGCAGTGTGCTGGTGCCCAAAAGCTTGCCCTGGGAAGAGACAAAATGCAGTTTTTATACCTGCAGCCAAGGTGCTGGCTGTGTTCTTCCTCCATGCAGCCCTGGACTCCTAGGGCACAGTCCATTCCCATGCACACGTCTCCCACAAGGGACCAACACTCATCCATTCCCAGTGTAGTGTAAAATGAAAATGAAGGGCGCAGGAAGCAGAGACCGAACTCTATCCGAGGAAAGGACAAACCATTTGATTACAGGCAGCTTGATCTTCCTGATCCTCCTGTTTGTGGTTGCACCCGGGCCCAGCTCCAAGGAGGAGCAGGAGTCATTCCCACACCCTGGAGACTGGTCACCGGGTACTTTCTTGCGGCACCAGCTCCTCTCAAGCCAAAGATAGCTTGGAAACCAAGTCCTGGTAAACAGGTGATCCCTGGGCCTGGTCCAGAAAAAGTCAGCCTATATGTTAGGAAAAGAGAATCCTACTCCTAGCAGACACCTCCAGGTTCTCACTTTTAGACAGACTGGAGTGATGGAGTGTGCAGTCTAAGTGAAGGGTCCCGGCTCTTAATCTAAGCTTCTAACTCCCAGCAAGAGAGGGTTAAAAAAAGTCCTTTTCAATAAAAACAGAGATCAGGAGTAGCTCAGTGCTCATCATTTTGTAGGCTAGCTCTCAGTGGCTTCCTGCTTAGCCCAATAGCTTCTCTCCTCTGCTCTTCAGAAGCACCTTCCTCTCACCCCTGTGTCCACGGAGCACCAGGCCATCTGCCTCTGCTCCTCTGAGCATGATTCAGGTGCTGAATTTTTGTATTTAATGAAAGGCAATTTGAAACCCTCAAGTGCTCTTCCAGGCCTTGACATGCCTCTCCAGGGCATGCTCCACATCTGCGAGCGGGAGAGCCACGTTTGGAGCAGCTACTGGGACCTCCTCAGAGCCCAGCCTGCAGATGGTGGGGACTCCTCGAGACAAAATGCAAGCTGATGAACTACTGTGAAGAAAAATAATATGCTCCTGGAGGGAAACTTCTTGGTTCTGTAGGCAAATCCGTGAACAGCACTATCTTAAAAATCCAGAACAATTTTAATCCCTGCTTATTTTTTTTTAAACCTAGACTTCTATGTGCTTTTCCAGTTGCCAAAACACATTTGCCCTTGTTGCCTCATTTGCAAAACAATTTTTGTTCCATTTTCTCAGTTCTTCACACAAACCCATTTGCCCCTACTCTATTCCTAGATGCAACATCTTCCATTTTGCCTGGGATAAGCTGCAAGGGGTTAGATGTAAGGCAGCCTTTTTCCCCTGCCACACCTGCTATATTTCCACATTTATTGCACGCTCCCAAGTTCACCATTACCCCTGCTAGGTGCTGAGCACAACCAGCAAAATGCAAGAGGGGCTGCCTTTAGGGATTCTTCTAAGAGGTATTTTAATCTGCATCTTGACTCCTTTATGGCCACTTGCTCCAGACACAATCCTCAGAGCTATTACAGTGCAGAGAAGAGTTTCCCTCCACTTCAGCGAGCCATGGATGAGGTCTAATCACTTCACAAAATGGAGCTGCTCAGCTTGGGGCTTGTTAATCTCTGCCCCATCACTGTCTAGAGCTGCTTTACCATCACCGTTATTCACCCTTATCCTCATGCCCCTCATCAACGACTCCTTGCGGCGCGTTCATCGCGCAGGGATGGAGATCGCTACATGCTCCCCTTACCTTTGCTATGAGCATGAGTGAGTGTCCAAATGAACATGCTGGCAACTAAATTATATGGGCATGATTTACATGCTTAATTAGGTTTGCTTTTAATTGCAGTACTCACAAGGCAGAATATTTCACTACGAAGGACTATGCCAAGAGCCTGTTTGATTAACTACAGAAAAGAACACGTCCAGCAGCATAAAACTGAGCTACCAGAAAGTCAATACATATTAAAGGATTTAAGGGACTTCGTTTTTTTTTTTTTTCCCCCTCCCTGTAAGAGAACATGTTGTAAGAACAGCAGGGAAGGTAAAATTCTAAATTCAGCACTATTTATGATTGTTTTTTCTTGCTGCTCAGCTGCAAATGAATCTCAGAGTCTGAAGGACAAATAAGTAAACCACAGCCTGTAACTTCTTGTCTTGATATTGAGACTTGGAAAAGGGGCAGCCAAACTGCAGGCAAGGGCTCTCTGTCCAAACAATGGCACGCTCTTCCAGTTGTCCCAGGAAACAGCTCTGCTTGGGGAACTTAAAATGAAGCCTATGCTGCTTGCAGCAGCTTCCTCAAAGACATAGCATCACAAAAAATCAAGCCTGTGTGGCAGTTTGTGGAGAAATGCCGAGAAACCGAATGTCAGAGCACCATCTATTGGCTGCACTCTCGCTTACGGCGTGCAAAGTGCCTTTCTGATGGGACCAAAGCTCCCTTGCGTAGTGGTACAAGGACAGTCCTGGCCTCTGGAGCCTGCTCTGCAGCCACGGGTTGGCAGGAGTCAGGAAGATAATGAAATAGCCCAGTGGTATGTCCCAAGTCACCCCAGACCTGGAGTCTGCCTGCCCTGCGTGCCCTCTAGACCAGCCTGCCAGTTGCTACAATATAGTATTATATTCCATATATCCTCTTTTCCTATGGGAATAATCTGAGTGGCCCAAGCTAATTAATTCCAAGCAAGGTTTTGTGAGCACTCAGGGTGTTTGGCCACTACTCCCGTCTAATCTATCATTTTAAGAACAAAGCACTATAAATACACAGCAATTGAGAATCTGACTTTCCAATTAAAGATTTGACATGTTTTTATGCCTTTTAAGTGACAATATTTGTCAGGCTGTTTGTTCAGAGCATTGTCTGCATGTGCAGTTACACAGAAATTGGTTTAATTAAGGTTAATTGGTGCATAATTAGAGCTGCTGCCAGCACAAAAGAACCGCTGCAGACCAGGGAGAGAGTCAATTGCTACCCAGCTCCAAAGGACAAATAGCACAAAGTGGAGATCACAGCTGAGCAGTAAAAATCCAAACTGCTTCATATTTTATAGCTGATTTTGTAGAACAACATGTTTGGCTGCTTGGCAGCGTTTGCCCCAAGGCCTGTTGTCCTGTCCCGGGCAATGAGGCGTTTCTAGCAGTGGAGAAGTGCTCGTGCTGGCAGGTCTTTATGGCCAGATATTCCCCTGCGCCAGTGCAGGGTCTAACTTAGCGTGGCCTGAACGGGATGCAATCCAGGGGGGGAAAGGTTTTCTCCCAAAGGAGGAGTGATTATTGCACAATAAAGTCACTGGGGACAGCTGGTCTGGAGTGACCACGGTGGCTGGCCAGGTGATGGCAATAACATTTTGAAGGACAAGTATGAGTGGTTCTGGCCACAGCACCGCACAAGCAGTGTTCCAGTAGCCTTGTTTCTGGAGGAAGGAATCCAGCAGGATGAACATCCCCAAGCACTGCTTGTTTCCACACTAACCCTTCCTCCTGGGGGGGCACCTTGTTTCTCGATGCTCAGCTCCAGCAAAAGCTGAACCTCCAGCCCACAGCACCACATCCAGCTGGAAACTTGGCTCATGGCTCACTCCCAGCTCCACCTGCTGCTTCCCAGACCAAGCTCCCATCCCACCAGTCCAAGGGCACTATGACCCACCAGCCTCCTCCAAGTGGATGGTCCCACCACACTGTGTCCAGTCCAATCTGCTGTGCTCCTGGGAAGGAATTTCTAGACGACAAACAGGCTCCCAAGTATGAAGGAAAGCAAGAAGGGGTGTGATGGCCAAGGTCTACAAGAGAAAACAGTGAAAATGGGGTGAAAAGCAGACTAGCCAGGAATTAGAGTCTAACTACAATGGTCCTGTGCATGTGCGTGCTCTGTTGGGAGAATTAAAAAGAAAAGCAAAACAGGTGAAATAAGGGAATTTCCCATCGTGCACGAAAGGGGCTACTTTCTCCAATATGTTTTTTTTAGCACCAACTGCCACCGCCAGCAGTCCAGACCCTGCACCTGCTGAGGGGAAAAGAATTCTGGGTCTCCTCTGCAAAAGGAAGGCAAGAATCTACTCAAAAGGCAATTTCCTCTTCTGTCCCCCTCAGCCAAAAAATCTCCCCAAGGAAAATTATCCAAAACCCCACTATAAGATACTACAAAAGCCTTCCCACTCCCAGTGCATACGAATTCCTGACTGTAACCACGGTGCAAAGGGAACCGGCAGCTTTCTTCCATCTCCGTATGCACACACTCCCCAGTCGGCAGTGAAACGGTCAGCAAGACAATATCTGGGAGGAAAAAATCTGTTCTTGGCACAATTTGTCCATATGTCACCCTGCCAACAGCAACTCCCAAGACTCAGGGCAGTTTTAGGGGAAAGCAGTATATGCAACTGCATCAGGCACTATTGGAAGCAAGTGACGCTCTTACTATATTTTTGGGGGAAAAAAGCAAACAATTTGCTGCAGAAAGCTCCCGAGGGCACTACTAATTAGTGTATCTTCCCATCTGAACCTCTTGGATGCCTCAAGTCCTGAGCAAACCCAGAACCATTTTCAGAGTAGCCTGCAGAGCGGTCGGCACTGAGGCTTCAAGCATCATCAATTATGAATTACAAGAGGGGCCGGGAGGCACGGGAGAGTCACCTGCCTGAGACGGGGCCGCGTTACATGGGTTGCTGAGCTGCAGGGAACGATTACGGAGCAAGCGTCGGAGGGGGAAGAGCAGGGAAATCACCACGCAATAGAAAACAGAGGGATCAGCGCGGAACAGGAGAAACAGCTTCACTCCAGATTTAGGTAGCATGGAAGAAATGTAAATAAGCAGATATTCCTTCACTCTTGAATAAGTAGAGTAACTTTTTTTTTTTCTTTTAATGCCATGGGTTTATATTGACTGTAGAGTTACAGCACCAAACCCACCCCAAAGCACTGCAGGAAAGCGATGCACCATGTCATTCAGCACGGTCACAGGGAGCACAGGGCTGGTGGAGGGAGTTTATCAGCCCACGGAGGGGCTGTCCCCAGGGCTGCCGGCCTGTCCCAGACAGTCTCCCAACAGCCCAACAGGCAGTCAATAATATCCTGCAAGGAAATTTCTAAATATAGTTCCACCAAATGCTGCTCGGCACTAATTACTTTTTGCATAAACTTGCTCTAAGCTAGTACTAAAATCATCTGGATATAGTCTCCAAAATAAGTTACATGAACCTAATCCAAGATGTAGAAGGAGGGGGGTTGGACTAGATGACCTCTAGAGGTCCCTTCCAACCTTAAGCATTCTATGATTCTATGATTATCCATTTATTCTTTCTATTCATATACTAGTCATGTAATATCACTAGTCACAGCAGCATTGCTGTGTTATCAATCCAGGCGGTTACATGAGTTATTCTGCCCATTAGGTGCTTTTACTCTGTTAACGTGACGAACTTCACGTCATCATTTATAAGGATATTAAAAAGAAAGAGTAGAACTGTTACTATAACTTGTGTAGTGAAATACTTGTTAGGCCACAACTTGGGCACCAGATAGAAGTCACTTATGAAAGAGAAGTTGCACTCATCTCTGTTCAGCCAAAGTAGGGTTTGTGGGAGAGGGAAAAGCAAGCAGGAAAAGGGGAAGGTGGAAGGGGACATTGTTGCACAGACTGGCAGAGGCACTTGGCTTTCACCAAGGGACATGACTCTGGAAAGACCAGCAAGACCCACAACCGAAAACATCACAGCAGCTTTCTCTTTCACAGAAACCTCAGCCTTTGGGAGAAACCCCTGTGCTGCTTGCAGGAGACAGGGATGGTAGCAGCTTTGTGCCCCCAGAAGGGCCATCTGGGCTAAGAGAGCCCCAAGCTCCAGTTCCAAAACAAAAAATAAAGATAACAAACACACACACAACCTCTTTCTTCCCCAAAACAGACTTCCATAAACTGAATGTACTTCTCCTCTCCTCTCAGAATTCAGAGGCATTTCTG
Organism: Tinamus guttatus; assembly: GCF_059628265.1. Taxonomy (NCBI): domain Eukaryota; kingdom Metazoa; phylum Chordata; class Aves; order Tinamiformes; family Tinamidae; genus Tinamus; species Tinamus guttatus. The sequence goes on along the minus strand of NW_028288937.1, from coordinate 3,290,349 downwards.
CTGAAGGGGTCCCATTTCAGAAATAAGGCTGCCTGTCCCTGGCCACAAGAGGACATGAGCATAAATGTTGCTGACTGCCATTAATGTTGTTGCACCAGCTTTGTACCTGTAAGCAAATTTGCTCCCGTGTAATTTGTACTCCATTTCACATTAATGAGGCAATTGTTTTTTTGGAATTATTTTTATTGCTGATTGCATTAGTTTGGGGCACTTCTGGATTGCTTCAATAAGCATTTAAAATCAAGACTTTCAATAGATCATTAAGTAATAGGGAAAATGAAACAGAGAATTGGGAAGGATTTTGGCTTCAGTTTTGAACAAAACTGCAAATGGAAGCAGGTTGGTTATCACACATACAGGGCCATTGTCTGCTGCTGACCGTGCAAAAATCAAGCAGAGTTTGATTACATACAGCTCTTGGGGTAGCCAAGACACTTTACAAATAGGGGATGCAGAAAGCAGTGACAGGCTGTCTAATGCAGGGATGATTTATGTGCTCACTTCAGCGACTGAGAATGAGGACTCATCTGAAAGGCTACACAAAAACACACATTTTGGCCCCTGCGTGCTCCTGCGCTCTCCAAAACAAAAAGCAAAACAAAACAAAACAAACAAACAGACAAGACACACATGCTGGTGTCTACTCAACAGTAGGCTTGTTTCCTCAGGTCACATAATACTTTTATGCAACTGTCACAAGGATGCATGGAAATACATTTGCACAGAAATACATTTGCGAAAAGCTTACACTATACAAATCTGTGCTTTCAAATGATACCAAACCTTGGGCTTCATTTTTGCAACTATTCACATGGCTACTTACTGTTGAGTTGCACAACTTGGAGCATTCAGTGTGATTTTAATTGTTACTACGCATCTCCCCAGGCAGAAAAGTGGGATCTCGGTCACCCAATTCTTCTTGCATACCAGTTTTGTCTATCTCAGGTTGGTAGATTTCTGTGTCACAGACCTGAACATGGAGGCAGCTGCACGCCCAGCATCTTGACTCAGAGCTGCAATGCTAACACATTAATCCCCAAGATTTGGGGGTCTCTGGGCCTGTGAGGTTTGCTTCCCTTCTACTTGTTTTTCCAGCTCCAGGCCTGCACTTAACTGCCCAGTGGCAGCAGTGACCAGACGCACACCTCACTCCGACTCTCCTGGGAATAGTCTGCACTTCATTTAATCCTCATCCAGCCGTGCTCTCCGGGGAGGAGGATGCTCTTCCTCAGCCAAGCACTGACAAACCAAATTAAAGGTCTGTTTATCTGAAAAGAGGCACAGCAAGTTGATTTCTGGGCTCAGACGGCCCAACGTATGTGGACAGCCCGATGCATGCGAACTTTATTTTGATGGATCTTTGCACAGAGGGGGATTCACCCCATGGTAACCATTCAGGCTCTGCTCACACAAGGGCTTTGCTTTACTCAACAGTGCCAAATAGGGACCAAATGAGGCCAACAGACTGGCTCTGGACACCCTTGGTGTAGCTGGAGTCCTGCAGCAACCTCAAAAGGGAGATGATGGACTGAAAACACTCTACAGGGGAGAGCCAGTGACAGACTTCGTTAATGCTTAGTTAAGACAGACAGAAGATGACGTCCTCTGGCTAATTTGCTCCCCAGAACTTGCTCCCATGCTATTCCAAAGCAAGTGGAACTGAGAATGGCAATGCTAGTGTGGTGCAGCTTGCTCCATTTGCCAGGAAAAGCTCCCAATGTCACAGCCCGGCCCAGAGACCACCTCCCAGGAATGCTGTCCTTACAGGCAGATTAGGCATTTGATGCACTGCCAGTAGATATCTGTTATGAAGAATATTGCTGAAGAGCAGCTCTGCCAGCTGGTCTGCTCTGGAATGGGCAGGTTATAGCAGGGAGATGCATCCAAACAGCACCAAAATGTGGCTGCCACATGCGACCACTTGCCTGCGCGTCGCCAGCGAGATGTGGAGAAGGCAGCTGCAAAGCGGAGCAAGACAGAGCATCTTTCAATGGCCACGGGAAGCACAAGCATCTCCTGCCCTCTCCAAAACTGGGCATTTTCTTCTCGCTGCACCATTTGTGTGCAGTAGACAGACTTGGGATTAGGGATCTGTTTCCTCCAGAGGCTGGACCATTTACTATGCCCACTATTACCTCTGAGAATTAATACCTGGGATCACTCATGTGTTATGCTACCGTTTGCTGAGTGACTTTACAGACTGACCTTCAAAACTCAGATTTTTTTTTTTTTTCGCTTATCCTCTGGCTGCCTAGACACTGTCTGGCACAAGCCTTGGTTAGAGCAGAGCCCAGAATAGCAAGCCCAAATCTTGGCAGAAACCCCTGGGCACTGCTATAAAGAAATTTGTAGAACAGCATCGTATATTGACACATAAATTGTGCACGCACTTTATTTTAAAGACAAAAGATAAAGATGTTCCAGGGGAAAAAAATAAAATAAAATAAAATAAATCGGTGGCAGGGAGTCTGGGTATATTCGCATGCAAGCGGTATCATTTACACATACAAGGCCACCCCAGAGCAGACGTGGTTGTGCGCGGGGAGGCGAGCCCTTCTTCCAGAAACAGCAGGCAGTGTGGGGTACTGAGTCCTAAGAAAACACTGCGCTTCCCAAATCACTTCCACGTGCCGGGAATAAAGCAGAGGGCAGATCATTTGCTGCAGCTCCTTTCCAAGGTTTACACAAGAGAGCAACGATAATAAAGATGCCTAAGGAGGGAACATTTGTTCCCACACAACAGCATCCAAGCTGGTAAGACCAGGTGCAGCTGCACCACTTGAGGAATTGGCCACAGAAGTACAAGGGAGCCACGTGAAGGTACGGACTTTGCCTTCCTTGACAGAAATCACAATTTCTTTTGTTTTGGTTTTGTCACAAAAGGAAAATATGCACAAATAAACCAAATTGAAGATCACTGAATTATTGCCAAGCCTGGAGCCACTTTTGGCCCCTGCACAATTTCCTCCTCTGTAGCCTAGTGCCTGGCTAGGGGAGTGAAGGGCTGAGCAGATGCGTCCGGGGAAAAACACCTCTTAGCCGGGTGATTATGAACAGTCCATCTATCTGCACCAGCGTCAACTCTGTTTTGATTGTTACCCGGTTCCTCCTGGGCAGGTGAAGAGATTCAAACAAGGTCAAGACACCGGGTTAATTCTGGTATCTGGGGAAGTTGCCTAGACACTTGCTGGCTGGAGGATATTTTATATATCCCCATGCTGCCTGGGAAGAGCAGGTCTGCTCAAGAACAGGGGAAGATACAGCACAAGATTAGCTAGCAGTACAACTTCTTATGCTTGTCCTCATCCTCATGTGTTCTTCCTGATTAAAATCTTATGTTTGGCCAATTTTTATATTCTTTTTTTTAGCCACCCCCCGCAAGGTCACTGATCCAGATTCTCCCCAATGAACCAAGTTCCCCTGTCTTCATGCAATCTGCTTGACTAGGCACTCTTCTGCCTGCATGCTTTTTGGGACACACCAGTGAAGCCAATAGAGCACTCCAAGGAGGAGCTCAGCCACATCTTTCTTAAGGAGGTTCTTCCTTGGCAGGGAAGGACCAGGTTCACATCATTCTTTGGCCCCACTTTTAACTTCATTCCCAAATTCCCAGCCTCAAGCTGGGATCCTGAGCTAACCACGCTCAAGGGAGGCAACTTATCCTGCTTGAGCTCTGCAGCAACCAGTAGAGATAACCTGTAACAGGATCCAACCAAACCTACCATGTCTACAGCTCAGGAGAAGGATGAAAAGAGGGTACCAGCTGGCTGAGGGCAGGACACACTTTCATGGGTATCAGCTCTTGCAATCGCAAGACAAACCGATAATAACAACCAGAAGAGGTGCTTCTGATGGCACATTGCTGAAGGATAATATTCTCAATATCCTTTTATTGATAATCACATGCTTTCATCTGAGGAACTGCAGAGCATTTTACACACAGAAGCGAGATTTCAAAACACCCCTGACTGCAATCAAGTATTATTAACCCAGTTTCCAAAGCCCTATTTCCTGTCAGCCAAGCAATTTTTCCCCAACACTTTTCCCACATATTCCATCAGGTCAATTATGCTTCATTAGCGAGTCTCTAAACTTCCATTGCAAACCCACCACAATGGTGGAGAAAACACATCCGATTCTGTTACTTTCTTTAAAGAGCCTGTGTCATCCATTACTGTGTTATGGGCAAAAGCTTTCTCCAACACGGCTGTTGTATAATTTGAAGCCAATGGTTTTGTTTTCATCTGAATCATCAATCTCATGAGAGATTTTAGTTCGCAACTAAAGATTGCACTAAAGGGAAAATGAAATTTGTTCCTCTCCGAAGCAAGGTACATTTTGCTCACGCACACGCGCCCACGGGGATGAAATGAAAACACAGCCCTGGGGAAGATGGGAGCTCTTGTCACCAAGAGCAGCTCCCAGGCAGGGCACGGAGCACCAGCCATGAGCCTTGGGAGGCACAAGGTCCCTGTGCTTCGGCTGATGCGATGGACAGGGACCGATTCCTGTTCAATGGGCATTCAGGGCCCCTGAGGGAAACAACTACGAAAACTAACAGCTCTAAAGTTTCCTGAATGAAGCAAATAAGGGAGGAAAAAAAAAAAAAGTTGCTTTGAATCAGCTCCAAATGAAAGTAAGAGGGAGACAAAAGGAGACAGGCTTTTTTGTGTGCATTTTACCACATTTGTTTTTCTTAAAAAAAAAATGAACAAAATGCTTTGTTTAACCCAAAATAGATGGCTTCAATGTAGCTTTCGCTTTATCAAATAATTCAGTTTAGCCCCATATATTGCTTCAACATGAACAGGCTCAAACATTATGCCCTGAAAATGTCAGAATAGGACATTTCAACTTTTCAAAGGGTTTTTACACTGCTTTAAAACAACTTGAAGACTTAGATGTCAATTTATGACTGCTATCAATCTACTCCAAAGGGTGCTTTTTTGTTTTTGTAAAAATAACAATTTCAATTAGATCTTTCCCCCCTGCCCCAGAGTGCCTCAACCACCAGGTACCATCTAGCACCAGACATTTTCTCACTGCTTTCTAGCCCAGGAATTGCATTAAATTCATTTGCCCTCTCCCACTGCCTGCCTTGCACCTCAGGACAGGGTCTGTGTAGCAGCTGCCAGCAGGACACCGTATTCTTCTTCGCCCTTAGGCATTACAATATTTAGCATGATTAACAGCGCTGAAAAGGGAGGACAGTTGTTACTGTAGCATTCCTAAGAGTACAGAAAAAAATCCATCTACTTAATAGAGCTAAACACATCCTCTGGAAACCAAATTGCCATGCCCTTTTCAGACAGTTGTCTTTTCTTCTACCTATTCACTGAAAGGTGCCCAGATGTCACAAATGATCCTTTTGCTTCCCTCCTACACTTTTAACTGTTGTTCTGCTACAGTTGCCTAATTGACAGCTTCTGGTTATGTATTAAAAAAAAAAAAAAAAAAAAACAGAGCTCTGACGTTAATTATGGGTATTATAATGCTGGGATAAAATAAGAATGTTAAAAAAAAAATCACACACAACAACAGAAGTACAGCTGAAGAACAGCACTACTTACTTTAGTTACCTAAACATTGCACAAGTGTCCTGGTTTAAATCCAAAACCATCAGATTTTGTCAACACTCTTGAAAGGAGCAGCACAGAAAACATTCTGCAAGCTGCAAGGCTGTATAATGGCATTCGCTCTTAAAGTTTTAAGCAGCATGAGAGGAGAACGCAGCTGCAGTGAACCAGCTGAGCCACATCCTTGCGCAAGCCGGTCTCTTGCGGCTCAGTGCCTACACACACAGAATTTCACACATGCAGAATCGCTGTGTGACATAATTTTGAGAGATCACCCACACCAGAGACAAGAGACTTGGAAGTGTAGGTTTAGAGGCTGATCCCTAAGCAGGATCTCATGCACATGAGCACTCGCCAGTCAGCTTAGGCAATGCTCAAAGCTCACCCCATTTGCTCTGGCTCCCACACGGTGCTCTCCTTTGCCCCTTTCACCAAGTCACCTGCTCAAAGGCTGCGTGGACACAGCTGGCACAGCACAAGGCTGCTCTCAGGTTTCTCCCATCTAAAGCTCAGGTCAGGAAGCAGTACTCCCATTTTCCTTCCTGCTGTCAGCAAGAAGCCTTTATAAAAACAACAATCCATCCTTAAGTCAGAAGGATGACATTTCCTTGAACCACTCTAATTAAAACATAACCATCTGTATCTCACAGTTCCACCATGCACACCACAAAAGCAGTCCTCACTGGCATCTGCCATGTACACATGGAAGTCATAATTGAATTTCCCAAATATTTCTTGAAACACTTCCATCTCTTGATAATACCATGGGGTACACAACAGCCACAACCAGGTAGTGATTACCTGGTGACGGTATGACATTTGCTGCTTACTGGGGTGGAATTAAACAGCAGTTGCTTTGTTCATTTTCTCAATATACGGCATGTTTAAAACCAAGCTGTGTATGTTCTGCACCATTACATCTTCCTAGTCCCAGCAACACCTGGGCTCCAACAAGAAGCTGAATCAGCATTACATGGCCCAGGACTCTCAACTGCTGGCAATAAATCAGTACTGCTCAGAAGGCCTTTAAAAGGGGGAAGCTTCACAGCAGTAAATAGTCGCAGTTCCTAACTGTTTTCTGAAATCAGAGTCCACAAGGGCTCACCTTGAAAGCAATGTGAACCATTTCTGAGATTTAAAAAGTCAGAGTCCTTTTTTTTTTTTTTTTTTTTTGAGAAAGGAATTCAAGTTCTCATCCCGTTTGATTTGGGGAAGCACTCCCTCACCCAGCTCAGCCTTCTGTCCACCTCGATTTGAGGTTAGGCTGCTGCTAGAAGTCACAGAGAGGAAAGAGGCCAAGCTGCAAGTCAATGTCTCTAGTAAATAGACACACCTGAACCCATGATTTCCATGTTTAGCTGCTTGAAGAGCTGTTCTGTTCTGGGAGTGAGTTGCTGCTGGCTGCAGCTATTGCATGCAGTTATGAGATTAGTGTAGCTGAACATGGGCCTTGGTGTTTCTAGATGCATGTCTAGCAGTTTGGGGCTGTTTTCTTCAAATAGTTGTGGCTTGGAGCCCCACACCATGCTGTCATGTGGGTTATCACTCTTGTTCGCATGCAGCCATTAGCCAGTTCTGACAAAACCATATGAAAAAAAGGGATCTTCTCAGTAAAGCTGGTGAGAAATGAAACCCTATCGTATTCTAAGAGGACTGACATCTTGTTCCAGGCGTGCATGCGTAGGGCTGAATTGGAATGCAATTTCATTTGCTTTAACCAAACTATCTTTATAGGGAGAAACATAATTCACAAAGAATACAGGCAGACTGCTCCAAGAAACCATAAAACTAGACGTTTGGCAAACGCTTATCTGAACAGCTTTTGTTCATGATGTTTCCATTACTGTTTCTGGTTAGGCAAGAAATACCACAAGACAGCATGTTCTCTGGGAAAACCTGGAGGACCTAGCCCATATGTCAACTGCAATCATATAGACATAGGGCTGCCTGCCATTTTGTAAGTGTCAATGCTTTTCCAGTGCTGCTGGTTTGGTTGCTGTTTGGTGTTTCAAAAGAAAGATGGACACAAATCCAGTTACTCCAGTAAAGAAGCAATTGCAGCAAAAGCAGAAATACCACATTAATTTATTTTTTTTAAAAAAAGTTTTAAATGACAAGTCTGTTGAAAAAAAAATTCTATTTCATTTCTTAAAAAAAAGCAAAGAGCAGTTTCTTCTTGCTTTGAAATTCATTTCGTTTCCCAATGCTATTTCCATGTGACAGGAGCAGCAGTGGCACAGGAACGTGTGGCTACACTTATGCCCCCGTTTATTATTTTTGTGTCCTCACATGCATGAGGACAAACATGACCCAACATACTTGAACTTCAGTAAAGATCTGCTTAAAGCAACAAATGAAACACCAGTCTTTTTTGTGTGCCACAATCTGAGAGCCAGTGATGGCTTGTAAGCACCCACCAGGGTTACTGAACTATTCTTCAGTGCGCAGGGAGCCTGGGTGGGTTTCATCCTCATCTGCTCCACGAGCACAGTCTGATGCCACTGGAGATGAGCACAGTGGGTTGAAACTGCCTTTCACAGCAGTTGGAGCAAACAGAGGTGCTGCTTTCTGCACCGCTTGGGTGGCAGCCTGTGGTAATGCCTTTTTAGGTGCAGTTTGTCCTCATGCTACCTGTGCACCTGCATTTCATATCGAGCATTCAGAACCTAATTCAATAAGGTGAAAAATTTGGAAGTGAAATTTTTCTTTCCAATAGCTTGTGGAATTGAAAGATTATGCCATTTCAAAAACACTATTTGACTGCTGGTATTTTATTTCCCCCTCTGCCTTTTACCTCTCTGTTCCTGCGCTTACATGGAAGAAGGTTGGGGGGATGGAGGAACAGAGAGGTTCAAAGTCTACTCCTCCAGAAATTTACAAGTGGGCATTTAAGAAGACTGAATAAACAAAAACTTCTTCTTTTTGTCTTTTTAACTTATTGCACACTTCAAAAAGTTTGGCAGGATAAACCCAGCAAGCCCAGCTGCACCTAAAAATCTTTCAATCCTTGCCTTTCACTTCTTATTGAGAACTGCAGTAGAAACTCAAGGCTGCTTGATGCAAGTCCTTTTGTTACTGCTTGTTGTTGTTGCAAAGTATAAAGAACAGAAGACCCAGAGACCTTTTTTTTCCCCACCCTTAATAACTGTATTATGTTGTCATTCAGCCTCACAGCAGGGATGCTAAACTCTACTTTGAATTACTCGCATGTCACTCGCTCACATACCACATGCTGCTTTCTGAAGGAAAAAGAGCCCCCCCAAGCCCATCAAAGTGTGCATTTCTTTTGATGTGGGCAGCATTTCCAGGCCTGTATTTCAGTGACAGATTAAGTCATTCATGCAATGAACTCTGGCACAAGTATTAATACCTTGGTGCTTATTTTCTATACGCTTGTTCACTTGCATTGCCACCAATGCTGATGACAGTATCAGCACATCATGATGCATTAGTGAACATCTCAGCCACCGCAGAATCACTATTTCTGCCTTCCCCCTTCCCTCATTCCTTGCAAAATATCTTCCCAAACCATTGGGAGATAATTGCATCCTGACTTTGCTCCGTTTGCAAAGCTCCTTGCAGTGTGGACAAAGTGCCATCAGAGCATATTCACCCATCACTAGGCTGAAGATGCATCTGTAAGTCAAAGGTGCTTATAATAACCTCCTGAAAGTCAAAACCCAGGCACTCCACTCAAGCACAGCCTGTTGCAGAGCTGCATCCACCCCAGCGGAACGGCTCAGGGCTGCCTTGCCAAGGTAAAAGGAAACGACACCAGCAGCTACGCTGCAACTCATAAGGGCTGAAGAGCAGTCTCCACTGCTTTTCCCTCTGGGCCTTTGTATCATGCATTCTCCAGAGATGCTGTTAAAAATGCTGCACTTTTGAAGCATCTATGGAGGTTGCATGCAGACAAGCTGCTGACCACAAAAGCATATGCGCAGATTTTGCCTACTGTGCCGCTCGCACCAGCACTGTGTTTTTCCCCACAGCCACAGAGACTTGCAGCTCTAGAGCTTAACTTTGGGTGAGTCGTTCAAACAAATCCCAAATCTCCGTGTAGAATTCAGTCGAACTGTTCAATTTCATCTTTTACATCAAAAGCATGCATAATTATGAATATAAAGGCATACACAAGACAGATACACTTAGAAGGATAGTGAACTTGAAACTACTTTGAGGTAACTCTACTTAGATCTGTTTGGCAATTGCCTTTTAAAAAGTTCATTGTAAAAAGAAAAAAAAAAGTGTCAAAAAAACAGCAACCAGCTGCTTGTAAATCAATTCTTGTATTTCCTACATTTAGAAATGTTCTAAGCTTTCCCTGTTACAGAAGGCAATAGCACATCAACAGAGGAGGAGCAGCAGCCTCAGATGCCAAGGGAATGGGGACAACGCTGGTGCAGCCAAGGAGAGGTTTTGGGAGCAAATAGCTTCACCTTTCCACATCTCGCTTTTCCACACTGTAAAACAAGATTAGAAAGACCAGGGTCCTTTTTTGAAGCACTGCATCATATCTACAACTTAAAGATTAAGAACAAAATAAAGCAACTTTACTGACCCTTCTGTATTCTTCAAGTTATGAGGCAAATATTTTGCTGACCTGAGGCTGATGTGATTTTCCTTGCATCAAATACAGGCTTCTTCCGAAGCAAGTGTTTTGTAAAACATGTGGCTGCAGGGGAAGAGAGGGATGCACAAGCCCATAGCTTTTTGCATGCTGCAATGGAATCTCAGCGGGGCTTGGCACATTTGGGGAGGTGAAATAGTCTTTACTGTGTCTAGGCCAGTCTTTACCCTAGGTAAGCATTTCTCTCTAATATGTAAATTGCACCTGGAAATAAACCTTATTCTTCTTTCCAAAGCAACAACCTTTTTGTTGGGTTTCCTGCCTGAAACACAGCCTGGAAAAGAGCAGACCCCCAAGGAAAAATCCTGACAGCTCCTACTGGCAGCCACCCTGTAGCTCTCCCTGCGGGAGCCAAAAACAAGTCACACGGAGCCAGTGCTTGGATTTTCCACCAGAGACATGAAAATATAGAAATATAAAAATAATTTTAAAAGGCTGCAAGGCTGCAGTGCCCAGGGATGCCAGGCCTGAAGCAGGAAGAACACGAGACCCCAGCACTGAGACCCCAGAGCTGCCCAGCCCAGGCGGCCAGGACAGGGGTGCAGGGATTCACATGGAAAGCTCATGACATCTGCTCTGGATTGAGCCTTATTTCAGAGCAACTCTGCTATAGGACACAAGGAGCATATTTAGCTGAACTGTGTGCGTGTTCATCCCTCACGAGCAAGCCAAGCACTCACTACAGCCTCTGACCGCTTGCTCCTCAGCTACCTGCAGCACCTTGCCTTTAGGTCTATCACCTCTTCACTTTAGCCCCACAGCACTGAGCCTGGCTTGGGCACAGCCTTCATCACGCCAGTGACAACCCAAAGAAACAAATACCCAACAGCAACAGTACCTGCCAACAGCTCCTCAAGGACCCACAGGACGTCACTTCCAAGAAGACAAACCCCCATGCTACAGCACTCCTCTGACAGAAGCTCCTCAGATGACTTTGGCAATTGGGTTAATCCCCACACTTTAGTTTTCCCAGTTGTAAACTGAGATTATGGGTCTCCACCCTGCAGGAAAGGGAAGAAGGAGCTCAGCTGCCCAGGTTGTCTCTCTGCTATTCATAAAGAACCTAGGAAGAGGCAAACCCCCTATTTTTTTAATAGGAGGAAGATTCTCCTACTTCACCTGCCCCAGCTGCTGTGGCCCAGGCTCCAAGCCCAGCCATGTGGGTTTCAGCGTGGTGCCTTTGCCACTGCATGACACATTGAATAACAGCCCCATAAAGGCGAAGGTCCTGGGGAGCCGGGTGCCACAAACTCCCATTTTCTCTTTCAAAATGTGAAAGAAAATGACTTGGGAAATGCCTTCTGTAAATGGACTAGACATACTAATGCATTTGGTATATGGTGAATGAGAGTGCCTAAAATTGAAGGTCTGTCAGTTTTCTCATTATAAACTGTACAGTTAGAGCTTTATTTCTCGGCTGCAAATAGCTGTAGGCTGGAACTTGGCAACATGATATTGGACAAGAAGTGCGTTTGTATTTTCTGAGCCCTTTTTTGGCCCATTTTCGTAATATGAATAAGTTAAAAACAGCAGTCTGCTGTTAGGGATTCTTTTTCCATCCTTATGTAACCGAGAAGAGCCAACAGCCTGTATTTAAAGATGAACTGCACTGGTATTGCTGTTTTGTACCTGACCCCTCAAGGATTTTAACATAGCTTTAGTAGTGAGAAAATAGAGCTGTGGGCTAAGCCTTTGTTGTCAAAGAAAAAAAAATAGAGCAATAAATTCCTTCCCAAAGCAGTATATAAACACACTGGCCAGATATGACATTTTCCCTGTGATTTTACAGTGCTGTCTGTGTTAAACTGACAACCTGCTCCACAGAAATACATGGCTGCAGCTCAGCCGTCTGTCTGTCTGGGCCACTGAACTCACCAGAGGGACTCCCAGCACCACCGGCAAAACCTGATGTACAAAATTGCAGGTGGGAGATAAGTGTGGCAAAAAAGGGTTTATGTCACACAGCACTAAGGCAAACCACATTACTGACTTCGCTGTGGCCCTTACCCTAGCCTGTCTCTGCCCTTTAGTGGAAAATCTCTCTGCAAAATTTGGATGTGGGCCTGGCCCTGTATCACTCCTAGCTTGTGTGTGTCCTTTTTTTTTTTTTTTTCCTCCCCATTTACTGAGGATTCTTTGATGGTTTTTCTCCCATGAAGCCTGTTTTTCAGTCACTACTGCTATGAGCAACCAGGGAAGCAGGGCTCCCAGGAACCAGATACAACTGCACGTGGTGATAGCTTAGCATAGTGTTTCAGAGGGATAAATCACCCAGGTTCTGACATAAATTTAAGACCTCAGACTTCAAGTTTGGTTGCAGAGAGTTGGAATTTGGTAAAAAGAGAAATTTTTCTCCAGCCTGTGGGTGGAAATAAATACATCAATATGTTTAGGCTGGTCAGAAAGCTGTAATTTGAGGACGTTCTTCATGCTCAACACTAAGAAACAAAAGAAGACATCACAGAAAATGGGGAAGTTTGCAGATCTTTACTTTTTCCTGACAATTTATTTGATCTTTTCAGGAGGTGTGGTGAATTGTTCTGCCCAAATTTATGTTTTCCAGAAACTGGAATCACTTTCATGGGCCCATTCTGAGATCTGGAGGCTGTTCCCCAGCAGCAGACCCACAGCTGGTGGGGGTTTTTTCAGGGAAGTTCATTTTGATGTTAAACACCTGATTTTGACCTGGGGATCCCCCTCGAAAGCCTTCCCAATTGGGAAAGCCCATATTAAACTCTGATACTGAGTCCAACAGCCCTTGCTTTTCTGCATTTCCCCCTTGCATATTATAAAACTGCATTAAAGATGAATGGATCTTTTCAGGCTGATGTCGTATCCCCTCAGAAATGTCAGTTTACCTTGACTGAAACAGTGGCAAGCCCACACCAAATTCCTTGGCCAGAAAAAAAGCACAAAACATCAAAGGAGGAGCTCCCCTCCTGGCACTTGAAGTGACACACTTTGACTCACTAGTGTGAAGGCATTTCATCTTGAGGTTTACCCACATTGTTTTTTTTTTCTCTTTTTTTCTCTTGTTCCACTTTGGCCAGCAGATCGATGCCCAATGTCTTATGACATTTTTGGTCTTAGCAAAACCCTACAGCAGTTGGATCCCCTGCTGAATTCTGCTCCATCATTTGAAGCCAAGAGCCTCCCTTGAACTTCAAAGGAGGTTTCATCAAAAGCTCATCATTTAGGTCAACGTGCATCAGACGGATGGAAAGGTTTAAGCCTACTTAGTCTTGTGCATCTTTGATGGAAAGCTTCTAATCACTCTTTGCTCACACAAACTGAAATTTGAACCTCAACTCAAAGAGAAAACACAAACACCAGAGGCTCCACATTAAGCAGGAAGAAGAGTCGCCTGACCCACAAAACCTGCTTTTTTGGGCCACTGCATTGTGCTCAGCAAGTGAAATGCTTTGCAGTGAACAGTGGTTCAAGGCAATTATTTCCTAGTATGTTATCTGCTCTACTTGGATGCATTTTCTGCTTGTTTTCTTCTACTGTATAAATTCCTCTGCTTCTCTGTGGTCTGGTTACTCTGTAGGGAGTAGGAGGTTCTTTGTGCAAAGCTGAATTTGTGTGCCAGCAGTTCATTGTTGTCACCTCCCGCTGCACAAGAGGGACATTTTCTATGGGATGATAGTGGGTTAATCTCTCACTGCAGATACCTCAGAGTAAAACCCTGAAAATACCCTGTCTCTAAAGACTGCCAGGCAAGCAAGCATAAGGAGACCATGATCAGCATGGACTCTAGTGATAAACTAAACATTTACCTGTCAGTTATTAGTAACTTATTAGCACAGAAATTTAATTTTCTCAGTGCTGGCAGAATATTGTATTAAAACATGTAATGAACAATGACAAAGATTTCACTCTCTGCCATGGTACCCTACAATGTGCATGAGATAACATAGCAATAAAAAAAAAAAATCACAAAACTTCTGGCATGCGAGAGGGTAAGAGATAACTGTGGGAAGTACGTGGAAGTAGGAAAATGGTGCTATACGCATTCAGACATTTGCGTGCAGAAGCCTAAAGCTCTGCATCCACCCTAGGGAGCCAGCATTAACACAGTTAATCCTGAGACTTTTTATTTCCAGAAATGTGTTTTCTAACTTCAGTCAATTAGGGAAAAATCTACCTGGTGCTATGACTGAGTCTTCACCATGGGATAGAAGTGTTAACTGCTTTTTAATCATCACATTTTTGGTGGCTTTTCCCAAGAAAGCGACAGCAGCCGGTGCTGAGCAGGAGAAGATGCCTCAACACAACACAGCCCTGCCTGGCTCTCCGGTGCTGGCATGGTGTTCAGGCAGGAGAACATAAAGCGTTTGCTTTTCTTTCCTAGTGCACATAAGTAAAACACTGATGCTTTGAAATAACTAATTACCCTGCCTTTGAGCGATCCCAAGGACAGTTTCAAAGAGAATGACAGGGAATTGCTGATAGCTCCCAGATCCCAGTATTTTTAGATGAAAAGAAGGCAAGCAGCAAAGCTCTGAGCAGGACTCCCGCCGGAGCGTCGCGTCCCCGCCACCTCGCGACAAGGGGACACAACTGCAGACCCCCAAACCCAAGCCCCCATCACCTCGTTTCGCACCCCGCAATGTGTCTGCACCCCGGCGTTTTGCACGTTGCCTTGGGATGCCGCGGGCAGCACATCCACCACACGGGATGGGGACAGCCAGGGTGCCCCCAGGACGCAGTGGGAGCTGCTGTCCCCACCAAAGCACCAAGGGGGTTTACGGTGTTCAACTCTGTGGTCCCTCCCCGCCAGAGCACTTGGCTGCTTGAGAGGGGTGAAAAATAGGTTAGCCAAACTCTCTTTTTCTTAATGTTGTGTTTTTGTTTTCCCTTTTCCAGACTTTGCCTGCTTTGCCTTCCTTGTCCTAAGAAAACAGCTGCCTTGGGCCTTCTTTCTAAAAGGAGATTAAAAAAAAATACAATTGAAAGGCAGAAAAATAATAGAAATTAAAATTAAAAAAAAACCCAGAGTTTTATTTTTAAAGCCTCAGACAGGGATACCCGTTATCTTGACTTCTCCATCCTCCTGGCACGCAGAGGACGTGGCAGCAAGCCAGCACTGCCACTCGTCCCACGCCTCCCAGGGAGCCGGGGTCCCGCAGCTTTTCCAGCATCTCCCTTGTGTGGAGCCATCCACCCCTGGATGGAGAGGGCCCTCCGGCCCTGCATGCTGTCACCCTGGGGAGATGTGTGTATTGGCATTTATTTTTTTGATCTTTGCTTTGTAGAGGTGCAAACATTTGACAGGGGGCTTTTTTTTTTTCCCATCATAATAATTTTCCAGCACTAAGGGCATGCTATAAAGTATCAGCAAAGGAAATCAGAGCATCGACGACAGACTGGCTAAGGCCAAATTAAGGTAGAGCATTAATCCACTGCCATTCCTTGCACTGGGCACTGGCTGTCTCCATGAGACCTCAGCAAGACCATAGGAAAATACTGCAGAAGAGACCAGGAAAATTTCAAGGGCAAATGTTAAAAACAAGGCTGAAAAGGATTAACTCTGCTGTACAACATGATGTTCAGCTTTCCACAGGCACATTATAACAGGCTAGTTTCATCACCAATGGGAAGACAAAATGGGTGATACTATGGCCCTAAAAGTTACCAGCTGAACTAAGGAAGAAACAAGAAAGTGGACGGATCCACCATCATTCCTAAAGCAAGAACATGGGGTAGCAAAAAAGGGTATTAGAGTTCAAAAAACAAAAGGAGACAGTTTGCCAAGAAACGTGCCATGGGCCTGTGGCCCACACTGCTGAAGAATGCTGACAGTTTGCACAGCTTTGAGGGAGACTGGGAAGTATGTGGAAAAGAAACCCACTAACGGTCAATAAACATATAAACCATATCCAGATTAAGATATTCCTGAACTGAAAATAAGTGTAAAGTTAGAGAGGGAGCAGTATCATCTCTATTTGTCTTTTTCTTTCTCTCCTTCAGGCACCTGCTTGTGGTTAGTGTTGTAAGCAAGGCCTGGATTAGGTGGAGCTTTGGTGAGAAATGCTGCAATAACAGCACTGAGCTGGAGGGACGATGAAGTGATGAATATCAAACAACAAAACATCAAAACCAAAAAGTGATTTCAAGTACCTTTCAGAGAGTAGTATTTTTTCCACTGATGAAACAAGATGTCAATGATAGAGCCATGCCAGTCTGTATTCAGCAGAGCCATGGAAACCTACCACAGCAACTGGATGGCAAAAGTCACTCCAAAGTGAGTGCCAGCTTCCATATGAGCTGGCAATTTGGCTCCTCTGCATTGGGGATCTGACTAGGATGAACCAACCTCAGGCAGTGTGAGTGGCAAGATGGTAAGAGACACACTGAGGACATGCCTTAAGAACGCCACCAATGCAACTTCCACATCACGTAATAAATTTAAAAAACATTACACAGAACAACAGATAACCTGTCCAAATCTTACAACATGGCAATGAAAAGCTTTTAACAGAATAGGATGAAAGTAACTGGCAGACACTGCTGAATGTCCTATATATCAGAAACTAAGGAAAAACAAAGAGATTAAAATAAAAAGGTGACTTGTTCTTGCACTTTTCAGCAGTGACAGACTCCATGGAAAATTATATTCATATAGCATAATGCAAGTTCCCTATCTGATCTGTGTTCAGGTACATAATAAGAGCCCCAGATACTGGGTGTAGTGTTGGAGACAGGGAAATTAGACCCTGAAAGTGAGATTCCAGACTGAGATTCCAGATAAAGCATATAAATACAGAAATTCAGTAACATAAAATACAAAATAAATTAGTTGAATATTTCTAAGAGAGCCAAGAAATAAAAGCATCTCATGCTTTTATTATTATTAGACTTTTATTATTATTATTAGACATTCTCTTAGCTGGATACTGCCTATTGCCCATGAACACAGGTCCTCTTGGACAATGCCATGGTGTTTTTATGTAGTTAGTGGGTTTGAGATCAAATCCCAGAAGGAAATGCAGTCTTACAACTGTTTACTGACCCACTGCGAAGTTGTTTTACACCTGCACACTTGAACCACCAAGATTTCTAGTGCAAGAGTCTCAAGGAAATGAGAACCCCAAGAAATGTAGGGTCTGCAGCTCTTTCATTTAGCTGGGCAGCACCGCCAGGCTGGAAAGCACGATTTTGTTTGAGGGATTGGGGGGACGTGGGGAAAGAAAGCTAGAATCATTTTCCTTTATCATACTCACCTTTTAGATAATGTATATCTCTTGTAGAGAATGTATATCTTCAGAAATCATCTTGAGAAAACAAAAACAACTAGTCAGTAGTAAGGTTGCAAATAGGTAGATTTGTTGGAAATCATGTATGCAGAAGCTCTTATCCATCACAACAAGGATGGAAGGATACCAGGCAATGAGAAGAGCATGCTTAAAGTGCAGACCCACTGAACAACTCATGATTTTTTATTTAGCTCTGCAGTCTCTCTCTTAACAGTCTGCTTGAAGAAATAGCTAAATCTTGGATAGTGGAAAAGGTATTATATTTCACACCTAAATCCTCACCTATGGATTTACTGCTGTTGCTTATGCAAAAGAACAGTCACACTTGCTGCAAAGGAATCAAAATTCCAGGTGAGCTTTATCTACAGGACAAAAATCTCAGTGGATAAATCAGCATAGACAACAGTGCCTGGGAAAGAACTCATCCATACAAAGTCTGTCCAGCATTAATTTGCTCCTGTAGCTTTGTACCCCTGACATCATTGCAGCATCATTCTGATATATCAAAGCAGGCACTCAATTAGCTTTAAGCACATTTTTATATGGCCTCATATTTAGCAAACACAGCAGCACCAAGATCAAAGAGTTTGAAGAGTGAACTCCAGAGAGACTTCCCACTCACTGAAGCTGGCAGGCCACTTTCCACTTACACTTCTAAGTAACTTGTCCTAGGAGTACTGTTGAAAGCCTTCTTTAACCTTTAACCAGGAGAAAAGGGTCTGCTTGGAGAGCTGGTGTTTGAAAGCCTGTCAGAACCCATTAAAATACGACACTATTCCAGCACAAAGTAGGAGCAGGAAAGCAACAGACAGGCTGGTACTTCTAAGAGTCCCCTATGCATCTTAGCTACATCAAGATAGGCATCTGAAGAGAAACACATATGCCCTGAAGATGTAGTTCAACAGCTCCTTGACTGGGTAATTGATTAAAATAGTCCTTGTACGGAGGGTAAAAGCAGGCTACAGGAGGTTCTGCTGAACCAAGAAGCAAGAACCTATTTATCAGCTTTTGTGGAAGGATCAAATAACTAAAGTATTGATGCAGTGCTTGATATCTATAGGAAAAGGAGCAGTAGAAGAGAAGAAGGGAACAGGAATCAGAAGAAGGGCAAGAGACAGAAACATTGCTGAACCTCTGCGATTTCATACAAGAAGTATTATGAGCCACAGCAGCTCTTTGGGGTCTGTCTGCATTCATTTGAAATCAATGGATCAGTGTGATTAAAGACACTTAGCTCTGCAGTGAAGCAGAGCACATGGGTTAATAGAAGGTGTTTAATTAACAGCCGAGGAGGAGCTAGAATCATAGAATCATAGAATGCTTAAGGTTGGAAGGGACCTCTAGAGGCCATCTAGTCCAACCCTGAAGATCTCCAGAGAAGGGAGCTCCCTCTGCCCCACACTGAGGCAGTGAGAGACCAGTGAAGACAGTCAAGCATTGGCTTGAGTGTGGGATACCAAACCTGGCCTTCATATCTCCTCTGGCCAGCCCATCTGCGTGGAGAAGAGGGTGAGCTATTCCAACAGTCGCAGTCTGCAGAGCTGGGGACGAAGAGACTAGCACCTCTACGGCAGTGACATCCAGGAGAGGCCACATCATCCCCACCAAGGCTCCAAACTGCAAGCGTCTCTTGCTCTGAAACCCAAAAGTGCATTGCAAGAGCATTTATATGTGGTAAAAGTAGACCTTGAAGAGCGAGCAGACATGGGTCCTGTTATTCTCAGCTGTGGGTGGGTGGATTCACACCCTGTTGACTCTGAGGACAATGACAAGATTTTAAAGCCCTGTCAACAGCAGAGGCATTTGCTAAAACCTTCCTGCCACTGCCAGCTCAGGTTCACGTTAACAAGCCTACAAGCCGGAGGTGATCAGCTACAAGCAAGGATTTAACACCGTGGCAGTTACACCTTGTAGATTCCACTGGGGCCTGATGACACGGTGCTAAAAATGCCAGTGGCAAGTGACAACCTATCTTAGGGCTCTCAGTGTTGCAAACAAGATGAGATTTAGCCTGTCCCACAATATTGCGCACTTTCACCTTTTGCAAAATGACTAGAGTCTTTAAGAAAAGGAATGACTCTTAAAAAGACTCTTACGGTGTGTAAAATTTATCCAAGGGAGAGGAAAATTATATCCAATACTTCTGAAAATGCTGGACAAGAGTACTGCAGACATGCTTTGCCAGGCATGATAATTTGGAAAGAAATATGTGTAATATATTTATACTAAAATATATGTAATATAATATATAGGTGTAAAGTATGTATAACATATCTATAATATACTACATATATATAATATAAATATATGCAGGGTACTTATTATATATAATGCAGAAATAAATTCTAGGCACATGCACGTCCTCCCTGAAACGAGACCCCTCTTTTCTCATCGGTCTTTACATGGTGAGGATTTATCCAGCAGATGGCAACAGCAGACCGGGCTGTACAGCACTGGCAGCGTTTGCCGTGAAGCCCTGGCCGCGCTGGGCCTTCGTGTACCCATCGCTGCAGCGTGAGCGCTGGAGAAACCAGCACGGCTGAGAGCTGCAGCGGAAAGTCTGGAGTTCCCAGGTTCTGATCTGCTTGAGTTTGCAGGCACTGAAACATGCCCTCTGCATTTTAAAAGACTTAAGAGTACACCTCTCCCCAAATGAGCATTGCTAAACTACAGTGTTTTCTACTAGAAAAAGAAAATAATAAAAAGCAATGAAAGAAGCAATCAAGTTTGGAACCCAACACAGATTTTTCCCCCCCAAATATGGGGCAATTGGGCAGCCTTATATCAAAACACAGCTCTTCCTGGAAATGAGTAGAGCGCAGGCACATGGGCCAAGCTCTATCCACGTTCCTTTCATTGCTCCTGAGCCACCCGAAACAGCTGCTCTTCGGAAGTGCTTGTTATTGCCTCTAAAAGGTAATTACTTGCCTTGAAACTGTAGACTCAGCTCTTGGCCTCTGGAGGAAAGTGCTCTGTAGTGGCTCACAGGTGCTGCCGATATCCACGGATGGATGACACAGAGATGCTGCTGCCGACTCCACCTCCCTCTGCCCGGGCCCTTGGGAGCATGTGGGAGTTATATTTAGGAATCATCTTCTCCACACCATTGTTTTCTAATAAAAACTATGAGAGTGCTATTGCTTTTAATAAAGAACAGTGCTGTTCTCTGCACTTGCAAAGAATAACACAAACGGACCTTGAAGAGATCCGTTCAGGACGACTAGGAAAATCGACAGCTAAAGACTCCGACTTTAGGTATTTCCTTATGCTGAAGCACAGGCCAGATTCAGGTGAAAATGATCATTTGTGAGTAATATGAAGCTTGCAGAGCATTGGAGAGGCTGTAAATGGCCATGCATGTCAACTGATATTCTTTGGGAATAAAAAATGTGGAAAGAATTAATTTGCAAGGAATCTCCTGCAGAGATTTTACAAGGTGTGTGGGGGGGACAGCTTCAGAGCAATAGCAAAACCCATGCTTCAGGGGGATCTAAGTTAGCAATTTTGCAATACAGCCATACACAATTCAGTTTTCATCAAAATCAATGATCAGCCATTGCCAAGCAGGCATCAGATTGGCTGAGGGGAATGCATAGCAGGAGGAACCATCAACCCCTTGCTTGACAGATGGCAGTCCCTAGCTCCCTTCTTAATTCCATCCTCAGTAGTTCTCTGATCTGGTTCTCAAGAAAAGGTTGATTTAGCAATAGAGGCTGTAGGTATTATGTTGTCAGCTAAATGCAAGAACTGCCATAACTCTCCTACCATCAGTGGATACAAAGAAATGTTGAAACATACCGATGTCTGCCACATCACAGCACACAAAGATATTGCCTTTAATTACCTAAAATGAGGGCTTTTCAGGAGTTCTCTTGCTCTCCTAATGAGGACTGCATGGTCTCTTTGAACTGGCTACAGACTTGAAAGTTTTAGTAAACAAGGATTCTTTGTACCATTCCTGGTACAAGCTTGTCCAGGCAGATGCCTTCTTCCTCCTGAGGTTTTTCACTACTATTTGATTTTTTTTCTCTCTCTCTCTTTTTTTAAAATATCTATCTCTGAAGCATTTCATAACATGAGAGGCAAGAAACCAGAAGTAATTAGATTGATTGTGCACTGGAACTGCAGATAGAACAGATCCTTGAAAATCACTGCTGTTCTCAAGGTTGACACCACTGCGTCCTTAGGTCTTAATCTTTACAACATACATTTTTGAGAGGCCCTGTCCAACAGTCCTGGTGCTTACAGACCTCAGCTTCTGTAACAGCTTGTCTGCTTACTGGGATATCCCCATAAGCTGCCACATCTCCCCAGGGAAAAGCAGCTTACCCAGATTGCTGTTTCAGTGAGAGAGTCATGCGCACGGTAGAGAAGGAAGGAGAGAAGTAGTTGTGAAAGGAGTAGGGGTTAGTATATAAAATGCCAGGTGTCACTCAAATGCACTGAAGAAAGAACCTATTCCTCAAAGGTCTCCATCATGACATATAAAACTGAATACTTCCAGATCTAGCAGAGATAATCTGGATTTATTTATCTCCTGTTACAGTGCTCTGTTCTCTGCTCTTACAGTTAATCACCAAAGGTGACCAAGTCATATTTGCAAGACCTCTCTAACTGCTTGCTCTCATTTAGCTCTAAGCAGGGCCTTCAGGCTTCAGAAACAAACTTCATGCTCTCTTGGTGACTGCCTACTTCCAGCTCTCACCACATATACTGATTACCTGGCAGATCTTCTGGCGCACACAGTGCAGCAGGCCTGGGACGCTCATAAAGCATGTTGCCCATTTGAGTTACTGTAATAACTAGGAGGGAAAAAACATTGAGTGATATTGCACCTATGGAGGCACAAGACTGTTTGCCCTGAAGGCTCAACAGCTTTTCAGTTATGCTGAACCCATGAGCCCCTGGCCAGGTACCTCACTGTGAAGCTGGAGAAGGTATTTTCATGGGCTGGGAGCTAGTCCAGTCTCCATCAAAGCTGCATCGAGACACTCGTCTTGATTCTGGCTGGTACCAATGTCTTTGTCAGTAGAGAATTGCACATATCCATCCTCTTCTGCTGTAACCAGAGCTCTACCACTACATACTGGGGCAGCTTATTTGCACGCAAAAAAACAACAACAACACAAGCAAGCTCTGTCAGTCCAAGGGCAGCTCCAGTAACATAACCAGTACTGGTGCAATTAGAGATCAGGAATTGCAGAGCGTCACATTTATATTAGTGCTGTGCGTGTTTGCTATGCAAACAGGGATTTTTGCCTGAAATCTGTGAATGTTATTTTGTGGGCAGCTTTGAGCACCAAACTGAACTGAGATATAAGACACATCAGTATAATGAGTTGGGATAAAGTGGTCTGCTAGAGAACAATATTTTGAAAGATTTAAAATGTTTGGGGAAAGAGCTGGCAAAGCCTGTGATCCATCCCACTCTTCCCATCATGAGGTAACCTAGCATCAAACACCAGCTCCTACAACAAAATCTGGCATATTCAGAGTTTACCACATTATGTCTCCCAATCTGCTTTCTTAGCCTCTTTCTCCCTCAAGTGTTGAAGCTGCATTACATTTGCTACTGTTCTAAGGAAAAAAAAAAAAAAAAAAGAACAGAACCCTTTGCCAATACGCTCCTTACTTTGGGTTATTTTTAAAACTCTGCAAATCTCGCGCTTTCTTCTGTGGCCAATGCCTATTGTTTATGGAACCAGTTCCAATTTTACTTTCTATAAGGAGAAAAAAAAATACACCGCCTCGAAAGCACGTCAAGGATCGGCATTGTTCTCCTGCATTGTTTTGCTCACAGAAAGGAATTCTTTGGGACCGCAGAGGCATTGAGCTCCCTCGTCCACTCGCTTGCCCCCCTCTGTGGCTTTCCAGCAGTGACCTTTCTTGGCAGAGGCCAGTGTGTTATTTTGGGCTGTGTTTCCCAGCCGATTGTTCCGCGTTTCCGCCAGCGCAGCTCTCGTCATGGAACGGGTCCAGTCGCCTTTCGTGCATGACTGAGAAAGCAGCAGATGCTTCAAAGAGCTGCAAGTCACCAAAGCCTGGCAAAGGTTGGGCACCTTGCACAGCGTGCAGAGCTGCCACTCGGCTGCTAAGAGATGTAAAACCAGCTTCCTTGACGTACTCTGGGCTC
Organism: Tinamus guttatus; assembly: GCF_059628265.1. Taxonomy (NCBI): domain Eukaryota; kingdom Metazoa; phylum Chordata; class Aves; order Tinamiformes; family Tinamidae; genus Tinamus; species Tinamus guttatus. Next base: position 3,266,751 of record NW_028288937.1, on the reverse strand, counting down.
AGAGAGCTTCACCCATAAGGGTTGTGATGAGACCCATGTGAAAGCCTGATCTCTACTGATCTTTAGAGCTGATGCACTTTTCTGAAACCCAATTGGAACTAATGTCACCAGACATAAGCACTTTCTCCAATGCCAAGTCTTTACCTCAATATCACTAACTTTCTGCTCATGGCAGAAACCTTTTTTCTCCCAGTCTTTCTACAGGGCCTGAAGTAGTTTGTGTCACTTTGTAATAGCGAACCCTCCTGAGAAGCAAGAGTACAAGGAATTTCAAGGGCGAGTCTCATAGCTGATCAAAAATTCTGATACTGTCTTGAAAAACAAATCTCTTTGCTTCTTCAACTGGGAAGGAGAAAACTCCAGACCCTCTAGGACAGGTCAGCCAGCATTTTTTGAGAAAGCAAAACTAAATTGCAAACTCCTGATTTACTTTGCTAGATGAGCTCATCATCTTGAATGCTCTATGTTGTCACTCAACCTGGCAAGGAACTGGAGTAAAAAAACCAAACTGGTACCTCTCAAATACATTTAACAGCAAAACATTTACATTTCGACTCCTTGAGGACTGCAGCAGGCCTGGGAATCTGGAGCTCCCAGGAAACATACTTTGTTTTAGAAACAACACGTTCTGGTGTATCAATAATAAAATATTCTTAGAATTCCCAGTTCACAGGGAACGTGGAAGCTATTCATCTTAGTCTGACTCAGGGTGCAACCCAACTGTGAAAAGACTATTTCCTGTGAACCTGAAACCCTGGTTTTCAGCCCAACCCTGTCAAGACCCTTTGCATGTCCAAGGCATGGAGAGAATTAGTGGAGCTTTTTAGGGAATTGTTGCATTTTAAAGTTGTTTATATTTTAAAGAATTCAAACTGGGACAAATTGTATTCTTTTGCCCAAAGTATTTGCAAAACTTAATTACTAAGTTTCTTTCCCTCTAGTCATTTCCATCTGCCATTGAATGATGGGAAAAAAAATATGCCCAAATTTTAAACAATACTTAGCTTTTGTTCATGTTATATTTACTTCCATTTTGTAATCACAGAACAGGTAAATGAAAAGAAGCTGACTTGAATGTGTCCAATTTGTTGCTGTGTGATTACTTCGCAGTGAGTTGTGTTGGGAGAGTAGGAGCCTCTCTTGGTTGAAGTTTAAATACAGTCTACTATCCACATAGGGGAAGCTCTAAATTAAGTACAAAAAAAGAACAAAAAAAACCCCAGAATCCTCCAACCTGAGCATACTTGCTACCATATTCAGGTACATCTGAAATTTCAAAACACTTTCTAAAAGCTGAGGCACAATGAAAAATTAAATTCAAGGGCAATATTTTACAGCAGCAAATACTTTTATATAAAAAGTCTGTGTTTTGCAAGAAAAATGTTTAAGACAAATTTTGGCCATCTGTAGCTGCTAGCAGCCGTGAACTAGGCAGCAAGATGGAAAAGGTGTTGTGGCAAATTGCCTTGCCTCCATCTCTTGAGCACAGCTTTTAAACGAGCTGGCCCATGTCCCAGAAACAGCAATGCCATATTTGTGATTTGAAAAATGGAATGCACTTCATCTAAGAAAAGTGGTTCCTCAGCACAGCCATCCTGCTTCTGGTGCCCACACTAGCTCTTCCAGAACTACTACAACAATGTACTTTGTCGTGGTTGGAGTGAAATATTTTCTTGTTTCTTTTTATTTATGCCTATAGATAGCACTTTTTGCTCCTAACAAGTAATTTGGGCTTTGGAAAGATGCTAGCTCAGAGATTAAAGGTAAATACTTGTATACTTCTTTCATGCAACTATATACATGCTATTTGTGTGTACTTGTATATCCCTCTATGCAACAGAATATAAAGACACACATTTATGCCTATAACAAAAGATATGTCTGTGTACACTTAGGGGGCTGTACAGGCACTGTACTCAGATGTTCATTATATGAAATATGGATGTTATTCTAAAATCTTAACCAAGTTTCTAAAAATCATAAAAGCACCTGCCTCACCTAAGCATCTGTCATGAGAAATCCTCTCTGCACTACTTTTATCTGGGAGTGTGTATACTGAACATAGCTAACATTGCATGTGTCAGACATGGTTATCCAAAGTACTTCAGAGTTTATTCTGAACTATCTGAAAGAGTATCAGCTTCTCCCTTCATCCCTTCTTTTAAGCATCTCAACACATCTTCCCACTCTCTTATTGATCCCTCTCCCTGACACACTTCTCTCTCACTAACGAGGGCCAAATTGATTTGTCTTTTCACCATCAGCCACCCTATCGATGCAATGGCAGAGAAGATCTGCGACGAAAAGCTGATTTACCCATCCTTGGGTATCCTTCATGCTCAGCTGCAGCACGAGTTGCAGAGAAATTGGGGTCATGCTGATTTACATGAGTTGAGCACTCATGTAAACTCATTTACATAAGTTCATCTTAATTAAGGTTTTTTTGGTTTTGGGGTGTTTTTTGCGACAGAAAACTAAAGTTAGACAGTACACTGGTCATAGCCTCATGAGAACAGTAAGCTAAGCATTTACTTTGCTGTAAAGTAGAAGACTGTCTTTTCAAAATGAAAGACTATTATCTGCTATGTGAACACATGCCTATACACATAGAAAAAAGATTAGCATCTCACATACATACCTTTTGTCCCATGTTATTCTTATCTGCTTAGGCACCGCTGAGACATGAGCTGTGAGAAATATAGCTCTTGAATCAAAGGAAAAGGCAAGAAAGTGATTTTGAGAACACATCTTTCCAGCAGCACCTTGGGTCTTTCAGTTCAAAGACCGTTCAAACAGTTTTAATACTGTTTGCTTTCACTCTTTGGTGTCTCTTGCCCCTTTGCCATGAGCACACATTAAAGGAGGCTCTACAGACCACCAGCCCATCTCCTCTTTTCCATGCTAGCCCAGCCTCACTCGAAGAGCAGATACACCTGACAAGTTTTAGCTCAGCCCCATCACTCTGAATTCTTTTTGTTGCTCTATGCTTATAACTTGCTATGGACAAATCTCAAAAAGACTAGAAGTCTGGCTTGGATAAGCAAGTGCACATCTGAAGTTTACTCTTCAATATGAAGAGATTAGGTTCACTGCAACAAGCACATGAATTGTGTGCATGAGATGTGAATGACCAAAGGCTTTAGCATTCCTCAGTCCTAGGAACAGCTGATAACTGCATTTCCCAGGAGCAACCAACATAGCCATTGTGCCCTAAAAATTAACAGGTAAAGGATGTTTAACAGTTTTCAGGAGCACAGGAAGAAATGAGAGCTGAAAGCATCACTGGATGGCTGTTCTCACTGAGCAGGACTCAAATGCTCAGTCTGATGCAGAGAAATGAAAAGCCTCAAACGCTTTCTGTTCTGGATGCTTTGGGATAAGGGCAGGACTGAAGTGCAAGTGCTATATAGATGGTGGCCTTACAGGAATTAAAACAGGCATCCTCCCTAAAGGGACCAGTACCTCAAATCCAAGTATAATGTCCCCTGGGCTGCAGGGTGCACTCTTAGCCCACCCTCATGATGAGATAGTGCTATTATTGCTGCAGTCAGTTATCTGCAACTCTTTAATCACACTTGGTAGCACTTTAAAAACCACCTTTCCATACGGGTAGATCAGCTCCAGAAACCGGCCCTCACTGTGTTGGTTTCACCGAGAAAGCAGGCAGGAGATTTAATCCTGTTGCCTGCTTCATAAAGCAAAACACACTGATCTGGGATCTCTAGCATCTCTCCTTTTACTCATCTACCTATTGCCCACTTTGCTATAAGAGTCAGGAGCACCTTGCTCCCTCTGCTGCCAGAGGCAACAGCATCACAGAAAATAGTTTCGATGGCAAACAAAAACATCTCTACTTCTCAAGTAAAACTGAATACTAGCCATTAACATGGTTACATACAACAGAAAGACCTCCTATATGAAGCATTTCTGACTAAAACTTGTGCTGTCTGGATAAAAAATTGCTTTGTCAGAAAAAAATTCTCACTGGGGCTCCAAAGGGTACCTCTGTTTTTCAAAGAGGAGATGAGCAGTTTGTAAGTGTTTATGTGTGTGTGTGTGTGGGGTGGGTGTATGTGATACACACACACATATATACACACACACACATTCCTGCATGCAAGACAAACAAGTTTTTAGTGCAAGAACCCAGGGCCTGGAGCTCTTTGGAGCATCCAGGCTGTAAGAGCAATGCAGTAAAAGCCTCCTTCCTCAGGCTGGCGGTGCGAGGCCTCAGGAGCGAATGTTTGTGAAGCACTCAGCCCCTGGTATGAGAAGGTGCTGTAAAAGTTCAAAGTGTTGTTGTTACAGCGGAATTACACAGCAAGGCAGGGAAATATCAAAGCTTTCCTCTCCCGGCTGGCTCGGCCTTATCTCCGGGAACGGCTGGTGGGCGGCGATCGCCAAGTCGGAGACACCAAGGCTCCAGCTCCGCGTGCCCTCAGGGAGCAGCTGCAGCCTCGACTCCTTTTCCACCCGCACATCCCATTCCCAGTGGGAAGCCCCAAGGGAAGCCAAGTGCGCGCTGACACCTGGGACTCCGGCTCATGATGGATGCATTGGGAACCGATGGGTACAGGCTGCTGCAGACACACTGGGCTCCTGCTTCCCACTGGCTATTTTCATTCCCTATTAGGCAGACAAAATGACACAGGAATTAAATTTTGTACCTTCTTTTCTTTTTTTTTTTTTTTCTCTCTCCTCTCCACACACTTCTATCTAGATAGATGGCAAGTTATCTGATTTTTCTAATTTAGTTAAGATTTGTTTTTTAAATGTTCAGTGAAAGATGTTCAAGCAGTAAAAGGCTTGCTCACTGCAAAACCACTTAGGGCTGGTTGCAGGGGAATTTTCTCTCACCACGTTAAACCCAAAGCAAATAACAGAATATGAAATAACACACTTTCCTGGCATCAGACTGCCTGAGAGCTCCCCTGGGTCTGCTGCAATGCAAAGGCTAGTAACGAACCCATCAGGAAGAGATAAAATACAATTAACTAATTTACTACATAAATATTTTAGGTGGGGAGATAGAAATCAGCTTATCTTTATTATCATTATTATTAGCTGTTGTTTCCTAAAACTGAGTTTTTCAAAGCTGCCTTTCACATTAAGAAGCCCAAATCCCCTTGATAAATCCCACCCTAAACTTCATGTTGATTGCTTTTGCAAGCTACTGGGGAACTAAAGCAGTGAGAACAGTAAAACTGGTTGTATGATATTATTCATGGCTGTTATTACTAGAATTTATGGACAGCCTATTCCCATGCTGTTTGGGCATAATTCATGTATTTGGACTAAAGGAGAATCATAAATGTTCTTCTGTAAAGCACTCTACCTTCACAATGCTTTCTAAAATAAGTAGCTATTGTGACTGAGATGGAAATTGAGAACTGTTGATGTGGCTGTTGGCCTCCATGGCTGCTGCACTGCCACAGTCTTGAAAAAAATCCTTAAGTTCTCCATTTTTCTGGGCTGATGAAATCAAGCTGCATCTCCTGCCAGGCTTGCAGGCTGAGGGGGCAAAGCATTGGCTCAGCAAAGCCAGCAGGAGCTCTGCCACTGCTTTCAGCAGGGCAGCACTTTGCACCTTTGCAGTAAATGTCCTGGAAAACTTCTGCTTTGCAATCAGACTCATGCGCATACTCTAGACAAGTAGGAATTTATGCTACAAACTTAAACCACTAGGTCACAACTACCTACTTGAATATGGTCATGATCCACTGAAAAGGTCTGTTAAAGTCTAGTCTTCACACACAAAGACTTGATGTATTTGCAGCATTTCCTCTTCAGAAAAGACTCATAGTTACTAGGAGCAACGCCTGCCTTACTACCTGCTGCCTTGCACTACCTAAGCACCATACTGGGTTTACATCTCCACCTGTATCCAACTCTGCTTTGCGGCAAAACTTCCCAAGAAATTTCTTTCTTCATCTCTTCTTAATGGTGCAGCAAACCACGAAGATCTTATGCTCATAGACGTATGCCTAAAAAGCAACAAAAGGACTGACTATTTAGTATAATAATACTGTTTCCGAGTCAGGCAAATACTGAACTTCCAAGGCAGCTAAAAAGGCTAAAATATAATTTCACAGTCCCTCATCCATTTTCACAGGAAATGAGACCAATCCATGAGAGGCTCTGTCTAGATATCATTGGAAAGCTATAATTGTCTGCTAGCAGCATGCATAGCAATAAAGTGTTGATTACGCCGACTGTTAACATCCCCCAGGTGTATCCTGGTGTAAAAGAAAGATGCTTCAAGGATTGGCTACCTTAAGGGAAAAAATAGTAAAAATAGAATAAGATGACTAAATAGTCTGAGGAATTACACTGCTTCCATAGCCACATCTGCAAAAGACAGCTTTGATAGTTTTCCTCATCCTCACTTTCATCTCCTAAAGCATATTACTAGAGCAGGGACTGTGCAGAAATGACATTCTTACCAAAGAGCTGTCAAGGAGGAGATTTCTGCAGAAGCCAGCAGCGGGGTGAAAATGCTGCAGCTTGTCATGTGCCTATGGGTGCCCCAAGTACTCGGCATCTGCCAGGCCTGGTGCATCTGGTGGTCAAAAAGAACAAAGCACACCAGTGCTCAGCACATTTGCTGAGCATCTTCTGAACGAACAGGGTCTGCTTCAGATACTTGCTACAGGACAACTGAGGGGGGAGGAAACAAAACAAAAAGAACAAACTCTTATATGCATTTGCAATGTTTAAGAATAAAGTACTCATGTTTCTGTATCTGCAATAGCAATGAGTTGACACTACATATTTACACATGCAACCTTTCTTGAATTTTCAAATGGGAACAACTCCTAAGGAGTAAATATTTCAGTTGAGTCCAATATTGTAATGCCCACAAACATGCCAGAGATGAAAGGTACCTGACTGAGTATGGGTAAAAATAGATGGGATTTGGAAAAGCAGTAAGAAGTGCCTGGGAAAAGTGACCTACATATGGTCTTAATCATGCCAGTGGATAACCCCCACATTACCCTTTAAAAGGTCATCTGATAAACATCAGCACTGGGCTTTTCTCACAAACCCAACACCTACAATTGCTTCAGGCTACTGTAATATGGCTTGAGAAGTTAAATTAGAAGCATATACTTGGTAATGGCACCTCTGAGAGGGACTCTTCAAAAGCCTATGCCCCCATTAAAGGATTAGAAGACTAGCACACATATCAGCAACTATACTCCATCCAAACAGAAACAGAACAGGAGAAAGAAAACAGCACTTTGTTCTGATTAGCTGCTTTGATTGATGTAAACTTTTCGATTACCTTTTTACATCTGAAAAGAAAAAAAAAAGAAAAAAGAAAATAGGAAAAAACAAATGGGGAATACTATTAAAATACCAATATGAAGAACTGCTTCCAAGCCTTCTCCTACCTATCATGGGTCCTGTGCTCCTCTTCCCAGAATACATGTAGTAAGGCACACAAAAAAAGCACTCTCCTAGGAGTTGGTCACCTGGATCCAATTGTTTTCAGAAGTGTCCAAAATGCAGTTACAGTCCTAGAGAAAGGCATTCAAGAATAAGAATGGGGTTATTACATACTTCTGGAAATGGGATAACCCAATATAAAACAATGGAAAGCGTTAAAAAAGAAAAAGAAATGACGTAAAGTTAGTACATTGAAGCAGCTTTTTTTTTCTTCTCATTTTAGCATCTTTCCTTCCTGAGGCAAATCTATCTGATTTTCCTGAGTGCTAAATATTTTGAGTTTATCTGACCCAAAGGCAAACAGAAATAGGCCAGATTGTCCAAGAAATGAGGATGAAGGCAAAGGGCACATCCTAAGGATTATTTGCTGAGAAACTGGAGGGCTCAAGGTGAAAGAAATTCTCTGCATCAAGGTCATTGCTGAGGTTAGAATACTTTAATCTGTCAGCAGATACTGGCCAAGGGCTTTGCAACTTTTTCTAGTGCCTGATTCAAAATGGGACAAATTCAGCAAGTCTCTCCACTAATCTTAACAGAGGTCTAAATTATGCTGGAGTTTGTAGGTTTTAGGAAGGAGCTGGATGGAAATGGGAAATCACTCTCAGCTTCATTGCCTCCTGCAGCTGGCTAGAAAATGGTCCACATAAAGGTTTCCGTGGGATTTCCTATATTATTTTATCCCTGCCTCATTTTTCCAGCTCACACCACAAAAGATGCGACTTCCTGAGTACAAATCCTGCCCAAGCACAGAAGAGGAGCCTGTGCTCCTCCTGCTTCAGACTCCACCACAGAATCCAGAGGGCCAGGTTTGCTGCAGAGCCTGCTAAAGGTGAGCAGGGCAAAAGTGGCCTTGCTCTTTCCAGACTTAGCGGCTCTGAACCCCTGAATTACCCGGACCTGATGCCCTAAATAATGTCCACTGGTTTCCTCTCATGACCTCATGCAGAGGGTACAGTAGCTCAGTTAAGTTTTCTTTCCTAGCTCCCACTGAAGACCAAAAAAAAAAAAAAATCTGAGCTCATTTCTGTCTGCATCAGGGCACACAGGTAGGGGCAGGCTCAGCTTGAATCCAGAAGCTGGAGCTGCCAAAATTCATCTTACTAGATACCAAGGGGCCTTGTGAAAGAACTGGTGTTTGCTGTATTTTTGGCAGGGATGGTTGCTGGAAAACCTAGAAGGATGGATCTAAAGACCCAGTTCCTACTGGATAAGTTTTGTTCCAATGGATATTTCTCTAGTCAATCTTCATATCTTTGTGGCCAAACTAAATTCTCACTTCTAGCTTTTGACAGCTGGACAAAGCAAGTTTGTTACCTCAAGCTTGTTACCAGCAAGTAGAGAGACGTTTTCATCCTGACCTTGCCAAATTAGTCCTGGCTTAGGGTGCTTGCTGAGATCCAGGAAAGATTTTCCCACTGAATTCCAAGTGGGAAAAACTAATTCTATCCACAGTGATTTGAGGCAGTATTGAAGTGACAAGTACTTAGAGAGATATGAATCTACCTCAACATCTGCAGAGCCTCTAGCTTTATAAACAAGAATACGCACATACATTTTGAGTTGTTGTTGGTGGAGCTAGTTAAAAGCTGATTATAAGTATAATTTTCACAGAGACAGAGGGAATATTTTTTAACCACACTGTGGTGTGTGTGCACAGACTCCAAATTGTGTGCATGATTAACCTTCTAGCTTAAAGAGATAAGATTTGGCATGAGCCGATGTGGGCTTTGTTTGGCTTTATGTTCTTAAGTTCACATATTTTGTTAAAGTACATCAGATACTGAAATGTAAAACTATACACAGCGTTATAACATTAGGGAGCAACAGCATAGCATAGAAGCAATGAACAGAATATAAATGCATGATCCTAGATAGCAAAAGCCAACCCTCCACATACTGCATGAAAACATTCTTGTCCTTTTTTCTTCCTGATTATCTACTCATTTATTCTTGTTCTTAAAAATCAATGGCAAAAGTTCTATTCAAGATTTTACCCTGGATCTCCATTATCAGGAACAGTAGGTCCTCTCCTTTTTGTTGCTCTGTTCTCTTTCTTCCATCTAGACAGCCTTCCTGCTGTGCTAAATGGCTGAAACATCACTGAACTTTGTAAGATCACTACTGAGACCTGGGGCTGTTCTATGACATGTATTACTAGGGACATTTTTATTGTTATCTTCTGTGCTTTCCTGGGAAAAAAAAATCTAGTCCAGTATGCTGCATGTTAGAAGCAACCATAACTCTGCCATAAATGCAGCAGCTGGTACTTCTTAGGGCCAATATTGAACATTTTAACATACTGCAGAGAATTTACATTCTCCTTTAAGAGTCTGTGGTTCATCTATTAATGATAGCTAGATATACAGGACACCAGGTGCACCAGCTTGTGCCAGAGCTGAAGAGATGCCATGTAGAGAGTCATGTCCTCTTCTCCTTTAGGATGATATTGGCCCTCCAGAGACACCCAGGTCCTCACCTGGGAAAGTGGCTTCTGCCATGTTGGTCACTGCATTAAGGATTCAAAGAAGGACAAAAGCTCAACATCAGCTGGGAACAACCACTCATAGACCTGAACCTACTATGAAGTTCAGACTCACCAGCCACACACAAGCACAGATCAGTTGCAGGATGAATCCAAGCTGCAGTAAGTTGGCTCAGCTGCTTGCAGTCCAGCACAGTCCTACAAAACTCTCCAACACTCACCTCTCCTCCCAAGCACACCACATATCCTCAGAGCTGAGCTGAAAGGCAACAGCTAAAAGGCCAGCCACATAGAGGCATAGAGGACAGAGCTAAAAATGTTGGAAGATCTGTTCCTAAGCCTCTTTTCACCCAGCAATAGCTAATGTTTGGGACTCAAGCAGGGCAGTTACCAGTCATAGTTGCACAGTGGACAAGAAATCATGCAGCCTACCACGACCCAGGACTGCTCTTGCACCAGTGCCTCCTCCCTTCTGTATTTGCTGGTAATGCTCAAGCTGGCATGACTGTGAAGATGAGCAATAGAGGAAAAACTACTCATCCAATGTGCTATTTAGAGAACTTAAAAGAATGCGTTAAGTTATGGTAGTGATAACCCCACAGACTATTCAGCTCAGATGCCTAGAACAGAAAAAAAAAGTCTATTAATTACTTGAATTTTTATATGCAGGCCTGAAATATATGAAGGCGTACACAGACTGAGTCTGAGCACAGTCCCTTAGGTAAATCCTCAGTTGACATATATTGAAATTTCTTCTCCTGAGAAGGGGAAATTTCTCTTCCTGCATTACACCAGAGGAAAGTTGTTTCCCCACAGTTTCAGGAACTGCATTGCCTGTCAAAAGCCAAGAATCCTGCATTATCTTGCAGAAATAGCTCCCAAACTCCCCAATGGCATATTAAACATGTTTGAACAAATCGGTGCAAAAGTAAAGCAAAACTACAACTTGTTGGTTGAACACACCCTTAAACAGATTTCTAACACCTTCTTTAAGCAACCTTTACCAATGTAAGACACTTTCATACCTCATATTTGTCTCAGACCAACATAACAAACATGGCACTAAAACATGTTTATTTACCAGCTTCCTGTTAATCTAGCAAGAAACAGCCATTACCAGGTCTTCCTACCACGACAGATAACTGAAAATAACACCCAGCAGCTATAAATGTGGGTTCTGCCCCAAGGGCTGCTGCTGACCTGCTGGGTGATGCTAGGCAAGACATTTCATGTCACCCTGCTAGTGTTCCTACATCTGTATAGTGAAGATAACAATATGGAGCCCCATGTTAAGGTGCTTTGAGGAGTACTGAAAGAAAGAGGCTGTAGAAGTCCTTGTACTATTTCACTGATAACTGCAGTGATGATAACACATGAGATAGGCGCAATTAAAGGCCATCTAAGTTTCAGCTAATGGTCACTATTACTTCCAGACAACCTGGAAACTAAATTCTTACATTTTTCTCTTCAAAAAAAATTTTGAAGTTAGGACAACTGAAAGTGGGGTTACTAATTGTATCTCATTCCTTCATGTCTATCAGGGAAGATTAATCACAAGAGCCAGTTGAATTGACTGACTTACTATCCTTATGTCATAAGCAAGCTTAACAGGATATATTAGTGGAAATAACTCAGCAATATGAATTCTGTCCAGATTAGACAAGAAAATTCCCTTGTTGTTTCTGAGCTTCTTTTCTCACTACTTTTAAACATGGAACAAGTTAACACAGAATCCAGCATGCTGGATTTATTCCTACTGGGGCCAGTTTGCCTACCTGACAACTAGTGACTTGGGAGTGGATCTACCTGGTGCATTCTATGACGGAGCCCCATGGACTTTCTGGTGGGACATACAGTGAATTGTGTGACCAGCTCCTTGGTGGTTTTGAGTTATTCCAGTAAACATTCAGACCTTAACTGTTTTCCATCACCAATTTGGCTATGCAGAGGATGGTTTTCAGCATGTTTTTACATGTGGCTTGGCGACATTGAGCATTTCACAGCTTGCTTTTACATGTGGTTTAGCTGTGGTAAGACTAATTTACTATGAGTTTTTACATGGAGCTTGGCTGTGCTAATAGTGGGGTCTGCTTGTTTGGTGTTTTACGCTCCCTGTATTTAGGGCAGGTCATATAATACTGAAGGATGATTCAGATATATAGCAAGAAGTCCAAAGCAGCCTGGGCTTGTTCCCTGCAGCACCACAAACGCACACCAATATGCACCAGCTTCCTGCAGTGACCAGGGAGCAGCTGCCCCAAGTCCTCATTTGAAGTCATATGTTTTCCATTTCAAATGCAGGATTAGGTACAGATCCTTACCTCAGCTCCAGAGGTGGGATCCAAACAGCTTCCAGCCATGTCAGCTGTTCTACCTTTGTGTATGCTTCATGTATAGCAAATATATTACAAATAATGTGAATTATTAAGCCTTAATCAGCCCAAATAACCAAACATAGCTATATACAGCTAATAATTTCTTCAGACATTTTCAGTTGTGCAAGTCTAAAAACGACAAAATTCACATTGGAAGCACTTTCCTCTTCCTCAGCTAGACTACAACAGTCTTGCAAAAGTTATTCTCAGGCCATGCAAAATACACTGGCAAGCTTAATAAAAACACATAAGTATAAACACAGCAGAGTTATTTAAATGTTAAGATTTAGACATGCCTTTTGTATAAGATTAATTCCTTTTGAAGCTTTTGTCTATAGATTGACCCATGCTAGCTGTAATAGCCTCTGTCTCTATTATGTTAATCAAGTTAACCTCCTTCCCAAGTAGTAATATTATTTTCTAGTTTCAGGCTCCAGAACTGTACATTGCAGGTGATGAGAATCCCAATACTGGCAGTTTTCCTTATCCATTGCTTCAAATGCAAGATGGAGCCAAACTCTTCCAGACTCCACATCATTTAACTCTTAGTACTGTTCAATTTTGTTTTATTCTTCCTCTCATAAGCAATAATGATCTGTATGTTCACAAGTTTAGTATCAGGTATACCTCTCACCTTGTCTTCATTCTTCCCTTTTACCTTTTGGGGCAGGGACAAAAGCCTGAGAAGGAAGATGAAGTGGGAGCTGTAGTTCAACACGCTCTTCCAAGGGTCATGTCACCTCCAGAGGCTATTGCCAACATCACTTATCAGAGCATTGAGTGTCACTGAACTTAAATCTGAACCTGAAAAAAAGATGATCAAAAAGTAGAATGTGGTACTATAAGTACAGCGCTTGCTACTCTGTACAGAAACAAAATGTTTGGCAGATGAATTAGAAAAGGCAGAACAAACCCTTCCACCTTGGCTCAGCTCTTAGTACTAATCTCAGAGTGAGTCACCCCAAGAAACAAATACTTTATCTGTGAAAACACAAAGGAAATACTCCACCCACTGATGCTTTGATCCAACAAGAACATTTTATATTGGCAGTTTTTAATGCTCTCCCGTAAAAGTCGCTCGTAATTGCTGCTTTGGCCCAAGTGCTGCACATGCAGTTACACTGCCATGACCTGGGTGAGCGCTGCGGCTTTCAGAGGAGCTTCTCCAGGGTGACCAAGGGCAGCATCTTCTGGATACAACGCTATGTTTTTACCTCCTGTGTTTTCCTCTGGCAGAGCAAGTTTGGTAATACCTACCCTTCCTGATCTGAGATTTGGTTTGCCGAGTTTCCTTTTCCAGAACCGGAAGTCAGAGCTACTAAAAAAAAGCTATTAAAAAAAAAAAACTTTAATTCTCAATTTCATGAAATAAAATTTCTGATGCTCTGAAGCCCAGAGGACAAAAAGCATAAATATTTAAAATGGAGCCATCTTGTTTCAGTTACTACTTCTAGAGTGATTCCCAATTTCAGTACAGTTTTCATAAACTGATGCAATACTGTAAACTCATAACGCAAAATGTGGCTTGAAATTGTAATATTCCTGTACTAGGATGCATTTTAGATCACTTCTTTCAAATTTATTTCCTTCATTGCAGTTCATAACTTACTGTGCAATGAGGGGATACAGGAATTCAACAGCACTAACCATGTTCCATTTATCTTTGCAATCATGATGTAAATAGTCCATATGAAGACAAACAGGTCATCACATGCACTCATAAAACAGAGCAAATAAAACTTGCAAGGGAACCTGCACAGTCTTTTCAGACAAAATTCCTGATTAAGCCTCTGAAGATAAGGCCCAAAACAAACTTCCTCTTGCCCCCTCACCTTTAAAAAAAAAAAAAAAAAAAAAAAAAAGAGAGAGAGAAACCTGTAGCACCATTATTAATTGAATAAAAGAAGGTTAGATCTTATTATTATATAGATTATATAGATCTTATTATTATTATATCTTATTATATCAAGCTCAAACTAATGCTCTGCAAATCCTTCCCATCTTGGCTGAAGCAGAGCTTTAACAAAATTATTGGATCAGCTCATATCAGAGCCCAACACTATAGAACAAGGATCCATTTCCAAGTCACACACAACATGCATGCTTTTGATCTGAAAGTTTCACTGACTTCATCTGCCAGTCCCTCATGACAGCAATGTGGAAGATGGAATATTTCAAAATTAATAATTTGGAAATTCTCTCCCAGGACTTAGAAGTTTGAAATCAGCATCTTCAGGTTTCTCTCCCAAAAAAGAAACCCTAGAAATCTTTTCAGCTTGCCTATACACAAAAGTTGCAACTTGCCCCTCAAAACACAACAGTTACCTACACTTGCAGGGAAAGTACTGGCTGAAAAACTGCTATAGGCTAGAAAATTACAAAAAGCAGCAAGGCAAAGCTTCCTAGCCTTGTGTTTTGCATTTCTGGTGTTACCTGCCGTCCTCCTTACCCCTTCCTCTCCAGCCCATCCCCTCCCTCCTCTTCCCCCCCATCCCTCCAAAAGATAATGAATAAAAATTGTGTGACCTTGCCCACAAAAGGAACTCAGCTATATTTCTTAATACACCATCTTGGCAGGCTCATGGTGGGAGAGCAGACAACATTTTTGCCTTCAAACCCAGCAGGCTGTGATCTTGCCCGCAGCACACCTATATCCGTATTTCCCGGTTACTGTGAGCACCAGGAGAACATCCCATGCAGAGCAGGGTGCTCAACCAACACCTCGAGGGTTCTCAATGCAAACAGCCTCCTCCCCAGGACATCAGTACTGAGCATTGCTCCCAGAGGCTGGTTCCCATCCTGCTAGATGAGCAGCCTCCATCCTGCCTTAAATTCCACCTTCTCCTATCCCCTCCTCCCCAACAGGGCATCACCTGTACAGTTGCATTGGCAGAGCCCAGGAGGACGCTGACAAACCATGGCCACCAACATTTCTGCTCCAGATATCAGCAGCTACATAAAAAGGAACTGGCACATTGCACCGTTTCCCATACCTGCCACGAGCCAACACGTCTGCAGAACTGCTCAGGCGGGACTGAGGCTGGGAGAGGTTCTGGACATCCCAGAAGAGGGCAAGATGATGAAAGGTGGAAAGCTCTGAGAATATTCTGTTGAGAATAATGTTTTCTTATTACTATATATATATGTTTTTCCTTCTTTTCTTTCCTGAAAGGAGAAAAGTATAAGCGAACTAGTCTGGAAAAGCTCTATCCCCACTGCTCAACAGCATCCTGAAGTACCTCAAGGTTGATGCCAGGGCTCTGCCATCCCTTGCCTTTGCTAGCAAGATGCAGGGAATGAGTGCACCACATGCAGTGCTGAGTGTCTCGAGGGAAAGCAAGCAAAAAGAGGGTGAAGTACTTCTAATGTCATACAGCTATAGCTTTAGAAATATGCAGCAACCTTGGGAAAGTGAATGCTGCCAACCCCCCACAACAGTAATACATGAAGTTAATGCATTTTCCACCCACTGCTGCAATTAATAAAGGCTGCTTGTAGACACACAGGCTAAACGCCCTGTTACAACATTTCTCCAGGCAGCCACTGCTCTACAAATAACAAATCTTGCCCAGTCACAGTCAGCCAGTTATGGACATTTGCCAGAGGCATTAAAAAAAAAAGAAATTAGGCTCACCTCTCCTACACCAAACAGCCCATCTGCTGAGCAATGTCACAGCACATTCATATATAATATATGTTATTACTAAGAACGTATCATTGAATTCCAGTAAGCTTTCCTAGCATCCACAGCATCAGAAAGGCTGCTCGGCTAAATCTTAGCTCATATCACAATGCCCAAAGGCACCAAGTCTGATGAACTCTGACAATACACAAGAAAGCCATATCGGTAGGTAGACTCAGGAACTTGTTGTTCATCAGTGAACTTCTCTCTTTATGGGTGACTTTTTTCTCATTATAGATGGAAGCGACTTCCCACATACCAAGCTCTGCAGGGCACCCTGCTGACAGATAACTGGAAATTTGTTAATATAGTCATGTTTTTCCTGACTATTGCTTTGTCTACAGATGCTGAATTTGGTACCAGCACTATATCTGCTGTCACTGCTGTTCTCAGAATTGAATCAAAGTGGAAAAGGTACATAAAAGTGTCTATAGAAGTGCAGTCCAAAACAAATTTCCAGTCTACAGCCAGTTGGCCACAAAACAACATAAGATACAAATATTTGAAAAAGAGGAAGGAATCAAGGTAGAAGACCCAGTATCTTGAGATGCTGGAAAAACAATTCATTCATTGCTGCATATAAGCCACAAGGAAGGTCCCTATATCTATAAATTTTGAATAATGATTGTAAAATCCTCTAGAAAAGATCTAGAGTTCATATTCATACATATAAGGTATAGTAAAGAAACAGTGACCCAAAGACTACATAGTTTTCAGGACTGAGTAGTACCCAAGACAGAAGAGATTCACACACACCAAGAATGGCTCCTGAGCTACAGGGGCAAGCACACTCTGCCCTTTCCCTTGCTACCTTCAGGCTAACAAGCACTAAAATGAGCAGTTAATGGGATTGTTATCCAAGACAACTACACCTGCAGAACGTTCAAGGTGCCACTGATCACAGTTTCCAAATGAAATGATGCTTCTTGGCTTTGTAAGCAAAGACATTTCACAGGCTCTTGTAATGCACAGCCCCAACATTCAACAGTGCTTACAAGCTATCTTACTTCGTGGGTCTGAAAAGACAGAACAAGTGATTTTAGTCTTTCTGAGAAAGAAATCAAACAGAACTAAATTCCTGTATTCCAGACCTGCCTTGGTTCCCTCTAGCAGAAATTAAAATGGCAGCAACTTGTCACTTTGCCATCCTCACATCTTACCTGATTCCTCATGCCAGAAATGTAGCAGCACAAACCTTTTAGATTGCTGAAAAAGCTTCTTTCCCAGGAGTTATGCTAGTGCACATTCAAATGAGAATGCTGAACACAGGCCATGTTTGCGGTGAAGAGAGAAATGTAAGTGCTTTAAACCAAAGCACAGAATGCTTGTGCTTTGATTTAAAATTCATATATAAATAGATTTTTAATTTGTGAAAGCCCTTGACAAGATGCAACATGACCCACTAAAATTGTTCCTAGACTTCAGTGGTGAAATTCTGATTAAGATAATTCCCATGCTGCATTAAATTTCAGTGCAATTTTGACTGTGGTCTTCCAACACAGCCAGCATCTCAGCACATTATCCAGGAAATATAGTAGATATAAGTCACAGTCACTACTGACATGAAAAGTAAAAAGGAAAGTTCTTCTCACAAAATAGCCATTGAAAATGAAATATTGTTCATAAAATTCCACCAGTTTTTCTCTTATACGCATATTATATTGAGTCTTACAAATAATTGGATGATTGTTCTATATGGATTAAATATATTTAAGGCTTGATTGAAGTTTTAGAGAACTAAATAGGCTTGGTTTTAACCAACCATACAGTAAAAGAAGATAGTGCTCACACTTCCCTTACCTATCCTCCTTACTCCTCCTTCAGGATGAATACCTCCTTCTGGAGGAATTCCTAATATATTGGCACTCCCACTACTTACACTATTAATGCTTGATTAGTGTTTGAAATTGTTAACCATGCACCTAATCCCTATATTGAGAACATCATCTTCTGAAATGATGACTCTTGCCCTGAAAAAAGCATGTTGTTTTCTCATAAGAAGCAGGATAGCTTCTGTAAGCAATTCTTGTTCTTTGGAAAGGTGAACTTGAATAAGTATGTAGAGGTTGGGGTGGGGGGGGCACACGGTGGGGCATATTTAAGGCAAAATGAGCTCTCTAACTATCCCTCATTTCTGACCCTTATGGGTCTGCCTATAACAATCAAGGATAGAGCAGAAAACACACCTCCCCCCCTGCCCCGCTTCCCGTCTCTCCTTAAACACTGCTAAGTTTTGGTGCAAAATGCTCTTCAAAACTGAAAAGGCTCTTTCTCTTGGCTAGAAGAAGCTACAAGAAACTTAGCACTTTGCCCTTAATGACAAGAGGCTTACTTCATCTCACCAAAAATACTGAAATGTGACAAATGGCCTGAATGAGGGAGAATAGCAAAAGATGCCCAGACATGGGATAGATAAACTGTTTGCCCTCATCAAAGAAGAGAAATGGCTTAAAGAAACATGGCAATATTAGAAGAGAAAGGGGGGATAAATTAATACCACTTTAGAGAGGAGCCCTTATGATTAGATGCTGCCCTGCAAGCCTTCATTTGGCTTTTCTGCTTCCTTTTGCTCAAATGAAAAATCCTGACAATCCTTTCCAGGTTCACAGTGTGAGTTTCCCTTCAACACCCATGGTCACGATACCCTTCTCATGCCCTCTGACCACCTCTCCTCTAAGCCTAGAAGCATACTAGGAATCACACACTCCCCTTCTCCATTTTCCACCCTTGAAAAGTCATCAAGTTTCCAGGATATTTCAGTATTTAAATATTATTTCTCCTGTAAAATTAAAGCCTCTGTCCTTCAGCAGTTAAACTATGCAAGAGCAGTAGGAAGCTGAGAGTCCACTTAGAGGTCTCCCCTGTACCCAAGGAGACTAAAATAATCAGGTTTTATTACAACTTTGAGATAACATAATACAACAAAGACTGAGCTTGCTGGCATTTGATCAACACCAAGGTGACTTACCTTTTCAATGTGGTCCACTGCCCTTCTGACCAATAAGGCCAATACAAAGGCTAGAGAAAAACAGGTACTCAGAGCAGTTTCAGCATGGACTTAAATGCATCTCTGGACCAATGGGGAGAGGGTGCATGGGTGGAGGCTCCCAGATATGGTGGAGGTCCCAGGTGGAGGTGTTTATGGTCATTAAGGCTCTAATGGACTCAGAGACCTGACAAAGACTCCCTGTTCCTATGTTCTCCCTTGGAGAGGGATTTTTGCCATGAGCAGAAAATGCTGTTCAAATTGTGCCATCAGAGGGTGGTTTGCCTCTCAGAGCCTGACCTGCTACCTGTACAAGGACTTGCATAAGCAGAGTTTGGGTCTGGGATCAGGAAATTAATGCTTAAATAAAAATGAATTTGTTTCACATCTGTCACTCTCATCACACTCCACATACTCATAGAGGGAAAGGATGGCTCATGTATAACTTTTTCTTAGAAAAAGACAAGGTCTGTGTTCACAAGAAGGTGGGATTAACTCCTCTTTCTTTACTCCACTTTTATCCACTACATATTTCCTTTCTAGATTTACATACAAAGTCCACATGTTCTAGACATCATCTTGGTCTGAGTTACCAGTTTATAAGTACTGTTCCAGCAAGTATAGGATGAAATACAAACAAGTTCATTACTTACATTGTATGTTCCCAACACACTGAATAAACAAGGTTCTCTTGTTCCCAGCTGAACCAGTCTAATTAATAGACCTCTTTATATTTACTCTTGTTTTATTAATCAGATAGATCAAGCCACACCAGCCTAAAGTCACACACTGAGCACACCCTTTCACTGAGTGTGTGAAGTCTTTATACACAGCCAACTTTGCTTTATTTTACACAGCCCTGATAGGTACAGTCTGATTATATCTATGATCAGCCACATCCATACGTAGAGCCAAGCAAGACCCTTCTGATGGGCTGAGAAACAGAAGTCTCTTCTTCCTGGATATTGCACAGTTTGTCTTCCTCCTTTCACCGAGGCAATGGGAAGTGGTGTCATCAGAGCAGTGACCTTGTCCTCTTCCCACAGCAAGCTAGGCAGATGCTTTAGGTCCATGTTCAGGGCTTTAAGAAGATTATTATTTCTTCCAAAATTAAACTGCAACTCTGGCTTCAGATAAAATATTTAAAATTTTGTAATCATGCAAATATTGCATTTATTAGCAAACAAATCTCACCAAGAATGTTTTGAAAGATGCACCTAGTGTATATGTTCATACACTAACAATTCACACTTCATCAGGCTGCCTGGCATAGCCACAAGTGGGAATGTTCAACGCAGCCACAACTCCAATATAGTATCTCTTCAGCATCGATCTCAAAGCAAGTGTTTACAGAAAGATGCTACCTTTCTGACATATCTATCTTCACTGAAAGACCTGATAAATCTTGTAAGTCTCCCAAGTATTTTTTGATTGATAGTCCCTGTTATCCTGTTCAGAAAGCACAAAGATGTCAGAGAAGACTGGCGAGCGCTGTTGTGTACTCTTCAGCTGAGAGATGGCTGCTCATGTGTTTGCTCAAGGCAACAGGGAGCATGATACAATCCACACATTCCTGAAAGGATGCATCTTGAAATCGAGACAGTCAGCAACAATGCAGAAAGAAATTACTGGAACCGGTTCCAGGACACACAAAGCCAGTGTTCAGCATGTAGTGAGGCAAACTCCTTCAAAACAAATACAAGTTTGCATTCATCTGGATCGTGTTAGAAGAAAAGAGTTTCTAACTAAAAGTGGTTTTGCCATCTTGGCAGGTTTCCTCTGAAAAGCAAAGAAAAAGATACCTTTTTTGGTGTCATCTACATTTTAAATGAAGGTCCATTGTGTGAGCAATTATTATATATTTTAAGATCTTTCATTTGCAATTTCTCAAAGGAAATAAATTAGGGAAAGCAGAAGGCTGCTCTTCACAAGCAAGGACCAGAAAACACAAAAGGAATCACCAGGGCTAACAAAGTACTGGGGCAAGGCCACGTAACTCCAGCATCAGCAGGTCTGACACTGGGAAGAGGTCTCTAGTCTTGCATCATGGAGTTAAAAAGCTACATTGATAAAGAATTCCAAATACTTGCATTCAAAGGACAAATGCCAAAAATAAACCCTAGGATCTCCAGGCTCTGGACCTTGGTAGAGTCTGGACTGAAAAGATTCACTACTCATCCCAGACCGCAAGCAACAGCCGCAAACTGGGCCTATGAGCTTGGATTCAGAGCCAACAGTAGAGGCCAGAAATTGTAGGTGGCCTGTTTTGAAGGAAACATTTTCCCCAGTACTGCCACGTTAACAGTCTGTTGTTGAGTCAGATAGAAAGAAGCCTCCTTCCCTTCCTGCCATCTCGCAGCCTGAATTTTCTCTCTTGGCGTGGTCACTGTGGCCTGCACGCCCTGACTCCAGAGCTGACTGTCTGCTTCATTCATGCTATAGATTTGAGCTGTCAAGAACCATCTGAAATTAAATTAAACTGAAAAGGGGACAAGTTTGCTGACTATATGGAGCTTTTATAACTTCAGCAACAACTTAAGTTGTTTTTTTTTTCTCTTTTCTCCCTCCCTGGACACATGAGCCATTCCAGAACTTGAATTTGAATACATGATTCTCACATACATTTATTTAGTTAGCAGTGGCATTCCTATTTTTTATAGCCTTGAGTTTTTAACTTTCTTGTTAGCAACATTAACAAGGTTTACAGCATATAAAGTGAGCTGTGGCATTTAAAAAATGTTGGTATAATGTAACACCAGCTTTTTTTATATACATGTTCAATGGAAAACTCCTACTGACAGGCAGAATGCATTTCTATGTCTGGGCAAGTTTATAGATTGTGTTCCCACCTCTGGGCCACAAGGTCACAAATTTGTTTCTGATTCTATTAAGGAAACACTCAACAATGGTAAGTTTGTGTGCTTTTTTCTTCTGTTTTTTCTTTTTTTTTTTTTCCTTTTATGAGAGGGGACTGTTTTATGTGATCCAAGATCTTAAAGATACTCCAAGGAATCTCTGTTGAATGCTGGGCTTTTCACCCCTATGCCCTCACCAAATAACGCTGGCTGCCGGCTTGAGAAGCTTTGTCCAGCAGTTAGATAAAACAGAAGAGTTTGAGGAATCCTGACACAACTGAAAAAAGCACTGGCAACATCTCTCTCATTTCCTCACGTGTAGATACGACATTCAGTGGGGTTTCACAGGAGTGTCATTTGGCTCTGCATCAGAGGATGTACAGCAAATAAAGATTCACAAGGCCTGTGCGCAGTTCCTATTTCCACAGCATACCCTCTCTGTGACTCTAAGCACCTCACCAAGCCCTCCATGTCTCTGGAATGCAGAAACAAACTTTCTTCTTGCCTGATTCATCTCCTTTGCATGGTTTTATTGCAAGATACCTACCTCAGTGAAGGCCTTTGTACATCTTAGGTAAACACATTGAATTCATTGCAAGGTCAAAAGAAAAGGTGAATATTGTTGAGATGACACGTATTCCTTTATGAGATACCAATCTTATTCTTTCTGAGAATTAATTCAGCTAAAGATTTTCTCCTTTATGCCCTGTGATGGCTCTAGCTGCAGCTTCCTCACCATAAGTAGTTACTCGATGATCCTCAGGCCAACTTGAAAGAGGGGAGGCCCAAGCCATCATTGACCTGAAATAACTTCATGCTGGAGCACCACATGCTCTGGGACATTATGGCAACAAATACATAGACTGTTGGCTTAAGAAACAAGTAGGGGACAACAGAAAGGCAGAGATGATGGGGTAAAATGAAGAGTTCAACTGGGAGAGAACCAGCACTTAGGGGAAGGAGGGAGGGAGGAGAAGCTCACATCTCTGTTGAAACAATTTCAGAATCGCATCTTACTGTCTGTAAGGCAATAACGAAAGCACAGATGGGCAAGAAGCACAGCTCTTTTTGTGAGACATTTGGGTTACTGGATTAAGGGGTTACGAGTAGGTATCACAGGCCTCTCTTGTGAAAGGAAACCAGCCAGAAGAAAGCAAGGGGTCAGAATTTCTAGGCTAGGGAAAAGAGTGATGATGTTGCAACAAAGCACAGGAAAGAGAAATTGGCCGCAGGGTCTGACAGGAGGCCTTGTAGCTGCACTGGAGGACTCCAGGTCTATTCTCTTTCTAATTTCCTTATGCCCCAAGGAAGCTCGTGGTGAAAATTTGCTTCAATTTATGGAGGGGACTGGAAGAATGAGGGCCAGACTGTGACTGAGCATCTGGCAATGTGAAAGAGGGTTCAAAGGAGAGGAAATGGCTTGTGCAAGGTTTGAAGTGCTGTTCTGCACTGAAAATTGACTGGTGCAATGAGTGTTATTACTTCCACTTCCACTGCCAGCTACTACAGGGAGATGTTTTTGAAAAGTGCCAGTCCAAGAAACTCTCTCAAGCTCAGACCCAGTACGGCTCTCTAACAGCCATCTCTGTCACACATATTCTGGTGGACAAATGAGGTCCTACTAAGAGACCAACTGTGCAGTGATACCTGCTTTAGATGCTCTCCTCCATGACATGGGATATGGATGGGTTTGGACATCAATGACTGATCGAGAAGTGGCAGCAACCCTGACAACACAAAAACAGGGAGGGGAATTGCTCTTGTTCAGAGATGCCATGGTCCTGGTCCTGGTCCTGGCTGTCTGCAGGAGCAAGGACCCTCGGGTCCAGCGCAGCCCTCTGCATGGAGCAGCCCGACTCCCTCTGCTCCCTGACTCTGAGTGCGGGAAACACAACACATGAAAAAGTACCATAGTATAGAGGGGCTTTCTGAAGAAATTACATAATTTAAATCTTACTGCAGAATCTATACCACAAATAAGTATTTAAACTTTGTAAATAGCAGCAAGCTTACTAAAGGATCAAATAAACACAATAATAATTTTGCTGTCCTTGTTTGGGCCTTCGGCTACTTAAAGGTATTATGACAATACACATAAAACTATTGCTAAACAGTACTGCTCAGAGGAGGCACTTCTTTCTCCTCTGAGGAGGAAGACAAAAACAAAAAAAAAGTATTTTTGTTTTTCTATGCTGTATTTGATTACCTTATAGATGATGGTTTATGATCATCATGCAACACCTTTTCTGAAGCAGGCTGCAATCTGTCTTGCTTTTCTTAAGACTGGAAACTTTTCTTTTGGCCTTAAAAAAAGTTCGTAATCAGCTGCAGTTTAAGGAAAAAAATCCCATACAAACTCCTTCGAAGTCCATCTACAGGTTAGCAGTAGGTATCTCCCTACAAAGCACAGGCAATTCTCTACTAAAGCAATCTACCTGACTTACTGTTGTTTCCATCCATTTGGGTACTGTTATAAATCACTCCGGCAGTCTACAGCATCAATTCTGTGGGAACAAATGTATTTTTAATGAGTTTGCATATTTATCAGAAAAGAATTTTAAAGGGTCAGGGCAGCCTGTCCACAAGAGACATGATTAATAAACATGGTATGATCAATTGCTTTGCACTGTGTTCAGGCTTTCTGTTCCATTAAATAATACAGATACTCAGACTCTTCTGGAATTGAGGATGATATACGCTCAAGGCAATGGGGAGTCTTTCTTTTTTGCAGTATCTGTTGGTATCATGATGCCAAGAAATAAGTTAATCAGAATTTTCTGTATAGAGAGTGGATACTTACCTTCCACATTTACCCTTCCCTACAAACGTCATTTGTGAGATGGTTTTATTCCTCTGTAAGAATAAAACACTTTAAAGCACTTTTTCCTCACACTTCTCCACCAAGGTTTTTTCCCTCACAGAATATTATTCATGTGCGAAATTAGTACTCAAATAACAAAGGTACAGTGTCAAATAATGAAACTAATTTTGCTCCGGCAGACTCCCTGCAAAGCCATATTTATGCAATGGCACTAAAAGACGAGAGCCTGTTCCTGGGAGAGAGGGGAGAGCACCCCAAACCACCGTGCACATCGGGTTTGGTGTGGAGCCATGCACCTCCTCAGCACACTCTGCAAACACTGCAGAAGTGGCTCTGTTTACCAAAAGTACAGTAGCAGATCTTGAGCACGTCTTGAGCTAGATCCTCGGTGGGTATAAATCAAATTAACAGCACTGAAATCAATCCAGCTGCTGCTATTTACACCAGATGAGCCTGTTTCCCTTTGCACATGTGTCATGCCTAATATGAGACTCCTGGAGTGCCACAGTCCTAACTCCGACATCTTCCTGTGCCCAACCACCATCATATCCCGGTTCAACCAGCCCTCCCTGGAGCTGCCCCTGCCCTTTGGGCCTTCCTCTTCTCTCCTTCCATTCCTCCTTTCCTTTTTTTTTCTCCCAGAACTGCTGTTGTTCAACATTTTGGCTAGGAGACCAGCTCTCCACACTGAAAACATCAAAGCATATCTCTGGCTAGATCTCATCCCAACCCTCGAAGTTTGTTGACTTGGAAAGCAAATAACTAATAAGGCAGCATGCCATTGTTTTCTGTTTATTATAATGGAAATAAATTGTTGGCTCCAAATCAGGCACTGATTGTTCCTTTGATATCCCTGCCAGGAAGGAAAATAAAATGACTTTAAAAATCACCTTTCACAGGGAACGCCATGGGCATTTGAAAGACGAAACTTTTGCCATGTCAAAGGCTCTACCAGAAGCGCCAAACACTAGAACAAAACTCCAAATTCTCCCCTATAAAGAAAAAAACAAAAAAGAAAGAAAAAAGAAAGATAGTGAGAGTAGAAGAATTGGCTGGCATGACACAGAGGTCCAGGAGCATGGCAGCCCTTCCTGAAGAAGATGGAACACAACCTTTAGTCTTATTTTTTCCCAGAAAGCACAGGAGGGCTGAATGAATTACTTCCTGGAAGGTCTTGAGCTGTTAATAAGAGACTTCATTAAAAAATAAAAAAAGGCATAGGAGATGCTTTGCCTCAGAACTTGAACCACCCATAAAGCTTACTTGGGTGGGTTTGTTTCTCTTAAGCTTCACAAAGAGGCAATTTCATATCACCCACGAATGCCTTCTCAGCATTTTAGCATCATCCCTGTAGAGGATGCTTGAATTTCTCCCAGGCTGCTACCGCCCCTAGCTAATGAAGGAGTACGTTGCACATCAGCCCCGCTGCTACATGTATAGAGCTTCCTCATTACGATTTGTAGTTGGATCCAGATCTTAAGCAATGCAGAGCACAGCAGTGTTTGGATTTCATGACTTGCTGCAGTTTGATTTGGCTCAGAGAGGGGGATAAAGCTGTGTGCCAGATTCAGATCTCCATCCAAACCTGGATTTTGTGTTTCAGCTACCAAACTTCATCATGGTTTGGCGTAGTCATGCTCTCACCTGCTCAAGCCATGTGGAGAACACCTGTGATTTCCTGGAAGCGCAGAAGATTGTGCTGTGAGAAACTACTCATGCAAAAGCCAGCTCATGAGGCACAGACGCCTCCAAATGCTATAGGCATTTCAGCAAGCTAGGAGACCAGAACCACTAAAACTTACTTATACTAACCAAAGACAAAAAAAAAAAAAAAAGGAAACAAGAAAAGAAAAGCTCTCAAAACCTGATAGCTTTACGCCTTTCTTTGTAGCCAGTACTGCTGGGAAACAACACAATATTCTTATCCACAGGGACTCAAATGCACAGCAGCAGCATGATCTGAGAGTAACTTGGGACAGCTACGTAACTCTATCACTTTCCACAACAGTCTGTTTTTCAAAGAGTCTATCATGCTACCTATAGAGAGAGGTCTTCAATACCCGTTATGAAAGAACTTTTTCCAAAAATCAAAACAATATCCCTAGGATAGGATATAGGCAGAAGGTCTATGTGGCTATGCAAACAGTGGCCACATTGCTATGTGGCAAGCAGTGCATCACTCTAAGTGCATCTTTTTTCTGCAAAGCAGTTAAGCATGTTGTTAACTTCAAGGATGTAGCTACATCCCACTGAAATCAAAATGGGGCAATATATCTGAAATTAAAATGGGGTAATATAGCTGATACCTCATAAAGTGCTTGAGGCATAGGTACTTTTCTGAATAGAATAGGTTGAAGAGCTCACACCAAAGTGCCCTGGGGTTAAGTAGAGACTTCCCATTAGCTTCAGGGAGCACTCAGTTAATGCCTGTTTTTCAAATGTATTCATAGCTTATAATGGGATACTTAGAAAAAGGAAGGACTTTCTCCCCCAGCTAATATCACCTCTTCTAAACTATTTCTGAAAATTGAGAGTGTGATTACTGACTTGTAAGCACTTGATGATCACACTTTGGTTTGAACTTTTACGAGTGTACGTAGGTTTGCTAACTCTAGCACTGCCCAGCAATTTATTTCCCAGCTGGGCTGTGAAAGTCTTCTGGAAGAAGAAAAACAGTGTCTAAAGGCTTGCTGTGCAAACCAATGATTATGCTAGTTGGACTTCTGCATTTACATTCTTGGAAACTAGTAATTTTCAGAGAAGAGACAGAATTTACTTTTCTAATGAAAGTAAATCTTTTTCTTTAACCCAGAAGTAACATTTGTCTGCCAACAAATGTCTACCGTGAAGCTCTCTCTAGCAATCTGGTGGGTGCTGTGGGACCAGACAGCCTGACTCTTCCTTGCTGTTTGAATGCCCAAGCAGTGTCTTTTGGTGGGGAGGTACCGCTGCAGCTGTGAATCGCTCAATGCACATTGATCTGTCCTGTCTGAGAAGACAAAAGTAAATGTCAGACCTGAAAATCCACAGTCAGCGTTGGTAGTCTGGTGTGTAAACGTGATATTTACAGGCCCTCCTTGGAGGGCATGGTAAAGTTATACTGTGGCTTGCAAAACTGTTATTAAACAACATTTGTGCTTCTACAGCTGATGTGGCCTGTACACAATCCACCAGCAAGTTATTGGGAACACTAAAATGCAAAGGAAGGTCTTTATTGTTAAGTCTACTTCTGTTCTTTTTTTTAAAAAAAAATCTCTCTGGCAATTTCTACGAAACTTTAGGAAACTGATTACTGAGGAGTCACTTCCTGGACACAGCCCAGTTGAGACCAGTAACTCATGTTAAAGTTATCTTGGTTTAACTTTAAAGCAGTATTTCCCTAAGGACCTCTCGATGCTGGAATGAACGATGCATCTCTGCCTTCTGTGAGAGTCTGGATTATTTTTAATCTTCTGGACATGTTACAAAGATCAATTTATAGTCTCCTAGAGATGGTAAGGACAAGGTTTTGGGAGCGGACAAGAAGTGGGTTGGCTGTTCTTGATTAGTGAATGTTGTTATTTCTAAAAAGAAAGAGAACTTTCCAGGGCAAATACTTCATTTTCTGGTCTTGCTTGCTTTATTTTGAAGAAAATGTTGCACAAGTGTAAACTGGCACAGATCCACACAATCCACGTCTCTTTTTTGATCAATACATGATGAATTATACAAAACGCTCACAACGCTCTAAAAAAATGCAGGTGATGATGTAAAAAAGCTTTCATTTACTTTCACCATTTGACAACTTGAAAGATATTACGGTGACTTATCCCTGTGGTTTTATTCCCAGATTATATTACTGTAAGATGTAACAGAGACCGTAATCTTGAGCAATTCAAGTAATTTTCACCTCCAGGATAATGACAACGATTTTAAATGACTTCCACTGAAAACAACAGGAGAACTAGAGCTGGAACAAATCCATAGTACACCCATATGTGCATCCCATAATATCCAGAAATATGTTTTTAAATTCCCTGTTTGTTCAGGTTGCAAACTCATCAGAATATTTGCCAGAAGTCACCACAGAAATAGAGCAGTGACATTCACACTGAATCTGTATAAATTTCAAAAGTCATAAAGAACAGTACGTAGAATTTTTTCCACTTCTTAAATCCTACTTAAGCCTTACCTAGGAAAGCACAGTTCCTAACACTTACAAGAAACTCAGTACAATTGTTTCCCTAATGCTAGCAGATGAAAAGCAACAATGGCAGCGTCTTGTATGATTTCCAAACTAAAGAAGCAAATGGCCCAGGTTTGACGGAAGTGTCACAAACCCTTTTCATACACTTGTATTAATTTCAAACTCTTGTGTAAAATACTTTTCCAGCATTTTGTTTGTTTTACACAACCTTTGCCATGATTACTCTCTCACCTCTGTAAATTCTTCTGTGATTTATTTTTATTTTTTGTATAGACCAGATCTTTTTTAAGCCCATTCCACCACGATCCCATGGAAATGCCAATGTAGAGACACACCCATAGCAGGAAGATCTACTGCAAGTGCAAGACATGCTAAAGACTTGAAAAAACATATATACAAAGAAGAAAAGTGACATATTCAAAACCACAGGAAGAGGTGGGAGCAGAATCAAGATCTACAAACTTCCTCTCCCTGGTCTTATCTATATTGCTGCTTCTTGAATTTAATCTTAAATCTTCACAATTCATAGTCTTTCCCAGACATCTTTTATCCCATGGTTAGCACTCTTTAATGCTAAATGTTTGGATATCAAAATAAATATCCATGTTACAGACCGTTATCTACCATCAGTGAAATGGTGACATTCCTATTCCCTGAACACCTGCAAAGCCTTCATTTTGCTTCTTCAGCAAAATAGATGTGACCTTTTCTTCCCCGTCTCCTGGCATTTCTCTTCTTGGGGCCCCTGTGCCTTTCTTGGCCTGCCTTAGGCTACTACTCTCAAATCATAAGACAGATGGATTTTCAATATGAATTTCATGGTTAGTAGTACCCCCTTCCTAATAAAATTCTGCAGATTTCTGCAGTAATTTTACTTTCAGAGTTGTCAAAAGTATGCTAAAGTCAGGGTTGTTACATGTGGACACAATTTAAATGGATAACAATTCAACTGGGAGTAATGTTTTATAAAGGCAGTGTTTTACTGCGATATGGTACAGTCCAGGATGGGAAACTCCTACAAATATGTGGGTATTCTCCTGTGGAGCTCAGCACAGTCTTAGCCCACTAACAGTAATAAATAACCCTCCATCTTCAAACTGTCTTCTAGCAGCTCAGCTATCACTAGTCCCTTTTAATTCTTTCTCTGCCTCCTCTAACAAGAGCACTAGGTAACTGACTCCAGAAAGCTTTTTCTAAACTGTTTCCTTACACATCTCACAGACTGGACACGTGTGTCTGCAGCCAACAAGCAGGAGCAGACTTGATATAATCTAATTACATCACTAAGTGAAATTAAGTGAAAAACCTTCTCCATGAGCTGACACATCAGGTCAGATGCTTGCTGTTCTCTACCAGAGAAATCTTTTTCTCTCCCCATTCACCAGAAAAAATGACCATTCCCTAGAAGCAGGTAGACCCAAACTCCTCTGCTCACCTTCCAAGTCATGCAGGTGCAAGTAAGTGTCAACACACAAACTCCACAGGTTTATTAGCTCCATCCTGCATCCAACACCATGGCATATATATTTGGGTGCTGTAGGGTACAACTCTTAGCCATATGGTTCCCACAAGAAAACTGACCTGCCACTGGGGAAGCTGTTTGGGAGGAATCAACTCAATCAGTTCAGAGGCTTTGCATCAAAGGAACATGTCCAAGAGGCTAGAGATGATGACTGGAGCCTACCTAAACTCAGAAGAGCTTAAGAAATGGATGCAACCCTTTGGGAAATTGCCCAAGAGGAGGATGAGGTGCTAATAAACCTTTATTGCCCTGAGCAGACTCAGCTGAGCCCAGCAGGACCTCCAGGACTGGTGGCTCCATTTCAGCTCAGCCCCATGCCTATGGGCACCCCCTGGACTGTGCTCTGAGGGAGCTGCCTGAAACCCTGTCCCCTGTACCTACCTCAGACCCATGCTGAACACTTGTTTTTTGCTGCTCCCAGGTGGACTCTGCACCTGCCTTGTTCCCTGATCATGTCTGGGGCTGGTGACCGCCTCAGGTCCGAGCTCATCCCATCATGGGGCAGCCTCTCACCTGCTAGCAAGGCTCAAGTACATCATTCACAATGGACGTTTCAGATGCTAGTCAAAACAAGAGCCCTTTTGCCTTCAGTCCTAGCAGTGTTGTTGTTGTTCCTCACTCTATATGTATAAGCTGCCGAGATGGCTGTTCTGTGATTTTCCTTTAAAACATACAGGCTTCATTTTTACCTCTGACAGCAAGCACTGCAGGGCCAGTAAATAACTGGGAAATGCTTTCTATATTCATTTCTTCAATATTTTGGCTTTTCTTTGCTTTTAATTTATTGGGAGGCAGACATTTGAGATATTATGGTGATATTATCAGTCGTTTGCATATTAGAGGATACCAGGAAAATGCCTGAGGAATAGACTTCTTGGGTTTTTGGTTGTGGTTTTTTTTTTTTTTCTTTCTTTTTTTTTTTTTTTACTGTTCTGGTGCAAATTCACTCCATGGTCAGAGCTCTGCTCAAAATAAGGGAAGAAAATACAATGGAAAGTAGTTTCTACATTCTGGTTATGAATCTGTCCTGCTGGCAGAAAGCACAAGCTTCCCCGTTTCATCTTTGATAGTCCTCAAGGATAAGCGTACTGGAGAAATTCTTTGCCAGATCTTATCATATGCTTTTTTCTTTTTCTTTTTCTTTTTTTTTTTTTTTTGCTGAGAACCATCAAGTGTGATTCTGTGAAGGAATAATGCAGATACAGCTGTTGCGTGTCTCCAGTCCTGGTGCATGTGAACACATACAATACAGGTTTCTGCATATATATTTACTGATTGCTAGTAACTTCTGAATGTATCTTTTAATCATGCAATAGCACAGGTTTCTCTCTTCCACTATCTTGCCACTACAGGAAGATATTTTACTAGAAAATGAACTATTTAAGAAATTGAAAGCTTGATTCTTGGCTGCACCGTACATATCCTGACCAACCTTGGACGACTTATCCAGACTACTGTGGTCAATTCCTCATGTGAAAAATGAAAATACTTCCTGTGAATGTTGTTAATCATTCAGATACCACACAGACAGGAGCTCATGCCAGTATCTGTGCAGTCAAAGAAATAAATGTGAAAGAGAAAGTTGACCTTGAAGGCAATCCTTGTGCAGAGATCACAAAGGTTAACCATCCAAATAAACTGTTACCACGCAAGCCTTGTGGTTAGCTTCCCAAAGGAAGCAGCAGCTTTGACACACCTCCTTCTAAGTATGGCCAACTCATGTTAAAGAGGAAAGAAAGGAGCCTTTGAAGATGCACAAATTACTCCTTCCACCAGCGCAAATAGCATTTCTCCATCCTTCCTTCCAGTAGGTATGTGAAACTGTTTTTTGTCCATGGTATTCTATGCACTGTGTAGCGCTTTGGAACAAGACAAATTGTTAACGGAGAGCACATTGTTCAGACTCCCTCAAAACTTTACCAAGCTCAAAGAAAGTGTTAACAGGGCTCTGAGGCTCTTTCAAAGAGAAGATCAACCTGCTGTGGTTAAGCAAAGCAGTGGAACCCAGACAGGCAACCTGCAGAACAGACAGGGTTTCTCACCAGGTCTAGGTGCTATTAATTTGCTAAAAGCAGCTTTGTCTACTTGCTTTCATCACCGCTGATGTGGTAAGGTGAAGGATTTGTTCAGTATAGGTGAACTCCCTCTTCCAAATGTCTCCAGGCCTTTGAGCAATTTCAGTCTTGGGAGTGCTAGTGTATAAGTGTCACAGTGAGTAAGCTTTGAAGGCTGGGAATATTTTTGAGTGTTTTGAATGTTGTTTTAGTATTGTTGGAATGAAATAAGCTGTCGGAGAAGTGTTTTATTATTATTGTCAATGCTTTTATTGTGGATATTTTTTCTAGGGAACCAACAATAAAAGCTGACATACATGTCATATTTAAATTGTGAAAGATAGTATTTTCTGTGAAAATCTGCAGAGGGGTTTGGTCCAGTGGATGGAGTCACAGCTCAGATACTGAGAAGCATCCTTTGACTAAAATATACTCTAATTGAAGATTTTATTTCTACTTTTCATATAAAATCAGAAAATGTGTTAAAAGTTTTGATAGGAAACAATTTTTCATGTAGTAAAGTTAACCTCAAAATTGTCCAGCCTTAGTGCTTAGCCAAAAGAATGGAAAGAAGTTGTCTTTTGCCCTGCTGAGATTCACAGTATCACTTAGATATATGTTATCAATTGAGCAGACCAACCGATAACTTATATATAACCTGTCAGCAAAGCATCAGAAATTGATTATTGCTGAGATAAGGGATTAGTACTAAAGAACTCATCATCTGATAAGGGCATGATATTCTTGGAGCTGAGCTGCCAGAAATGAAGGTAAAAAAACCCTGTGGTTTCATTGTTCTAAAGCTACTGGTTATTGCTTATGGTTACCTTTGGACACTTTCTCTTTGGTATTATAAAATACCCCCAAAGCAATCTCTCACTATGATGTGCTTAGTCAGCTGGTACCCAGGGCCCTTCTCCAGATTTATCACCTGGAACATAGAAAAAGGCCTATGCAAAGCTACAGGGAGGAAGGATAAAGGAGACAAACAAGGAAATGCCAATTAAGATTAGCAAGATAATAACTGGGTGACTGGCTTGGCAGACGTGTTTCCTTTTACATTTTCTGTGTAGTTCATTTCTGTGAAATGAATACAGTGACGCTGGTCTAAATGTTTTCTTTGATGGGAGTTAAGGTGGGGACGCACAAAATGGAAATTTTCATAGAAACTGTCTCTTTCATGCTTTTCAGGGTTTTTTTAATCAACAGTAATTTTTCCTTTGTTCATCACGATGACAGACACACGTATCCCACACCCAACAAAACAAGCTGGGATGTAAATGCCAGCATCTGGGAGGGTTATTGTTGGCCACATAGAAATATTTTCTTGGGGGTGGCACCTGGACTCTTCTCCCTGAAGCATCTGGGCTGCCCAGGAGGATGAGGGGGGCTCAACGTGACTTGAAATGCACTCGCTGAGACACAGGCAGGCAGGAGCTAAGCCCAAGCAGCTTGTGAGACAGGTGCCTAAATTCTCCATACGAGCAGGGGAACTGCAGTTTTTCCTCTCATCTGATCTATGATGTGCAAAACATCATTTCAATAGGGGTTAGGAAGAATACATCTTAAGGATTAAGCAGCTAGATGCCACTGTTTTGCTCACTTAGTTTAGAGAAGATGAGCAAAACTTAGCACATTTTAATTCTGTGCTAAGCAGCACAGCAGTTAAGGTGAAAACTGGCTCTTTTAGCTCCTTTTTTCTCTTTTCATTTATATTTAAACTTCACAGGCTTTTTTTCTGATGCATGTAGGAAGAGACGCAACTATTGAGAGCAGAGAAGCTACAGATGTTAAAGAAAGAAACCCGCAAGGGTCTAGAAGATGGAAAGGCAACTATGCAATAGGCCAGCAGTGCTAACCAAGAGATCTTAGCAGTGGGAGAGAAGCCAGGGGAGAGGCTGGCCAAGTGAAATAAAGGTTGCTTACCATCCGGTTAAGTCATGGAGTTAGGCATAGTGTAACTTTCTTCTGGAAATTTGAGACAGGGACTTGGAGACAAATGGAGATTATTAATGCCCCAGAGAAATCAACGCCCTTTCTCAATGAAGGCTAGAGCACCCTGAATTTTAACACAGTCCTATACAATCTAAGTTTGGAGAGCCCTCCTGCAAGGAAGGCAGATACTTCAGGTCGTTTGTCTTGGTTGCTGCTGTGGATTTTCCCCTTGTGGAGGTGGTGGGACCAGTTCAGGTCCCTTTGAAGAGTGTTTGCTTTGCACATCACTGCCCATCACTGTGGTGGACCTACACGGGGCTAGTCGGAACCAGGTTCAAGAACCAACGGTGAACCAGCACTGACATGCAAGCCCTTGTTGCCCTCCTTTTGGCCAATGCTCTTTGACTCTCTATTCCACACGCAGCAGAAACACCCCTGGACATAATGGGTTTCTCTCTGGGGCACTGCTTGCTTACAAAGCACTGCATGAACATACTAAGTAACAGTGACCTGGGTAGATCTGCTCATGCCAGTAGGTTTTAAGAAAAAAAAAACGTGCTTAAGTGACTTGTTGGAACAGGATCTGCAAGGTTCATCTTGTAAGTTACAATCTGTGACTTCATATTGACCCTAATAGAAGCAACACTTGAATAATTAAAAACACAGGGGTACGGTCGGGCACATTAAAAAAAAAAAAAAAAAGTTTAAAGTGTTTGCTCTGTGAGTGGTAAAAACAGAGCCTCAGTACTTGACTTGGAACATACGCCTGAGGCATACAGTGAAGGGCTAAATAAAGAAACTATGCAATGCATGTATTAATTTAAATAAATCAATGTGGTAATTTGGGATCAGGTGGGATGCTGTAGCTCAAAGAAAAGGACAAAGGGAAATCATTAGTTACACTTTTAATAAATCAATTTGTTAATTAGGGATCAGGTGGGATTTTCCATCATGAGAGAGAGGACAAAGAAAGCTTATTAGTTACATTTTAAATAAATTGGTCTTTTAATTGGTGTGGGCTGCTGCTGCAAATTTAGGGGAGAGCAGAATGGAACAGATATTTAAAACTGCCACTTGAAAATAGGCTTGCAGTGGAAATAAGAAATATTTAATATTTGTTTAGCATTTTTATATTTTTGGCACCCCTTAGTCCAAAACCAGTGAAGTCAAGCTGGAACTGAAGGTGCAAGTAAATAAAGTGAGAAGATCCATAATTTATCCAAGTAAATAAAAACAAAAGGTTGTTTCAGCTTTCTGTGACTCACTAGGTTGGCAAAGTAATTTCAAAACATGAAGGCATTCACAACTACTGACCACCTGGGTCCTTGACTTTTACCTGATCTTGCCACAGGAAGAGAAGTCAACTATAGTGTATGGCAGCTTTTGTAGGTCACCATCATAGCAATATTCACTGTGTGCTGAGCTTTTTTCACTTGTGGCATATCAGGACATCATTTGTGCTGTGCAGATCTCCTTGTACAGGGTCCACTTTTCACTCAGGAAAGGTCTTGCAGCCATGGTGGCCACAACTGGCTTCCACTGAGTCTACACGGATGCTGCTGAGGCTGACATGAATCTATAGCAAGTGTCATGTGGTTGAGGACTTGTGTTGATGCACCACTGGAAAGCAAAACACCCTCATCAGAAAGGGAAATGGGCTGGTTAACAAGGGGGATGTTTGAATGACCGAGTCTGGCAACATTCAGTTTGTTCACGCTTTGATGCTACAGCGAAGGACAGCAATTCAGAGCCACCAGTACATATTAAAGCCTTATAGGAAGCAGAACTGCTGCTGATGGGCAACTGATGCCTCGCAGGACTCCCATCTCCAGAGGGTGCATCTTCCTGAGACGTCTGCCCCTGCACAACGAGATGCACGTGACAATTAGCATCCCAGGAACGCAGCGGCTCATCCGTGTCACCGCCACATCTGCCTCTGCCTAATAGCTGTGCTATATTTGCTCCAAATTTAGAAACTGCCCCCCTCTCAGAGGTCAGAAGATCAAAAGTTCATTTCTCCTTGGGAATTGCTGAAGAGCCCTAGCGCAGGTTGCTGCCCAGTGAGGAAGCAGCAGCTGCTTGCTCACTGCCGCGGTTGTTCCAACACACATGTAAAACCTGAGATCCATCAGCTGCAGCAAGGAATAATAAAGATATTAAGTTTACATTCAGCCTTCAGAAAATTCCCTCAAGGTGTCTGCAGTTTATTTTCTCACCCCAGCGTGAAACTCAGTTTTAATAACATGGCTGCCAAAAGGGTCACTTACCTTATGGGTTAGGTGGACTATCATGGTGGATGCCGTTTCAGCAAAGAAATGGAGCCTAGAGTTTTAATCAGCTATATAAACTAATATAACTTTGCTCAAAATATTTTTGACCCTTCCTTTGCAAGCAGATTCTCAATAACAAAATAGAAAAACACGTGATAGGTATGACTTACAATGACTTACTTTCTGGTAAGAGGGGAGCCATGTGGAGCCCAAACACAGCAGTGTCCTCAGAGGTTCAAAAGTCAGTAGTAAGATTCAGACTGCACTGAAACCTGACCCACAAGGCCTCAGAGAAAGAACATCAAGTTTCCAGATTTTTCAATAAAAACATTAAAGCCATTTTAAGTTTCAAGAATGCAAATAAAAAGCGAAAGATTGGTATGTTTGGGACAGTTTTTTTCCTTGCAGCAATAACTTAAACATCATTTTTTCAACTGAAGAGCCACACTCTATTACCCAATAATCAGGGCTTAAAAAAATCATATTTTAAAACATTTTTTTCTGTACCTGATGTTTTTAAAAAAGAAAAGGAGAGGAAAAGAGAAACACTTGGATCTCAGCAGAAGGCTCTTCCTTCAAAGCACCAAGCCAGATTTAACAAATGCAAACAACCCTGCAGCTCCTATTCAGCCACTTCAGGGACTGCTCCTCTCCTCTAGGGGAAATGCAGCATCCCTGGAAAAGGGAGACAAAGCAGGGCAGTCGCAGTTCAGAAAAACAACATTAGCCAGAAAAACGCTCAAGGATGTGCTTGAGTGCTATTAGCATAATTGGGACGCAAGTATGTGATTGAAGTATGATTAAAGTTAAGTTTCTTGAGGAGGAATGGATTAATGCAGATGTTTAGACAATTTCCAGCATCAAGGACAAAAAGTTTAGAGCAATTTGTCTAAATTTACTTGCAAGTTTTATAGAAAACCACCATTTCTGATCTCCCAAGTCCCTGATCCCCTCAAGTGCCAAAAGCTTCTCATTACGCTCATCCCACTCCTGACATACTGCCAACTTTCTGCACATTCCCATGATGCCATTAGGAGTCCAAATGGGGGGACAGTGCCCCAAAGTCACATGAGAAGCCAGGGCTGGTCTTCCGCACCCCTCATCCCGTACGCACCGTGCGTGAGCCAATGTCGCCTGCAACTCCCGCAACAGGGGACCAGGCGCCCGCAGGAGAGCCCGACCCAACACGCTCCTGTTCATCTGCCACAATTTCCACTTCTCCTTAGCAGTCTGTGATAATGATTCAAAACCCAAAGCTGTTAATCTTCCGAGCACTAAAATAACAGTCACCCCAAGAGCAAGTTTCTGCCCTGAGTCCCTTCAAAGTCCATCAGAGAGTGATAAAACTACTGGCTGAACCTTGTCTGAATCTCGCAAGGAGTGCTCTGGAGCGTAACCATGTCCTTCACGTCAGGAAGTACTAATGGGACTTTTTCTTCTACTTTTTTTTTTTTTTTCTCATGAAACCACAGTGTTGTCTGTTACAGGAAATGAATGTAGCCTTTAGCACAAATAGGGTACATGGAAAGTGTTTGTTTTCTGTGCTATCGCTGTGTGTGCAAAACTGAACCTTGGAAATTGTTTTTAAATTTCTCACACTTAAAGGTTTGCCTTTCTAGGAAGTAGAATGAAGAAAAAAGGAACATGATTAAATACAAATGCATTCACAGATTGGAATATAGTTTAATGATGTTACTTACAAGCTCATAGAAGAAAACTTCGTATTATGTTGTGTTTTATTATTTTTTTTTTTTTTTAAACTCAGACTTCCAGTGACATCTTATATCTCCTTGGAAGAAAGTCCTCTGACTAAGGAGGACCACCTCGTCTACTGCCTGCAAAGCCAAAGGGGAAGAAAATGTACCAATTTTGAGTAAATATACATATATATACACTTATATTCGTAAATATATGGATATATATATGTATGGCCTCCTGGCACAGACAACTCTGACTTGTCATGGGATACTCCGTTTTGTCTGTTTGAAGGCCTCTTCTGATAAAGTAATAAACATACCATAAAACTGGTTTACAAGCCAGGTCTCACTCTGCTCTCCAGCTTTTTCTCATTAAGGGCCTTGCTGCTTCAAGGAAGTTCAAGCTGCAGCCCATTTAACGTCTGCATTCCTTCAACGTGTTTTGAAATTATTTTAAAACAATTGGGAGGGAAGGTCTAGGTTTGGGGGGGCTGAGCGCTTCAAAGGGAAAGCAGATGAAGTTCTAAGCCCCAAATTACATAACCAGCCCCACCAAGGAAATAAATTAATTTGTTTCCCAATGGCTTATTTATATAACCCTTTAATTATAGCTAACCGTATCACCCGCGTTATACCATGGGAAAGTGCAGGGCTGTTGAGCAACTCACCACTCCGCCTTCGTCAGCCCGACAACACCATCATTAGGCAAGAGCGGCGTGTTAGGACATCGCCTGCTCATCTGTCCTCCAAAGGTAGAGTTCAATAACGTGCCTATGAAAATGCAGCCTCAACAATAGCCCTTTCTGGGAGCTTTCGCATGTTCCTAAGCTCCATCCCCCGGTTGGGTCGTAAAAATGGGAGAGCATCTGACCCGCTTGCAACACAAAAAGGATGTTGTGTAGAAATTCCCTGTTTTCCCAGTCTGCACATGAGTCATGATCAGCAGTCGGGCCCTGTTAACTGCAAGGGCTGCACAAGCCACACTGCGTTCTCCTATGTGGCAAGTCAAGGTAGCGCTGCTGACTTCAATTAAATCTTTTCTAATTGTTTCTAATTCAGCACACACCAGCTGAGCCCCTGGCTTCTGCTCTATAAAAGGCAGTGTGTTAAACCAACTTGCTGTAGCTCCTTGAGGCCTAATAAATGCTACGTATTAGGAGTTATTTGACCAAACCCCTGTGAAGAAAATGATGGCAACAGTAACAGGAAAGATTTTGCAGATGAGAAATGCCAGAATTTTCTAAAACTGAAGTTACCAAAGCAGCTGTTCTAACCCATGTTTCATCCACTATAGAAAACAATGTGTAAGGATTTCTGAAGAAAGTAATCTCCTGATGATATGAGATAAAGTTGATTGTGGCCATATGGAGAATACTGTAGCTATGCATTGCAAGAGGATTTGATTATAAAACATAGGAATTCTTTCTCATGCCTTGGCATACTGATCTGCTTTAGTATTCAGATTAGTAGACACTTTCAGGTGCAATAACTTTGTTCTCTGTGAAGGGGTAAGCCTTGCCAGATCAGCAGCCCTATAATGCCAGCACCTTTATTTAGGTGCAATGATAATGCATCTTAATGCTCAAATAACCGATTTGGCTGGATATTAACAGCTCTTTATATAAGGAACTGAGAAAAGATCACAAGGGATCCTTTGCAATCTGCATCAGTTGGATCTTACCCATCAAGCTGGATCTCTTCCCAAAAGATAAGCATCACTTCCACCACAGGACAATGGGCTCAGTGCAGCAGCTGGGGTAGGTGTTATGTGTGGGCCATGAAACTGGACTCATGGACCAGGAGAGAGAGTCATTTCTTTTTTTCTTTGTTTTTTTTTTTTCCTCTCCTCAGCATTTAAGAATCTCTAAAACCCTGTCTAAAGTTCAAAAAGAGCTCAAGTGAACGCATAGCATAGACAGGAATTGCCCCAAAGAAATTCCTCAATTAGCGTGCTAAATAGTCACTTCTTTGCATTTATTTTTAATTTAAAGATGACATAAAGTGAGTTTTGGCCAACCATTTCTGCACAACTTAGTGTACAGAGAGCCAAAGCAATGCTATAATTTTATCTTTTACATCCTTTGAAGAGTATTTCACTGGTCATGTCTCCAATGCCTGAGGATGGCCTTTAGACCAAGCTCTGTGCTCTCAAGAACAGATCAAAAGGAATTTGGTCATCTCCTTCAAAATGCAATCTTCCTCCTCCCTTTTTTCACAGGGCTGTAACATAAAGCAGGGTTTAATGTTGAGGAGTATCTTCTGTAATTCAGTATAAATGGTTTGGCTCGCAGCCTCAGCTTCTTTAGATAGGAATAGCAAGTCAGCATTTTTCAAAAGAACTACATTAATTTAATCTCAGTTCTGAACTAAGGGGAAAAAACGAAGTTTTCCAGAAAAAAAAAAAAAGAGTGTTTATAGTAACCAAAACTTAAAATGTTAATCCTTCTGTTAACATTTAATGCATCAATGATATTATGTCCCAGGATTTTATTATGACTCCCAATTGCTGCTGTTGTACATATATCTGGGCTAACAGAGGCACATGACAGGTTACAAATTTTAGCCATGGTTGCAATAAATAACCAATAAATATGCCCCTGCAATCATAGAAAAATATTTGCAAAGATGATGAGCACCCGATTATCCCATGAGATTGAAAACAGGAAACAATAAAGAGAAAGCAGCGCTTCTGAATAGTGTATTATAATTCAGTGAATTCTGTGGCAGCAAGACCTTATTTTTAACCATAAATAAATAAATAAATGACAGGAAAGATTGAGAGATTGTGGTGGTGAGGTCTATACAGACACAGACACCTCTTGCTCCTATTTGGCTGACATTTCAGATGACAGTCTGAATCACACAAATACAGAATAATTGTGCTGAGATGCAGAGGATAAGATTGGCTTACAGAAAACAAGAACTGGTCATAACCCGAAAGTCAAATTCCTGAATCTTTAAAAAAAAAGCTTAGCTAATATCTGTTTATATTTTTTCCCACAGAGTATCATTTCCTCCTTTTGGCTGGTGATAGTTAAGTACCTTGAAAAAGACTATTTCTGTGCTGTGTTTATCCCAGGCAAAGCCAAGCCTTGCAAGACACCTCCAGGGCAAACAGACCTTGAAACTACCCTTTTCCTCCTTTGACTGGTTGTTTGGCTGTCAATCTCCTCCAGGACTCCCAGATCACATTCGGCAAGGAGTTAAGAGTTCAAAGTCTTCCCGAGCTGGTTTTCTCACGCAGAGAGCCAAGAAGTGAAAACTGGCCCTTGGTGATGCCTGGAGAGTGATAGAATTATGAAAAAAAAAAAATCATGAAATGAGTTTCTGCCAACCGGTCTCAGAGCAGTAATGCTATAATAGAGGCTCTCAAACCTTCCCTAGTCTGCACGGCTTGAGCCACTGCTATATGTAACCAGCCTAATTTTCTCTCTGCTCCGTGCCCCCTTTCTGTTAATGCAGCACAGTCATGGTGCTGACAAAATGCAGGAGAACTGAGATTTAGAGTCCACAATGCTATAGCTAATGAAGTTAGCAGGGAGAAACAAAACCCAAAAGCCTTAATTAGCAACTATTTGGATTATGAGGCTGCCTAATGAGACATAAAATACTTTAACTTCTGGTAAGAAGAAAAAAGTGACTTAAACTTTTGTTAAGAAGAAAAGAAGTGGAAGAATGTTATTATTGATTGAAAACATTCACTTAAAATATGCTAGAAAGGGATCGTTTTCAGCGGAGAAATGCAAGAATCAGATCCTTTTGGACAAAAACTACTACTATTTTTTTTCAGTTTACAGAGAAAACTTTCTGAGGTTTCCACCTACCTCACCAAAAGTGTGAAAAAAAGAGTATTCAGGGAGCTCAGCCATTTCACTGTGAACATCTTTGTCAGAAGCCCAGCTACCCAACAGGAGTAAATGTTGATGAGGAGGTTTTGATGGGCCTGGGAAACACTGACACCCAGTGTGTTCTGCTGCACAGAAGCAGAACAAAAAGCCCCACACACTCAGGGGTCCCCCGGGACACACCAGCCTGGCACCACCGTGTCCAGCCCAGGGCGTCTGAGCACACATCAGTCTGCAAAGGCAGAAACAACTCGAGCTCCGGGGAGATCAGCGGGACACGTCCAGCGCAGCCGTCCCTGGGGGAGCGTTTCCTAAAATGCCCGGGTTTGCTTTGGCTCCTGCATCTTCCCTGATCCCGTATCAGAAGTGTTCACACTGAGGATCTGGCCCTATTTTAGCCTCCTTGACTTATTTCTTGGCATGTGGCCTCAGGCTGCTTGGGACTGGTGCCAGGGCAGGGATGAAGAGAAGAGCATTCCCGGGCTTTTAGTAGTGTTGACCATTGTACTGTTGTGAATACACAGCAGCCTTCAAAGGCAGAAAGGTGACCCCCCTGTCATGGGCATTGCTCCTTCTAGTCCTTTCAAGCCACAGATCATCAGCATAGTCTGTACTTGAACCAAAGACGTGCTGGTTTCTCCAGTGAACGAGTGATGGAGATTATTGTAGTGAATAGTAACAGTAGATGAGGTGCTATCTTCCCCTTTAAATTGAGCCATTCAATTTGTCATGAATGGCTGAGTATTTTTCGCTTGCATTTGGGACTTAGGTTTCAGCACTGGGAATAGAGTGAATAGGTTCAATGATGAAGCTGAAGTACAAAAAGAAGAAGAAGAAAAAAAAAACAGGGGCAAAGGACTGAAACCAACAGAGACAAGCAATTACAAGGTGTATTAATGTACCCTGGGCTAGACTGGAAACAGGGAAGAACTTATTGTTATTCTGGGGGATTTTTTTTCTCCGAAAGATAAAGGGGAGGGAAGTGAATATTTGTTATTCGGGCAATTGCAAAGTTGTGGCTGCAAAGAATAAAGAGACCTTTTAGAACATGTCAGCTGCCTCTGAGCCTCCAGTGTGGTACTTGATACTACAGTCTGCCCTCCTTGAGCTTTTTGGCCAGCTTTGAGAACGGCAAGGAAGGCATTCACAAGGAAGACAATGACAAATGTCAAGAAGGAGAGAGGAAAGCTGGAGTTTAGAAGACTATTGAGTGACAGGCCGGCTAGATCAAAGGGAGACATTTATCAGGTATTTGTAATTGCAATGCTAATAGAGTTTAATCATAGAAAGTAGAGCAGAATGATTGATGTCTTCCCAATTTTACATGCACACCTATAAGCACACACACATATATTTAAAAATATATTATATACACACACAGACATATTTTATAATATGTAAAACATATACATATACACACATATATTTAATTATACACACATAGACACACACACACACACATATATATATATATATGCATACACACATACATCTTATAATTATTAGCATTGCAATTACAAATACCTGGTAAATGTCTCCCTTTGATATAGCCTGCCTGTCACTCAATAGTATACACACACACACACACACACATATATATGCACACACAAACACACACAAATATTTATATATATTGTATTTCAAAAGCCAGCTGGTCATCCAGCCAGTTACAGTCACCCATGCTGGTTGGAGATGGAGATTATACAGTCAAGACATCTGAAAAACTCCTTTGCCATGAGAGAAAGTAAGATGTCTTGGAAGCAATGCACAAGATGGGGCTCATGAATAAATCACTGGAAAAGCAGGGTTAGACATTTTCTCTAAACAGGAGGGAAAAAAAGTCTTAGCCAGGAAGGCAGTATTTCTTGTCAAGCTTTTAACACAGAGAAAAGAGAATTGTCATTAAGGGATTTTTAAAACTGAG
The DNA here is from genome assembly GCF_059628265.1 of Tinamus guttatus. Classification (NCBI taxonomy): domain Eukaryota; kingdom Metazoa; phylum Chordata; class Aves; order Tinamiformes; family Tinamidae; genus Tinamus; species Tinamus guttatus. The sequence continues at coordinate 3,222,668 of NW_028288937.1, read as the reverse complement.
CCTGTATTTCCATTTTAATAATTCTGAGGGCTGGATTTTCCAGGAACTCAGTACCCAGTTACACAACTAAATGAGCATCACCTTTCCTAGAGGCTGCACAGCTCTGCAGACATGGACTCAACTTCGAGCACTTTTGCTTACCAGCCCTTTCAATCTTCTCTTGCAGACATGCTCTCTCTTGTTATCATTCTGCCAGATATTCCCTTCCTACACTACACAGGTTCAAAAAACAAAACAAGAACATTTCCTATGGGAGTCTCTCCATGCTCACTTTAAGGGAAAGCCATTCTTGCTGTTTGCCCTCTGTGGCATGTAGCAGTCACCGAGGTGCATTGCAGTATGCAAGTACTACGACAACAAGAGTCAACTATGTCCAGAATAATTCCTAATACCACAACTATGTCTGACTTCACCAGCAAAACCATTCTGGTGTCTGTGCTCCCAAACCTAGAAAAAAATAAATGCTTCATGCAACAAAATACCACACACAGAGTATTAATGAAAGACCACAGCAACATTAAGTGAGTATCTTTCTGTATATATCCAAACCTCCTCTCTTCACCCAAAGGCTGCCATTGGCAGTTTTCCTGCCCATAATCACTCCTAGAAGGATTATCCTGTATTATGTGTCTCGCCTAATTCCTGAAACAATAGGGTCTCTGCCAGGAGTTTTGGGAGCATGCAATGTAAATAACAGCAACTTTTAAAAAAGGCATTATTTACCCAGAAGCTATCTAGCCTACATGGAAAGGTGCTGTAGCCATCAGACAGCAGTTTTCTCCACATTACAGACTTTTGCCTCCTTTGTACTAAGTGTCCAGAAAGGTAAAGGATGGTAAAATCAAGAAGACTTTACTGTATACATTCACCCCATGGGTAAAGAATGATCATATTTCCCACAAATCAAAATTCTAGCATGTACTGTGAAATCACAGCAAGAGTCTTGTTGATCCCTTTGCCTCTGTCAGAGAGCAAATATAAGGTATAATTCTCTGTTTTGCTGTCATCTTCAAACCCTCTTTGCTTCATGGGTGTCTCTGCAGGAACATAGATGAGAAAGTACCATGTCAAAACCTGTCTGTAAAAGGATGCTTAAAAGAATTAATTAACGCAACATGGCACATGTCTAGAAGTCATTGCTAAATGAAGGCCTGCAATGTAGTTTTGTTAAAAATGAAAAAAATATATATATATATATAAAAAATGGCCAAAAGCGTAGCAAACCAATTTTTGTCTGGAAATGGATTATGTTAAAATTCAGGGGTTCAGGTCTCAGTCTGGAGCCAGACTAAGGACTGAGTCTCTCAGCACAAGCATCCTATGAACAACTGTGCCAATATTCAGCCCCAACAGTGGATATCTTGTAAGCTCGTTTGGAGGCAGTCTGGTCTTGCAAAAGCTCTGCCATTTTGGCCTGCATCCAAAAAAACAAGCAAAAAGAGGCCCCTGGATGTTTTTTTTTATTATTATTATTTGAATAACCCCATTGTGGGTTCTAAACAAGTTCAAATCTGGGCAGACATGCCAAAACAAATCCAGCCTTAATTCTGGGAGTTAAGAAGGTATGAAACTCCAGTTTGGCCCCATGTCTATTTTAGAGATGTCTATCTTAAAGCATGTTCCTTCTGAAAATTAATTAAGAATTACAGTAGCACCTTAACAAGGCTCCTCCCAGAAAACACACAGGGTTGCTGGCAATAAGCAAAAATATTGACTGAATTCTTTAAATGGAAAATCTATGGATTCTTTTTAATGGAAAATCTCCTTGGAATTGCACTGGGAATATGAATCCCTTTATTAGCAAATGAGCAAATGCTTCTCTTTCAGCCTGCTTCTTTGGTCCTGATACACCTTTCTGCCTGCCATGGCAGATGCGACAACGGTTTTTTGCATTGTCTAATCTTTTCTGACTTGAAATTAATTTGACTTTTAGATGCTCTCTTGCCATTTTCAAGTACTTGTATTAAAAAAAAGTGAAAATGTGATTGATAAGCTCCTCTCTTTCATCTTACATCACTATGAAAGGAACAAATAAAGAAAAAAAAAGAAAAAAAAGAAAAAAAAAAGAACTGTTCTGTCTTAGGACTGGAAAAATATAGGGAAAAAATCTATAGCAAAATAGATGCTGCAACTTTATTTCCCATCTCAACCACAAGGTAGCAGACACATACACCCTCATACCTCCACATGCACATACTGAAAAGGGCTTGTGCTTGGTAGAAGTTTGCCTAACTTCCAAACAACTTCTACAAATTAGCCACTACTCAGCTGGGTGGAGATGCAGGTTCACTGAAACCTCAGGCAGTAATTGCTATCAGCTCCCTTTTGTTTCTGTAATAGGTTTTTATATGGAACAGAGCTCTCTATCCAGTGGGCAGAGAACCAAACCTAATAAAGAGCAGTGCAGTGAAAGCTTACAGCAACGCTTCCCCCCAGCAAGATCTGCAGTCAGCATAAAGGACTAGATGGGAAAATTTCCTCTGTGCTTGAGTGCATTTGCACAGGAGAGTCCCCCGGGAGAGGTGATACCCTGCAGAGCTGCTGTAACAGGACCCGGAGAGGGAAGGTAGGTAAGTCTGGGGGCTGTTCTCCTCCCTGAGTCCTCGCTGCCCCAGGGGATAACGTTACCACTGACCTGAAGTTGCTGTAAAGCCAGTTATGACTGTGTCCATCCTCCTTTCACAGCTCCTTACTCCTGCTCGTGCAGATAAAGAAAACTGTGTGACTTCGAGTTCCTTCAAATAATACAGAATTGATCCCTTAATTTATTCTGTATATTAACCAACTTCTTGCAATTGAAAATTCGGTCTCTGGAGAAAGAAAGAGCTGCCAATCCCTGCTACAGCTGTTATTGCCATCCCCACCTATTTATTACCACCTCAGTAATTCTCTCCTCGTTGCAAAGAGGGAAATGACCTGTCCCAATGGGTAGGACACGAATCAGCTTTCCTACTAACATGTAGGCTTTGTGTACTTTGCGGATCACTGCTACTTAAAGGCATGGATGTATATCAGACCCATGTCCTCAGTCCAGCTGCATGGGGCTGACCAGGTTGGCGTGGATCACTCTGTACAGGCGAATGGTGCTTAGCCAGGAGGCTCTGCAACGTCCAGGGAACCTCTTGCCAAGCTCAATTCCCCTGGCATCACCTCTGAGCAAGAAGGGCCAGAGCAGGTATGCTGAGACCTGCCAACTTCCTGAAGGCAATTCAAGCATCACCAAAGGGACTCCATCCTCTCTGATATTAATAAAGCTTTAAAAATCATGAAATCTGAGTATCACTGAAGAGTCTCTTGAGTTTTTTCTTTTTCTTTTTTTTTTGACAAACTATAAGATTATAGGTCTAAGAGGAAATGACGTAAGTGTGAGGTATTTCAAATCTTGAAGAAATTTCTGTTTTTAGTCCAGGTCAAGACCGTCCAATTTTGACAGCTGAGCAAATCCTTCAATCCTTTTTGTTAAAAAGAGGATATTTCCTTCAGTTGCTGCTTATTTTGCTCTACCTTCCCTCTCATCGCCATCACTACCAGTGCAAGTTTTTCGACAGAAACAGGTGATAAGCATAAGAACACGCAGGGTCACACAGCTGAGCAGAGGAGATGGTAGTCAGGGGAGCAAAAGGAGGAGGACAAGGATGAAAACACAGAGAGCGGGATGAAGAGCAGAAAGTGGAAGTGATGGAGCGATCCATAGCTGTGAGTGGGACTGGACACCGAGCAAGCCAGATAGCTGCTCTCTGACCAAGGGCTGCTGACCCTCAGGAACTTCCTTTATCTGAACCCGTGGTAAACACTGTTGGATTTAATTAACTTTTCTATCATTAGTATGCAGCAGTCAGGGAGAAAGAAAGACACATGCTCTGCTCCGTAACAGACTGTCATTGTGCCCTTTGCTACAGGGCGTGCACAAACATAAAGCATTTGGCTCCCGGAGAGGTAGGAGAGAAAAATCCCATCGTACCCACACAAATTTAAAAGTGGGAAAGACAAATCCTATTTTTTATTTGCTTTTTACTTTCTTATTTATTTGCTTTTGCTTCTTTCCCAGGCACTTTCTTCCTTCTGGGTCAGCCAGTTTAAATTGGAGCTTGTAGCAAGAGATCCATTTCTCACTAAACAAACTGCTCTACAGGAACGCTGATGTCTTTAAATATATTTTTGAACAAGTTCCTCCTCTCCTCCCCCATTTTGAGTTTCGTTGTTTTGTTTTCAGCTGATAATATGGACAAAATAGGGCCTTTCCCACCATACAGGAAAGTCAGTAACAGAACTTCTCAGGAGTGACTGGAACAGCTTGGGAATTCATCTACCTTGGCAGGAAAGTACCAATTCCTCCACTTTTCTAGACTTAATAAATTCCTGTTCTCTTCAGCAATAATAAAACAAAATCAGTCTCCTGGGGAAAAAAACACTCCAACACACTGTGCTATTTCAGTCATTCTGCACTTTCATTGGTGGGAGATATAAAAAATGGGATGATAAACGCTTCCAAAAAAGATAAAAATAAATCCATCCTAGAAGCGGGCTTCACCATCCTCCCCAGTCCTTGTATGGTGTTTCTTTAGCTGATGCTGTTTGCGTGGATGGAAACCAACTTTCAGTGAAGAGCACTTAGCATTTTCTGTCTCCAAGACTCTCCAAGGTTTTCCAACTACAAAACTATATAAGAGCATTGAATAATACACCTGATTTATGCCTCCTGTGCATCATTCCCACAACTTTTTAAATAGTTTTTGGTTCTACTTTTGGTTCCATCTGTTTCACATACATTCACCTGAAAAGCAGGTTCAGGTCTCTGCTCTTGTAACATCCCACAGCCTTTGTGACTTCTGTCAGGAAATGGAAGGAAGGTGCTACACTGTACACAGACCGAGGACATTTTTGTATCTAAAAGCACATATTGTCCTCATCTGAGCCAGATGAGAACAAAACCTCTATTAGCTGGAAAAAAATGCTAGCTTTTTCATCACAGAAGTGCAGGTACTTTGTAAAGGCCCCTACACTCAATGTGATCCAAGTCCTCTAAAGAGCCCGCAATTATCACTGCCAGGCAAATAGTGGATTATTTTCATGCACAGACAACTTCCCAACTGTTTTGAGTTAACCTGAAGTAGACATATGGAATACTTCCGAAATTTGTGGCAAAAAGGAAAATGAATGAAAACAGAAAATCATCTCAAAGCAAATTCAGTCAACCCGAGTGAACTACATTTCAAATGTAAGCATTTTAAAATACTTTTTTCAAAATCTAATTGAAAGAGTGCTGGTCGAATAAAATTGTTTTCTGGAAAATAACTTTTAGTTATGTATATCAGCCTGGTTTAGTCCCCGTTATGTTCAAACGGAGCAAACTTCCTCAGCTAGGAAGAAGTACCAGAAAGAGAAGCCCCCTTGCATGCAGCTGTGGGCACAGGCAGCACAAACCAGGAGACTGTGAAGGAGCTACAGACCATTCGTTGCAAGTCCACCTTTAGAGTCACACTAAGTTTGAATCTAAGCTGCAAAAAGCAGAAGGGAAGCCTCAAAAACTCTTATCTCTCTGTATGAATAAGAAGCTTACAAACCACAAAACTTCCCCACTCTTAAATTTCACTACATTGGAAGCAATTCTTGAATTCTGCAGCCAATGCTTAAAAAAAAAAAAAAAAAAAAACAGAGGACCATCATGAGCACTGCCTAATCTCAATTTGCTGGTTGGTTTTCCAAATCTTGCATACTTTTTAAGAAAAAAATGATATGTTTAAAAATAATTCATTGTATCTTAGGAAGAAGAAATACATCTTCCTTAATACTAAGTGAGGTCAGTCTTATACATGTGCTGGTAACAAAAGACTGAGGCTAACATTCCTAGCAATTGTTTCAAATCCGGACAAAATCCTAAAATAATAAAGGAAGCAAAGATCTCCATCATAAACACATTTATTATTTCCACATGGTGTTTGTGTGTGTGTGTTTGTACAGTATAGGCAATGGAGCTTGCTTTCACAAATTAGAAATGGTTCACATTCCATATACACAATGATTGCTCACACAAGAGGCCTCAAGGTTTGTTTTCTGTCACACTAGAGAAACTAGGAACCTTGGGAAAATCAGTGTGATCTGTTTAACATTTCCTCCTTGGAGCTGGGTGACTGGGTCCAGTCTGTTTTCTGCGAATGTTCACAAGCCTGAGCCAAAGCACACTGAAGGTAGCGAGGTCAGGCCCCTGCAAAAGTACATGCAGGTTTTCACCCACTTTCATCAACATTTGCAGGGTGGCTATTAAGAACCCTTACAGAAGCTGAGTTTGCAAGGAAATTGCATGGAAAACCTTGAAAACTAAATTTTAGATGCCAACGTTATTCATCCATGTGGGTCAAGAGAAATATTTAAAACTAGAAGTTGACTTCTAATGCTATGTAAGGACCCAGGTAAAGATTTTATCTGCCTTTAGACAATAACCTCCCATTGGTTTCACTTCAACTTTAGCTGCCTAAATCCCTTTAACAACCTAGATTCACTGTAAACAAGAAGCAAGGATAACCCCAACCCACTTACGTGGAACAATCCTTAGTGAGTAATGTTGCTTTTGGTGATGAAGGATGGACTTTCTGTTTGTAATGGAATGTCTTTGGTTAAGCAATATGAAGCTTATTATTCACTTTATTATTACATCCATCTGTGTTGTTACCCCTCGCATTTTTGAATCTGCCTTGGCAGCACAGCCTTACATGTTATTCCTCCTCAGTTTTCCCAGGAGGCACAAGTGGAATAGCGCTATTGATCGACTTGGCAAAGTGCTCTGAGGTTAACCTGTACCTAAAAAGAGCTGCAGACCAGCAATAGAGGTTTTTAAAGTAGATATATAACCTTAGTCCTACTGAACCATTGAACAGCAGTGCGATACTTGTGGTCCCTTCACATCCTTATGGCAGAAAGCAACAGCACGATGCTCTTTAAATCAGTTCTGGGGTCCAATAGAGTATTTCTGGGCAAATAAAATTTATCCTACTTACTTACTATTAATGAGTCCTTAATAGAGCCTGATATAATACTCTGTACCTGCGTGTCTGTGCGCGGAGTTCTGAATGCAAAGCAAGCAGCCTTCCCTTTGAATGTGTAAACAAGCAAAGTAGCTCTGGAGGATTTTCCCCATAACTCTTTTCTTCACTTGCTTCTGGATCTTTTCTCCTTTATTACCTGAACCTCCCCCTAGGGCAGAACTTAGTAATTTCCAGTTATTCTTGGGGAAGGAAGGCTTTAATGAATCAGGAAATGAACCATTTAACTCCGAGGCCTAACACATCATTTCTTTTATACATTTAGCCTTCTATTTTAATGATTTTGTTGGTTTTCTTTTTCAACAACTAATCTTACTGTTTCTATTTTTTTGTTGTTGTTATTTTTTTGCCTACCAGTCCCAGTGTTCACTTTTAAACACTTTCTTAAATTTAAAACGAAGTAATAGGCCTATCTGGCCTATGTAAGGTTCTATTACTAATAGAACCTATCTGGCTTTGAAACACTGTTAACTCTTTCATCATGGCTCTCACCCTGCACCTGCTGCCCAAGCAGTGTTTTACTATACTGGAACCAATGGAAATTTAGAAGGTGCCTGACATGTTTAACACCACAGCAGGCAATGACATCTTTCTGAATACATGCAGTTGTCCAGAAATGGTCTTGAGGCCAGTAAAAACAAACATTTCCCAGTAGTGCAACCATAAGAAACACACTTTGAAATCAATAGAAAGGGCATCATTCAAGGATTACTGACCACAGTCTCATGATTCTCTCATGGCAAGGGACAGTCAACAGGATTTCAATTAATGCCCAATTTCCTATGTGACCCTCAATAACTCTGTTAACACATTTTTTCAGAAGATCATGTGAGTGTCCAAAAAACTCTAAGGAAGACAGTGAAGAGAAGTTAGGAAAAACTAAGGAGGTCATAGTGAAAAAGGAGGATGCTTGAAAATAAAGTCAGGTCCATTTTGAGATAAGCAACTAACTTTTTTTAAAAAAAAGTCATGATGGATTTCACAACTCCTAATCCTTGGGCCAGTTTCTTGAAACATGCTCAGTTGTCACCTCACTCTTAGATACGCCTCTGTGTTTTAGATAAGAGGCTGCATTTCTTACGTTCATGACCTCTGATGGCATAACCATGTCAGCTGAGATGAAGAGTGATGTCTATGTCTAAGTAGAGTAGAGAAGTAAGCCTCAGTTGTCCTGCCAAAACCATCTTCTATCAGTATAGCTTGCTACGGTTCAGAGTCAGTGAGTGACGCTGAAAGACAGGTCTACACTACTTAGTTTTGCATAAGGAGCTATAGTGCTCCTAATGGAGCATGGAAGAAAAAGTTCAGACTTCTAAACAGTGTATTTGTATGAGCAGCTCTCAACAGAGATGCAACCAATACCAGTAAAATAGCTCCTCTGTCTAAACGCTTCTGCTGTTCAGGAGGTTTGATACAAAAAGTTGGGAATCATTTTCAAATGAGACTACGGAGTCAGGCATTCAATTTGCACCTAGTTCAAAGCTCAAGACACTTTTAAAAAATGTAACTGTGTATCAGGAGTCACAGCCTAGAGATGTGCTGGTGAGAAAGACTGCTAGATGCTAACACTGTACTGCAAGTATGTATGGTGCCAGCTTGTAAAGGGAAATTCATAAAATTTGGCAGATCTTTGGAACAAAGTCTCTCCCTGCTACATTGATGCCTTAGGATCAAGCACATTGCAAGTAAAGAGGGAAATGTCATTCTGCATTGGCCAGGTTTTTGAGGAAAAAATTAAATACTGACACTAGAGGAAAAGGTGCCAATTGTATGCGAAGGGGTTGTCCTCAGAAGCAAAAATTAAGTGATTATCCTCCACCTTTGTTAACTAATTGGAGTGGATCATTGCTCCAACATTTATTTAACAGAATTGGTTGATTAAGAAAATACATGTAAATAAAGGGAATGGCTGTGCGCATTGCTGGATGAACAGGAGGGGCTGGGAGAATTACTGAAATACACTGTAAGATATAAATACATGTGAGGTTGTCTACGTCTGTCCTGAGTGTCTTGGGCAATGGGTGTAGTGTATGTGTGTAAGCACTACAGAAGACAGTGTTACTGAAAGGACAAGGACTTGTGAGGCTGTAAAATACATGTGCTTAGGTAGTGAGGTTACTGTGTTATGAATCACATTTGATTGCCAGCAGCTGTAGCGCTTAGAAATTGATGTCTGTAAAGAGGTGACTGTATTAGAGAGCAAGTTATGTTTCCTATTTGATGCAGTTTCCACACCATAGGAATGTATTGACTCTCATGCCAGCGGTACGAAGTTCAGGACAAAGCTAAGATGCAGCCTGCCCCGTTTATACAGCAAATCTATTTTTGTTTTTTGATTCTTATGATTTGATTTCTGCAGCGTGAAATACAGCATAGCTGCTGGGAGTCAAAAAAACAAACAGTACCTGCATTTCCAAAGGAGAGATCTGATTTGGCTTGCGCCAGACACCAGCGCTTGCAACTAATACCAGCTGCCTCTTCAGGCCGTGTAGCAGCTTGGCAGTTTGGCTGGCTCAGGAGCTCTGCTCACGCGGTAGCGCCGCGTTTTCCTGACCAAGGACTGAATTAGCACCCGAGTGACATTGTCCCCATCAGTCGCAAATCCCACGGTCGGTAGCCGGAAGCATCAAATACGGGAGAATGAATGTGCGTGCTTAGTTTCAGCACAAAAGAAATATGAACTAACTCTGACCTTTGCTTTCCTGTACTCCTGACCCACGAGCAGCCACCCAGCTTTTGCTGACTGCAGCCAATTTCTCACTGGCTAGAGAGACTCTGGTTTTGGGGAAGCTCTGTGCTACAGGCAGTGAGTAAAAAACAAAAATATCTCAGGCCCTGCCCCAAAATGCTGCTCCTGTGGCAATTCAGAGATGCCAGTTTGACATTTTAAATTTCTTGCCATCGCGCGAGGTATTTTCTGCTCTAAAAAGTGTCTCGCTCTAGATAACATGTGCAGACCTGGAGAGGGAAAGCATCACGCAAAGATTTAAGACTTTCTGTGTGTTTACTTTCAGAATGAATAAGTAAGTGTCATGCTTTTACACGAGTGAAACACAAAGATGGAGTGGACACAGCCTGCTAACCAGCAAGTCACAGGACTTACAGAGCTCACAAGAAACCTGATTCAACTCTGAGGGTGTACAGCAAGGGAGATACTCGTGTCTTTTTCCTTATCTGCATCTAAATATTGATGAAAAGAGATGTCCATGACATTATTAGGACAAGAAATAGCAACAGCCCTGAAGCAATGTCCGGGCTAGAACTCAGCCACATGCAGACCTAGAGAACCCCCTTATCGCACCCAGGAAGCACCAAAGTGCCAAAAACCCTATTAAAATTCCCATCTGTTAGGTATTGCCAGAAGATCAGCAAATTCAGCCTCATTTTGAGCAAACACAGAGACCAAATTCCAGCAGGGAAGTTGTGGAGTTTGCAAGCGTGGGTCAGGGTGAAGGTTGTTCTCCTACAGAAGCAGATTTTCACACGTGATTATGGGACACAAATTGCTGAGAAAGAAAGCACGAAGACGCAGCACAACTGAAGCAATAAAGTAGGCGCTTGTGCACAGTCTGGACTTTAGGACCTCTCCTTGGCAGCGGGGGCTACACAAGCTGAACTAAGCCACGTAAACTTTTATGGTTTTAATGCTAAAATAGCAGAGACCTCAGCCAGTTTAAAACTTCCGCCGTTAAAGCTTTACATTCATAAAGTTTTAGGGACTGAATGGCTAAACTGGAATACACCGTGGCTGCTTTACAAGCGTAACACCTAAAGGGCTCAGCAGAGTCAGGGTCCACCGGCTGCCAGTGCCCTGCAGAGCTGCTAAGCTCAGCGGGTCTCTGGGCGCCCTGGCTGGACCACACAGCTCTCGTCGCTCCACACTGGGCTCGGCAGGGTCCCCATGTCTTGGCAGCACAACGAGGGGAGTGAACCCTCCTGAAAAACCCAGGACAACATCCATGCGAAGGGAATTTGCCATAGCGGTGCAATGAAGTATGCCCTGGCACGCTTAGAGTAATTATTTTGATAAAACTACAGCAGAGTTCATTTCCTTCACACAGACAGGGTCTCACTCTTTCCACAGCAGCTTTGGCCCTTGAAATTTAGTCTGAAGTGGTGAAAAGTGCTAATACCTTTGTGGCTTCGGGTGGGGGAAAAAAGTCAGAATTACCATACGCTTACGCACATCTATTTCTCTGCGAATGCTGAAGTTACCATTGAACTTCCGTTCCGAACGAAAAGGGTGCCAAAGAATCCCTGAATGCTTCTTTTTCATGTAAGAAAACTCCTGTAACTCGAAAAGTGCAAATGATATTATTTCAGAGGGAAATCCAGCTTTTTTCCCCGACTGCAGCTAGTGTCAGAGGAAAAACTTACTGCTTTGAAAGAACTGGAAGGATGAAAAGATGACCACGGAGAGTGCAGCTTGCAGACTTCACTCTGGACACGCTATTGATGCTCCACCACAGGGTTTCTTATCAGGCTTGTTCCACTGACATGCAATACTGATGGCCAGCATGGCTGTCCGAACTTTATTATGCAGACTGCTCCCAAAGTGCTAACGAGGGCCTATTATTCACTCCATTCAGCTCACACCTGCTTCTTAGGGAGATGTTGCACTGCTTTAACACCATGAACTATTGCTTTATTGCTCTCTGCTATTTCCTCCTCCCTCCAGCTTGGAAAACCACACTGCAATCAATGGCTAATGTCAGTGTGGGAATAATAACCTTCATTTACAGCAGCAAACAGAGACATCTGGTCAGGCCAGAGAAAGAGGCAGGGAGTAAAGCCATCAGGATGTGCAGATTGCACTGTTATCTTAAGACTGCCTGGTTTCAACACAGCTTTTACTGTGGAAACATCTCAAATGCTCGTTCCTTCAGATGAGTTTTTTTCCCCCAAAGTACAAAGAAAGCTCAAGAGAACCAGGTCTGGAAGGATAACAGGGGTAGGTGGTAGATTTACATGTTGCAGGAAAAATATACAAAGTGCATTTTAGTTTTTCAGGACAGGCCTTGAGGAAGATAAACTAATGGCACTAGAAAATCCAGAGTCAAGCACCAGGATTTTGCCCTCCAATCATCCAGCACGTTGGTAACTGCAGGATCTGCAGCCAGTTTGCCTTTGGGACAAATCGATAAACCCTTTGGGGCTTTCCTTCCCTTCCCATCTGCGCACTGATAACAACAATTTCTCTATTATTTGTCTGCCGTGTCAGCCTGCCAGGATTTTAGAGAGCAAGGACAGTTTTTATGTTACTTTTTGCTACTCTGACTTCATTTCTTGGGGCCTTTAGGGCCAGCAGTGATAGCCATTAATGAATGGTAGATTAAGGGTACATATGTCCACCTAGTACTGGAGCCCCTGCACATTCCTATCAAGAGCTTGGGTGTTAGCATGGGATGACGATACCTGTTTACATTTGCCTTTCTTTTTGACAAGTTCTGCCAAAATTACACTCCCAAAGAATTCATTACACATATTGATATGAACAAGCACTTACATCCTCCTTAAACCAGCACTCCTGTGAAACTAGCTCAGAAGGAGTTGGGTTTAAGTCAGAAACAACTCAGTTTTAATGGGGTTTCTGGTCAGCTTTCTGTGGTGAAGAGTGTTAATGCCAAAACGTTTTTTGCATGGAAGGCAGTAAAATTCCAGCCACTGGTCAAAACTATCATTTTTCTTCGCTAAATTACTTCTGAAGGGAAATTCCCCTTTCATGGAGAAACTTAAGCATTTCCACAGCAAAGATAACATTTCCTGGCAAAAATAATGTCTTTCTCCCTTACCATGTCTGCTGTTCATTTAGAAGCAGAAATATAATTTGATTCTTCATTTTTTAAGACTTTTTTTAAAAAAAGAGAGAGAGAGGGAAGCAGTTTTTGTTTTTAATTGATTTGAATTAAAAATAAAAATATTTTTTTCAAAATTCTAGTCCTGAGATATTTTTGCTGCTATCAAGCAGGTTTTTCATCCACAAAAAAAGAATCCTTCCCTTGGTTAAATACCTAACCCTTTAGGCATTTGGATCCCTTCTCTAATATGACAGAAATCAATTATCTGGTTATCCTCTAATTTATTAAGCTTCATGTCTCGGATTCTGGAAATATTTTGATGTTGCTGTAATGCGTTTTGTATTGGCAGAGCGATTTGCTCTAATACATTTTGCACGACTCAGCCTAGGCATCTTGGCATCCTGAATCAATCCGACCAGTATTGAATACAGTTTAATTAATGTCCAATGTACCGTGCCTTGGTGAAGCCGACAGCTGGCAGCTTATCTTGTGTGACCTTGGGTGACAGACACAATCTGGGATAATGCTAATGTGTGTCTTTTGTCAATTGACACTGGGCGAGCCAAAAAGTCAGGGCTTCGACAACCAAACAATTAGTATATATCCAGGGGGATAAAGATGGGAGAGGAGATACGTCTACCATGAAATATCTCAGGCCCTTGTGATTCACAGACAAGCTAACGCCAGACGCAAGGCAATAACTTTTAATTTTATAAAGGAACTTGCAATGCTTCCAGCAAAAGAATTATTAGCAAGGGGGAACGCATTCTGGGGCAAAAATGTTGGAAAGAGACAGATTTTGAAGAACCGAGCGAAGTGCTCACTGGTCTTAGGTGCTATTGCAGCTGGCAGATCTGAGCAGACCTTTCCCTGCAGAGACATCGGGCTGGTAGCGGGTGCCAGGAAGTCCATCTCTCCTAGAGGAAGCCAGTGAGGACGGATGATTCTGGTCAAAACTCACCGAGACACACAGGGCAGCTCATGGAGAAAGGGCAGTGGAGACAGGTTGGATCTGTGAGGCCAAGAAGCACCGAGAGAAGCAAAGGAAGACTCGGGATCAGCTGTGATTGCTCCTGTTTGTGTGTAGGGAAGTTGTAAAACCCTCATAAAAGCAGATTAAATTGTTGTTCAAAAATTATGAGGAAAACATAGAAGCTTTCAAAAAAAAAAAAAAAAAAACATTCCAGTGGGACAGACATGGAAGAATTACGATCACTTCTCCAGAAGATACAGAGAACTTGCTAAAATAATTTTTCCTGTCCAAACACCAGACCCAAACCAGAAGCAATGATTAGGAGAACAGAAACTGAAAACTCAGGTCAGTGGAGAACTGCTCACTTGTCTCTGCACACACGAAGGGATAAAGTTTCAGTTTGCTTTTCCCACCTGTGTTCAACACCCAGTGCATGGAGAAATGTTGCTGTAGATTGAGAAATACTGCTAGAAATGGAGAAATATTCAAGAGTAGTCTCTTAAATATGTTTCCAGCTTATTCTTTTCACTTCTAAACATCTCATAAAGCGTTTTCTGACATTCTTCTGTCAATAAGAAGACGGCAATGGCGGTAGGAGTGCAATATATCATTTAACATAATTGCCAGCAATTGCCAATTCCCTAATTTCTCTGGATCAAATCTTTTTCTGTGCCAACTTTCCAACCAGGCTCATGCTGGAGGCTCTGCATGGCTTGTGTAGAGCCACAACCACAAGAGGGCTCAAATCCCCATGCAGGCTTCCACATGCTGCCAGTATACAAGCAAACAATAATAAAACAACAGATCCTTTAAGAAAAAAAAATCTGAGTCTGTTTTTCCAAATGTTTCCTCAGTACATTTTATTTTCAAGCTTCTATTTCTTTTCCCTTCCCTTCGTATAGCTATATGTTGGGTTACTATCTCATTGCTGCCATTGCAGCAAGCTATATAACGTGGAAAAGTGTCACATGCTCATTTTTAAATGGATGGAAGTTAATGAAAGAGAGTCAGGAAGCAGAAATTAGAAGCATTTCTATTAAGGGATGAAATTCAGTCTGTGCTGAGACATTTCATTTTAATGAGATTTTGTTTGTCACTAAGAATCAGGAGGGATTCAGATTATGTCAAAACATCTTATTTTTCATGCTCTAGTATGTAATAATGAAGGTTAATTTACAAGAAAAACTAGGAAAATTTATTTTATGTACATAGAAATACTCATTCTGTATGAAAAGACATAGCAACATCAAAGAATATAGTGTAGATAGCTAGTTCATAGTCTAGGTCCCCTAAATGCACCTATTTAGTCTTCAAAAATAGGAAGAAAATAATCTTGTCTCCATAATTTTTATCATAAGGTCGTGTCATCAATATATTGACCTTCTGTCACAAAAACAAGCTTGAAAACTCCAATCAAAGAAAATACCAAATCACTATATGCACTCAAGACCACTAGGGAAATCTTCCAATATCTTCCTAAAAACTCCTGGTCAGAAATTGCCAATCCTGTAAATGTTGGGCACAGCATCACCAAAACAACAAATCATCAAGCTGAAATAAAGTAGCATCTCGTCATGCTCCAGAACTCTCCTATAAAGCATAAACTTGCTTGAGCTGAATTTTTATCATGGGCTAACTTCTCCATTTTAGACTAGGGCAAAGAAAAGTTTGGAAAAATCGATCAGCTTTTATTTTTTTCCTGTAATCAGAGGCAGCTTACAAACGTGCTGATGACTTTCCACTTCTCACCAGAGTGTCTAACATAATTCTTTAGTCTGAAATCACACTCTGAAAAAGACAGGATTGAGTGCCTTAAATAATCTTATAGTTCAACTGTGCCTGAGAATGACCGTGTGCAGTAGTTTCCCATTTCCACCGGTTATCAGCTGAGTAACAACCACTTGTAATAACTGGGATATTCAGCTCTGTTCCCATTTGGCCACAGGTGTCTGTACCATCTCTGCAGACTCCAGTGTCTCCCACGTTATCACTGCATCCTTTTGATCAGGGAGCATCTCGGGGCAGGTCTATTATTCACTTCAAAGCTATTGTAACCTGACTAATCTGGGCTTTCACACAGGAGCTGGGAGATACACTCAGGAGGGCCACTGGGGAAATCTGGATGACAAGCTCAGAAGTCCTTTGTGTTAAGCCTTTCTTCCCTCTCCTGACTCTCCCAAAACACTGGCATGTGGGGAACGTGAAAACGTGAGCCTTCCCCTCCAAGGACAGAATACAAAACGTGATTTCCTACCCAACAACAGCTGTATCATGAGCAAATCTGCTGCTCTGGGACAAAATCTGCTATTCTAGGGAAAAAATCCCTGCCACCTCCCTGTTATGTGCCACCATTCAGAAAGGTAAGTCAATGCTGATCTTTAGTAACAGGAGTAGCTCCATCAACATCAATGGGACAACCCAAGTGCTCTGGGGTATGTGTGTGCACCTTTCCCAACTGGGGCCACTCGGTCTGCAAGCTCATGCGAATCTGCTCTGCAAACCAGTTATAACAGTTATTGGTGGTCTGCGTTGTAGTTGTACGTCTGAGCAAAAATGCCTCATTCTCAGTGCTGAAAAGAACTGATTCGCCTTCCTTTTCAAGCTGCTCATATGGAAATGATAAGCAAGCAAAGGCCACATTTCAGAAAGCCAAACTATTATCGGGCCACCCTCCATGGTAACTCTTCGGGAAAATGTTTAATTGCAAAACTAACGAGCCAGCTGTATACTGCACAGATGCCACAACAGCCCATAGGAGCACAGTAATTGTATCTAAGGAAGCATGTATGGGAGTACCTGCAGCAGAGCAAGACCTAGAGATCAGCTACACAACACAGTTACAGATGAACACGCACACAGAAATACACACCAGGCTTTCCCAAAGGTGACTTGAATAAATGTACGTGCGGACCTATCATGCACACTCTTATACACTCTCTATACGCAGCTAACATTGATGTTAGCAGCTTCTAATTTGGGGAATGTCCTGAAAACATGACTGAAAGACAAAACATGGAGAGTATCACAAACTAGAGAGAAATGAAGCATGGGCAGTGCAGATGTAATGGAGACAAGTTGAAGGTTGGATTAGGAAAGAGGCAAAGAATGAGGAAAGGCGAAAGAATACATATGTATATATACATACATACATGCAAAGTATGTATGAAGAGACAAAAGAACACCCTGCAGATAATTGTAGGCTCCCTAAATTTGCCTTTTTTCCTCTCCCAAATTAAGGGATAATGAAACAAGAGGAAGAAAGTCAAGTGTAGATAATCAAAAGAAAGATGGAGGAAAGACGGAGGAAAGATGGAGGAAAGAAAAGGCAATAGGACTAGATGAGAGTTCACAGAAAGCTTTTATGGCACAGTTTTTCACTCTATATATTTAAGCTTCTTTATTGCTGTTTGTCTTTGGCAGACATCCCAAATCTCTACAAGCGTGAGAAAAAGACATGACAACTATCTGGAACTCCTGTGGATTTCACTGTTGCTGGCTACTTAGTGCATTTTGTAATTAAAGGCAATTTAGAAAAGGCAGAAAGAGAACCTGCTGCTCAGCAAGAGCCGCAGCCCCTCCCGGAGCAAACCACCAACTCCACAGGGAAACCCATCTTTAATTTTTACCGGAGTCCAAGATTTAAAGACCAGGAGGGTATCTGCCTGCTCTTATGCTTAACTTCACCATCAAAGCCAAGAACTTCACCTAGTGATCCCAACACTGACTCTAACAAGCTGCAGGCAAGCTTGAATAGATGTTTTAAAGAGATGTCAAAATCCCCATTTGAGGAGCTCCCATCTCGGGCGCTTCTTAGCGAGCTGAGGCAGCGCTCAGTCCCGGGGAGCACACACAAACCAGGCAGGCCCATGGCACAGCCCCTCGCCACCAGTCCCTTTGGGCTGGGGGGATGACCCCTCGCCAGGGGATCCCTATGGCCCTGAGATCTGTGGAGTGCAAGGTGAAAAGGAAATCCATGTTGCAGCTGCATTTTGCTAGCCAAGGAGAAGTTATCGGTCAGCAGAGCTGAAACGCCTCTCCAGCTGCCCTCCCAAACAGCTGAGTCCACCCTACTTTAACCTCGGCTGCAATGTCTTTCCTTTCTCAATGTGCAGATGAAACCCACCCAAGCCAGCTCCCTGGATTCAGCAGGTTTGCATTTAAACCCCATTACTGTTTAATTATTTTTACACTGTCTAAGCGTCTATAAAGCGCGGCTACGAGCATGGCCAGCACTGGGAGCAGAAGTGAATACCGGATTTAATTACAGTCAAGACGTGCCCAGTGTAGCTTTCTGCTGCTCAGCAAATCCTCACTCTCAGCTTATCTCCAGCACAAAGAGGCGTCTCTTCCCCTGCATGAAGGGTGCACGGGGAATGCACGGCCAGGCCATGCAAGGATGCTTTGTTGTCAGCCTTGTGTGCCGCCGCGCCGCGATGACTGACAGACGGGGCTGGAAATTACCTCCAGCTTTTGGGAGCTCAGCTTTCCGTCTACATTACCGCCTCCCTGTAACCTTAGAAGCCAGGTATTTCCCTTGATAGCCAACGCGGCAAGCTCTCGGGCAGGACGCGGCGCTCACGATGCCAGGCGCGACTCGCTGCGGCTTTGTAGAGCTCTGAAAGGAGACCACTGTCATCAGGTGATTTCAGCTTCATTCTGAAGCAGAGCCACAGACCAATGCAAAAATTCCTACTGACACTAACAGTTTTGCCTCTGCAGTGCGAGTATTTTTTTAATTTTTTCTTTCCACCGGACACAGCTACTGTAAAGCTCTGGAAGTCTGTGCAACACAGATGATAACACTCTCATTAAATTTGGGCCAAAGAGAAAGCCCCTGGGTAGATTCATGAATATAACAAGGGCTTTCTCCTGGCTCCTCACCTTCTACATAATATTGTGTTCACTGCTATGCTCCAAGTTCCCAGGCAGGAGTGAAGCCTTCTGCACAAAGACACACTGAGTCAACCATTAGCCTAAACAGACTGCAGGCTAAAATGACAAGGCTAGAAAAGCAGTGTAATTACTACAGGTGGGGAAACTGAGGCACAAAAAACATGCAAGGAAATTCTGGTGGAGCTGATAGCCCAGACAGATATCCTTGTTGCTATTCTTACCTTCTATATTCCGGTGAAGGGCCGCACATTCCTAAAATATTGAGTAGTTCCCACACGGGTAAGTTCTTCACACACAGACACACACACATATTTCTGGGCTTCCATGCTTTGAAATAAACCTTTAAAATGAAAGATAACATTATTGATACAAAGCAGTCGGTTGTTAGAGTTATATTTTTTGTTCTTTGATTTATAAGTGCTTCCAAAGATCTGCTAACCTGAGAGAAACCCTAAGCAAAACACCCCAAGATTGTTTGCTGTGATTGGAAGAAGGTTGGATAGGACTAACTTGGCAGGTAAGAAGCTTTCCAGCCTCTCCTTGTGACCATACTCACTGTGCATTTTTAAGTATACTCCCATTATCCCCACATTTACTACTGCATTAACTTACTGCTATTATGCCAAGACCTAGAAATTGCAGTAAAGATTTCAGCCCTGCTGCCATGGACCCTTTGGGACTAAGGAGAGATGATTCTCTCCTGAATTTGCAACTGCCGCGGAAAAAGCAGGCAGAAGACGATGCGAAGCAAAGAGATGTCCCCCAGGCTGCCCGGGATGCGAGCGGCAGAGGAGAAGGGCAGCCAGCAGCCTGCACCACATCTGCCTGCAAGACGGGACAGCCCCGCTCCCCTGCGCCCATTCCTTTCTCCCCCCATCTGATATCCATTTCACCGCCTTGTCTCTCGCAATCACAGCAAAACAAGCAAATCGAGTTATGGTTTTGCAAATTCCTTGTGCCCTGCCACAACTGCATTCCTCGATGCCTCCCAGTGCCAAGGTCTAGCACAGCTCCCAGACCACCCTTCCAACAGGGAACCACTCAGAGCCACGCAGTGATTACGGGTCCACGTGTGAGCAGGAGGACACAGAAAAAGCCACGAGCAGCCTGCAGGTGCCTCTATCTGCTTAAGGACCGGTGAGACAGAGCGTGGAGACCTGTTCAGCTTGAGCAGGTTCCCGTGGGGAACCGGGGCACCCTGCGGCACCACGGGCAATACCCAGGATCCATTCTCATTGCTCGAGCACAGGGATCTCCCTCTACCCAACTGCACTTTCAGAAGGAGCTGCAGCATTTTGAGTTTGCTTTTAATGATTTCCTCCCAGCTTTCAGCTCCTGGGTCATGTCTGGCTTCTGACAGAGAAAAGAAGTCAGCTCTGCACATTTTCAAAATGAAAAGTGCATCTCAAAACAAAGTCAATTTTATTTGTAAATAACTTTTAAAATAGTGCAAGTAACTTCCCCTGCCTCCCCGCCCCCACACACACACACAAAAAAAAGGCAGGACACAACATTTGGTTTGCTCTACAGAGTTCTCTGCAGCTTTATTGTAAGGAGAAAATATATTTTTGCTTTGTAAAAACCTGAAACTGTATTTCTGTTTTCAGCTCTGGTGATTTTCTGAGCCTGTTCTCATTTTTCTGCAGTCATCCTCAGGGGCTCTCTCTTACAAACACCTCTTCAATCTGCTCCTCCATCCATGTAAGTGGTTTGCATTTATCCCCTCCTTTGACAACAGCTCCCGCAGGTTCCTGCCCCCTCCCAGAAGTCTGATTTCCAGGCTGCAGAAGTCCGCTCCATTTGGCCCTTCCCCACATGGGAAGGGCTCAAAAGCTTTCATCACGCTTGCTGCCTTCCTCTAACCTTTCTAGGTTTGCTAGCCTGTTTGTGAGTTGAGTCCTAGCCATGCATGCTGCACAGGAGATGTGGGCAAGCTGATGGCAAGCTCATATTTTCTGTTTCGGTCTCTATTCCTTTGCAGAGAATCCCAAAACTTGCTTTGCTTTTCTGAGCACTGCCAAGCAGGGAGTTGATGTGTTCATCATACGAGCTATAGTAGAGCCAAAGTCTTGGTAATGGACAGTCCAGAGCCCACCATTTCATACAGGAAACAGGGGCTGCACATAGGCATGTGAATCTTTTTACATTTATCTACGCTGAGCTTCAGTGAGGCCAGATCACTGCCCCTTCACCTGCTGTTGTAAGGATTTGCTGCAATCCTGCAGTCCTGCAGTCTTCCTCGCCAACTTGAAAAACATTCTGTCATCACCAAACTTTGTCACCTCGTTGCAGCAGCACAAGGTTCAGCGCCGACCCCTGGATCATCTCCCTGCAGACCCCATGCACTGGAGCACCATTTACACCAATTCTCTGTTTCCTCTCTTTCAGGCAGCTATACACCCTGTCCACAGGCATCCCTTTCATCCTCAGCTTTACTTAAAACCTTCTGGTAAGGAACCATGATAAAAGCCCTCTGGGAAGCTGTGCGGGGTGTATTACTTGGATCACTTGTATCCACATGCTTTTTGGCCTCTTTAGAAAACACAAAGGGCTCTAACATGCAATTGAATCATTTTGTCAACTCAAGATACATTTGGATGCTTCCAAAAAGCTGGAATTGCACCTCTGTGCACATGTCTACATATGTACATAGACTGTTTGCATGTCACATGCTAAGAACTTTTCCATCTTCAGAGTGGCCTAGAGATAAGTCAGAAACTGTACGTGTGTCACTGAAGACAGGAAAACTTAGCCCATAAGTCCACAACAATCAGGGAAATGTCAGTGATTGACACATCTTCTCAAGGAAGGTCACAGTACTGAAGACCAACTGATTAAAACACAAAACAAACTTAATGTTATATTAATAAGGGATTTAAATACTTCAATTTACAATCCCCCATCTGCACTTGATTTGCCACTTACCATATGACAAATCAAATATGCAGAGAACAGGAAAGAGTTAATATCTTCCTCCACATGAGCTGAACTTCAGCCAGATAGAGTGGAAAAGCAACGCCACAGTGTTGACAGCCATAGTAATATACCATTAAAGACAAGCACATTATTCACTAAAGCTACAGGAGAGCCAAGAACAGAAACTTGTCACAGTGGACTTGCCATGGCATTGGACTTGCCATTGGCATTTTTAGCTGTTACCTCCAAGCCAATATCCTGGTAAGCAGGCATCAGGAATTCCTGGCTAAATTGCTAATCCTCTGTGTCCTGGTAGCTACTTGGGCCAGTGCTGATAATGCTCTGTTCTATTTCTTCCCATTATCATTAGTGTGACTCCTGAGCAATTTTTCTAGCTGCCTTCCAGTTCCCTGTGCAGGTCCATCTTCCCGCCCTTCACCATCACTGAGACAGCAGCAAACTCAGCATCAGTTGCCATCTCCATGCTAGTCATCCCTTATTTATCCTGATCCATCCCTCATCCATCTCCATCCCTCAGTTCACAGCTCTCTGGCAGTGAACATAACCTCAAGGTCTACATGAGCTTTTAAACCCTCCCTCACAGCCAATATTTCTATGTTAGGGAATTTATTTTTTAAAAATCACAAAATCTCAATGCAGTTAGGGGTGCTTTAAATATGTATATTATTGGGCCGGAGGGGGCAAAGAGTTGCTTAAGACAAGTTTTCTTAAGATACATTTTCATGAGTATGTCAACAGCAGTTCCAAGTCCTGTTTATGGATTAGACCCATCAAATGGAAATATTGCAGGTTTCAGCAAGCAAAGAATTTTAAAAATTTAAGCCAATCTCTACCTAAAATTATATACATAAACAAACTGCCTATCCCACAGAGTCAGAATTCTTGCAGTGCTGTTGTTGACCGCTATTACTGGTTATATTTTACAGATGATAAAACTTTTTGTTTGTTTGTTTCAGAGAGAAATATAACTAACACTTCTGCTTGCAATCACGCCTATCTTACTTGTATTATTAAATGAGGTTACTCATCTCAGGAGAGTGTAAACTAGTTTTAAATGAATTGCCCAAAGCTATGCAGCACTCAGTGCTGTAACTAGGATCAGACTTCAGGAACTGCTGAGCCACGTTACAGTACCTAAACACTGAGCCATCTATTTGCATAGCTGCACAACGTTAAGGACAGAGGATGAGTCCAAACTCTTTTATCTAGGGCAACTAAATGTGAAAAAAAAAATAAAAATTCACATATGACACTGCCAGCAAGCCCAATACGAGGAAGAAATTCACCTTGGTCGCCTACATATTCACATCAGCCAAACTGCAATTAGTAAATCACAATGCAAAGCTTTAGTCAGAGCAGTAAGTTTAAAGATTAACATACCAGCTGCTAACATCTGAAACATGATGCTTATCAAACCTGCTGGCACATAGATGTTGAGGAGAGATGACATTTTGTAACATCAAATATGTGTTGCTCTGTACCACCAAAATTATGTAGAGTGCAAAGGTTTATCACAAGGAATCCAGACTACAAAAACCCTCAGTCTTAATACAGTCATGTTAGAGGCTGCCTCCTTTTAATTAACAAAAGCTTTTTATTTTCTGATACGGCAAATCCTGTGATGTCATGTTGAAAGGGGGGGGAAAAAAAAAAAAAAAACTTGAGTGAAGCCAGAGATCATTATACAATTTTTGGAATATAATTTATCCAGCATAAATTTTGGCCTGTGTGTTCTCTTTTTCATTCATTCCATTTAATGAGCTGGCATGACATGGACTGAAAAATATCATTAAAAAAAAAAAAAGATTTACAACTCAAAAATACTCTGCCAGAACATTCAAAATAAAAGCAAATTGAAACAATATACTTCTAACTTTATAGAGCTCCCTAAATTTTGCCTCCTACCCTTTCTTTTAAAGATCTTAATTCTCTTAATGCTCTTCAGTGTTTTCACCCATTACTTGAAGAAGTTGAATAGCTGATCTCTGAAGAAGCACAGCACTACAGCTAGGAGAGTATAAAAACCCTGAAAGATTTTTGCTTCCATCCTTGTTCACTAACAACCTCCAAAGGTCATATGGCTTCATGTTATTTCCTCTCTCTCATGTACCGTAATACAACAATCCACAACTTGAGTCGGTGAAAAAGTAGAGAAAACAATAACAGTGAAATAGTATCTTATGTGGAATGATGTGCATTTTTCAAGAGAGCTGTTCCCTCTGAGCCAAAGTTTTACTTCACTGAGCCAAAAATCTACTGCTGATTAACCATGGACCAGGATTTGGCCTGTAGCTCGTCACCACACACACACACACAAAGCTTTGCTTTTGCTCTTTGCCTTTTTTTGTTTTGTTTTGTTTTGTTTTTAAAGGCTTTTGCAACAAAGTGGCAAACTGACAAAAATCACTAACACGACAAAACAAGTTTTAAGGGAAGGACACTAAAGTTAATTCCCAGGTCTGCAAGGCAAAATGAAGGACTAATTAAGATGTTTGGCCAAGGCTTGGTAGCTATTATTTAAAGAAGGCACATACCCATTCTCCTCCCTGAAGATAAATCAGCATGTAATTACTACAAGGCCATCAGACTGGGAAATTGAGAGGAGAAAACCCCCTGCTTTACAGGCCCCAATTTGCCTTTTACCTGTATTCCTGCTGATTATCTGGAACACTGGTCCCTGCCAAAAAGCAAGATGAAATTTTAATGTAATACTGTTTCCACATTTTCAAGAAGGAACATGTGAAAGAAGGATAATCCAGTTCCACTGCATCTTTCCTCTGTAATGTTGCTGACTCCTTTCCTTTATATAGACTCTGACTGATTAGGAAGGGAATTAAATGATTCTTCAGTCACTACTCCTACAAATGAAATAAAAAGATGGCAACAGCTCACACTTTATAGCCTACTAATAAAGGGTGCAATAGGCTCGAGAACCAAACACTACAGCCCTTTTACCTCCTCTCTCCCAGACAATTTGTGGAAATCCTAAGATGAACTTTTATGTGCTTTGTTGGGAAACAAAGCATTTTTGAATGAGTAGGGAAAAGAAAATTAATTAATTTGATATAACTTTAGTTATATATCTTAGTATCTGTGCAACAGGTATTAGGTGCAACAGGTAATCAACAAGTAACAGCAGGATAACAGAAGTAAGTTGAAAACAGAAGTCTTATCCTCTACAATGTGAAAAAGGGACATGTGTTTTTTCTAGGCAGTGCTTTCATGTTTCTCTGAGTTATTGGCTTAGAAAACCCTAGTGTGGAAGAGAGAATGAAAGAGCAAACCACACACCCAGAGCTATGAATCTTATATTCCTCTATGCCATTTTGAGGTGAAAGCAATATGTATTTGACATACCCTGACATGCTTCTTGGGAAGAGATTTTAAAATATTTGCTATTCTCTCTTTTGAGTAGCCCCTTTTCTGTTCCAAATAATTTAGCAAAAGCTTATCTGAGAATGTAAACCTTATTGCACAGATTTTAATTCCTGGCTCAGGATCTATCCATAATCGCTATTGTTGTTGTTGTTGTTTCTCATCAACATGAATCACCATCTGGCAACAAACTGCACTCCAGGAAACTTCTATAACATCCCCTTAATTTAATTCTTCAGAATTCTCACCCTCATTTAGCATGATATTACCAGAAACTGATCCAGATGTTACAGGGAGAGGCAGGAGATAAGTAGCTACTAACTGGCTTAGACAATTGTCTGCAAGGGTTGGATTCACAACAGTTACTTTCAGACACAACTGCAAGCAATCACAGAAAACTTAGAGGTCTTTTGACTGAAAAATAATTAAATGAATAATTTATATGAGTCATGATTCAGCCAAGGACTTTACTACATGGTCAACTTTAAGCAAATAACGAAATCAACTGCAAGTGAGTATTAACACATAATTTAATTTAAGCCATGTTTTAGAACTTTGTAGATGAAGGAGAAAACAGAGACATGATATACAGACAGCTGTTGGACTGTAAGTATAAGAACATTTAATTTCAGGTAGGTATGAAAAGTGGGGTTAAATTGGTTTTAAGTGACAACATGTTGTCATTTAAGTTACAACACTACATTATCTGAAGTGTCCTGAAGTTCATTTTTTCCAACAGGAAAACAGAATTTTTACAAATGGAAAAGAACGCTCAGAACATACCCCAGAATAAACTTCTACTTTCCCAGGACCTCTGATTTCTGGTGAGGAAGACTGTCTAATTTGACAAGCAAGTATATCAGCACAGACTTTAAATTCTTTGAATTCTGGCAGCCAGAGTTCAGAGGTGATGTCTCTCCATCACAGACCACTCTCACCTGGCCTTCTATCATGGCAGACAATTTGCACCTCCACAGATAATTATTAAAAGTATCTGTGATTGACTCTGGCCTTCCATAATGGCAGGAGTAATCCTCCTTTTCTCAGCATATCCTACTCGGATCAAGTTGGACCAGGAAAACGATGGCAGGTTTTTACGACCTTCTTCAAGCTCACTGGGCTTAGGACACTTTTCCTGTAATCCTTTTCTGTTAAATGCCAGCCAGCAGAAATCCCCTTGCTGATAGTGATCCTTACATATGAACTCCTAAAGTAGCCAGCGCACCTCAATGCTCGTAACGCATTTCTGGGAAATGCATGAGGGCTCTGGGCATGGCACCTTTGATGTGGTTACCCAGGGCCCAGAGGAACGAAATGTCCTGCTGTGTGTCAGATCACTCAAAGTCACTGCTACTGCTAGGCTCCTATTAGGCTTATAAGAAAAAAAAAAAAATAAAAAACCCCACAGTTTGAAAAGCTTGGAGTTGCAATAATGGCACCCAGCTACAGAAAAACAAAATGCATTATTTAGATCCTTAGCAATAATGATCCTCTGCAGGGGCTCCTGCGTCTCAGCTTGTGAGACCATCTAATTACACCCTTCAAGTCACCTGGGGCTCCTGTTCCCTGCAGAGCTCTTAGTGCTACATGTTTTTTAGCCCTATGTGCAATGATGCACTGGAAGCTCCTCTTTCTGCTGTTGTTAAAGGTGGCTTTTAAACGTGCTCGGAGCAGCTGGCTGCAGCCTCTCTTCTCTGGCTTCCTTGGCTTTCCTTTTCTGTCCATGGGCAAAGGGATAAACTGATAACATGGGGGACAAAGCACTCTCCTCCCCTCTCCTTCCTGAGAGAGTTTTAATTTGCATTTCTATTGTATGTACTCATTACCACATTCCTGGCTTCAGCTTTAAACTGGTCATTCTTGTTACAAGCCCTTTAGGACACAGTGGTAAAACTTTTACACACCGTGTATTAGAGCAATTATTAATCACAGGTACCTTTCAGTGACTGAACTACAGCAGTTGCTACCAGTCTAAACACAACACTTAAACAGAAACAAATGACAAGGCTGCGAATGGGGGTACCTGGCTATGGTGACACTTTCTTAACCCCATTAGTTTTATAGGACCCTTTGGGGGCTCTATCACAACTGGGATGACTCCACAGGCCCACTGCATTTAGGCAAGCAGCAAAGTGCCTCCCAGGCAGCGCAGGTGCATTGGATGCTGTTATTAAGGAGAGCTACTGAATCAAGCAATGGCCAAAGCTAACGATTTGGAAAGTGGTTAGGGAATACTCCCCTAAAAAGCACAGGGCTGTCAGAAAACATTTACTGGTAGAGATGGAGATGGCTGTTATATAGAATTAGTGAAATACAGAGTAAGAAGGAAAGTAAGATTTTTTTTTTGATCCTTCTAGTTGCTGTAGTAATTAAACAATCTCATTAAGTTATATGATACTTGATTTTAATAAAACCACTTAGGTAGAGCCAAGAATTTAGGCAGCATTTCATGTGCATACAAACTAAAACACATCCCTCTTCAGTTATGCCTTCAGGAGAAATTAATAAGATCTATGTGACTATCTAAACCGAGTTTTAAAACTCTCTATAGTTATAATCTCCTTCACTGACAAAATGAATGACATAGACCAAGTGTCCTAATCGTGCAGCTTTAGGCATTTATGCTCTGATGCAGAAAAGTGCTTGACCGCATGCTTTGCCTTAAACAGTTAAGTGATCACACTGAACTTAACGGAACTACATTCAGACCCAAAAGAAAGCCGTCTCTCAAGTAATTTCTTTTAGGGCCTCTCTACTTGTTTATGTCAGTCAATAAATTTTCACTCTGAGCTAAAATTAGCCAAGATTTTGAGTTCAAGACAATAGGAGACCTCTGATTTCCAAGGGGTGGAGGCTTGGCAGCTTTGTATCTCAGCCTTGACGCTCAAGAAATAAGGCATGAAACCACCCATATATATCTTGAAACGCAGAGGAGAAAAACTCTGATCTCAGTTTGGCTGCCATGTAAACCCAGGGTGGCTCTGCTGAGAAAACCTCTTGACTGATCCCACTGAAATCCCTATACTTTAGATGATCTTTTTTCATTCCCTCTCTTTGACACATTCCCAGGGTCGGTGACATCGACCAGTGCACTCCGGACATGATTCAGACTGAAAGCTCTTATAGAATGTGAGATGTTTGCATGGTCAAAGCAAGTAACCCAGTGACAAGTATCTGCTGAGTCGAAGGCCAATTGCAATTTCCTTATCAGTTTACATTTGGAGAGGCTTCCTTTTAGCTGCATGATAGTTCAAACAATAAACTTGTTTTCTGTATCGAGTTATACAGTTGCTAGGTTAAAAAAAAATAAAGACATAATTTGGAAAAAAGAAAAACAGTAAAAACTGATGGAAATGGCACTTGGAACAAAAAATGCCTTTTGCAACACACCAATGGCAATAAAATCAGTCTGTACATTTGTGATCCTTACAACAGCTTGACATTGACACGCCAAGGTAGGAATTTATTTGTATTTGAAAGAAATGTACTGGTCTCAGGGAACTGCCAAAGTCAAGAATATTTGTCCTGGGGCTGTAACTACAGCTGTTTAGATTACTATTCCGGCCAAAATGTCCCGTGGACAGTTTTTCACTTTTATTTCCTTTGTCACTAGATGTCACTGTACACACAAGTGTGTGCCTGGGACTCCCGGCGCTCTGAGCACTGATGGCCTGAGGACATGGCAAGAAGTAAGGTCCTATTTAAGCACTGCTGCTTGTCTTTCACTTCTGTCATCCGCACTTGGGTCCATTTAAGTTTTCACTTAATTCCGGGGCAGAAGTGGTTTTCTTCACTTTTGCAGCAAACACTCCACAGTTCATTTGCTCATTTTATTAGACAAATCTTCCTCTCCTCTCCTCTCCTCTCCTCTCCTCTCCTCTCCTCTCCTCTCCTCTCCTCTCCTCTCCTCTCCTCTCCTCTCCTCTCCTCTCCTCTCCTCTCCTCTCCTCTCCTCTCCTCTCCTCTCCTCTCCTCTCCTCTCCTCTCCTCTCCTCTCCTCTCCTCTCCTCTCCTCTCCTCTCCTCTCCTCTCCTCTCCTCTCCTCTCCTCTCCTCTCCTCTCCTCTCCCCATGCTTTGCTGTAGTCCAACTTCACTGATTCCTCAGTGGGGCCAACCAGGCTTCCTCTATCAGAGTGGGAGCATCCAGCCTGCAGGCCAGTAGCCATGCAAGGACCTGATGGAAACTCTTGCTGGAGTTAACAGCAGTTATAGCAATGCAGAGAAGATGCCCGTAGCAGCATCCTGCACGTGGAAGCACTTGCGAGGCAGCTGGTCCAGCGGGTTCAAGCTCTGCAGTGCCCACATCCCAAGAGCAAAAGCTCAGTAGTGCAAAGCTTCTCTTCACCACCGAAACCCTGCAACCTTCGTGAGACAGCATTCGTATCTACTGTTCATGAGTGTCTTGGGAAGCATTTGACAATCTTTTGGCCACAAATGCATTTCAAAATTTTTGGGGACTGTCTTGTGAGACTGTTGACTAGTCACATAATTCATGTGCTCCCCGATAGAAAAGCAACATGAATAAGACAGTGAAAAATCAAAGTAATTTCAAGACAGCTGCACAAGTTTCCTCATTAAAAGTCATTTGAAAATAGCTGTGCGATTTTTATATTCTGGCGCATTTTTTTCTGGACAAAGTTCACATACTTAAACATTCACAGATATTAAATGACAAGAGTCACACAAGGAATTAAACCAAATGCACAGGGATAGATATTGGCTGTTGTAAATCAGCGTTCTCTAGAGATTTCTGATTTATATCAGTTAGGAATTTGACTAGCAGGTTCATAGATGATTTCCCATTCATCCAGATTTACTACAGCTTGTTAAAACTCTCTCAGTAATTTTACATAGGAAGCTCTATAAACCACTGACTTCATATCTTTTATATAAGAGATAATACATTTCAAAGAGTTTTTATGATTTCAAGATAGATTCAAGTATGGGAAATGCACTGAACAGCAAGGTAGACTAATGTAGCCTCTGTGCATCCTCAGCATCCACTGAATATGTAAAATTAAGTGGTGGTTAGTATTTTATAAGTCTAGATCTTTTACTTTAAGAGCTATATATAGTATCATTATTGATATAACAAACAATTAATACTGACATGCTAAAGAGGTAAAAACACTGGAAGAAAAAACAGTCCTCTTCACATTGAAGATGATCTGAAAAATTCTCAGCACTAAACTTCAAATTCCTAGTTTGTAGGCTGCTGAGAAAAAAGTTGGCTTTATTTCTGTCCTGTGACCAGAGGAGTGTATGAATATTTCCAGCTTCCTGAAAATGTTCGTAGGCTTACAATGTAGTGCACAAAAACATTTGTCCACATGGTTTTGACATTTGCTCTCAGGAAATACTTATACACAGCTATTCTGAAATATTGAGTGCTCCAAGAGAACATAAAAGAGAACCAGTCATGGTGAAATGCATTTGAAATGATATTCCAATATTTATGCATTATTTGCCCAGCTATGGACAGATTACATATTGTTAGCTAAGATGAATGAATGTCACCCTATTGCAAGACGTGTAAGACAAATGATAGCAGTGTCTATCTTTCTTATCTGATTGAAGATTCTATAGATGAAAAAAAAGTATAAAGTATAAAAATATATATTTGATGGAGAAAAGTCCAGATGCTTGTAGATGTTGCACATACTATTTCTGCACAATTTGCCAATGATTATTTTGCCATGCCCATCCCGGTTTACATCCCAAGCTAAATCACCTCTGTCCTTATTATCGTCATTTTAATAAGCCATTTCATTCTACAACAAGAAAAAATTAGCCTCTTACACACTGCACTCTTTTTTTCTGTGCCACCTTCACTCTGCTATGACTTAGTTCTGTGGCAGCTGACCAGCTCAATTCAGCAATATAATTAATTCAATTTCAGCAGCATGTAGGCCTAAATGAGAACAGTAGAGCAGAATAAATTCTTGAGTAAATCAGAACTTGTCAGAGTATTACTAAAAATGCTACAGAAGTATTATCCAATATTTAACAGTGTAGACTACCACTTCCGATCAGCTCCAAAATGGTATGTGCCCCTTTCTCATACTAAAACCTACTTAAGCAGTGTAAAAGTTTTCTAGCTGCATAGTTACCAGCTAGAAGTAATAGCAGTGGGAAAAAGTAAACCTAACAAGCCCCTTGTATAAACATCAGAGTTCTAAAATAGTGAAAATACTTCGGAATTTCCCTTATATAAAAGGAAAAAATGTATATTTTTGTACCATTTTGTATTTGGTAATTTCCTAACGAGGCTCTGAAAATAATTTGGGAAGCATTAAAAAAAATGAAATGGTGACAAGGTTGTCTCTGACCACTGTGCTCTCAGTCCTGCTACTGGCTCTTTCAGTGGTGGCCTCCAGATCTTGATCCCATCTTTTGGCAGGTATCTACCCACAAGTGACATTTAGTCCCTCTGCAGATCAACTCTGTGCTACACGTCCAGCGTGTTTGGGGAGGTGAATATTGGTTGGCCAGATGGTTCGATGGTAATTGGTATTTGGAAGCTGACTACATCCCCTCCCCAGCATCTTATAACTGAACTGTACACATTTCCACTGAAAAAAAATTGTCCCACTGGGAATTCTTGTGAGACTTTCAATAGTTTCAAAACGTCCACATATAATATATCTTCACACAGCCATCTGCAAAGTGCTGTATATGTACACGAAGGACAAATCCTAACCTATCCTTTTCCTCCAGGGCACTGCAAAACTCTAACCAGAGTGCAGCCTTTGGAGTCCCGCTGTAGGAAAGACCAGCCAGGAATAGAGAGGTAAAAGGGCTGTCTGTCCTTATGGACTGCAGCTAAGCCTGGCAGGGAAGGGAGCTGAGTGCCAGAGACGGGACAGGAGGGCTCCAGCTGATGTAACTGAAGACGAAGTAGATCCAGAGAACACAAAAATCCTTACTTTGTACAAACTGCACTTAGTTCTAGAGTCTAGTGACTGCATCCATTATTGGCTATGCCAGTAGACAGGCAGCTGAGCAGTGCGATGCTTCAATCTCGGACCCTGCATCTCTACGCGGCCTGTTTGTTTCAGCCATTTAGCAGTCCAGCCTCGGAGCTTAGAGGTAAACATGATGGCCCTGTAGACAGGGATCCCAGAAAATTTTCATACTTGCTTGAATGCATATAAAGAGGCAGGGACAGCTTGCTCATCCAGTAACTCTCCGGAAAGACTTCCCAGTTCATTCCAGCCTTACCCAGGCCTGAAGTCACCTCACACAGGACTGAGTTCAGCACCCTCAGGCATCCATGGACTTTGCCCCTGCCTTTACTGGGATCCTGCTGAAGATCCTTGCCACGCTCAGCCGACTAATGCTCTTCACTTCTTACAACTGCTTTTCTTGGGGAGGAAAAAGGCTAACGTTCTCTTTAAAACCAGTGCCAGCATATCCTGTTTTTGATGACTGTTATTCCCATCTAGACGTACTGGAAGCTAGGTGACGGTCCACCTGCCATCAACACATCAGGAACTCATTCAGTTTTTAGACTGCTTTCTTTCACTGTGCAATCACTGCCCTGTGGCACGTAAAATCATTCCTGAGCAGCTGGCCTGAGGCAATTAGTGGAACCCCTGCCCCTCAGGTAGAGAATAAATAAAGGATCTGTCACCACCAAATAAAGTGTGAAACAAAGCTCCAAGGACATTTGCTGAAGCAGGTGACCAAGAAACCAAAGTTGCTGAGCCACTAATGTACTGTGATGGAAATAAGCATATGATACAACTTGGCTGACAGCATCCTTAATTACAGGACATGGCATCATTTGATTCACAATGGAATAAATGGATATATTTATATATTTGGAGGTTTGAATGAGGATTTCCTGATTTCCTGATGAAGTCATTCCTTATTACAGCAGCACCTTTCGTGGCACTTGACACCTAAGGTCAAGTCACCACTTCCATTAAAAATATCAAACCTATTTTCAGGTTTTTATTATTACTCATTTATACAAAAAAGTCTGTACCGGATGAGACTTGGCATACAGGGCCTCAAACCAGGAAGAGGGAGATCGAGTTTTTTCTCTCTTCTCTTCTTTAAGTACACAAATAAATACACAAAAGCTATGTAGCAGTAAATTATGCCTTTTAAACACTAATAAATCCTGCACAAGCTTTTTCCTACAAACCCTAAAAACAGAATTCTGCACTGGAGTACATGGCGGGAGAATATTAGAAACTACTAAGCAATTTGATCTGGGAAAGTAACTGCTTCCCATGCGCAGTGGCTCCTTTTCCAAGTGTAGTTTTTACAACGCATTTTATTAACTGAAGACTGCATAATTAATACGGCAGACTGCAGACAAGGGCTCAGCCCAGCGAACGGAGCGAGAGCTTTGTCGCAGCCCGGCTCTTGCACTGATGTGAGCGCGGAGAGCTCCGCTCCGCTCCGCGCGGCACAACCGCACGGGCAGGCAGCCCCGGGAGCGCGGCCCCGGAGCCCTCAGCCAGGAGGCTGCAATGACTTCAAAGGGGCTGCCGTACTCTTTCATGGGAATCATCAGCATACAATGCCACCTTGTTTATCCAAAGGGCTCAGGTGACACTCAGGACCTCCCGATAAAAGGTGATGGGGATGAAGGAGCGAAGGGCTCAGATGGGCATAAAAGGATCCCTCTCCAGGGATCCAGAAGCATCTCCATTTGCTGAAATTCTGGATGACAGTTTTCACAAAGCCCTCTGGGCAACCCTCTCTGTACAGAAGACAGAGTTTTGGAATTCAACCCAGTCTTGAAAGACAGATCCAACCACAGCTGGCAGTAGTGGCACGGAGACAGCGTCCCTACAGAGATGTTTTCTCCTCATGCACATGGCACCCACGCAGAGATGACACTTGTCTGGGGCCTGTGCAACGTGTCACTGACCCCCCAATACCTCAGTGAGCACGTGATCATACCGAGCCCTACACTGGGTTTCTTCCACTCCATATCTCAAGGAATTAGGATGTACAAGGAGGCTCCCTGCACTCTGCCACATCCTCAAACTTTTTAGAAATGTTATGTTTCCAAGTCAGAGTCCTGCACTTCTAACATCCAGGGAGGGCAGAGGGAATTGAGTTGTCAGGAGGTTTGCAGGCTGATAATTTCATTTCTTTCTGCTCTTTTATTTGCTACACTTGGTCAGAGTCAAGCTTGATTTTGGTGGAGCTCTACAAATTTTTGCTTTGTTGAGCAGGACTCCTGGACTAGGGCAAAAACAGCAAAATACATTCATTGTTCCAAATCAATACATCATTTTCCTCTTCCTATTTAGGGACATGAAAGATGTTTGGCAAAAAGCAGTCTGATTGATAGAAGGAAGGTTAGCTGAACCGTTACTTGCTGTCTGTGACACGGTCACTCGCAAAGATGAGCTCACAAGCATTTCACTCCCAAGGAGGAGCTTTCTGGTATGACTCTCCTCTTGGCACTAGCCCTGCATCCACTAGGTCTAACACACTCCCTGGGCATGATGAACTCAGATTTACTGAAAGCTGGTCTAATGGAAATGGTGCTTTCAAAGCCTGTACATCAATGGGACCATTTCATGATGACATGCGGTAAAGATATGCGAGAAGCTACACGATGATTAACATCCAAAGCATTTCTAATACAGGCAGAGTCTAGGGTAATTCCTTTCCTTGTAGCACATTCAATACTGCCTGGCTAGGGATACTGCCTTTTCATCCAGAACAGTCCCATATGGCACAGCCAAACACGAGAAACAAGAATGGTTAAAACAGCTGTCACAGACCCCCAAATTCTACAAAAGTCTTGAATATCTGTTGCTTACTCAGACTCTAGTGTTCAACAGAAGAAACCTAAGTTGACCCTCAAAAAGCCAGAGCTGCTACAAAATGAGTTTGCATAGTGGTACAAAGCTCACAGTGAAGCAAGAATGCATCTCTGGTCGGCTCGGGTATGAGACACGGTTACGTGCTGCTGGAGGGGCTCTCCCAGCCAGCATCAGGACAAGACGGTCACAGCCCTCCACTAGGTCAGCACCTAAGACTCTGGCAGATTTTGTGTGCAGAATCCCTTGATACTTTTTGCACAAATCTACTTGTTTAAGTGGAATCAGAGAGAGCGAAACACTGAATATCTGCAACAAATGTTTCATGTTCACTAAGATGGATCAGAAGCCAACAATTCATGCACTCAATAACGCCATTGAATAGTACTAACCATTTACAAATGTTAACAGATTACTGCTGTCCATTCTACCTTAAGTACCTACCCTGCCAAGAATACAACCTTTCCAAAAAAGAATCTTTTAAGAAAATGGGGACAGCCACACAGGAGCAGGATTCTACCTAGCCTCAGAATTGATCCTGTCGCCAACAATGACCAGTAGCAAAGGCCTAGGGACAGAGTATAAAAAATAGAGCAATAATCTGAGTGTACTTGCTCAGCTTCCAGCAATAAGCAGCAATGTTTGACATGTGTAGACTTTAGGTAGACATAGAAGACTGAAGACACTGCTTGCTATTTGCACTTTGGAAACTTTATGTTCTCTTGGTAGAGTGACCTATAGAGTAAGGAATCCCTAAGAACTCATTAATAGGTGGTGTCTCATATAGCTCCACCGAGACTGAAAATGAGAAATAAAACGCAGACTTTTGGGAAGAGTTGCCTGTATATTTCACTGAAACATTTTAGATTTCCAAATGTTTCCTATTATTTATCATTTTATGTATTTGTTCTTTTGAATTCCAAGGTAATGGGCCAAGTCTAGGAAGACCAGAACAGCATCCAACCAAACCAGAAGAGAAAATTAAACAGTCACTTTGCTAAACATGACTCAAGACCACAAAAGCAAGAAAAAAATCAGTGTTAAGGCTCAGATGCCATCCTTGTCTCTGCCAGCCATCCTTCAAGGAGTCTCCGAGGCCGGGGTGATTTCACAGGTCACACACAGCGCCTGGGCACCACAAGATAGGTTAAGGAGGGAGTCCCAGCATTAACTCTGCATGTGGTTTCAAGTCAGACTCTCAGTGTTAGTACAACCTATTTTTTGTGGTTTAATAAATCACATACTTTAGCTTATGTAATGACTCAGAGTAAGTGATTGTATTCTCCTCTGGCCCAGAGGTGGTGTGATCATATCCCAGCTCTGTAAAGCAATGGAAATCAATGGTTGCTGCTGGATTCATTTCAGGCAGGCTGGGGTGTGTGGAGGTGGTAAGGGGCTGGCTCAGACCTTAAAAGTTTACTAGTTCCAGATGGAGTTGTTTACAAAAAATAAAACATTTTTGAATCAGTTTGTGGTTCAAATCTCCTTCCCGAGCTTCCCTTACCAAAACAGACTAAAAAGAGATGGCCGACTCCGTCTGCTGACTGACAGCCCCATTACACATTATCTAGTTTTCTCCTAGTTTTAAAACATTTTGCAAGTCCCACTACCTGCTGAAGCTTAAACATCCTTAAGAGCTGCATGGGGAGATGTGAAGTCACACACTGCTCCGTGCCAAGGTTTGCTCTCCTGCACATCGAGAAGTGAAATCTGAAGCTGCTCACCGCAGCACACATCCTCCTCATTAAAAGGCTTTCCCATTACACAAAACTCTCTTGCATGAAGAACACTGGCACCGTGATTGATGAAATCTCTTTGAAATCATCTCCCTTATAACACATCGATGCCGCTGGGAGGAAGGGGGAGGAGGGGAAGGAGAGGCTCTCCTTCCTTATAAACTTTTGTGCCGCGCTTCCGAGTAGCACAACGAGGAGAGGGGACAGCAAGCGAAGGGAAGCTGCGCGCGGGGGCCTCACTCTGCTGCCGCGGCTGGGGAGGGCTGGTTTGCACCAGCCGCCGCGCGGTGTCTGCAGCTGAGCTGGGAACCTGCTCCGGCCGACGCGCGGCGCTTCCCCTCAGTGACTAGCGGGTAGCAGGGACGTTGCTGCGGCAGCTCTGTTGAAGGCTCCTTCTCCTGGCAAACTTTGAGGACTTGGGACTCTGCCATATGCATTTACAGAAGTCACTGGTTTCTCATAAATAAGACTGCAGAGAATTTGTTACAGGAACCGTGTCTGAGAAATGTAAGCTAGTTTACAATTTGAGGGGCTTTTATTATTCTTTTTTTTTTTTTTTAGGAATCCAACCCATACATCACGCGTCTGGCATTGTTTGTACTCTGTGGGCAGCTTATAAGAAGCAAGCAACAAGCGCTGCTCTTCCCCACGCGGCTGCCCCGCTGTGATCCCCAGGAAGCCCCCTGCCCTCTTCAGAAGGCAGCCCTCCCCTTTGAAAACGTGGTGCAGCCTCCACGCACGTCACACGAGCAGTTCCGAGCCATCCCCACGCGTTCCCATGCAGAACATCTGCAAAAATACTACAGGGAAGACGGATTGTGAGAGGCCAGCAATAAAACAGCAACAAACTTTTGCATAAGCAGCTCTGGGGACTGAGGCACAAGTGGCAAATGTGCCAAGACAAGAAAAATAAAAAAAATTGCACAAGTCTTGTGGAGAAGAGAGAGAATTAATATATTTGCCCAGTGTAGCTTGTGTCAATTTTCCCAATTCGTAACCATGTGACTTCTGCGTTTGAAGACGGGGGAAACACAGGGTGAAAGCCATTTCCTTGTCCAAATCCCACATCTCCTGAGCCCAAGAAATAGAGAGTCCAAGCAAAAACCTTTTAAAGTAAAACTAGTTCTCTCCAAGTGCTCACAGGCTTCGAATGAAGCAGAAATGAGAGCTCATCCTTCTGGAGAATAATGGAAGCAGAAAAAAGAAAACTTCTAAGCCGCCTTGCTCCCGCGTCCTTCAGCAAGCGCTTCACATGTAACTTTTAGCTAGTGTTTCGCATGTCTGATTTTGAAGAGCATTTTCATATTTCCCTTTGAATTATTATGTTTTCCTTGGTTCTCATTATGGCAACGAGGGGACCCGAGAGCCTCCCTAATGAAAGGCAGAGCGAGCCGGAACAATGAGAGCTGCGACTTCCCACCAAAGCCTGCGGAAAAACAATTAGGATCCGATCCGAGGAATCCGAAAGCGGGACGGGGGGCCTCGGCAGCCACACCGGTTTACAGGGTCCGTGCCCACCCCGCGGGCTCGTTCCCAGCACCAAGTACAGCCTGAAGCCTCTTGGCTGTGACAGAGCAATAATTAGGGGGGCCACACTGTAAACTATGTCAGGGAGCTGATCCTGGGTTAAAAATAAACATGGGGAAAAAAAAAGAAAATAAAAAATGCCAAACCCAGATCAATTGGCTGATCCGATTTAACAAGGCCACATGAATGCCTGTCAGCCGGCACTGAAGACTTCAGTGGGCTGGGAATAAGCACCCGAAAGGAAAGTCTTTAACCAGAACTGCTGGTGACTTAGGGGCGAAGAGAAAAAAAATCCCTATGAGCTCACAGCTCTGTGGTGCAAGCCCTGTAAAGTTCTTCCAGCAGAAGAATTTTACAGCAGAAGACAGGGACCAAAGCACTGCTGACCTGTGAGCGACCACCTGCATCCACTGCTCTTCCTTCCCTCCCTGCCTCCCTCTCACCCCCTGCGCTCCTCTGCATTTCAGTAGTCTCCCTCTTAATTTTCTTTTGTATTTCAAATAAACCTTTTAAAGAGATATTTCCTTTCCAGTGTCATAGTACAACGTAGGCCGGGGTCTGCATTTGATTAGTAAATTCATCCCATGTTGATGTTTTTGTATTCTCAGTGTCATGTACATTTAATAAAATGCCATTCCCTTCTCTGTCCCCATGCTTTTTTCTGTTTGTTTGTTTTTCTTTTAGGGAAGATATGTGTTAAGATGTAGGAATATTCTTGAATGAGTGAGTCAGGGAAAGGAAAAGGAAGAAAGAAAAGGAAAAGAAAAAGGAAAACGATAAATAATTTGGAGGCAGTTAAAGTTATTAGCCAGAAGTTTCCTAAACAGTCTTCGGAACTGGCAGGCAGCAAGCACACAGGTCCTTAAGCACTTCTGTGCTTTCCAGCCATTCTCAAAGGCAGCAAGCATCTTTGCAGACAGACTGGACGCTTTCGGCTGCCCCTGAAACTGGGAGAAGGAGATGCTGTCGGTGTCTCCACTGCTGGAACAGGAGCCTTTCTTAGGGACCAGAGCCACCAATAACCCACAGGCCGCCGGCCAAGAGCAGGAAGGGAGCCTGTAGCTAACAGTGTTAATGCAGAGAGCCAGGAGCACTTCTACAGAGAAAGGACATCACAAGCAGAACTCCCCTTTCCTTCCCTCCAGAAAAGAAAAAAAAGAAAAAAAAAAACCCCAGGCACAGAAACAGGTGCACAAGAGTGCACCTATTGGCACAAATCAGGTGCTGGGGAAAGGTTGGGGATGGAGGTATGAAAGGCAGTGGGATGGGATGCACAGAAGAGCAGGGAAGAAGATGGCAGAGGGGCAGAGAGGGAAGTAGCCGAGAAGAGGAGACACAAACGGTGCTGTGCGTGGCTCACGATTTGTGTTGTGGTGCAGCTCCCTATGTTAAGGCTTGAGAACCTGCCCCCAAGTGTCGTGCAGGCAGGCAAGGAGGGGCACAGCCATCTCTGACAAAGCTCTTTGACTGCTCGTGTTGGATGGTTTGGAACTAAACACGGTATTGGAAGAGGATGAACAACTGCCACTGCTCACTGCTGATAACCCAGCTGCTACTTTTTGCCCCCTGGAAGCATTGGAGAACAGCCTGGGGCAGCACAGAGCACTAAGACATTGAACCTGCACCTTGCATTAGTTTTCCTGAAGAGCAAGGAGAGGCACAGGGTTATGCAGCCTGTGATGTGGCAATGCTAGTGGCTGACCTTACACCCCCCATGAAATGCAGCTCACAAGTTCCTCCATTCAGACTGGGTTGCATTCATCCCTTCACACTTGTGCCCTTCTGGCACAGGTCATGCTCAGCACCAATCTTAGCAGGACCATGAGGATCTCTAACATAAATTCAGAAACACCCAGACCCTACTGCTCGGAGGTAAAATGCCTCATGATTGTGTTCATGGATGGTGTAGACTGGGGCAGGTGGGAACAGGAGCTGATCTCTCCTAAAATGTGATCCAAAGGATAAAAACTCTGGGGAAACCTTGTTTCAGTCAAATTAGACATTCTGTCAGGATCTGTCAGCATCCTTTCCCCACATTTCCCTCAGCTCCCAGATTTAGCCCAGAGCTCAGACATGAACAATGAAATGTTAATCTGATCCATTGCAGTCAGCGATTTTAAAAAAACATCCCAGAAGTCACCTCTTCTGCAAACATACCCATCTAAAAGGGATATTAGCTGGTGCTTTTGCAAAGAAACACTAAGACAAGGCTGCTTTTGTTACATGAAAGATCTCCCAGTGACGGACAGCTGCTGGGCCATGCCTTGCACAGGACAGCAGATACGAATTACCTAGCAGTGAAACATCTCAGGCATCAGTGCTTTGAATGTTTATCATCAGCTGGTGAAACAAAAGGCATCTCCAGCATTTTGGAGAGGATAGCCAAGAGTAACTGCTGACACAACATCTTAGCTGGCACTTTCTGGAAGATAGTCTCATTAAAAGTAAAAGTAAGAAGAGGAGAGCTTACAGGAGCACTTGCAGAGACAGCTTACGTGAAGGAACTGAAAATGAGCAGAAGGGTTGCTAAAAGGCATAGAGGTTTTGCACAATAGCATATTCTCCTATAAACCACCTAATTCTTCTACTTGGTATTCATCACTGTCAGGAGCCTTTATAGGAGTGAATGAAGGCTTTATGCTTAGCCTCATTATCAGCTCAATGATAGAGGGCAAGCCGTGCACATGAAGTTCAGTACCAGAGATATGTTGTTAAAATGCTGCAATTTGTCAGCATTTAGATAAACAAATGAGGGGTACTGAGTGTGTGAAGTGACCTCTGAAGCATTCATGGGATATTTTGCCACTTGTTCTGAAAAACGTATTCAAGTCGCTCTAGATTTGCTTGGGTGGAATGAGGAAACATTTATTTAAAAACGATCCCTTTGACCAAGGCAGGAGTTTACTCTCATTCTGCTTTAAGTTGTTTCTCTCCCTGTGCTTTGTTTACTAGTGTGCTTCCCATAGACCCCAGCATTCCAGCAAGCTGTCTTGGGCTTGATCCTGAGCAACTGGATGCAACAGCACATTCCTATTGACTTAATTGCCTGTCAATCTACGGTGTGAAGAGTTCAAAAACAACTAATAACCCATGCGAAGTGGTAACATATCACAGCGATGTAACTGAAGGGATGTGCTCTTCCCTGCTCTGGCTAATAAATAATAAAACACAAAAGCAGAAAAAAGGTCAATCTCTGTAGAGATTTGACACACTTTCCTTTCCATAGGGAAAGCTGATCTTTTCTGTTTTATTTTCAGCAATATTTACCCTGAAGCTTACATTTGCCTGTTTCCTGTCAATTCTTCCTCCCAGCACTTGAGCGGAGCATGCTTAGGGAGAGGACAATGCCTCTTAGCAGAGGACTCCATTTCTCAGTTTCTTACAGAGTTTTTAATGATGCCATGAAAGGCAAGCACCCGAGACATCAAATCAAATGAATTGTAACACTTTCTGAAAAGCAAGATTATGCTACAATGGGGTTTCAATCACCTCCGGGAGAACGTTTGTCTGAAATCAGGCCTTCCTCAGATTATACACAGCTGTTGAGCTGCCTAATGCTTTCACAGTTTTCCTATGTTGAAGGAAAACCTTGGTGGCATAGGATCACCATCAATCTCAATACCTCATACAAAGTGGAGTCACTAAAGTCTCATTTGCAGCCCCTTTTCTTTTTGGCCTATACACAAACTTTTCTGCTCATTTGAAGAGAATTATGCGGGCTTAATTAAGTGTAGTAACTTATTGGTAGCACAGTGCCCAATCAATGAAATGTGCAGATGTGATGTGAAATGATGGGGCAATGCTGCTGTGAAGAATACAAATCAGGGTGACGGCTATTATTTGTATCTAAAAGAAGTTATTTGGGACTCAATTATCCCATTCATAGCAATTGTGGTGCACCAGATGGTTACAATGCATAAGAGTCTTCCACGACCATAACATTTTTTCTGAACACCTTTTCTTCTTCTCTAATTCACCATACGACGATTAGTTTCTTATTGGGTGTTTATTGAAATGAAGGGGGCTAAGGAACAGATTTAGTGCATCAAGGAACAAAAGGGAGGGGAGACCCATGAATCAAAATAAGAGACTGCAGGTTGCCTCTGTTGTTTTTCAGAGGCCTCGAAATAGTCGCCTTGCAGCTTATCTGCAATGACCTTCCCTCCCCTTCTTTCTCTTGCCCCCTTCTCTCTCCAGGTCCAGGAGATGTAAAGTTTTTAAAACCTGACCGGCTGCTGCGCCGTCTGTCAAAGCCTTTCCAGCCAAGTGAGCAGTTTTTCATTTAATTCATTGAGTCGTCTTCAATAACATTAATTCCTTCTCATCGGCACCATTGAAGCAGCGAATAGGAACAAAACCAAACGAGGTTGTGAATATAGTGCTGGTCATTAACTAGGGGCACTGACTCTATCATCTGTTCATCTCTTCGTGTCACTGAGGTGTTTGCAATATAAAAGCAAAGGAGAGAGGGAGAAAATGAGAACAGAAAAGCTTAAGGAACCAGGTTCTCAGTCTGAAATCAGCTTATTTTCTTTGCAACCAAGGAAGCAACAGCCGTTTGTACCAGAAGGCAGTAGCACTGGCGTTATCCTACAGCTCTTGCCTGGCATCTGCGTGAATCTGGTGGTGGAAGGTTAAATAAAGACAAGTCATGACCTCCCTTTGCGTGTGCAGGAAAGGGGCAGCCGCTGCGATGCATTGCAGCCATATGTCACTCCCATGTAAAGGCGACAGGACCTTTGGGAAAAGAAACCCCCTGCCTGGGCTCAGGTGAAAGCCCTGGGGACGGCAGCACGCTCGGGTCTGCACGTGCTGATCCGCAGCTCCGAGCAGCAGAGCCTCGTGCTCGTGTGCAGGATGCCAAGGAGGAGCTAACCTTCTCCCTCGGCAGTCCTCACTGCTAACCTGCTTTATCTCCTGCGCCCGCAGCGTCCCGCTCCCCGCAGGCTGGAGCGTCAGGAGAAGCCGTGCACAGGCTTCGGTTTTAGTCTACCTGTCGCTAGGGCTGCATCTGGCTGTTCAACACGGGAGCAATGCGTCTACGTCTTGCCTGCTCAAGACAGCGGTCTAGCTCTGGTGGCGTCTGCTTGAAACTTGATCGTGTGGCTGCAGAGGCTGGCAACCACATCCTACTTTGGGGTTAGCCAAATAAAACTATATTTTGGTTTAGTGCTGCTAGCTTTGAGGAAATGATGGTTATGATATTTGGGCCAGAGTTTATGTTTACTTAAACTATGGCTGCCACGAGACAGAGTCCATTTTTCCTAACTTAACAAAGGAAAACAGCATGCAAAATAGGCCTTTTTAATAATATTTTTCAGAGGTGCTTTCCAACTTAAAGACACAGACATTGCAATGCCACTTGCATTCTGATGCCTATACTGAAATAACAGCAAACTGCAACCCACAAGTCCAAGTCATGCATTGCAAATTGTTTATTATTTGCAAATACATGAAGCTTGCTGACATGTATCACATACATCTAATTTCAACCATGTATTTTCTTTAATAAACAAAACATGCTGTACCAGCAAAGCTATAACCGAGTCATAACATCTGATTTTTCAGACAATGTAAAGATCACAAAGACAACTTCTTCTCCCAAAACAACAACAAAGTAGGGAAGAAAGGCAAAGTTTGGAAAATATTCCCAAACTGCCTATCAATCACTGTTTTACTAATCATATAAGCAGAGGCAGAATGTCAAAGAGTTTTAACATTACTATATACTATTGTTTTTCCCAATATTATGAATACAGCTCTTGGAATCAAGTTCTTCTCTAAAATCTCTAGGTTCAGATGGACCATGCAAGCACTAAACATTTTCAAGAAAGGTGCACCAGGATACAGAAGACAAAGAAGAATAGTCTGAGAATCCAGTGTTTCCTTTCCTTGTTGCAGGGCCCGCTATGGTGCCCGTGGGCCCCCGTAATCCTGTTTTCTATCTCAGCTACATTCTTTACAGAACAAAATAGACCCCTGCCTTGCACCGCTTGTGAATTAGACCCTTGTATTTTCTATTTTGTTTAGCTTTGGAACAATACTTTGCACTGTCAGGCCACCCCATATTTATGAATTTCCATGAATTCTCCACAACTCAGGCTTCAGGCAGCACCAGCAATTTCTTACGTTTTACAGACTAGTGAAGTTATAAAGATGATAAGCATCAGCTTGGCTACATCTCAGCCATACTGGGGTTGGGGTATATACTCTAGTCATGCTTCACCTCGGAGAGACCAGAGTAGAAGACCTTCCTGGTTTCTGGTGGCACAGGTAAGGATGGAGCCAAGCTGTGCTCCCGTTGTTCCCTGGCTAGCATGGTCAAAGGACCACAGTTATGGGAAATCTGCTTTGCAGTTTAGACATATATCTACTTTTCCATTAGCAAAAGAAGGAATAGAAAGTAGAAGCCCTGATTCCAGCCATCTTCTCTAACATCTGCATTACTGTCCTACCACTAATTGGCCATATGGTCTCCTAAGGCGCTTTCTGAGAGCTACACATGGCAAACAGAAAGGCAG
The DNA here is from genome assembly GCF_059628265.1 of Tinamus guttatus. Classification (NCBI taxonomy): domain Eukaryota; kingdom Metazoa; phylum Chordata; class Aves; order Tinamiformes; family Tinamidae; genus Tinamus; species Tinamus guttatus. The sequence goes on along the minus strand of NW_028288937.1, from coordinate 3,178,073 downwards.
CTAGAGACCAGAGACACAACATTAGTGATCTCAAAAAGTGAAATGAATCTTTCTTTCTAAGGGCGAATAACTGCACTTAGCATGTTAGAAGCAATTTGTTTTGTTAGGTGGAGAATAAAACTCTGGACTCACTTCAGCTGAATGTAAATTGGCCTTGGTCGGGAGAAGATTTCACATAGTGTTTGCTATTGCTGTAGCTTAATATTATTGCAATACAGTGGTGTAATCCTGGCACTTCAGATTCTCCATTAAATAGGAGCTAACTGAATTTTGGCACAGCTTTCCTGACCATTGTGCATTTTTGAAAATGGAAATCATGTCAGTCAAAGTGAATTACAGTCTGTACCCGCTTTGGTAAACTTTAGGATATTTTAAGAACTTATTGCAAAACCCCAACCAGATCTCATGTCATTGCAACTGGTAGACATGGCAATGACACAGTATGGCTAAGACCATAAAAGTTTGTTCCCACAATGTTTTCAGATTAGGCTTTAATTAAGACACAGTACTCACTTTGCAGGCTCTGATTTCCTGACTGTACTAATTCATCAAAACAAATTAAGACCCAGCAGGTAAGAGGTATACTGTGACCCTAAAGGCTATGAGACTGTCGAATACAGGCAGGCAGCTCCTGAACACGGCAATACATGTGTTAAAGCCCCAAAGATTTTGTCTGCCCCATAAGTATTTTTGTTAAGTCTTATTCATTACCCTTTACCATAGGCTTCCACCAAACCTGGGTACTATTGAGTTGCATCTCAGTAAACACATTATAAAAAAAGTGATTTTCTGTCCAGAGGGATGTAGGCTGGTTTCTCTGAGAGGTACTTAAATACCTCTGAAGAGCCTTGCTTTATAGTCTAGGAGATGGGACGAGGGCACTAAGAAGTACTCGGGCCAGGACGGTCGAGTCGTGAAAATAATGAGAGCTTTCAGTGCAGGTCTCCCAGGGAGATTGTATCCACACATCTCTCTTAACTTTGGTTTTCCCAGGGACATCCAAGAGACAGCTGGACTTTGTGCACCAAGTCAGTATCAGAAATTATCACAGTTCCATGATGGCTTGTCTTAAGCTTGAGTTGCTTTGATGTTTTAACTTGACAGTATCTTTTTCTTTCAAATATTATTGTGGTGACATTTTGGTTTCAGATTTCTACTGAGACTGTCCATAGTATGTACACAGAAAAATAAAAAGAAACAAATTTATGGTGCTGCTTTGTCTCTCATACAAGGAGAGTTTTTCCTATATGTTTTGTTTTGATCTTATCTATTAATAGCGATAATTTCTTTGCTTTCTCCAGGTCTCTTATTTTTATTTTTAGTAAGAATACACGCATGCAAAAGTATCTGTGCTGAAGCCTGAAACCCCCTGAGGCCTATCTAAGTGCTATGAACTTGAATGTACAAAGGAATGTCTCTCATTAATGGATATTTATATATCATCTGCATAATCATATTTTTCTATTTCCTCCTCCAGCCCCCTTTTATGTCTTTTGTCATTTGGGTTTGGCCATACACTAGCTGTCAGAGGTCAATTATGAGACCAAAAGGTGAATGAGGAAATTATAGCTCACCCGATGGAGAACCTAAAATATATAGTTGCCGTTGACTCTGTCAGAAGTTTTTTTTTTCTGTATTTAAGGAGAGAGTAGAAAAGAGTTTTGGATTTATTTCGATCAGTGTTAAGGTCAAAACAGTCATAACTTTTCATATCTGCTCAATTAATTACAAATACTAACTAGTTAGGCTGGATAGTTCTGTGGTTTCCATGTCTTTGAAAATCTATTTCCCAAATAACTGAAAAAAAAAGTTATTTGCTTTGACTTGTACCTGAGATTACGTGTATTTATCTGCTTCTTCACAGACTACTTAAAAAAAGATCCTAGCTACTCTGAAAGTTGACTTCAAAAAAGGTAGCCATTCTTCTGTTTAAATCTCATGCTCTTCCAACTAACAAATAAACATTTCTTTTTTCTTTTCTCCTAACAGCTCTCCTGAAACAAACAGTTTCACTGGAAAAGAAGCGTGACATCCCAAATCTGCATTCTCTTGGATTTTACACTATTATGAGTGGAGTTTGCAATCAAAATAAGGGCCTCAGTTCATCTGGAAATACACAGAGCAGAACAAAATCTGTCATTCATTTAGAACTGCTGTGTCTCGGCAAGGCTAGGTATTATGATATTTAGGTAGGGAAGTAATAAAGGTATCACTTTGGGGCCCAAAGTACACCTCCTGGATGCTTGTATATTCTCAGTAAAGTCATACAAATATTTGTGAGGCCAGATATTTATCCAGGGTAAGTTCTTTGACCTCAAGGCATGACACTGATTTGCACCTACTGGGGATCTGGTCCTAAATAAAAAGGCCAGATTGCTACAGCCTTCACTTAACCACACAGGAAAAAAAAAAACAAAACCCACCTCCAAGGAGACTTAGGGAGAGGTTCCCACAAAGGCAGATGCGAGTAATGAGGTCTGAAATAGCACTGGCTAGGAAATTGTCCCTGAAATAGTTCAGATTGCCTCCCAACTGCAGTTTCAGAGAAGTCTTTTTAAAAAAAGAACTTTGCAAATACTGAACACCAAATTTTGACATTTTGCAGAAATGCATAAGCATCTGCATGAGCAGAAAATTTGATTTCTCCCTTTCAAAATTAGTTTTCTTTTCTGAATATGTTTCATCGTATATACATGAAAAATAGAGTCAAAAACAGACTAAGCTACAACATGCCTAAAGCCACGCAATCTTGCAGTGCCTGTGTCATCAAGGGAGGAAGAAGAAGCCATCAGTGTCAGACAGAGCTCCATCCAGGCCACCCTGCTTTCCCTTTCCCGTGGTTGCAGTCACAGCTTGGTACACTGGGACATACACATGAGCAACCTTCACACAGCGTGTGGTGCCTATTGCACAGTCTCACAGCTAGTTTAAGCACAGACCAGTTCTGCGGGCATGGGAAGTTTGGGGAAACAGCCCTCTTGAGCTCATACCCACAGCGCAGTGCTGAAAAAGAACTTTGCATGTCCTTTCATATGTCCTTTTGCACGCCCAGTCTTCTTCTCCTCTAGGGCTGGGAAAGGCAGGCTACAGACTGCATTCATGTTCTTCCCTCTCTTAATTAAATACATTTGGTTAGCTGTAACTTGGGTCCTTTGAATGAGATGGAGTCCAAAACTTTCCCAAAGTTACAAGCTTTCATATGGCCTGAGAACTTCCTCAGTGCCTGATAAAAGTTGTTTGTTGAGATTGGAAGCGCCTCGACAGCCCCCAGCGACCCTGATCCTCTGAGCCTCTTTCCCTTCCCTCCCTTCTAGGTCCCCACCTCTGCTGCCCTTTTCTGCATCCCCTGCTCCTGCCCCAATGCCACCCGAGGCTTCTCATCAGTGCTGGGGGGCCGCTTCTTGATGTGCTGCAGATGTGGGGCCTTGCTGGTGCTTTCACATGGAACTCCAATCGCTTGAAAAGGTCTCACCCTGTGACTAAATTCTCAAACCTGCAAGCTGCAAGCAAAGCCCATGTTCCCGTCCCGACTGAAAAGGGCAAGCTAATGAAAGAAACCCCCACCTACTAATTCACAGGATGCATGAAAAGAAACCTAAACCCCCCACATTCTCAATGCTAATTAAGCAATAATGATCAAGGCACAGAGTATTTCCTGGGGATTAATAACTAACTGGGAGGAGATGATGACCCCAGACAGTCATTAATCCTCAGGAAATGCCCTGCATCGAAGTTCTTATTGCTTGTTCAGACTAAATATGTGAGAAAAAAAGTTTTTAAAAAGTCTACCTGCCAGGAGGTTTTTCAGTGTATTTTTTCTTTAGTCATGATTATAAGTCCCCTGGAGTAGGAAATCTCAGGTCCCTCAGCCAACTGCACAAAACTGCACTCCTCTAGGTCCCACTACGGTCAGAAACACAAATCAAATCAGTCTCTCGGATTCTCTCTTCTGCCAATGTATCTTGCGGCTCTGTGAACGTTCAGAGGCCAATGCTGAACCGCGTTACGCTGGGTGAGGGCCATTTCGGGGCTGAGCCTCAGCACCTCCCACATGAGCGTGACCTCTGACGCTCTCCTCGAGCTCCAGCCCACGTCCACTCCTGACTACAGGGCTTGACCCTGCTGCGTGCTTGACTTCAAACATTTCAAGAAAATCTGCATGTTTCACTGACTTGAATGATTTAATAGATGAGGTCCCAGAATCAGAAACCCTTTGCACCTGAGTTCTCACCCCTATGTCTTCAACTCCCAGCAACATGTAGCCAATAACAGGGGACGCAGGTGGAAAGTTGAGCACACGTAACGACACTTTCAGGAGCTGAAACTGCATTTAAAAGCACCCGTGCCGAGCAGAGAGCAAGCGCCATGCCGTGCAGACGGCTGGCAGCGCAGTGTAGGCCCCAGGCCCGGGCATCACTTTGAGGGGCTTGCACTGGAAATCTCTTGTCTTGTGTGTGGGTCTGTGGGAATGGACATGGCAGTTGTCAAACCAAATGATTTCTGTCGCAATTTCATAAAAGATAAATGATCGGATCATGCTAATAGCACAACTACTTATTGCAAACTGCTGTTCACAATGAAGGCCTCAAGAGTCACACACATCCTTACATAAAAAGAGAAGATCAAGCTCCTAATATAACGATCCCTCACACATGGATATTTTCATGTCTACCTAAATCAGAGTTGAACTTCTGTAAAAAAAAAATGGAAATTAAACAAAATTTCTCTCATTATTACTGGTAGTCTTAAAATTCTACTGAAAATAGATTTCATAAATTTTTGTATGCCATTAAGTACTTCCTTTAGCTTAGGAATAGGAATCACACAAAAAGAAAATAAAGGCATTATTTTCATCTTCCCAGATGGGTTAAAAGAATGGTAATTCAATAAATACTATAAATGGTATAAAAAGTGAAATTCTCTTTTCTAAAATATTTGCCGTTTAATATTAGAAAAGGTTAATAATGGTACAAGGAAAAAAATATTTACATATATGTGATATGCTTATTAAAATAGAGTTCATCCTTAGTGTCCTTCTTTCAGATCTTCTGTATCATTCCTCAAAAAAAAACAAAGGATGAGGAAGAAAAGTCTGATAACAATAAGCCCTGCCTGACTCCAGCTCCCACATTAGCCTGAGACCAGGGAAAGCATTCAGCACCTAACAGGATTAAGCTAAAGAAAAATACTTAGAAGGAGCCAGTTAAAATTCAGTTGGCATACTGGTGATATTTGAGTGATTATTTTGTCCAAAGTAGTCTTACTCATCTCTAATGAGAACATCTTTAATCAGAAGATGAAAAAAAAGATTCATAAATCAACACAATGTATCACACTACAGAAAGTAACCTAACATATATCTGTATGAATTAGCAAACTCCATTTTGCATGGAGTTCTCCCGAGCTGCTTTCACAGGACCCCTGCTTTATCCTTCACATAAATCTCTTCACTTTGCTGCAATACCAGCCCTTAGTGTTAATAACACAATGTCAGCATTTTGGTGAGATTTATATAGAAAAACTACACTGAAAATTGCCTGGTCATTATACATTCCTTTGGAATCAATGAAATGCTATAAATCTTCTTTAGATACTTAGGTGCTTGTATGATTCAAACACTATTCCCTGACATTCATTAGAGCATACTGAAGCATGGTGTTGCAAAGAAGAAAAAAAAATGCAATAAGGTTGCTGTGCTAAAATTGTTATTTTTTAAGAAAATCAAGTACAGATGGAGTATATTCTGAGTGGGCGGGGAGACCTGTTTGTGCACTGAAAACTAATAACTTGTCCAAAATACAACCAATGCTATTGCTCCTCCATACCATGAGAGCAATCACTTGGTCTAAGGTTTCACATTGGCCTATTTCTTCTTAGCTGGGCTAAGCTGGCATCGAGGGGCTATCATCTGTCAAAATATCAGCAGGAGAAACAATTGACAAAGCCACCACTTGAGAATGTTGAGTAAACCGGGTAAAAAAGCAGTGAAAGAAGTTAATGTGCAACCTGGCACACAGTACCAGCCCAAGCCGTGAGAACCACTTACGTGATAATTGGTGCCTCACAATATCTTCTGCTCTGTAAAACATTGTCTTGGGCTTGTCTTTCAGCACAGGAACTGATCTCTTTGAGACGCAATGAAACAAACACCCACCCAAAAGCCCCCTCCAGCTGACAGGGGAGGGATTCAGGTGGGAAAGCTTGCAATTTCTGAACAGGTACAAACAGTTTCAGGTAACTCCAGACTCACCCAGGGTCAGCGGAGAAAAGCAGACCGTTTTTTGAAAGAAGCAGCAGCAAATTTATAGGCATTCATTTGTTCGGTTCAGACAGAAATGAGTAGCCTCTAGGGTTCACAGTATCTCTCTCCCTGTTTTACCCTCCTTGTTGTCCAACCTTAAAAAAATGCTTATTGTACTGACTAAGCATTGCCAGGGGAAGAAATGTAAAACCAGGAATCACAATGGGAACAGAGAAAATCAAAAGCTGGTCTTTCTACAAAGTAGGTGTCTAGGCAGCAAAAAAAAAAAAATCAGAATATATGAATGGATCATGAGACACCTGCAATACATGTCCTTCACACTACATCCAAGCTTCCTTACCCTTTGTTCATATATGCATATCCACATACATATAGAGAAAGAAACCAAAATCAAAGCTAGCAAAGTATTACCATGTTACATATACATTCATATCTATACACTGTAAACACACACATGCCTCAGAGAGGGCAGCCGCTCTGCAAGGCAGCATCACTGTGCAGAAGAGGGGGAGTCTACACTTTATGTGAAACCTGTACTAAAAGATTTGATGATACAAAGGCTGTAAGTAGAGGGGTGAATTTCACCCTATAAGGCGAATTCTTTTACTGTCTAAAGTTGGTTCACTTAGAGTTTGTGAAAAAACCTAGGAGACTGTTCTAAAATGGGATCTTCTTGAGAGAAAGGTTCTGATTTGTAGCTACTGGAAAATATGAAATCTGTGTATGTTTTGGCATATCTTTAGATTCTCAAGAGTCAAGAAAAACTACTCATTGTTTTTTAATGATTCAGAGGGTGGCAGCCAGTCCTTAAAAAGTGGGAGAACTCAATGTTTGTAGAGCAAATATAATTTCATTTATGACAGAAAATTTCCCATAGCCAAATTTGTTATTTCGTGGGTTGTTTTTAAAAAACAGTGATCCTTGTTCAGGCTTGTTGCTAGGAACAAACATGTGGGCAAATGCTGTTTCTGAAATATGCTCAACAGCAGGGCAGGTGAGCTATTGTATAGTTTTGGGGCTCTTGCTGTGTTAAAAATCATAGATGAATCATCACAAGTTTCCTTCAGAGTTCACCAAAGCTTAAGACAGTCACAGTTTCCTTCTCAATCTGTGCTAACTCAATCCCTGTTCCATCAAATGCGCCATCCTTTTCATAAATAGTCATATAGGGACAGGACTCTCAATATGTCAACGGAAAAGTAAAAGCACAGTGTGTGTTTGGTATCCAAAAGGAAAAACAACCATTATGGGTTTTCCTTTGATGAGATCATGCACTGTCTCACAAAAATGGCAATGACACAGCCAGAACTACTACATGAAAATAGCAGAGATAAAAAGAGAGCACAGAGACTAGACTAAAACTACCTCCCTCGTGAATAGGACTGGCATACCCTGCTCTTATGCTTCACAAGCAGCCCTGAGCTGTGTAGAGAACCTGAAAAAGCCTGATGTACCTGGACTCGGTTCAGCCACTGCAAGGGAATTAAAAGGCTCGTATTTGAGGACCACTGTCTACATGCCAGTAAAAGGGACTCTCCAGGGAGAACGAGATGCAGTGCTGTGAAGATACCAGTCAAAGATGCAGCATTCCATACTATCTTTAGGTATATATCTACACTGATGTAGGGGTCCAAAAAGTGACCTCAAACACTGGAGCCCTGAACATCCATAATATTTACCAGTTCACTCCCTGCCTATTTCTCAACTTCTCCAACTAGCTCCCTTCAAAAGCAGGCCCAGGTACAAGGCTAGCAACAACACACTTTGGGGACTGCTACCAAAGACATTAGGTATGAGGCAGGATTTGGTCAAGTCATCAGCTCCTCACCTTTGTCCTCACAGGCAGTTCAGCCTTAGGCACTCCCACCTGCCCTCATGCCATAATCCTGTGTATGTATCATCAGCTTGTGCTACAACACCAGCAAATTTGAGAGTTGGGATTTAGCCTCACTATGACAATAGACATTTCATACAGAAAAGGTCAAAATGTTAATTTTGTTACAGAACTGGTTTAGACTTTGCTTATAGGTCAAACAAGGCTGAGGTGGTCTAAATGGTGCAAGCTGGTAATCATCAGTAAGGAAACCATAACTTTCTGTACCCTTTCCTCGGCCACCACTAGCATACGTATGCTCAACAGATGGATTGGTGCAGACATGCACATCTGGAATGCAGGTGTTCCACCAGATACTTGGTGGCATTCCAGCAGCTGGATTTCTCCATAGGCATCCTCCATTGCTCAGTGCCAAGAAAGAAGTTTGTCCCTAATTGGCATTAACAATAACAACGATATCTCCTCCTCCTTAACAAGCTGAAGGCTGGAGTCAGTCACACATCTCACTCTGCTTCCCTTTACTCTAATTCTCTTACAATTAGACCACCCTCCTCTTCATCTGCTTGGCAGACTGCTAGAGGTGGTAATCAGGGCCACCACCAGCTGCTAGTTCTTTATTGCTCATCAGTTCTTCATTTGAGAATTTTTTTTTATCCTTCAGCAGCTGGGGAAAAACAGAGGAGAACAACAGTGGCTTCTTGAGCTTGAAAACATAGCTCCAAACATGGATACATTAAATAAATAAATCTCTTTGGAGCTAAGCCTCATTCATTCACATAGCCATACACCTTGTCTGAGTTTTGCTAAATAGCTCCATGATACTACCAGAAAAGATAGCAATGTATCTTCTAAGCAAGGCAGAAAGCTTTGCACACACACTCTGCAGGCCGCTCCAGCCAGTGCTGAAATGCACATTCGCCTGAAAGGAAACAGTGGTACTACAAAGAAAGCACAAGCAAAAGGGGAATTATTTAAAAGGAATGATCAGATAGCTCAGCAGCTTGCTAAGCCATACTCCAGTGTTCCTTTTTTTTCCCCACAGATATATTTTCATCCTCAAATGTATTAAGAATAGACACTTAAAATTCTGCCTCCTATTTTTAACACCATATTCAAGATATAAAAACCTGTCTTGACTATCTGGAATGTTTCATCTGAAGGTCTCTTCCCAAAGAGCAGAGTTGCTTCTAGTTGATTTTCAAGTGGTAGCAAGATGCCACAAATCCTTTACTTCTGTAGCACCTTTCAGAATTCAGCCAAATAAAAAGTCTAAGTTGTCACAAGCTATCAGTAAATATTTAGTATTAGTCTTTTGACCAAATTATTGTATCATTATGACGCATACCACGTCAATAACAGAAGATTTTTGAAGAAGGAACTGAAACAAAATATTAAATATTGTGTAGTTGTTTAGAAGTAGTTATTAGAAGGAGCTGCTTGGTACTCCCTATCAGCACAACGGGGCTTGCAATGTGCCCCCTATGCAAATACTGAGTCTTTCTCCTTGGTTGCACTTGTGGCCATCTACAGCTATGATGACCACCGAGAAAAGTCATTTCTGAAAACACCCTGCTGCTTGTATTGCTATACTATCTACTCCTGCTGTCATTAACTCTTTTTCATCGACTTCATCTTGAGTGACATGCAAGAGCTTTGTATAGTACCAGGAATGAGATGACCCCGATTCCTGTCCAAAGACTGCACACACCATAGGAACAACATACAGAAACATAAATGATTAATTGCATTCAAACCATGAGTACTTATACATGTCTTTAGAAACTAATTTCTGTCTTCTTTTTTCTTTCCCTTTAATCCATGTTTTCATAGAGCTCCTTGCTTTTTATTCTATTTTCCATGTTGGATGAAGTTTTAGTTCCTTCTTAAATGCCTTACTGGAGTTACCCAGATCTTGGTTAAAGGGGAAAAAAGAGTGATCAGTTATTCCTTGGCTTGTTCTTTCCTGTTGCAGAGCTTTGGTTGGGAAGAGATTCCTACTGTCTTCCCCCCACCTCCCCCAAGCTGCTGAGCACTGTGATCTGGGAGCAGCTAGTAATGCAACAGGCTTACCCAAGGCAATCATTTACTAACGCACTGTTGTAGAAGGGAAGCTTATAATTCATAGGCAGGTCTTGGACACAGTGACTCTGGGCATTTTTACTAGGCTGGTGCTATACGGACGGTCGCAGCCTAGTCTGATAGGAAACCTGTTCCAGTTTTTAGGACATCTGCCCAAGCACCGGGAAACACTGCATCACCCCATGAGCTTGCTTCCAATGCTGTTGAAAAGGCCGACTTTGGGTGCCTCCGTTAGTTGTCGTAGTTACTGCGGCATGTAAGGCCAAAAGACAAGTTCAGACATCTCTACTCAGCCATGAAGGGAAAGTCCTTCTGGTGACCAATGTAGGCATAGTGATAAAGAGAGCTCTTACTTAATTTTTCTTTCTTCCAAAATATAATTGTTGCCATGGTGGTAAATGCTTTGAATGAAAGAGGGCTTATCATAGAACCATAGAATACTTAAGGTTGGAAGGGACCTCTAGAGGTCATGTAGTCCAACCCCCCTGCACACACAGGGTCACCTAGAGCACGTGGCACAGGACTGTGTCCAAGTGGGTTTTGAAGATCTCCAGAGAAGGAGACTCCACAACCTCTCTGGGCAGCCTGTTCCAGTGCTCTGTCACCCGCACTGTTAAGAAACTTTTCCTTAAGTTCCTGTGGAACTTTTGATCCTCATAAAACTGCAAAAGTACTGAGTATCTGTGGTCCCAGCCAGTCTTTTAGTGCAAGAGGATGGAGATCTTAACATCAAAATAAATTATGTTCAGAATAATTTAAAAGCTACAAGATGATCCCATTGAAAGCTTGTTAAAAAACAGCCTGTGGATTCAGCATGTGTAATGATCCAGCTGAGTCCAAAGTCTTTTTTTTTTTTTTTTAAGCTAGGAACCTAAATTTACATTCCTAGGTCCAAATTTGGCTTCACAAATGCTGAAGCAAGCTCACTTTCATACACATTTCTCATGCTGCAGCAGCTACTGGAGGCATTACTGAGAGGTTTTCATCTCCTTGACTATTTTACTGGGACAGAGGCTGTTGTGACATGCCAGGGGCAAGGAAAGAAGTTGCTTTGGGGAATTTCAGTCAGATCTGCGTTACTGGATCACAATTACTTCTGTTGATCCCAGGTTACCTCAGTAACTACACTGTCACCGTACCTATTGGAAAAAAGAAAAAAAATAGGAGAGAGGGAGAGACAGAAGCAGGCAGTTTGTTCAGGGATCCGGACAAAAGGAGTGTCTCAGTTTTCCGTGACTAATAGCTGAGATGCAAAGGGTCGAAAGCAGTTTATTTCACCACATAGCATTATAGATGAGATCCTTTGACTATGCTATCCCTTGACCCATTCTATTAGTGGAAAGCTTCTTAAGACTTTCATATTCTCCAAGGCCTCTCTTTTCCTTGACCTGGACTGAAACCAAATACCATACCACAAACGTATGCTATTTCAGGCACTTAGAGTTTTACAATTCCAGGCTGTGATCAATTACCAACTATTGAAGATTTATAACAAGCCCTTTTGCCACAGAACTGAAATCTGATGGTGACTTCAACTAGCAACTCTGAGAAAGCTGAGGAACTGATATTTAAAGAAGAAGCTCCAAAGGGATCCCTATTTCCAGATTTAGCTGGACTGGCTGAACTCAGAATTGGAAACATTGGTGCTAGATTTTATCTAACAAAAGACTGAATGTCAATCACAATGGGAATTGTCTACATGTAAAAGTTACACCAATATAACAACAGAGTGGGAAATTTTAGTTACACTTCAAATACACTGGTATTGTACTCCTATGAATATGTTTATTCCAACCTTTTCATTTTATCTTGCTACAGGGGAAGCAGCTTAATTCTAACCTTATTTCTAAGAACATACACATACAAAACAAAACAAAAAACACAGTTATATTCTGAAAGAAGGGGCACAGATCAATGTACGCAACTAGTGCATTCAAATTAGAAGTGTAGTTGTCTTTGTGGTCAAGAGAGCCTGACAGTTTGGTAGGACAAGTCTGCACGTAAGACCATTTCACCAGGCTACATATGGAACTAGCCTCCTAACTTGAGAACAAAAGTGAAATGCCTAAAGTTGGTTGGGATGAACATGGGCCTACAGAGGTTGCCTTATACTAATGGGGATGAGCTGACTGCTCTCTCTTTATGAATTATCCATTTCAGAAATAAAGGATTTGAACAAAGACTTCCCTGTATTCTTCCTACCTATCTTAACTTCCTCTTGGTCTAAGCTTACTAATGAAATACGACTTACTCAAGCGAACAAGCTACTTGGCCTGAGGCTTTACAATGAGCCTTGGGGATAATGTGCATTTCTTTCCCACCCTCCATCACTTCTTTCGGAAACATCTTACAAATTTTTTAAAGAGAATTCTCCACAAAAAAAAAAGCCTTGTTTTCTGAAGGACACCTGTAAACCTTCTTACAAATTCTGAAAATACACAGTTCTGTTCACAAAACACTGAAATTCCCTGTTTCTGTGATTGTGATGGTTTTATATGTGCCTCCACCATCATGTCTCACTAGTTCTAGAACCAAACCTGCCACGTCACAAATCAGGTGCATCTGGATGGGTGATATAGATGCATTCCAAGCATTCAGGATATAGCTTTGAAAGTGCTAACTTTCTTGGCAAGCCTTCACCCTCTTGAAGCTTCAGTTTTTGTATCTGTAATGCTCTTCAGCACATGTAGCTAAAGTACCACATAAATATCAAGCATTTTTGTAAGGACAGATCTGGATATCCTCAGTTATAATACTTTCATCCTTGAATTCCTTCTGATTACCTTGAAACCAGATATATTTTTCACAGGTATTTCCAAATCTGGTTCACAGTGAGAAGTGAAGATTAGAGTCAGTAAATTTTTTCAGCTAGAAAGGATTTCCCATAAAGAGTCAAGGCTTCCTTGAAAATGAAATTTTTCATAGCACTCAAGAGTTACATTTGTCAGAGTTGAAAGCTCAGGACTTCCTATTAACTTCACAAACACTCACTTCAATCTCACTCTATCCAGGGTGTCAAATGCATCAGAAATATAGTATGGACATTCATATTAAAAATTAAATCTGACAGGCAAGGCTATTTTCTACAACAATAATAATTCAAGACCTTTATTCTTCCCCTGCATAATTAATATTTTCGTTTTGTCTAATCCATAAATACAGCCTTCAGCAGTTTTAAAATATGTTAATTATTATCAACATCTTTTCCTGAATTAAGTGTTTAGAAGTCCTAAATTTGGTTGAGATCTTCCTATCTGAAAACCTTTCTGATCTCTGATATCTTACTTAGGAGTTTTTTTCTGAGTTTTCTGTTTAAGTACTGTATGATACTGTTTGTAATTGCACCACTTTCTCTCTTCCCAGGATCTTGGACTTTCAGCTTTCTTTTCCATGCCAGTGCAGGCCAAGGATATTTAGATATTTCAAAATATGTCCCAAATATTTCTTTAGTGCTTCCTTCATAACTTGCCTATTTTCAGTTACTGCAGCTTTTCAAGTGGATTGGTTGCCCACCTGTCATTTTGTACATGGCTTTTGTATGACAATTGGAGTCACATTTTTCCTGCTTTTTTTAATAGTTTAATTTTCATAGAAGGTATTTGTCAAGGTTGTGACACTGTGACTCGCTGAATGAAGTGCTAGTGTGTCTGCTCGTCAGCGTGTGTGCTGAGGAGCCAAGCCTTGTCTGGGTGCATTCCTAAAACTTCATCAAACTAGACACAAACCTGCACCGTTTTACTGCTTGCTTTGTTAGTTCTAAACTCTCCAGAATCCTTACCTCATTCTAGCACTGGAAAGCCGGGAGGAAAGCTTTTAACTGGACATATATCATAAAAACACTATAATTTAATCCTCCTTTATATTATGAGAGGAGAGATTTCAAATTTTTCAAAGTTGTAATGGATAAAAGGTTCACTACATGTTCTAGATATCCTCTTCCTCTACACCATATTCTCTCTAGGGTTGCTTGGTATCATCACAATTCATATATAATATTACAATCTTTTTAAATATAGAGTTTACACCCTACTCCAGAATCTAACTTCTCTTGCTCTTTATTTACATTTGCCAATACTGAGACAAATGCTGTGTATCTTTTTATAGTTTCTTTGTAACAAAACAGTTGGACAAATTGATCATTCTCATTTTTCTAAAAAAGTTTCCTTCAATAATATTTCCATCTAACAGTCAGCATGATCTCAGAGTACAGTTTATTCCTGCTCTTTTTTCCCTTTCTTTACAAGATGCCTTTTAAATCTCTGAGAACATGTAAGTAGTGGTTCTTCATTTAGGTTTGCTATTTGATAACTCTGAATCCACAACAGGCAAACACACACTTCATTCATATAAAATTGATACTTGTCAATACACAGATATATAATAAGTATACTTTCTCACATTTAGCATGCTGCACTGCATTCCAGTTTACACTAAAAGGTTAGACATCAGTCTATTAAAAGTCTCTAAGGTCAAAAAGTCCAGCTATAATTACTAACTCAGAAGACTAATAGGAATTATGAGCTAAGGTCTTTCACGTGTCTTGAACTCTGTAGAGGATTCCAGGCTTTAAGATGAAGCTGGACACTTACTAAAGAAGTCTCACAAATTGATGAGGCTTCTTATGTTTCGCAGTTGCATTCAAACCACGTGCTCCCTAGGCTTCATACTGCTGATCTCTTGCCTCTTCTATCCTATCGGTTTTCCTTCAATTTGTAGGCAGACTCCTGTACAGCAGTTATTATTAATTTCCATAGCATTTCACTTAGCTGCAATCCATGCAAGCTCCTGGCTGTACTTCACCAAACAGGTATAGTGCCAGTCTTGAAGACACAAAACGGTAGGACTATAATCAAAGCCATATTTACTGTGATCTTGTCACATCACTCTCCCTGATCTCTGGGCAAAGAGCAAATTTTTGTAGAAATAAATGGATCAGACCTATTTCCAAGAGGTCCTATCAGCAGTGGCCATCTAACTGCTTCACAGAAAGGACCTAATAGCGGGCAGTTATAAGATACCCAGTGGTGTTTTCCTAAATTTTGTTATCGTTTCCTTTACAAGATTTGGGACCGGGAAGTAACTACCGTAGCTGTGCCAGAGGTCCTTGGTCCTTGTTCAGCCTAAATCACTTTTGTGGGCCAATATAACTTCGATTTAACAGATACAAACATCAAGGAGAATATCTGGAAGCACGCTCAGAGACCTGGATTAGGTTCCACATGTTTTTTTTTGGCAGAGTTGATTTTGGAGGTGGAATTCAGCTGATCAGTCTGTAATGATTAAACTGCCATCTTTCCCAGTCGATATGAAAAGTTATGCAGCTGTTTCAAAGGCAGCTGTATAAATTCAACTAAATCACAGGAAAAGCAGTTTATTCATTATAATATGGCTTGAGGCAAAATAAAGCTGAAGTTATTAAACTGTAACTAAAAGCTAAGCACAGTAAAATATATTGAAAACAAGATTAAAAGCATATACACAGTATGAACTCCTAGTCCAGCGGGTGGAGGTCAGGAGATAGAGAAAACTAATTCCTAAGTGGAAAACTGCAATTCCTGAAATATCTATTCCTGCATCCAGTGTGGATTATGGGATTTGAAATTGATAAGAAATGACTGCCACTATCATTCAAAAGAAAAGAGAATCAATCCAGTAACTTTTGCTTATAAAAACAATAATAATGACATGTTCTTTCAACCGTGACCTTGATAACTTTTTTAAGAGCTTCAGACAGCACTCGGTGTCAAACTGTAGTTTTTTCATGGCAGGGTTGAACTGTTTTGAAAATGCAACAGTTGGCCAGGATAAATCTTTATCTTCATTCACCCATTGTTGCTTGTATTTTTGTAGCCTTCTGGTAGCAAGAGGTCACATTTCCATGAAGATAAATTCCCTATTAGACCCAACTGTGGTCTGAGGTCATTGCATATCTGTGCCAGGACAGACTTAAAAGTGATGGCGAATAGGAAGTTTTTGTGTTGTATTGTCCTGGTTTACTGTGGCTGGAGCCAGACAGTTTTAGGACCAATATGAGCACGGGCTAAAGCAGGCACATCTTTCTACTTGCTCATCACACAACAATGAGTAAATAAACACTGTCCTCCATCCAGACCGAGCTGTCAGCCCAATTAGGCATGTGAATGTCCCAACGCGCCGCATTTCCTATATCTTCACCTACACTTTCTACTGCTCATTTGCCTGGGGTGATTTCAGAGAGCCGGGGCTGCACTGAGGCACAGTCACGCTGCTGGCAAGGGTCAGCTCTCCTGTGTCAACACTAATCCTTCCTGTCTGCTATCAGCTAGTTTGACATTTGATTTGTGTCAAGTCTCTGTGTCCACTGGAAGCCAAATATCACAGCTCTGAGATAACATTTTGCCCCACTTTCCTCCAATCACTGAATGATTTTGTATTTTCTTCACTCAAACTCCTAACCAAGGAGTTACTAAGGAAAAGTTGTGTGTGCCTGAGAAATTATCCTAGGGTGAACAGTAGTTCACTTCATAATTACCGTGGCATTTTGGTGTATATTCAGGTAATTACAAAGGAATTAAACAGTAAATTTATCTACACAAATTGTATGCCTGGTATTTGGAGCCTGTCACTGAAATGCGCTCACTGGTTTACCCAGTGCAACAGAACGGGTTGGTACAACACTGAATTTTAGTCCCATCTCAAAACTTGACACGAAAAAAAAGGCCAGTCACTCAAAAATATCTCAATGTTCACATCAGACTTGTCCTAATCGAAGCCAAAGCCTTCTCTCACCCTCTCCAACTCTGCCGAATTTGTTTGTTATGACTCCCTGATAAAGATCTGTATCTACTGAAAGATAAGCCAGGACCACCACCATTTTGGGCCTTCAAAGCATGCAGAAGTGCATTATAGCACGGTGTGAAGGGATATGCCTGTCAGGAAAGTGCCAGTTCTTGTCACAAGGCTGTTCCTCCTATTTTTGCACCAAAGGACGATTTTCCCATGAACCTCTGTAGTTGCAAGCTCAGCATCTAATTGTTGGCTATATATTACTTGATGTATATGGTCCACAGTTC
This sequence comes from Tinamus guttatus, assembly GCF_059628265.1. Classification (NCBI taxonomy): domain Eukaryota; kingdom Metazoa; phylum Chordata; class Aves; order Tinamiformes; family Tinamidae; genus Tinamus; species Tinamus guttatus. The sequence continues at coordinate 3,160,846 of NW_028288937.1, read as the reverse complement.
TAGCAGGCATAATGATGAGCTAGCCTTAGGTACATGGGTTCAGATACAGATCAGCACATCCAAACTACAAAATTTTGATGTAAGCAGTCTTAAATCAAGAGAATCTTTCATGTACGGAAACATCTTACTCTTAAGCACCCAGACACATGCAAATACTAGTGGAACTTGCTTTACAAAAGCAGCACCTAAATAAATTCCCTAACTTGATGGTATGTTTGCAGTACAGATATAAGTTGGAGATAGAGGAGTATAATGTCCCTGAAAATTCAGTCATTTCTTTGAAAAAGAAATCATAGAGTAAACATATATCTATATATATTTTACAGGAATATGGCCAGCCATCTAAGGCAGGTGTACTGGTCGCAATAAAATATTCCTCTTTTGTCTTGGCATTCACACTGTTGAATACTTCCAAAATCAAAATCAAACTTTTGCCTAAAGGAAAAGAATTAGGAAAAGAAAACCAAAAAAATCTCATCTGTATTATGATAGCCATCAAATGTGGCAGCACTTTAGACCTAGTTCCAGAATGATGTGAGCAAAAATAACACTGCAAAATACACGTGCAGTTTATTTGATAGAGTAACTATGGATACCATGATACATTATATGCAATTCAAGGTTTAAATACAGCTGCTTGCACAGACATTTAGTGTTTTCTTTGGTAAACCCTGTGTTAGTGCAAACAGCAAACAGTAAGGCTTTTTGCTGAATGAGTCTGTCTCCACAATGTAAGTTAATTACATCGTATTCTAGATTTTTTTAGGTCAAATAAATTTCAGGGATAGATTAAAAAAATCACAGTTAAACGTTCTTTAATAAGGTTGTCCTTGGTAGAAATAATTTTGAAATTAGAAGCTGCCTTTACTGCAACATCAGTGTACCTACCTTAGAGGGTTTTTTTTCCCCCAGAAGTTGTTTAGGCATTTTTCTATGGGATGTTACTAAAATCTCACTCAAGTCATATCTTGTGGAGACAAAAATACTATGGTTATTGAAATGAAAGAGAAACCAAAAAACATTTAAATTTAAAATTGTAGGGGGAAAAAAGAAGAACAGAATGTTAATTCTTATATTTCAGGTAACAAAAATAATATTCTGCGTCATTTATGAGTGTAGTGTTGAACAGGATCAGCCAATGTCTTTAGCTGTGACTGATGAAAGGACCAGTACCAACAGAGACCTTTGTGGAAGCCATTTCAGAAATGGCACCTCAAGAACATTAGCTTTAAGAGTTAAAAAAAAATGAAGAAAATGGGATGAGTCCCAAATATTAGAGATAATCCTCCAGGTTATCTGCAGGGGAGGGAAAATGTGACTTAAAATTTCTGGTTTTGTAACTGCAGGAGTCAAAATCCTACATTTAAAGGGAAAATAACAACAATACAAAGTTACGAATATGAAATCCCATAGCTCCAGGCATGAGGCTCTCCTAACATCTACAGTTTCTTTATTTTAATAAAGCCCTATAGTTCCAATGTCATTCCTCTCCTATACTGAAGTTACTAAATCATTCAAACTTTTCACACTCCTCAAACAACACAAAACACGTGTGACTGCAGGCAGCCCCAGAAGGGACATGTACCCTCTCCATCTTTGAGAGATCTCACTCTCAAAAAAAGCAAAACAAAATCCCATTGTAATCTCATTTGCGTCTCTGGGAAAGACTAATTTGGGGGATATGGAAATCCAAAAGGCAAACACTTCCTTCGAATTTTCAATCAACAGAAAAATTATTTTAAGTACTCAGAAAAAATAAACAGATTAGAGTCTCAACAATAAAGAAAAGAAATCAGAAAAAAAATCTAAGGAAAATGAAAAGTTTAACAGAAATTCTCAGGAGAAAAAGAGGCTTTAATCTACAACAGAACCTTAAAACATACAATAACTCTCATTAATCTTACTAGTGAGACATAAATGCATTGGTATCTCACCAGTAGCGGTATGTCAGAATGCACTCACTTCCAGATATATTTTCATTTGCCTCACTATATTTTTGTGTATACTGTGCTCAGTCTTCCAAAGTGATTAACCTTCTCAAGCCATTGAGAGGAGGGCTCACCTAGAGTTCTTGTACCACCCAAAGTTCGTGTTGACTTCTGTGGGAATTCAATAGCTAACAAATAATCAAACTGAAGCTGGAACAGCACTACGATGGCTAAAACACAGGTTTCTTGGGAAAAATCACAGCATTTTTCCCTTCTATGAAAATAGGGACGGTGTTAGAACATGCATGCTTTTGTAGGTCAAATGGTCCTCAAGCTTTTATTATGGGCCACTTACTATGAAGGATTGTCAAGCAAAAAAAAAAAAAAAAAAAAAAAAAAAAAAACGAAAAAACTAAAGAACACCACCACCTACATCCTGAGTTAAAAATTGACTGTAAGGCCACATGGCTGGACAAAATTATTGGTTAAAATTTGTTCCATGTCTAAAGGCTTTTAAATCATTACATTTCTTTGCTTCACTACTAAAGACAGAACAGCATATAACATCTATAACAAGGTAAAAAAACAAATCACCCTCTTATTTCTGGTGTTACGTAGAACAATGTACACCCGAATGAGACCCTACTCTGGGACCACGGACAAAGGAAAAGACCAAAGTCAACTGGATATTAAACTTAGTTTTGCTACTCTAGATAACGTGATAATTTAAACACATAAAATGTCAGAAACATATGTATTTTGGGGAAAAAAAAAGCTTGATAGCTGAGAATAATGACCTGCATATGGTGAAAAACATAACAGCATCACTTCCCTATTACATTTACCTGCAGTATTAATGGTTACAAAGTAACCACTTTTTTGTAGTCATGAACATATTTGCATGTGAGAAGACACTTAGCATCTAGCCTGGGGACATAAAGCAAATAATAAAAGAAATTTGATAGTGACAGTATCCAAGACAGACATTATAAATCAAACCACTAACAGGTAAAAAGTTGCAGTCAGAAATTATAACTCTTAATTATTTTGTCTTCACAGATTTTTCTGTTCCTTTTATGATGGAAAATTCACAAATTGATCTGTCTTGTGTTGTTCCCCCTCTCACCCCTGACAGAGCACTGAAAATTTCATATCAAAGTTTGAAGCTTGGAGCCACCAAAGCTGGTGGAACTTCTTATCATTACCTATACTACCTTACCTGTAATGAGCTTCATTACAGGTGATGCTCAACCTACACTCAGAGGTATTTATTTTTGTACATGGTGAGTAAAATTTGGTACCCTAAGGAAAACTTTAAAATTCACATTTTAAAGATTTATTTTTCTACCATATTACTACCTTTGAAGCTTTAAAAGCATGGAGAGAGGACAGAAGATGTTATACATCCTGAACTCTCTGGCTGACACATAAAACACTAAACAAACAGAACGGAGCTATGAGTACCCATGGGACAGCATGACGAATAAAGTGTGAGATTTCTTCTGAGCAAATCTCAATTACAGGTAGGAACCATTTCAGTTGATCAACAGGCTTTTAGTCCTTCCAAACAATACTTGATAATGTCCATCCTTATTCATTTAATAATTATTATGAAAGGTAGGCGTGCATGCATGTGTGTATGTCACTGAGCGCAGTGTATTTATAAGCAGAGCAGGAAAGCAGAGGAGATCGACAGCAAAGCAAAGAACAAAAGAAGGAAAACAAGAAATGACTCTCTTTCTCCTCCTGATCAAACAAGACAGATAAAGATAAAAGAAATTTTGCTGGGAAACACGGGAGAAAACAGGATAAGAGAACATCGGGAAAAACAGTTTTGAAACGTTTATGCTAGGACTGGGTCATATATGATCTTTGAACCAGAAGTGGCCATTCCCAGTATGAGATCTTGTGAAGTATCATCTTATCCACATTTTAATTTCTACTAGCAATACCTTACTGCATAATATCATTTCATATCAGGTGATATCAGATTGTGACCTCCTTTTACAGTGAGGAGCTAAGGACCATTTCTTATATCACCCACTCAGAAGAGCCTCTCAAAGCCCACCCCTAAAGAACTCTAGTGCTCCAAGAAAAAGAAGTTAAGACAACAACGCATGTTGTACAGCACAAACTGCTGGGCAAAATGCTGTGACACTTGGTTCCACATGCACACAAATACTCTTGCACAAACTTCAGCATTACCTACATTAAGCACATCTGCCACGTGCTTTGACAGTGATGGCTGTTGGGATATTTCACACAAGTTATTTCTCTGCTAACACGGAGATGGACTTTTGGCCAGCGTATGAACCCAACCATTTTGAAGCACTGCTTTTCATTGAAAACATTTTGTCCACTTGATCTTCCACTGCTCATGCCCTTCATTACAGCTGTTAACACCTAACAGGGAAAACAGCAACACGACCAGAATGGACTTCTCCCTATTCTGAGAGGTTTACAAACAGCTTTCCTTGACTCTTTCACAAGCATTTCAGAATTTCTTGGGGTTTTCCAGCTGCTTTTTGATCGCTAGTTTGACTAAGTCACAGCATGGCCCAACCAGCCTCTTTTCCCAGACAGGAATGGGAACACATGGCTTGTGGTTGCGGTAAATTAATAAGGGGGAGAAAAAAAATAAACAGAAGGGACTTTTCCCACGTGTTTTACAACACTGCAAATCTGTCGACCATCCAGTTCCTGTAGTGTACCATTCTCTTGCCAGTCATTCCTGTGCTCACTTGCTGTAGGACACAGCACTATCCAATGCACACCTTTTTTTCTGAGCTCTCTGAAACTCAGGAGACCAGATTCGCTGACAGTGTAACCTGGTGTCACTCTACTGTAGATTTTTAAACCAGTTCCAGATCTGCTTCCAAAATATGCTTAAATTTATGAGGAATTTCTTGCTTGTAATGGATATAGCCTTAAGCCATAATTGCTGCAACTGCTTTCACAGAAATCTATTCCTACCTTCTTCTATTATCAACATTTACGCAAGTTTGCAATAAAAAAAAATGCTCAGGGAAGTATCTTACAGTAGAAAAATGATTTAATTTCACTTTCTATATCATAAGCTAGACCCCAAATTCATAGCTAGGGAGAACTCAATACAGTATTATAAATTCTTAAAATGCAGTATTTTTCAAAGGTGAAAGATTCCCAGTCAAATGCAGGATTTCCTGAAACAGGCTTTACAACAAACAAACAAAAAAAGCCTGTGTTGTATTTTTAACCTATATTCTCATCACTATTGTTCATTTTTCAGTACAAATACTATTAAAAGTCTCTTGTGGTGTGGCTGCTGCTTCATAATTAGTGGTGGAATATCCCTGGAAACCACTTTCCATTCATTTCCTCAGGCCTAAAGAGTGCAAGCAGAACTGACCAATTTCAGAAGCATGGTCCCAGCAGCTACCCTACAGGGAAGCACAGCTACTCTTCTTTGGCCTTTGGCAAAGATGGGGTCAGTTTGTGGTTCTCACAGTCCGAGAAACCATTCAAGAATGATTCAAAATTATAGTGATCAAGAGTCACATTTCAGCAGAGGAAACCTAAAAGTCTATATAACTAGTTTTCCCACAGTCCACGAATCTAAAACTGGAAGCTTAGTGCAATCTCACCTTCAGCTTTATACTCTTGTACAACAGTTGTAACCAGCTGATCTGTTGTGTATCAAAGGATCCGGTCCTATCTTCCTCTTAGCAAGATTGTAAATGAAATAGATCATCAACCACTTGAATGGCACCATCCCTTTTAGGATGTACATAGTGTATCACACAGGATCTACGTGTTGCCCTTTACAATCACTCTGTTGCTACACTCCGAGATGGTCAGGCCTGCATGTTCTCATAGCTCTCTTGCTAAACAACATATGAGATCAGACCCTGGGACTCAATCCAGAAGCTCACTGAACCCATGGAAAGAATCCAACTCATTCTCTGCATTTAGGGCTGCAACCCAAACGACCCTTTGAATGCACCTGAAGTATATCCACAGTCAAGTACTTAATCTCCATGCATGGAGCTTAAAGCCATAGGTGTCCGCATATTCATATTCTGTGCATTTACCATAACATCACCAGATACATTCTTCTTCCAAGACATGACTTAAGTAGATGATAATTGCTGGCAGCAAGAACGTGTATTATGGTCATGCCCAAAACTCATGTTTATTGTGCCAAGCGTTATATATAATTAATACGTGATATGTAATTTGTGCCACATACATCATCATTCCTCCTTTTCCACTGTTCTTCAGTAGTACTCACTACACTTTTTAACAAGAGTAAAAGTAGAGCTTGTTGACAGGTTTATCTCCACAAAGGCTGATGCAACTCTAGACCAGCCATTAACTCTAGACTCTGTATGCAAATTGCACTATTAGAAAATAATAGTTAAATAAACTGCTAAATATAATTTGAAGGGAAACAAAGGAAAGAGCTTGCTGTTGATAACCTGCAACATACAAAATTGCTGCATACCTTTAAATGTGCTCCACTTCTCATACACAGTCTTTTCTAGCAGAGTAATTTTCAAGACTACCCAACTATTTCAAAGGCTATCCATGCACACCAATGTTCACTTATTATGACACTGAAAAAAAAAAAAACAGAGTAAGAGCACTACAAATAACGAAGGCAAAATTCTGATTATATAAATATGGAAGCTTCTGAAAGTTAAGCCACCACGTTGAACTATTCCTGGGACCATGGGTGGGAAAGTTGTTTCTACAAATGGAACAGGCAGGCAAACATTTCAGCAAGGCTCCAAAAGTAGCCACAGATCTCAGCTGATGTTGAGAATATCTGAGTTTGGCATAATAATGAATAATAATGTAAGTTTGGGAATGGAAATTAAATCTCATTTTCTGAAGCTTAACTCAGACCCCAACTGCAAGAAATCTATGAGATGACCTAACAGTGAGGGGTAGATTACCCCACGCTTTGATATTAAGCAACTTCTAAACCATAAGCAACTTCTGTGGGCATGTTTGGTTATTAGTAGACACAGGCTATAGGACTAACTGAACCTTCAATTCAGTGTAGTCCGGCAGTTCCTATATACAAAGCACACACAGAAAAAGAGGAGGTCTGAACACATATGAAGCTATATACGTACACATTAGGTATATGTGGTCACAAATGATCAGATGAATTGGCCGTTATCTGAAAATGTGCGGCTTGCTCTCTGTGAAATCTGACTATAAGCACTTGCACAACTGGATGTGTAAGAGAGGGAAAAATGTATCAAGATAGGAGGAGAGAAAAAAAAAATCTCCTTTAAGAAAAGATTCTTCTGACTCCTTCTACCTCGCCCAGCGTGGGGTTTTATTGTGATTTGCATGCACACATTGAATACCCTCTTTTTAACTTTATACCTTTTACTGTGGTGGGTTAAAACATAATGTTAGAGAGTTTACATCTCCCATTTTAAACTGAGGTATTTTTAAAACTCTTTGTATTGAGAGATTGTTCATGATTTTCTTCTTTTGTCCTCCCAAATTTTAACCAAGGGATGAAATAAAAATGTGCTGAAGAATTATGAAAGATGAATCTTACAACTGGGTACAAAATAGGGACTGGCAGGTGCATGTACCTTCAGATGTCTTGTGAAGGAGGTGGTTAAATTGCTACGAGCTCCAAAACCAGTGATTTATGATAATGGGAAGCTATACAGCATGCTCTTGAAATGCATTTTCAAATGATTGATTGAGCTTTAGTCTGGCTGAACACATACAGTAGATAGATTTCATGTCTGGCTTATCTGTCTGGTCCTGAGTGTTCATCAGTCAACCTAACTAACAAGCTAAAACTCAGGATTGTGGTCAGCAAGTTCATATTCATCTAAAAATATGGGGTCTGTAGCAAACTCTTTCACACAAAGAGCCCATATTGAATCTGTTTAATGCTTGCTTACCCCTACTAATGCTCTCCAGCTAGGAAAGGAAAGAAGTGTGGGCTTGAGAAGCAAGCTGACCCCTTGCATTTGCTTTCCCCTTCATTACTTTTAAATGTCACCTTAAGTAACAACTGCTGAAAACCATTAACAAAATCATTTTATGGTGCCAGAAATCTCAATAGCTCATAAAATTGTATTATGAACCACGTTAAATTTTGCACAAATCAAATGTGATTTAATGGCTTTTAATCAAAACAGTGGTGTTTTCTGTGTGGCTAGTTGCCTTGCAGCATGGTACATGAAACAGCTTCAAAGTACAGACTCAGCTCATAAAGGTGAAATGAGGTAAGAAATGTGTAGTGTAGAAGATCTAGAAACAAACTCCCAGCTGGTGAAGGGCAGTATATCTCCACAGGTCTCAGATAAAATCCCAGGTGCTGTATCTACAGGTACATCTAGAGTCATTGACCTATTCCAATGATAACTCTGACATAATTCCACTAATTTGAACTGGGCAAGAATATGATTATTACTATTTTTATAGGTCAAACAAGTGTCATAAGTATGTACTATGGACCATATGAAGAAGTCGGCACAAGATGAGTCTGTTTTGAAAGATTAGCTCCCTGCTTCTGCCATTTACCACTTGGGAAAAAAGGATCAATGAATTCCAGCCCCCTTGGCTGTTAATCTGTACTGAGTTTCAAACAAGCCTGTGGAAGGACAGGACCTGAACGGGTATTTGCAAGAAAAGAACCAATGCACACAAAAGTATACTCTGCTAATTAAAAACTTAAAATTATATCACAATGACTTTAAATGAGAGTGATCTCAGTCTAATCACATAATACTTTCTTTTGTGCTCGGGTCACGCCGTCACTCAGATGCAGCATTCAGGAAGCACATTTCATTAGACTAAATAAAGCTTCAATCATGTGTAAAATTTCCAACTTGAATAGGCAGCCATCATATCATTCATCAGTCTAGATGTATTTAATGGGTATAATTTCTTCCTCATATTTCTGTGTGTTGATTGTTTCATTTTCATTACAGAAATCTATCAAGATTGCTCTTTTGCTATTCTTCTGGTCAGAATAAATAATATTTTCTAAGTTGTGCCCCAAATACATTTCTTTCTGTTTGTCAAAGAATTGGGTGATTGAGGTAAATTTAAACAGGGAGACAAACAACAACAAAACAAAACACACACCCTCTCCTGGGAATCAGATAATATTACCCATCCTTTCATGTTTTGCAATTAATTAATTATACTTAATGCAAAACAAATTGAGCAGCCTTGTTCAAACACCATTGGCCCCTGCATACTGTGACACTGTTTCTATAGTCGAAAGCAAAGGGATTAAATTTAAAAATGGCTTTAAAGCCAGCTACAACACTCGAGAATGAGAGCACATCTCCCTCTCCCTTGTATGCGTAAGTGGGAAACTAGCACAATAAAATTGTCTGACTTCCAAATTTCAAAATTTGTTCACGAGTAGGAAGAATTGATAGATTTGCAAAATCACCAGAAAGATGCTGTAGCATGCAGAGGCCCTAAATCTTTTCCTTCTAGCTTACTTTCAAAAACTAATTATTTTCTTCCAGGCTTTAGTCTTACAATTTGGAGGCACAGTGATCCTACTTATCAGAGACAAAATTATCGCATCAGAAGTATAATTCTAAACCATTTAAGTGGTCAAAGTTTCAACACCAAATAACATAACAGAGTTGTCCAGGTAGGGTACTATTTTTTTTTTAAATTCTGTTTATTCCTCTGCGTTCCTCCACTGAGGATATAAACATGAAACGTTACACCACTCCTGGCTATTTAGCCAGAACAAGCCTTGCCTGCTCTGACTAGCCAAAACCTTTTCCAGTGTTTGCTCCTTTTAATGTTCCCTTCTCTTTATGTGCATTCCACCCATCCATTTCTCTGGAGACCTGGTCCCCAAAACTGTCGTCTGAGATCTGATCAACTCATCAGGCTCAGCAGAATCAAGCAACATCATCCATTTCAAAAACATGGCAGTCTAGTTGGGCCCTAAACCCTTGCAGACTCATTCTGATTAACAGCACTGCCAAATTAAAAGGCAGATGAAAATACAGAAAACCTTACATTTACTTTTACTGATACGTGAACATTTTCCAGGATCCTGGATCAAGGAACTGAGATAGGGGATTTTATCCATCAGACAGCAGTCTCCCGGTTGATGACTTGAAGTCCTGAAATAATAATAATAATAAAAAAAAGAGCAGTGACTTAATACTATTTCTTTATGCCCACAACTCTGAATAGACACTAGTTATTTGGGATGCCTCAATTACTTTTGAGGTCTGGGACAGTGTGGGTGGAGAATGACTGTCAGAGCTGTACAAGACACAGTTTAATGTAACCTTCATTGCAGAAAATGTCCATCTAAAGCAATAACTTGATTGCAGTGGAAACTGGAAGAAATTCGACCAACAATAAATATGATCTGAATGAAGAGGGAAACTTTCTCACAAATAAAATTCTAAGTGCCACCTTTATTGCCAGGATAAGTAACTACTGATCAGATAATTCTAGTGATATCACAGCTGTTCTTCCTTTGGATATACAACCTAATTCTCATTCAAGCAGATGCAAAGACTCTGCAGACTTCAGTGGATGCTGAAGACTGGTGTTCAAGATCCATAAGACAAAGTGAAGGAAGAAAATCCTTCTCCAGGGATTAAGGGGAAGCTGGAACCAATTTTCAGCTCTGCCAAAAGGTTCCTGTGTGACCTCCTGCCAACTGTTAATTTTCTCTGGCCAAAAAGCTCAAATATATTTTAAACACCTAATGAACTTTATAGGCCAGTGCCTCTGTGCCTTAATTCTCATAAATAAAATGCAATAATAGTACCTGGGAATCTTTCAGTGCAAGAATTCTTACATGGTCATAGTAACTACTTTTCCTTTCTTTTGTGACAAAATGGAAGCAGAAACAAAACTTTTGTCATCTGTAATGTCACATCAATATAGAAAAGACTGATTAAGAACTCATTGATCGGAGCAATACAGTATGAATATAATCTACTTAAAACACATTTTGGAAAAGAAATGTCAAAATTTCACAGAATATATGCATATCGAGAAAAACTGCAAAAGTACAGGAGCATATGAGTGGAATATTCAGAATACAGATTAGCTCAGGTCATCTGAAGCCAGAGATGCACAGAATTTCGTGCACTAGGTACCTCAGCAGGAGACTTCCTTTATATCCCAAGTCACCACCCACTTTGAGGCAGGCACTTGCCCTGTTTTCCATTGTCTTTAGGATCCATGAAGATACCAGCATATTCTCACCCAAATTGCTCAGGTCTGTGATAAAACCATGCCAGAGGATTTGAGGGACTCAGGCAGGATCTCCACACCACATGCACACGCCGGGCTAAATAACTTATTTCGACACACACTGCTGCTTTCCTCCTTAACTCAACATGCATGACTATTTTCATTCCTATTAGCATTTTTGGTTAGACAGCATCTACAGACCCCAGCATAGCTGTGGTCTTGCTGCTGCCTTTGCACAGTCCATGAGATCTAAGAATTGAACCTAGATGGACAGATGTCCAGCTTAGACTTATCAGCTAGACTGTAATTTCTTGGCAGGACATGTCAGGACAGTCCTTGCAGAGCAGAGCACATCCCCTTTCCCAAAGGTTAACAAGAGTATGGCCATTCTACAGTGGGCACAAGACCAAATATGTATTTCCCAACGTGATCTAGCTGACCAAAGTATTTCAGCTCTCTCAGGGGCCAGAAATGAGGACATTAACAGAGGAGATCCTAAACCCTTCCCAACACCAAAGAGCTTCAGACTCTGCCTCAAATTTTCCAATCATCTGTTTCTCTCGTCAGGCCCAGTAGATACAAAATATTTCTACTTGTCATAAGTAGAAAGGGTTAATAAAAGCTGGAAGTTATTTACAGTTAATGGCAGTGGAAAAATTGCAGAGCAGCTTGGTCCTGTATCTAATAATAAAAAAGAGTTTCTTGTAAAGAGACTTGAGGGCAGAGGCTTTCTAAGTTCTTCACGTTCTTCACATTTTTCTCCAAGAAATAGAACAAAATGCCAGTAATCCCAGCATTTTGGGATAGTTTTCCATAGCTTTCTAATGACCTTGACAAATCAGTGACGGGTAACTATCAGCAAAAAATAATTTGGCCCAATCTGCTGCCAGTTCAACAGTGGAGTCTTGACTAATGAGAAATTATTTTGGTCTGTTTTAAGTGTGCAAGGACACTGCAGACGGTGGTGGTATATCGTTAGGATAACTATTGCTTTGTAATTCTGGCGGTTAGTTCTAAACATAAAGGTGAATAAATTTAATAGAGGTATGATAATAAAGTTTCTAGATTCTAATTCAGAAAAAAATCAATAAGAATACAAGCAAGTGAAGAGTTACAGGAAAGTAAGGAAGAGTTACACTGATGCCATATTGAAGCATCTGAGAAAACCCTACATAATTAAAAAATTAAGCACCTTCAGTTCCTTTGAATTCAAGAGAACTAGAGTAACACTGAGAATCAGGAGACATTGCTTAAGGGCCTGCTTTTAGAATCATACTTCTACAGTGGCGAAAACTTCACCTGCAACATTCAAATAAAGGATTGGAGCCTATGTCCAGTTGAGTTAATTTAAAGAGTGCTACTAACTTTACGGCACATTAGATCCAGTCTTAAATCAAATCTGTAAAGGAGTACATATCTACCTATCTAATTACTATTGAAATAAAATATTTGGGTAAAGTAAAACTTAACAGAAAAAAAAACCAAAACTCGAACTGGAAAATTTACTGAAGCCTACTACTTTTATCCAAAATCTAACTGTACCACTGTTTGAGATCACTTTATTTTTTCAGGCAAAAATGTTTAGTCTGAACTAGCGCTGAGAAATTCATATGCAATTAATGACCCGAAGCAATGGCTCTCATAGAAACCTCTGTCTCTCAGCATATGTTTGCGTAGTGCCCTTGTTTTGTCCAAGGCTTTCAAACGCAATAATCATGACAGTGACAATGGGGTTGCAAGTCATTGACCAAATACAGTTTGGGTCCAAATGACAACACAAATTCCATGTGCATACAACCTTCCTCCTGCTCTTAATGCTTTCCAACATTATTACAGATAAAATAATTGCAACCATTTATAGTTGATCTGTTGACAAAAATTATATGGAGACATTTCCAAAACATCTTACTGTGCAATTAACTAAAGGAAGATTTTCATCTCTTATTTTGATTGTTTTTACTTCTGTTGATATCAAATAATTTGGAGAATGTAAGTTTATGAAATAGATGTGGGGTAGGTTCTCTGAATCTTCTGAATTCTCTGAAAAATTTCCACTGGTCTGACTTCAAGGCTAATAAAAATGCTTTCTTGTTTCTTCTGCTGATCCTCCTAACTGGTCAGCAAGCCCCTAGGGCACAGTTAGGCTAGCAAATTCAAGTCTGAATGCCTAGTATCTCACACTCAGCTCTAGTTAGGGATAAATTTCTTGTTAAGAATAAACAGTGCACTGAGGACTTTGGTAATTAATTTTCTCTCTCTCTCTCTCTTTTTTTTTTTTCTCCTGTCTATTTGCAGTAAAAGTTCCCAATGGCAATCCAGAATTTTATAAAATAACATTATTGCTAAGTGTTCAAAATATTCATTCCACAATATATCAAAACACTGGAGCTGAACCCTGCCTGCATTGATGTCCTCTGCCTTCACTGAAAGCATTGCCTCTTGAGGTGTAGATCTAAATTTGGCTATAATCTACATATTTCCTATTAAATTATCACAATGAGAAAACATGAAACACACTAAATTGAGACAGAAGCATTTAAAAAAAAAAAAGTAAAAAAATCCTGGCTGGTATTTGAGATTTTTTTCACTTCACTTGGCAACTGGAGGCTCAGGTTAAAAACACACTTCTACCAACCTGTTTTTGGATTCTAGAATTCTCTTTCCCTCACTGAAGCATGATATAGATAGACAGTAATGCGGCATCATTCAGACAGCCTCGGGTACTGTCTGATGCTCAGAAGCACAGGCACTTCTTCATTCCATGTGTGTTTATGGCCGAGCATACAACCATTTGCAATTCACTTATAAATAGTAGAAAACGTTGTATATAATTATCCAGTACTTTTCCAAAATTAAGATTCGGAGACTCTTGCAGATCAGAAGCACAAGCAGGCAGTAAATCCCGTAAATCCAGTATTCTCCTAGCAGAATAGTAAAAAGCACAGAATAAAAGAGGGATTCTGTTTTGTGCACTGAGCAGTCTTTTATGTCACCTTTCCGATACAGCCTTTCTGATTTCCCTCTGAGTTCTGATGGAATAAGGAAACACTAACCTGGTTCTGATACAAGTTCACCAAGTTCAGTGGGAGTTTTTCCAGAGGGATCCAGAGGGAACTTCAGAGAGATTTGGAACAGACTCAGTGTAAATAAGAATATCAGAATGGTGCAAAGAACACAACCGTACTTTTATAAAGCCAAGAAAAAAAACCCTACTGTGGCGCAAGCCAGCTGAATAAAAAAACAAAACGCATCCTTCTGAAATGGTCTGAAACAAAGAAATCGTGCTACTACCTGTACTGTCAATTAATATATGTTTATTTTTCATATTTCTTAAACTTATGGTGTTTACTAAAACATGAGAGATGTGGGAACAACAAGTAATGATCTATTTTCTGCTTTCAGGACTTGGAACAAAATTATAGCCTGACTGAAGGTAATAGAGGCTTTTTATTGATTTCTATAAAGTCAGAATTTCACCCCCCTGAAAAGAAACTGCAACCCGTTTTGAAAGGAAAAATCTGTAAAGAAAGCTGGCACAGCAACATAACCCAACAAAGTACGCCGGGGATTTCAAATGAGATTAGAGGCATTGCTTTGACCCTGTGGCTTCCACAGGGGTGTGAGAAAAACCCAGCAACGCAGCCCAAGAAGCCTTTGCAAACCAGGCGGCTGAGGCGGATGCTTTAACAGAACTGGGGAAGAAAGTCTGAACGGAAACGGAGCGAAATGAAGCCCAATAGCCACTCGGATGGAGCTCTGTCTCTGCGGTGGTCGAAACACACGCTGGAGCAGCAGACAAAGGGGACGGGGGAGTCGGAGTTACCCTATGAGAAAGGAAGGGAGGACCACGGCCTGGCGCAGACTGGACCCCAGAAGACCAGTGGTCCACAGTACACAGGAACATGTGGCTTTTTTAGAGGGCCCCTTTGATGGTCACTGCTTTGTAGCCTTGTTTTCCTTTCCATCCTTTTTCTCCTTTTTCCAGCTCTTCTGGATAACGTGGCCTCCTTCCACCTCTGTGCTTTACCTGCTGTGAAGGAGCACTAACGTGCCTTAATCACTAATTAATTGGTGGTTCCCAAATTGCATACTATCCTTTATTTGTAGTTTGAGACTGGCCACTGAAGACTTGATCTCTTTATGACTGATAATTTTTTCACCAGGAAAGGCAAACTAAAATAAGTGGTAAAGACTCAGTAAACAAGTAGGCACAGATGCTGCCAGATTTTGTTGCTTGCACTAATTGTGTTATTCATGCAAAGATGTTCCTCCAAGAGCAGGGTGGGCAAAATCTCCTATAACTCCTTTTCACAGCAATGCCCAAGGTAGATAAGCAAACAAGAGTGAAGTATCTCCACGGAAAGCCAGTGGGGCAGCTGCAGCAAATGGGGAGCTGCAACCAAGAAGCAAGAGGGTGGAAACCAAGCAAAACCTGTTTTCTTCAGGTTTAGCAACCAGAAGTACAGGGTCCAAGGCAGAAAAACCTGCTGCATTCAATCTTCTGTTCAGCACAAAGCCATTCATTACCACTTTGAGAAAGGAAAGTTCTCAAGGACTGCGAGGTTTCTGCTGGAGGAGACGTTTTGCAGGACAAAACTGTGGGAATCTGTGGGTGTGCAGCACGCTGAGGTTTGAACTTGGGAACTGTGAATGCGATCTTGATATCCAAAAGTAGCAGCATGCAGAAGGAGCCAACACCACAGACCACCTAATCTCTGAGAAGTCCGAGCTGGAGCGATGGCCCACAACAACGTCAGCCCATGTACATGCCACAACTCCTACAGCTCTGCTGCCTTACAGGCACATCTGTGCCATCAGCCACATGGGCCAGTTCCATTTCTTGCACTGCCTACGGCTTTGGATGCGTGCTTAGCAAGACGATGTAGGCAAGTGCTTCTTGCCCTGCCCTTGCTTCCCTCCCCCTTTTCTTTTGGTCAGGAAATGCCAGCCCCAGTGAGTCTCGCAGAAAAAAAATGAATGGGAAATCTGCAAATTCCTGTAAACACCCACAAACTTTCTCATGATCTCTTGTTACTTTTCAATGGACAGTCCTTCACTGCTCCAACAGAGCCGGGCTGCTGAACACAGCACTCATATTGTGCTGGCCTCAGAAATGAGTGGTCATTAGACAAGGAAAATGCCCACACTACCTGGAGCCGGGCAAACACACAATCACTTCAGTCTAGCACAGAAACTCTGGTCTTTTTATTAAAAAAAAAAAAAAAAAAAAAAAAAAAAAGACGAGCAAACAAGCACTGTTTTGTTGAGATTAACATTTACAGGGAAATCCTTGCAACCGCCTTAATGCACAGATAGATTCAGACTTGTACCACTCGTTGCCTAGAGGGTTGTGGCCTGACGTTTCACCAGGATGAGCAAGACATCCAGCACTGATTTTCTGGAGCTAAACTCAGAGTTTTTAAAGAGCCAAATGTGCAGCAATTCCTAAAGATAACAATGCCACATCCTCCTGTACTCGGCATCCTACAGGCACAGACATCTAAATTATGGTGGAAAAACACTGTGAAACAATTTCACACCGTGATTCAAACACCCCACAGCTCCTAACTCAGTGAAACAGCCAGCTGGGAAGGATACTGCATTTGGACCCCAGTACAGCAGAAAGCATGAGCCAACTGCATGGGACATCACAGGGTGTCTCATCAGCAACTGCTCAAAAGTGCCTACGAGTTACTGGAAAATGGCATCTGACAGAATATCCCGGCTGGGACTGTTCAAGAGAACTAGGCAAAAAAAAAAAAAAAAAAAAAAAAAAAATCATTCCTTTTGGACTATATCACTAGTTCGAGCTTCCACAGAGCCTCAATCAGATGACCTTGAGACGCCCTCACAGACTCATCCGCAGTTCAGCAGCAGCCAGAATAAGGAGGAAATTGGGGCCTTCTCAGAAGCTTGCCAGAGCATAACAAACCAATAACCTGGTTGCCACTGCCAAAAGCTGCATTTGGAAGTTCGGAATCCGGATCCTGCAAATGCCTCATTTGCCCCTCATTTGCCCGCATCTGCTGAATTTACAAATTAACCTATTAGAGGGCATGATTTTCTATTTTATTTACCAGAGGGATGTTATGATGGTAACAAAAGGAGGCCGTGATTGAATAAATGTGTCTATGTTCTTCCTGGTTTTTTTTTGGGTTTTTTTTTTTACTGGCATGTCACTGTATTTAAAAATAGAACTTAAATTTTAAAATAAACAAAGCATAATATGGAGGTTTCCGTGTAAACAAAAGATTTGTACATGTGGTGATATGATACAAAATTTCATGCTCAAGAAACTTCTCATTCAGCTTGTCTAATCAGCCAGAATTAATTTGCAGTCAGTAGACTTTAATTATAATTGCATCTAATTGATTTCCCCCCCTTATTTTTAATCTGTGGTATTGCGGTGCTGCATCAACAGCAGCTCTTGACACAAGAATGTTCATTAGGGACTTGAGGGCAGCAAACAGAAAGAATCATATGAATAACCTTCCCGTATCCACTATTGAGTTTACTTGCTATTTATTTCCATTACAGAAACATCAACAACCCACATCACGTGGTAGGGAACTGGCAGGCCAGAAATTAGTATACACATAAAAGTTGTGTAAAGCACTGTTGCCCGATCAGTCCACTTTGATACAACAGACATAGGAGCAGCTGAGACCCAAATCACCTTAGGAATTAAAGATCTTTTGGGAACTTGTATCAGATTGACAAAAAGCTCAAGAGCCACCATATCCAGTAGGTGCAAGAGTGGATGTTGCAAAGACTCACCTTTAGCTACCTTGCAGGTTCCTGACTTCTACAGCACTGAGACAGGCACATATACTCCAGATACCTAGAGCAGGAAGCTGAAGATGGAGATCCAGATGAGGCAAATAGCAAAGCAGGCACCTGCCTAGACTAGATCCAAAAAAATCCTTCCAAACATGTCAGCCCATAATTCCAGGCAGCAGAAAGATGATCCACTCTACCTGTGATTCAGAGAGGGACCCGGTTTACCGGTTTATCCTTCCACAGTGGTTGTCCTAATGCAAAAGGACAGTGGATACACAAGTCCTAAAGTCCACGGCAATGTGAAGACTTCAGCACTGCTGGTTACTCAACTGCTGGTTGCCTTCTAAGTTACTCATCTTGGGAAAACTACCAGCTGAAATACAGGGACCTTCAGGCTTAACTGACAAATAATCAGAATTTTCCAGAATCCAGTACTGAAATGCAGACTCCCTTCAGGAGTTTACATCCTTTTCTGAAAGTATTCCTGCAGGACATAAGTCAGCACCAAGTCCCTGTGACAACTGGAAACTGGATCTAAATTGCCTGAGTCATCCTCAAAAGCGCTGCTTTTAGCACAGCAGCTAATATGTTCAGCAGTAGCTAAATGAATTAGAAGCCTAAGCCATCTTCTCAAAGGATTTTGGCATAACATCTCATTAAAACAATGGAATTCAGGCTCTTAACTCGCTTAGTCACTTCGGAAAATGAAGAGAGGATTAACAAGGATCATGCTACAATTTGCCTATGTGCTTGACATATACTTAAGGCTTACTCCCTGCATATGCTCTATCAGTCTCTTGACCTTGATGGTATTGAGAAGACACTCAGATCTATCTATCCTTCTGGTGCTTCTGTGCCATCATGCTAACTGGCGCCTAATCAGTTAACACTACTTTTCTTGACAGACTTTTCTAAAAGCTCATGAAAACAAAAAAGACACTAAGAATCAAATGGCACTATAAAAAAAAAACAGGACTCTCAACAAAGATGTTGGTGACTCAATGGTTCTCAGTAACCACTGCAAAATAAACATTAGACAGTAATTGCTGTGTATGGGTTGAACATCTGCTAAGAGGAACCATATTTTCATTGAATATGATTTCAACAAAGCGATCACTCCCCAGGAGAAATATGGCTAAAGGGCAATACTTCAAAATGCGGCGTGCATTCATATATAGTGGTCTCCCCTAGTGCACCAAACACCATGTGTTCAACTATAAAAATATCAGAAGTCTTTGTTTTAAAAGAGAATGCTTTACAATAAAAGACATTTTTTAATTTCAACATTTTTCCCATTGGATGTGTGGTTCATGTTCCCTGAAGCACTGCACTAGTATTTGCTAACACTAAAGCTAGCAGATGTCTCCAAGGGCACCTTTACAAGCGCTTTTGGGCTGAGCTGTGGTATAGAGCCACACGCCAGCACCAGCCCAGCGCTGGCAGTCCAGGCGCACAGAAAGCCCCTCCTGGCAGGAACGATGAGCCCGGATGTCGTGGTCAGTGTCCGCAGCCTGCTCCTCCGTGCAAGCTGGCTCATGTGGTCTGCAAAGATGTCTTTGTGCCACATGCTGCTCCGTGGTTATTTTGGGGAAAGTCAGCTTAAATGCCATTGCACTGTACAGTCATGACCATCATCTCTGAGGCAGGGCAGCGCTCCTGGGAAAACACACTATTTTGGGCACCCCGGGCTCCAAAGAAGCTTCTTTGGATGGTGATGCTATGGTAAACTGGAGGAGTGTTTGCTCTCCACCATAATCTCTGATAATAGAGCCAGCTCTCTAAACAGAGCTGTGCTTTGGGAATCAGCTATTCCTGTCAGACCCAGATTCCTCGCAGCAAGAATGCTTGCAATCCTGTGCCTCTCGGTCCCAGGACAGTGCGGTTGTGTAAACAGAGGGCTTCACAGTGGGATTATACTGAAGTTTCATGTCATTCTCGCACAAAAAGACTGATTTCCAAAGACCCGAGTCTCTGCTTTTACCTGCTACAGGATATAACAGTGCTGGAAATACTAGCATAGAAATCAATCAGTGTGCTTTTGTTTCTCTGCATTATGTGAGAAATAATACAAATCCAAAATACATTACATTGAATGGTACATTTTCTTATTTTTATTATGCACAGTGTGTAAGTATACAGTGCACAGGATGCAGGGGCTTGGCTTAAGCCAAGTTTGGAAAGCCACCCAAGCTTGCACAAACACCCAGGCTATGCTAAGGACTACTGAAAACCTTGTATCTGCACAGTTAAGACACCTAGATATCTTAGGAAAAAAATATTTTGGCTCAGTGCCAAAACTTAAGCATTTGCCTTTGCAAAATGAATGGCAATATTGTAAAAGTTCTACAATTGTTTTGTATACAAAGGTATATGCAAATTCTGATAAATTTAAAAATTAGTGGCTGTCTTCTCTGCAATTCTTTAATGGCAGTGCAGTTTAAATGATTCTATTGGGCTTTGTAGCATTAGCATCAATATTACGGCATTTAAATTCTTCTGCAATACCTTTGAATAAATAATGCTTTTATATCTACTTCTACTTGGCATACCAAGCTCTATTATGGAATTTCAATATGGAATGAAGACAGTATTTAGTGAAAACATTTTTTAGACTGGCTCTAAAATATTGTTTAAAACATTTTCTAGAGAAAACAATATGAAGCAAACTAATAAGCAGAGCTGATCAAGGGGAACTGGGGCGGACTTTTATATCATATCAGTAGTGACAAGTAACTCACTATCGTAGAGTAATCCTAACAATTCCTGTCAGATGCAGAAAAATCAGAGAGGTTGGAAAAAATAGAAGTCATGATTCAAAGTTCCTAAAAAAAAAAAAAAGAAGTTTTGGAGAGTGACTTGGTAACAATGCCCACCTCTGGCCATCAAGGCACCTGAAATGGCAGCAAAAACAGACTTGGAAGACAATTCCACTGAAATCCCAAGGATTTTCGTCTCTGCCTGCCTTTTATAACATTGGAAAACCTCTATGTATTTATTACACTCTATAAAGTGTAAGGAAGAAAAGGGTTTGTGCATGAGAGGTGGCCTGCCTGGAACAAGGTAGCGAATAAGGGAAAGAGGTGATCCCTTCCCTGCAGGGTCTACAACACAGATGAAGAAGCAGAGCTCAGGATAGCGCGGGGAAGCAAAAAGGCTGTCATGATAGACCTTGTCACAGTAAACACACTACCTATGGGCTCTTCTGTAGCATCCTGGCCAGAAACTCTGCAAACCACCCCACACTTCATCTGAGAAAAGCAAATCACTGCTTGCCAAAAACCAGCCAGCCTCCGACCTTTGCAAGTCTTTTATAACCTTTATGAAACTGCGCTTCCATTTCTGTAAGAACAATCATCTTACTGTTTTATTTAAAATACAGTATGTGACCTGTTATGTTGGGAAATTAATGAATTGTTGTGTTGTCAGCAGTCGCTTTTTTTTTTTCCTCCACACCTCACTACATCTAGGAATCTGTTCCCATGTTTTAAGGAAAAATGACACTTAGGAGGGTATCAATTACCTTCTCCAAAGTTAAATAGCTACAACAGTGACAATTATGTGACCTGGTTTTCAGTCATTCAGCAACTCCTAACATAGGTCAGATTTTCATCTCCAATTCACGTAACTTATAGTAATGTTCTAGAGTTGATGTTGCCCAGAAATCCCCATTTTGGGCACATAGTGGGTGCTTGAAAAAAAATGGCTATTTATTAAAATGCCAAAACAGAAGCAGTGCTCTTCCAAACATCTGGCCAGACTGTGGCTATGTGACTCAAGATGACTGCATGAGAAAATACAGGGTAGGTAAGACAGTAACAAAGGATGGTGAAGAAAAATTCAGACACTCATTCAACATTAGACATAAAGCCCATCTTCAAAGACTCATCACTTGCTTCAAGTTCACTTAAAATTTGAAAATGTCCAAAGGATGTCAAGGATGAAGGTAAAACTTTATTCCTTCATTGTTATGGTTTTGTCTCTAGTC
This sequence comes from Tinamus guttatus, assembly GCF_059628265.1. Classification (NCBI taxonomy): domain Eukaryota; kingdom Metazoa; phylum Chordata; class Aves; order Tinamiformes; family Tinamidae; genus Tinamus; species Tinamus guttatus. The sequence continues at coordinate 3,138,937 of NW_028288937.1, read as the reverse complement.
CTTGAGAAGAGGAATACTTTGGATACCTTTATTGTTCTTGATTAAAAAAAAAGAAAAAAAAAAACTATTCCCCTTCTCAAAGACTAGAGACAAAACCATAACAATGAAGGAATAAACACTTTTGAAAAGGGATCCTTAGAGTCTAAAGGAATTTTGTTTTAAGAATTCTAGGAAAGGTTTTAAGCATTCATGAAGAATATGATATGTTCTTTATGCAAATTTTTCTAGATTAAAATACTTTTATCAACTCAGGAAAAAAAAGTTCTCTATTTTGTGATAGCAACTGGATGGCTAATGGGCAAATTTATGCAAATGCAAAATGCAAAGAAAATATTTTTGCAGGTTGGATCAGTTCATAAATGAAAGGACATGTCTGGGAGGTATAAGTATAAACAGTCATGTCTGGGACAAAATACTCTGGGACAACCCTGATTTCTGACCTTATTTATCCATTTTAGCTAATAGCATTATAGCCTGAGGCAGCCTCCCTTTTACCATATATAACCTCTAAAGAATTTTAGTTTAGAGGAGGAATAAACTTTTTTGACTGGTTTTGATCAGCAATCTCCCTTCAGCCACTGCTTCCAAGAGCTTCTGGGAAACAACCAAAAATATTAATCTGATTGCTGTTTTGTGGGATATGCTTATGTATCACAAGAATGCGATAAAGATATCACTTCAATGATATAATGCATATTTCAGTCTCTGGGTCAAGAATGACTACTCTAAGCCCTGAGACTTTAACCTACAAATTGCACATGTTAAGAAAGCCCATCAGGGCTAGGTTAAGAAACATGAGGCACTCCTAGCACGCTACTTGTAGAAAACAACTGTGAATACGTCTGTAAATCAGACAGAAACACGAGTAGTCTAATGAGAAAAGAGCCATCAACAAATAAAAGGTATATCACCCAAATACCGAGCCCTTCTCTGAACTAATGAGAATGACATTTCAGAGTTTTTCACTAAGGAAAGAAGGAAAAGGAAAAAAAAAATCATTCCACATAATGCAACAGCTCTTCAGTTTAATGTAAACTGGCGCCAGTTCATTGAAGTCAATGGAGCTACAGTGATACATCCCAGCTGAGGATGGGGCTCTGAATTTGTGGGCTGTTGGCAAAGTGCCAGCCTCTGTCTACACACAGACAAGTATTGTGTATGTAAACACTGTCTGACTCGCTAATAATCATAATTTTTTAAAAATGCTTTATAGTTCTGAGGAACTTGCCGTGTAAAGCAAATACTGGGCTTCCTGTGTTCAGTGCCTCCATTGGAGCGGCAGATATTTGCAACCTTGTGTGCTCTTATGTTTTTGCTCACTGAATTAATTCCACTTAGCTAAAGGATGGCCCTCTCGAAATCCCAAACCTGAGCAGATTCCCAAAGAACTTCTGCTTCCTCTATTCTACATAAATAAAATTATCATTATCGTGCTGACTCTGGTGCATGAAGATCAGATGGTGCTGGTAGGGAGAAGGATGGTATTTCAGTTCTATCATGCTAAGAACCAGTAGGGTTTTCAGGACACCTTCTGAATCATCTTTTTTTTTTAATGATTTGTCCTCACCCCGCAAACTAATACTTTACTGCTGTCCCAGGCCAGCCCAAAGTCCCTCCTTCATCACAACTCAGATATGTCAGTGGATGAGAGAGTAATTTGCCCATGTCCTGCCTGCTTCCTGCACCTGTCTTGGGAAGGAAGAGGTAGGACCTAGGCCTCCCTAACCCTTGATACTGGCAGTCTGGGTTTCCACATGGTTTCCTCTGGTATGTGGTATTATATTGCCGTCGAGCTAACAGGAGTCCAGGGAAGACATTTACTCCTCTCAGACATGACACCAGCTCTTCAGGTGATCTCTGCAAATATCTCGGAACGTGTCTTTTGCCTTCTGGATATGTCAAGCATACCGGCCAGGCTGAGTATGTCTAGAAATCTTATTCTGCTCTTTTCAGGGGATCACCATGCTAAAGGAATTTGGATTAAGCCATTTGCCCTAAAAACACCCTTCATACAAGCCAGAAAAAAGCTAAAAGAAAACAAAACTAGTTTGCTACTAAAACCAAAAAATATAACATGTTTTATAACTGCATGAGCACACAGAGAAAAGGTAGAGACATCTAAAGCTACCAACTCTAGGTTCTAAAGCTCAAGTGGTGCTTGTTTTGCTTTCCCCTCCTGCATGGCTTAGGTGTCGAACCAGTCATTTTGAAGACTCTTTTCAGATGAGCAGTGGGACAGAGGTTGATCTTTACAATGAGGTCATTACTGCTCAAGAGGTTCCTTAAAGGTTCTCATTTGAGACTAGGCATCAGGTAAAAACACGGACACAGGAAATACCATTTTCTTATAAGGTAAAAGCTAAGTATCGGAAAACAATCGCATGAATTAATAAAATCTGTAGAAGTACCTGGCTGGCAAGGCTAAGATGAGAGAGAGACACCCAGTTGGACCTGACTTGTTTTCTTCATGGCTTGAGTATTTCAGCCTGATTTAGTCTGAGATTCACAAAAAACAAACAAACCAAAAAAAAAAAAGTAGAGCCTAAGAAGCCATGATTCATTTTTATCAATATGATGAAAAAGCATGAGAGAGATTTTCATAAGGATAGATCACTTAAGAAGAAACCAACCTGAAGCCAATGAATAAATCCAATTCCATATTAACCATCACCACTTTTCCCACTCATTTACACTAAGTCATTTGGATTTACAGGCACCTGACTTTGCCCAAGATTGAGCCTTAAGTTTAATACGCATTAATTGGCCAAGATTTGCTTTATAAATCACAACACTTTGCAGGGAGAAGTAATTTTTTAACCCTTATCTATGTGCCAGGTTTAATGGGTACATCTATAGCAGATTGCTAACACAACCACATAAAATATTTGGGTAGAATCTATTCCCACTTAAATATATGCTATCATTTAACCAATAAAAAGTAACTATAAAAATAACAAATTCACCTGATTTATGAAATCTTTACATCTCAATTTAGGACCAAAACCAAATATAATTAATAACTATAAAAATGAGGGGAAGAAAACCACTACTGTTTTGCCATACTTTCATTTGTTGACAGTGGCTTTGCTTAATAGAAATATGTGGTATATGAAGACTGGGGTTTAGGGTTTTATTTAGTTCATAGTAAGAGATGGGAGAAACAGTTAATAACAACGCATGAGAGATTTCACCCAGAACTCAAACCAACCAAAACTGAAACCTGTTTTGATTGGAAAAGAGGAAAAGGAAGTGGGTACTCAAATCCAGATCTAAATTAGGTTTAGTTGGTGGTTTGGGGTTTGGTTTCATGACCAATCAAGGCTAGGCTTCTCGTACAGATCTGATGATGTTGAAATCTTTTAAAGTTAAATCTTGTAAACTGAAATTTTGTAACTTGTTGTCTTGAGATCCGGTCCCAAAGACTGGAAGTCTTTTTATAGTTATACTCAGTTGACCAGCACCACTGTTTTCTATGCTCTTATGGGGCTACATTCTTGACACTTCTTTTCCTCAATCACTCTTTCCATAGAAGGAAGGTGAGGTACTCAATGCCTGCTATGCCACAGTTTGCAGCAGCTAGATCTCTGCAGTCTTTGTTTCTATGGACAGGGTTCAAGGATGAGAGGAAATACAAGCAGTGAAAGAGGACTAAGGCATCTGTTAGGAAATCCTGACTCATGGAAGTCCATGGTACCTGAAGGAACACAGCCAAGCTTGCAGACAGTGCTGATGGCATTTTAAGGTGACTCTATCATTGATGAATGGTTGTGGAGATTGAGGAAGGTCCCCAATGCCTAAATAAAGGCAAATTCTCCATCTATCTTTGGGAAAGGGTAAGAAGAATGATTTGGAAACTACAGGCTGGTGAGATTCAGTTCAGTCCCAGTTTTCCTTGGAAAATCAAAGGGCATCTTTTTGGAAGCCATTTCTGGACAAATGAAGGAGAAAGAGGTGGCTGGAAACAGCCAGCATGAGCATGGGTAAATCATGCCTGAACAACCTAGCCACCTTCTAAGATGAAGTGATTAGATCTGTGTGTGAAAAAAGAGCAGCTGATGTCATGTGCCTTGACTTTACATGGGCTTTTGACATGGTCTTCCATGGTATCATTGTATCTGAACAGGGATGTTATGGTCTAGATAGCCTTAGTAGATCTCTACAAAATCATATTGACTTACCCTTTGCTCTAGCAATAACATGCATAATCCTCTCTTTCCCATATTTAGGAAAATTAAAGTGTTCAGATTACATTAATGAGAGACAGCAAGTAGCACAGCATGACATGATCAAGGGCAGGCCAAGGCTTTCGCATCAAAACATACGAACTATAGGACTGCAGGCTTCGTACTCTGCCTTCAGCCATAGCCAGCATTATCTGGTGGAGGAGAGGATATAGAGAGGTTTGAAATTCTCCACCTCTAATAAGACTTCATCATAATCCTTACTAACTGGAGACTGCTTTAAACCCCTCAGTGGAACACCTTACAGGATTCCCTGGAGCACTTCCCTGGATTATCTCCCTTTCTGGCTTATCTTTACTATCTGTACTGCAGATCCTGCTTGGCTGCCCTGATTCATAACAGTGGCAGTGTCAATTCAGAAAGGGAATAAAATGTGCAACCAAGATGAGCATGTGAATGAAGGAAGAAAATCCATTTTCACATTAGAGATACAAGACTCTGCTATTTCCAGTGACTCTTAACTCAGCGTTCATAGACCACACAGTATCAGGGTAGCCCTACAATCTATCCTACTGAAATAGTTCTATAAATGGAAGCACTTATGTTGACAATTTCTGTCTTTGGGTTGAAACCAATATGTGAAAATATGTGTTTAATGTACAGTTCACCTCTCTATAAAAAATGAGGTCCCCCTTGCAATAGATCCAATCCTTTTTTCTTCTATGTGTAAACACATGTATAAATATATATATGTGTGTGTGTATATATACACACACATACACACACACACACTCCCTCTCCATATAAGGTCTTGGTAAATATGAACTGGATTCAACTTAGGAGGGAAAGAGACAGTTTAATTTTAATAGGCAAAACACATATTATCAGACAAAATGAAAGGAAAAAAGAATATATCCCAAACTAAGACCATGTAAGGTATGTACCAACCGGTTCTAAAAAGGGTTCCACTGGAATTATTCCAGACTAAAACAATGAGTCATCCTCTAAGGAATCTTGTCCTCACATGAAATATATAAATCATTGTCCATTTTGGAAGGATTACATCAATAGCACATATCATTAAAATGTTATTCCTTTAAAAACTGCTAAGAGAAAATTTTTGTTCTGTAGTTCTCGCTTTGCAAGGTGAGCAGGAGGCCCACCACAGAGCCTCCAGGGACTAAATGCACAAAGGCATTTAGTTCCTTCATAGCCAGGGTAAGTTCCCATATGCCTCTGCAAATCTGGGTGAAGGATCACAACTTTAAGAGGCCCAGGCACATGGAGGACAAGAAGGTGCTCAAGAGTAGTCAGCACGGATTCACCAAGGGAAATCATGCTTGACTAACCTGATAGCCTTCTATGATGGAATGACCAGCTGGATAGATGAGGGGAGAGCAGTGGATGTCATCTATCTCGACTTCACCAAGGCTTTTGACACTGTCCCTCACAACATCATCCTGGGCAAGCTCCGGAAGTTTGGGATAGATGAGTGCACAGTGAGGTGGATTAGGAACTGGCTGGATGGCAGAGCTCAGAGGGCGGTGATCAGCGGTGCAGAGTCTAGCTAGCGGTGTCGAGTCTAGCTAGCGGTGTCCTCCAGGAGTCTGTCCTGGAGTGCAGAGGTCTGTAGCTAGCGGTGTCCCCAAGGAGTCAGTCTTTGGTCCAGTCCTGTTCAACTTATTCATCAATGACCTGGATGAAGGCACAGAGTGCTCCCTCAGCAAGTTTGCTGATGATGCCAAACTGGGAGGAGTAGCCGATACCCCAGAGGGCTGCGCTGCCATCCAGAGGGACCTGGACAGACTGGACAACTGGGCGGTGAAAAACCTCATGCAATTCAACAAGGCCAAGTGCAAGGTTCTGCACCTGGGGAGGAATAACCCCAGACACCAGTACAGGCTGGGGACTGACCTTCTGGAGAGCAGCTCTGCAGAGAAAGACCTGGGTGTCATGGTGGACCACAAGTTGACCATGAGGCAGCAGTGTGCGCTCGTGGCCAAGAAGGCCAATGGGATCCTGGGATGCATTAAGAAGAGCGTCTCCAGCAGGTCGAGGGAGGTGATCCTGCCCCTCTACTGAGCCCTGGTGAGGCCGCATCTGGAGTATTGTGTCCAGTTCTGGGCTCCACAGTACAAGAGGGATGTGGAGCTGCTGGAGAGAGTCCAGCGCAGGGCTACAAGGATGATCAGGGGCCTGGAACATCTGCCCTATGAGGAGAGGCTGAGAGAGCTGGGCCTGTTCAGCCTGGAGAAGAGAAGGCTGAGAGGGGATCTAATCAGTGTCTAGAAGTACTTCAAGGGAGGCAGTGAGGAGGTGGTGCTGGCCTCTTCACTGGTGGTCACCAACAGAACTAGAGGAAATTGTCGGAAACTGAAGCATCAAAAGTTCCAGAGGAACTTAAGGAAAAGTTTTTTGACAATGAGGGTGACAGGGCGCTGGAACAGGCTGCCCAGAGAGGCTGTGGAGTCTCCTTCTCTGGAGATCTTCAAAACCCGCTTGGACGCAGTCCTGTGCCACGTGCTCTAGGTGTCCCTGCGTGTGCAGGGGGGTTGGACTAGATGATCTCTAGAGGTCCCTTCCAACCTGAAACATTCTATGATTCTACCACAGAAGACTGGGGTAGTAGGGGGAAATACGTAAGATACTAAAGTAATGCTCTAAAATCTCAGTAATCAAGATCAATGCCAAAGTGCCTTTTCCAAATCCATTGACAGTTCCACCAGCCACACTGCTCAAATTGGAGAACTGCTGACCGTTCTGCAGACCTGTTGTGGAAATTATTAAGCTGCCTGCCATTTGCCAGGGAGAGCAGAAAAGCATTTATCACTAAGGGAAAAATAAATTCTCTAAAATCTTATTGGAAGGCATAAAGTTAATGGCACAGGAGCTCACAGAATTAGCACATTAGGAGACATTCACAAAGAACATGCTTGCTTTCTATAAACATTTCCATTACAAATTTAGAAATGACAAATACACTTTTCAAAAGAGAAATCTGAAGACTTCAAGTGATACTGAAACTTCATATAGTGCGAACTGTTACCCTCATATACCACTCGGCTTTCACACACACACCCCTTAACGCTTTGCTGAAAACTGAGGTCTCATTGAACTACATATCAAAGGGAATGCTTTGTTCTTGAGCAAATTTGCCAAAGGATATAAGACAGAAATAAGAGAAAGGAAATGTTACAGAGAGATACACAAAACAGAAAGACCTGATAAAGATTATCCAACAACTGATTCCCAAGCCAATATCTGCATCCAGAGTTTTACTCACCAGGACCTACTTTCCTTCACAGTTTATCAACAGAAAAGGAAGACAAATCAAATGTTCTCTAATTCCCAGGAAAATTTCCTTTTCAGGAACGCTAGCTGACCTTAAAACCCTCTACTACCTGGCCTTGCTTGGGACTTTCTTGCTCAAGCCAACAATCTGCTACAGATAAACTGCCTTGGTAGTTTAATCTTCTGCTTCTTCATGATGCCAGCAGGAATGATGATTCCCAAGTTCCATGCAATATTCTGAGATCGAAGAGAAAGCAGACAGGCTAGTCCATCGTGGAAAGGAGAGACACTGACCAACATAATTCATACTTAATAAAGACATCTCTAGCATGTCTCTTCTTTGTGGCTTTTTATTTTCTCTCTCTGAAAGGACTCCCCTTGTGGCATTTGCCAAGCATTCACTATGCGACACTTAGGAAAGCTGCACCAGTTTGTCTGCATCCCGAAGGGACGGTGACCACTGGTCATGGTCAAAAGAACATTTTTGCCACTTCTGAGGCATCTATAATATGAAGGAAAACTGGTTTAATACTGGCAACACAACTTAGTCACTATTACTTCATTCTGGCCTGGTCTTAACCAATTACATCACTGTTTTGAAATGTGTGGCTTAGATACTGTGAGGTCAGCATTTTAAAGATGTTCTCCTACCACATTTTCCATAAAGCAGAAGTATATAATTATTTTTCTTTCTGGAGGTTAGTCTATAACGTTAAATGCATATGCTACAAAATCGCAAGGTAAGGAGATTTTTTCCTTTCATGTGAATAACTAAAAATAACAGATCAAAAGAAAATGTTACACAAAGATTGTATGGCAAAGTATGCACTTTGGTCAGATATAATATACATATATAACATATATAGTATTTTGGAACTTTTTTTAACAGCTCATCAACGCCTTTTTGACTGTTCCAAATCAAGTTTTAATTCTACGATATGCTCAATAGCACAATATGAGTTATAGGACTCAGGAAAGCAAAAAGCTTAGTGATTAAGTCATCAAACAAAACCATTTCTCACCACCACCAACATAGTTAGCTCCTTAGAATATATTCTTAAGTATTCTAATTCACTTTAAGTGATGTATTGCATACTTCCAGTAACACTTCCCTTGGGAGAACATACCATAGTCTAACAGCTCTCACCATTAGGAACATTTTCCTGATGTACAGCCTAAGCATGCTTTTCTGCTCAGTTTTATTCCATTAGTTCTAGTTAAAATGCCTCTCTTCCAGCTGAAATATTTCCTCTGACTCTGTGGCATTTGCATTGTTATTAATTGTAGACAGCTCTCCTATACATCATTTAACATTTGCATTACAGTTCTTTCCTGATAATAATCACATAACACAGTAACACTTAGTAATATGGGTAAAAATTATGATTGCTCCAGACCTCATTGAGAAACCACATTTTAGACCTCTCTTACGGACTTCAGAATAAGCTGTAGCAGCAGTGTAATATTTCATAAAGCAAGTAATTTGAATTTCCTGTGCTGGAGGAAAAAAAAATCTATCTTCTTGCATAATATTCACATAAATGCCTTTGACTTATTGACTTTTTTAAAACCATTATGTTTACTAAAACTAGTATCATAATATACAGAAGAAAAAGCCAGTATTCAACCATTACCTAGCCTCAGATGTATATGGAAGTACATGAAAACTTGCAAGGACAACAGTTAACACAATTAGTCCTTTTTGAAACATGTTGTAGGTGTCCCTGCTTGAGCAAGGGGGTTGGACTAGATGATCTCTAGAGGTCCCTTCCAACCTTAACCATTCTGTGATCATCCATAGGCGCTATATGATAACTGCTTCTGTTTGAGAGAGAACGTGTGAGCTGTCATCCTGCTTTGTACAGCTGTTTGCTGTAGACGCCATAGGAGTGATACTGTGGGTTTAAAACATAGCTTTATATGAACGACAAAGAATAATTATTGGCATATAGTTTGGTACCGAAAAAAAAATATCAAAGACTGGATCCTCAGTTTGACTGAGTTATCACAGCAGTCTCCTTGGGCAAATTGCTGAGGATGAGATCTGTGACGCCTGGAAGCAATGCAGAGATTCCCAACTGATACCAATAGGCTACAGATGAGGCCTTTAGGATCTTTTTTTTCCATTTGTAAAGTGGAGATAACATTTTGTTACCCAGAAGAAATATTGTGAGGATGATTTTACTTACCTATACTCGGTTAATGGAGTGAGGCCATGTATGTATCTATCTATAAAAAAATTCCCCAAAATAGAGTGAATTGAAAAGATGCCCCAAACTGAAAGCTATAAGGAAACTGTTCTAATACAATATCATTAATATGCACAACCTGAAAACAGGAATATGTGTCTCACAAGGATACCAAGGGCAAGTATTTACGTTCCATTTTGCATGAAAACAGTTTGCACAAGCAATATTTGACTTTCCTCCTTCTTTTTTTTATTATTTTATTTTAAGATAATCCTCCCCTCACCCCCAGCAAGAAACTGGCAAGAGACATGGAGCATCTGGGTTAGAAATGACAGCTGGTGGGGGAGACAGTGTCAAGTTCTTTACTGCCTTCTGCTTTGGTCTTTTGGGAATGAACCAAAATGAGACTTCTTCGTAATAATCCCCTGATCTTTTGCTATTGAATAAACTCCAGGAGTGATCATGAGCCAAGTCCTCTTTGGGCAGAACCAAAGAGGTTCTTCATAGCCCATTACCAGAGCTGTATGAAAAACGGGATCTCTGACCCGTGGGAAATTCCAGTGTTCCAAAATTTGGGTTGTGCTCCCAAGTCTGTGCTCCCTTGTTTCAGAATGGAGATTCCCCCCCCACCACACACACACAAGAAATTGGAAACACTAAAAACTAAACAAAATATTGCTTAGAATCAAAGCATGATACTGACATAAAATACTGACAGAAAATACTGAGTGGAATATGAAAGTTACATTCTAATATTAATATTTAATATTAGATAGTATTGATAAAGTCAAACAAAAGTGAGAAAATTGAAAACAAAACAGAAAATCAGAAAACAGAAATGTGGAAAATGTCAAAACTCTATAAGTAGAACTGCTATTTCCAATAACTAGCCAGCCTGGTACCGACCTCCGTGGCACTTCGGAAGGGTCTCCAGAAAAGAGCCTCCCTGTGATCAAGTCATCGCATTCTCACAAAGCGTTTAAAACGCTGTTGGACAGATATTCATCTACGAGGCGTTAGCGGAAATCTTATGGCTGTAATAGTCTGATTTAAACTGCGACCTCACCTGTAACACCAAGCACAAAATTGTATTTTCCTGTCAGTAAAAGTTATCTCGTGGCTTTATTGACACTGCAGGCACGCAGCATTAAACATGATTGATTTTGTTGTTTTGATGGGAAACATGTCCCATGCAAGCATTCAAGCCCCACACCGTGGCCCATTTTGGGGGAAAAGGGCCTCTTGCAGATGGGCCCCTGCGTAAGGCCAACACGGTCAAACCTCCTTGCACAACCACAGGAGTATCAAAGGCGAGCACGGAGTAAACGGAACATCAGACACCGAAGCGCTTTCGCAGACATTTGACTAATCTGATGATGTATCCCGAGCGCTATGTGTGCTGGAGCGGCGGACTTGCCTATACAAGTAGTAACCTTTTGCCTGTGAATGAGGTTTATCCAAAGGGAAGTGCCACCATCGGATTTTTCCGGCAGCATTTCACGCCAATGGCAGGCAGGTTATGAAGACTGTGGTCACCAGGTTGTAAAGGAAAAGACCAAAATGAGTCCGTGTGTGTGCATGTGACAGATGCATCTACACAAACTACCCAATTAGCTGCAAAGGGGCTTCAGAGAGAAAAGGAGGAGAAAAGTGGGCCAAAATCCCTTAAATACACAACAGCCGGCATACCCATATGCTCCTGCCATATCAGAGGACTAGATACTGCCATAGAAAAGTTAATGGCAGCTGCAACAAGTGGAAAATTGGGGCATGCATGAAGAGGCACCTCTGTATGAGAAATGGATGGCAGTAAGAACGCAAACTACTCGAGGTGTAAAGTGCTCCTTTGGGCATGTACGCTCATGTTTGCAGGCTGAGATGTAAACAGGCAGCCACTGCAGCCCAGATCCAAGGCTCTTTGAAGCTACTGGAAGATTTCTACTGAACCCAATCAAATTTGGATCAAGTCTTAAGTGAGTACAAACATATATTCTTCCGTTGGCATAAGATCCTGCTCATGACTTAGGCGTCTGTCACTATCTGCATTCCCCCGTGCTCTTGGTGACAGACAAGAAGCTTTCAACACACTCGACTTTGTTACCCATCTTCCCTGTACCTGATCTTTATGCCGAATATTACAGCCTGTTTAGGGCCGGCTTCCTTTTCTCTCCAAGACGCTATTTATTCGCGCCGATCCACAAGTGCTCTTGATTTCTCAGGATGTTGTTCCTCATTCCATTATACAGTTTCTTTTTAGTTTCTCCATTTCTCAAGTTGCTCCTCCAACAGCAATTGCTTAGGAGCCAGGGATTATTTACTGGCAACCATGAGCATGTCAAACCCTCCAGATGTTTATTATTACTACTGCTTTCCAGAAGTGTCATCCAGCAGTTCTGCTCGTGCCTCGCCCTTCATCAGCGCCCCAGATAACAGCAGCTTAACAGTCCTGAGCTTGGCGTGGGCCACCCTTTGACCCACGATTCATTTTGCTTTCTTTTCATTTATGCTGTAGAATGTTGCAGTGGAAGTCCATGAAAGTTGTTTCAGCACTTTGCTGGTCCTGAATTAGTAAGAGGACCAAGAGGACATTATGGACTATTAAAGACTGATTACAAATTCATTGTCTGACATCATGCAGCACTGCGTATTAGCAGCAGCCATTCCAAAATCAAAAAATGCTTTAATGGCACAAACTCTTTCCAGTGCCCCAAACCACCTTTGTTTTGGGAAAGGTGAACTTTCCGCCAGAACAGGAATGCAGATAGTGTTCTTTTCATTTTGCTTTCATTATATTTCTTCCAGCAAATTTATTTCCTCAGTGAACAGTTTTCTACTGTTCTACTTAAACCTTTTAACTGGAAATTTCTCCAGGGATGCACCCTTCAAACAACCAATGAGTTGAGACAGCCCAGGTTTGCACATGCAACTCCGTGCACGCAAGTCCAACTAAAACCACCTTTTCCTGAATGCAAAAGACCAAAAACTCGTTCTGACCCTCTGGTGAGGAACATCCCACAGACTGAAAGTGCCCTGCAAGCACTGACTTGGCAACACCAATTCCTACAGCAGCAGTCTGCTGCAGAGGCCATGTGCCAGGTACTGGGTGGAGGTAGTGCAGGAGATGATCGACGGCCTCCCGGGGATTTCTACCAGCTGCCTGCAGCTCAGAACTGATCTAACCTGTGCCATGGGTGCGGCGGAGACTCAGGAAACCATAATCACCTCCCAGCTGTTCCTTCCTTCCTCCACCCATGCTTGTTGCTGTGCAAGCCAAGCGCAGAGAAGGTTTCTGGCAGAAAAACAGTAATATGCCAATGGCAGAACATGTGTTCAGCTCATATAATTTGTCTGTAGATGCAAGGATCAACTTGTTTGTGCTACTCGCCTAACTCCTTGTAAAGGAAAAGTAGAACACCAGCTTACATAAAACAAGGCAACAAGGCAACAAAGGTAAGGAGGAAACAAGTGGTGTTCACTTGCAACATTTTACGGACGAAACTCTGTTTTGTTTTGTTTTCACTGTGGGAAAATTCCTGCTGTAATCACAACTTTCACTTTTATGGATCCCTCATGCTTAACAAATTGACAGACTATTTACTTATGGACCACTTCACCCACCACGGAAATGGAACAGTCTCTTGGGTGAAAAACGGGGTCTATTTTGCAACCCTACTGAAAATCGTTTTTTTTTAATGAAATAGACCCAAAGTCACATTAAGTCATGAAAAGAAAAAAAGGACTCCAGGTTACTTCCTTGGCATCCTTGCAAGATGTTTGTGTTCTCACAGATCTCCACAGCAGCATCATTCAAATCCATCACTATTAAGTTTTCAGACATGCTGAAAAACTATCTAAGATGATACAGCTGCAAAATTAATAGGTACGACCAGAATTTACAATGCATGTTTATTTTTGTAATGCTTTAACAAAATCTGCAGGCAGCTTAAAATTTCAGAGGTTAAATCAGACCTTAGAAACCTTCCACTTGAGAAACCATAACTCCTATACCTGTGATATGGGGCTGAAGTTCAGATCTGCATTTATACAAGCAAAAGAGGATTAGTGGTGGAAAGCTTTATACAAGTATCTCCTTTCTCTTGCCCAGAACAGCCAAAGTCTGTCATCTTCTGGCTTGATTTCAAAGCTATTACCCATAACCCTCCGAAAATGGTTGCTGATTGGGAAGGCAATTCTAAAAAACTACTACCAAGGTAAAGAGTTTTAGGTTTATATATCATCTGCCTTAGCAACGTGAATTAAACTGTTCTCTCAGAAACATAAGCCTCAAACAGTTAAACATTGCATTTTTTTAGTTTCATTCTGTATTTTAACTCTTCAGAGTTCAACCTTTTCCCTGAAACTAAGATTCATCAGTGAAAGTAGAACACTCCAGGTTCAGGAAATGGGGACTTTAGAAACTACAATATCCCCAGTAAAAGTAAAGAAGTTTTAACCAGGATTCTACTCCTACTCTGTTTTTACCTTTTGTGAAGTATTGCCAGAAAGTAACAAAGTCATTAACTCATAATTAATTGCCCATCCTAATATTTCTAAAATGCATGAAAATTAAAATGGCTAGTTATACAGCAACTGGAGTATATTTTTCCTACCATGCACTTTGCAGGGCAGAATCACAAGTCATATAGCAGAGCTGTGTAACATTCCCACACGAATCCTCTGCAGACTCACTCACAGGCTGAAGTCTTTTTAGTGCCAAAGTGATGTCAAGCACGGGTAAAAGACCCAAAACTCGAGCCTATCCAAGCTTGAACACTTACACCGAAAGAGTTCTGAAATATTTACTATAAGACAATTTCCCCAATGAAAAGCAGAGTTGAACACTTCAGTTTCCAAGAGAGAAAGATGGAACAAATCACGCCCTCAACTCCATAAGGGAAAGAGAATTTCCGTATGTAGCTTTCCCCTCTCCGGCACCAGTAAACGTAACCACAGACCCAGGATACCTCTCTCCTACTGCGATGGGAGGGAGACATCCCAGGACAAGTCTCATGTTCATTGCTCGGAGATGAAGATTTCAGCCCAGGCAAAATGAAACCAACTAAAGTTTTCCAACTGCCAAAATCAAGTTTACGAAATCCAGCACGCTGTTATCTTGCGTTCCATTACAGCAACACAGAGAAGAAAACAGGAGAAAACTGGTGCTGGAAAACAACAGTTGTGGTTTTCCAAAGCTTCCTCCGCAGGGAAGGGACCTAGCTCCCAGGGAAGGCTGAAGACAGCTGCCTTTCTGGCAAAAGGGGAACTGAGCAGGAGGAAAAAGTACAAAAATCTTGAGATGGATTGACCTGCTGGGCTTTGCGGGTTGTGTTGATGCTGAGTTGCACGGCGTGGAGCACAGCAGTGATCACGGCCTGCCCAGGCACTCTGCTGCACGGGGGGAAAGAGTCATTTGTACATTTGATACATCGACTCCACAGTCACTTGGCTTTATAAGAAAAGCCATTCAGTGTGCGTTCTAAGCTCCGAAAATAAAAACACACACCAGTCATTCTAAAAATGACATCATGGAGTTTAGAAATGCAAAGCACAGAGATATTTAGCTTTATTATTTGAATTTAGCCCCATCTCTACCAAAGAAAATATATGAGATGAGAAAAGCCAGCACATAAATGTCTTTATCTAAGAAACCTTAAAATATATTGAATTCATGCTGCACTAACTATACCCATGCCAGTAATAATGTTTCCATAATAAATGAAAAGGAAAAGGAGGAGTTGCTCAGAAAAGGCCCCAATGACAACCCAATGAGGTACCACAAATGCAAGACACAGGCTAGACACGTGACACGTATGACAAGGTGAGAGGCTTTCACTGCTGCTTATCCCAGGAAAACCTACTCTACATTCACAAGTCCCCACTTGGGAGTAATGTGGTCATTCTTACTGAATGGCAATAAAACTTGATAGCATCCCACGCCCGTTCGTATTTCCTGCCAGTCCTTCATGTTCTCCAATTTAGCGTAAAAACCAATTCCTTGCATCTCAGAATTAACTAAGCACATACATAGGAATAGAGGCTGAGTCCTGCTATTAACATCGCATTTCATCTATGATGCTTTGGCTTTCCAAAATACAATTTTCAAAACTCTTGACCTGCACTTTTATCTGTTTTCTTAGCAGTAAGGTGAGCACATAAAATTGTCTGCAACGCACTGTGTTTTGCCAAGCAAAATCAAGCTCATTTGTAGTATTATTAAACAGCATGATGTCTATCATCGTGGCGAGCACGCCAAGCACTGAGCCAGGAACCTAAAGCCATGAATCACTATAGCCTGAGCTAAATCCAAGTTCTGTATATTGTGATGTTATTAGACACCGCCTGCTATACAGGCCTCCACAGGAATTAGACAAGTCCTTTCCCCAATTAATTCAGCCTTAGTTTTTCAAGCTGCTTAAAGACAACACATCTCTCCTAGATAGCATTTTTGTGTGAAAGGTCCCAAAAACTTCATGAAAAACATCACATTCATCATGTGTCTGTGACTCATTTCCACCTTGTGAATGCGACTTGTATAAAATCAAGCTCAGACCAAAATACAGATTGAACCGAAGGCTGTTGAAAAGGATATGCGCAGTTCAGTGATACATGAACATGATGGTCACCCCCTAAAGTGCTTTAACGGCTCCAGGTGTTTGGGTTTAAAATTCACTTGCTGGTATGCAAATAAACCCATGGAAGCTAGCACCTCAATAAAAGACTTTGGGGTTGGTCATTCACTAACAAGCCAAAAAAACAGGAAAGAGATATATATTTAAATTAACTTCAAAGAGCTTTGGATCAGAATAAAGTCAATGATGGCAATTAACAGCTAGTTTTATGCAGAGCTCAGCTTATTCACTACTAACATGATACCATTTAGTGGCCTAAGTAAAACGAGTCTTTGGTCTCAAAGCAGCACATAAGGGCAAGATACACACACATTGTGAGCATCACCTACTGCATTGCTGGTGCTCTCAGGGAAGGCTCAAAGTACTACATAGCTATGGAAATCAACATGAATTATTGTTCTCACCCTTACTGTTGCTAACAGAAAATGGTCTATCCAGATCAATTGTGAAGTAGAAGTAGAGAAAGCTCATGTCCCTAAATCTGCATTCCTGGGACAGACAGCTTCCTCTTCATACATTTGGTTTGATGCTAAACTGACAACCACTGATATATTTTTTGACCATGCTATGCACACTTTAAGAATTGCATTTAGCCTAGCTATGCACAAACACTGGATGCAAAGGACTGCTTTAACAGGAAATAAGACTGAAGATCAGCATACACAAATGGAATTTAAACACATTCCAGTGGTAGCTGTACTTACGGCCTATTTTATAGTTGCATCAAATTATAATCTGAAAGGACAAAGAAAGGTGAGCCGGAGAGGAGAGGAGAGAAAAAGAAAAAGCCAGACATACAAACTCTTTTCTTTTTTTATGTGTGTGACTGTCCATCTTGGCACTTTGCATCACTCTAAGCAACTATGGCCACTTCAGCAGTAACAGTTCTGAGATCTACTCAGACAACATCCTATGGCTTTGCTGGAAGCAGATAAATTGGGAGTTTTGCCACTGTAATAAGGATTTCGATGTAGGTTCTTAATCTCATGCTATCTGTGGGAGTAAAGCATGCAAAACCCATTCATAGTAAAATACACTGCTGCATTAATAGAAAGAAACCAAAAAAATGGGTCTACTTGCTTTGCTCCTACCTTTATGCTACAAAGCAGTTCAGAATAGTCTCAGCATGAATAAAAATCAGATTCAAAAGCTACTGAATTGGATTGGCTTGATTTCTCATCAAGTTTCATTATTTGCTCTTTGAACATAATGTTGCTCAACTTTTAGGCTATTTTATATTGCCAGATTGCCCCAAAAGGGGCTCCAGGGAGCACTGAAATCAGTACCAAGGATCAGTTTGTTATTCTAATACATCCCTTTTTCTTTCTGAGGACAGTCAACCTTTACAAGGGCTGCCTTCCTGGCCAAGGAGAGAAAATAAAACACCAGCTCTAACTGGTGACAAGACTGAGTCAACCACTTTGGACTGCCCATGTCTCACTGTTTGGGTCCTAACCCATCACTCACTCCTTAGAGTGGGCATGGTCCCAGGCCACCAAACTCTGCTGGGGGGCCAGAGCCCCCAGATCAACAGGTGTGGAAGTGCTATGAAGTGCTTCAACGTTTACTTAGCTACGGCTTCTCCTTTTATATCTTTCTACTGGAACAAGAAGAATCATTTAAGAAAAAAAGAAGAAGAAAAAAAGTCTGTATCACATTTTCTGCCAAACATTTGGCAGAAATATGACCGCAGGCTCTGTAAGAGCAGCAGGTAAGTTGTTTCAGTGGTGAGTGTCTCCCTCTTCCCCCTGACTTTTTCATGGCGTAGTTAGTAAAAAATGCAATGCTAGTGCCTGTTGGAAGGCAAAGGGTCTGTGCAATATTACAGCCTTGTAACACACATCTGAAGGGCTGGAACTGCAGCATAAAAGAGGCGCACACGCAAACTTCATTGGCAAAGCATGCATTTTAAATAAAGCTTCAGTACTCGAAAACAGACAGTCTCCACTCATTCTGACTAATGTCTGCCTTGTATTCAGTAGAGCAGCCCACGATGAAAGTAACAAAGAGATGCCAGATGAAAAACATCACACGACAAGATCCCTGCATGCTGGAGAAAACCCTGTAATTGCTTACCGAGATATTTGCCTCTGAAAATATGTGGTGAATAAAGAAGATTCATGTTAAAAAGGGGAGGGAAAGAAACGAAAACAATCCATGCCCAGTGCATTCCCTTTTCAAGTTTTAGTCTGATCAGAATTTGATTTCCGTGGAATTTCCTACGGAGCTTGACTGGGGCTTCCCCAGCTCAGCTCCTGTCCCTGCCAGCAGCCTCCAGCTAGGAGAGAAGCTCGTCCACATGAAGGGGATGGACACGCACTGACGGTGTCACACAGACTCCTGCTGTCTGTGCTCCGCGAGGCCGGACACACACATTCACACAGGCACTCCTGTAGCACACAGGTGTGCAAATATGTTGACAAGTAAAGCACATTTAGTGGATTTTTCATGTCATATTATTCATTGTAATGTATGTTTATTAGAAAACTGACTCCCAGTTATCTGAGACTCCTCTGTAGAGACTCCTCTTGATTTCATTTAGCATCTTTTCATTTGTGCTTGTACGTCTCAATCACTCAACTTCTTAGGTCAAAGCTCATACTCCTTTTTTTTCAGAAGCTCATTTTTCTGTTTCATTTTATATTAATGGAGCATTATTTAGAAAGCATTAGCTAAATAAAGGCTTTTAGCCTACTGAAACAGTACCTTAAAAATCAAAATGCCCAAGTACAATTAATCCAATCACTAAAACTAAGGTTCAAAATATTCAGGAAACATTTATGCATGGAAAGCCTATTCATATGAAATCAGCTGGTGAAAAACAGGGAGAAGGGAATTCAAAACTATACCCTAATTTATTTGTAGCAAACATCATCAAAACTATTAGCTAAGAGCATCAGCTATGTAACACTACTTGGGCATAAACAACAGCAACGGATGAAAGGCAGATGAAAATAAAGCATGCAATTTTAACAGAGAAAACCACATGCCTACAGATTCTCCCACCACTATTCCCCATTGTCTAAGAGCACCATTTTTTTAATAGGATAGCTAAGGGCAGGAACAAGAATTAGGCCTAGTTTTGGAAAGCCCGGCTTCTTGATCATACCTATTGGTAGACAAACCAGTAATACAAATTCTGAATGCAAATCCCCAGGGTATTACAGTTCTCTCACTGCTGGAGGTCAATTTTAGCCAAGGATATACACAAGTGAATCCTTACTTTTCACTGTTGCTGTTACAACAGCACTTTGAGATGTATCCAAAATCAGGGCTCTGCTGTGAAAGACAGTAAGTTGGCAAACGGTAATAAATAGTTCTGTAAAGAAAAGCTTACAGTATAAATACAGAAGAGTGATCAAAGAAAAGAAAATTGGGAAGGGATTTGCAGATTGCAAAGCACATGAAGCTAAAAGACAAGAAGTGAGACAAGGGGACCGTTCTCTGCCCAGAAGGCTGGAGTTCCACAACTGTCTCTTATGGGAGTCAGCTCCAGAAGGGACTCGCCTCCAAGCAGGATCTGCTAGGAAGTGTGACTGGAGCTTGGTGGAGCAGGCAACATCTCTGGTAGAGAGTAATGATAGCATAAATCTATCTACTGAATGCGTGTGCAAAGCCTGTCTTCCCCTAAATTGTCCTCCTGCATTCATTACAGCCTGAAGCTCCATTACTGCTACTGCAGGTAGGTTCCCCTCACAGAGCAGTATCCCCACAAGCTACTACTGCCCCAAAACCTGACAAAGAACATATCCTTAAGCCATACACACCATCTAGGACACGATGATTCACTGCTAATCCAAAATGCCTTCAGATGCAGACACAGAATTTGATTAAGTTTATCCCTTTCCTTCATGCAGGAGAGAAAAACAGGCCAAAGCAAGTATATTCAGGGAAGGCCTTTTATAACAGGATTTGCAGACTGCTTTCTCTTGGAAAGAGGCCTTAGATAATTACCTTTGACCTTTTTTTCTCTCAGTAAGTTTTGGACCTGTTGGTCATTTTCAACTTGATTTGATACAAGGCCAATAGTCCTAGACAGTTTTTTTTTTTTTCTTTTTAATGTGTAGTTGCGTAGAAGAACCCCAAATTAGTAGTTCCCATTGGGAGAAAGGCTGCAAAGCAAAATCCCACATCAAAGACTACGTACAGGATCGAGCCTACAGAAGCTTCATTAGCAGCCCTGGGACTAGCAGCACTCAACAAGAAAAGGTGCCCAGAGCTCAAAGTGAGGACTGCATCTAGAGACTGGGAACTCTACCTGTGCTTTTTGCTTTGAAAACAAGGACACAACCTCTGTTCTGAAGAGGAGTCAGCTGAAAGACGGTACATTACACAGGGAACTGAGGGGCAAACAGATGCTTATAGAGCAAAAAAATAAGCAAATAGAAGAATAGTGACTCTCTTGTTAAGAACTTGCACATTTAAAGAATTTAAGCTAGTAATATTCGTAGCAGTGGTATGCCTCTTGAATAGGAGAGCTCCCTGAGGTGCGAATACAATTTTGATGCTGTAAACACACTTACTAATATCTGAAAATTCATTACTGTGCTCCATTCAACCTTGAGGTGAGCCAGATATAAGTTCTGACTGTGTTTTCCCTAATTTACTATTTCAGGTAAAAGAAGGTAACATGTTGCAGCTTCTGTTCTACATAGTTTGATCCATTGAAATATTTAAAATAGAGGAAGACAATAGTTTTCAACTCTGCCCAGAAACTCTGTTTTCATGAAGTTTAGCCTGAATCCTTACCAAGCAGAACTGCTGTGTTAACATGATGCATTCAAGCACATTTATAGAGCCCCCACGAAGAAAAGAGCATCACCCAAAGCCTGAAAACAAGGAAAAGATACCCTTTGACTTCAGGGTACATTGGATTAAGACACAAATGATTAGTGGCCTGGGGCAGAATAGCAAACTATTTAATATCACCTCTTTGGGCATTCAAATTATAATATTAAAATCCATTTTATCATTGGCAAAATCAATCATGTTGTAAATGCAAACAGATGTTTTAACGTGCGTCTGGCATTTGGCTTCAGGCACAACAAAACGAACATTTTCAATTTCATACAGTTTAGTTTCTGTGAAGTTAAAGTAAACCAAATGATTTCTCCCACAACATTTTCACTCACTATCACCACACTGATGTTTACTTTGTCACACATGATAAAAGGCTGGCTTGCATGATGACGCCCAACCTGAGTGGACTGCAAAAATTAAGGGTAAGTGGGAGGAGGGAGGAGAATCGCTTTAAACTCGCCCTCTTTGCAAGCTGAGCTTTTTAAGATTTGCCCACCCGTAAAACAAGACATATGATTTTGTTATACTTGGAGCCTGACTGTCAAAAACACAGTCAATATGTTATGTGGTATTGGGCTGCTTTTACTTTGTACGATAACACTGTTATGCTAAGTCATTTGAAAATGCACTTTGATATACTATACACATGAGCTAATGCGCATATGTATTTATGCACTGCATGCTTTGGAATGAAAAGGACAGGAGGCAGTGTGGGAAAAAAACAGGCTGAAGGGAAAAAATGGAAAAAGAAAAAGGGACTCAACAATTCCCATAACTCAAGGGCACATATTGCTAAGCTAACGCATCGGCCGCTGCCTCGCCGGACCCCAGCCCGGGCGGACAGAATTAGCTTCTGATTCATGCTCTGTAACTCGCTCTAATGCCAGCCGGGGACGAGACCATGGGAACGTTTCAGCTGGTCCTCTCCTTATCAGCTCCAAACCAGCTGCCAGACTTGAAGGTTGCTCAGACAGAGAATTTAATTCTCAAGATTGCACATTAATTTCTGCGATTTCGGGCTGTGGTCAGGGCAGCCCAGCACAGGACAGCTTTTCCCATCCACACCCCTCCTTCCTGTCAGCAAACTTCCTTCCTACAGATTTACCCAGACGTCTTGGAGCAAAATTAACTCCCTGCGCTTCGACCAGACGCTGGCAGACGGGAAACCTGCCCTGAGCTCACAACGGCAAACCGGCAGAAGCGATTTTAAACATGACCCTTTCTGTATAAAAAACATAGTTTATTCATTTGTATCTACCAACAAGCAAAGGGGCATCAACTTTCATACAACATGGAAATAGTCCTAATAGTCCTTTACAATAATGATTGCTCACCCCACTGGCTTGTTGCAAGGGAGACCTCCCTGATGGCAGCGTGTGGCTTGAAATCATGAAACAACACAATTTTTGAACAATGTTACCTTGGGTGATAATCCTCTGGTCTTTCACATTCATACACTTTAAGTTAATCTTTGCTATGGTGAGGAGCACTGCAGCAGAGTAAATACATTACCACAATCAACCAAGCACTCTGGCAAGCAGAGGTGGAATTGAGTTACAGTGGAAAATTTAAGTATTAAGAGTTTAATATGACCTGATCTCCTGGTTTGCTTAGGACAGTTCCAGGTTCCACAATTGATTCCTGGATGGAAGCAGAGTGCATATGTAGCAAGATGAACCCTGTCAGCTGGAGAGAGAAAAGGAATCTTCTCCTTCCCTTGATAAAATAACACAAGTTATCAATCTAACAGAGTAGGTACAGTTTGGCTATTGCTATTTCTCTGTCTTTCAAACTGCCTAGTTATGGGCAGTTCAACAGATTAGGTTAGGAGACAGAGCAAATCACTCATCTTCAATTCTGAAACCCAAACAACAGCATCGTTCCAAATAGTTTTAACTGAAACCAAACCCACAACAGTGGTTCATGCAAGTAGGCAGTTAAAGGAACCCAGTCTGGAACAGTGATCTGTTTGGCACCATCGCATCCCAACCAACATGAGCACTTCAGAAGGTGCAAAATATTCCAGAAGAGATAAATGATGAAAAAAATGTGACTGATAAGGAGGTTGTTGTCCTAAAAAACATTTGGGTTGTGCCCTTTTGTATACACAATTTTTTCTTCCTCCTTGCTCTTGTAATTGTGAACACTCTTATTAGACTTAAAAATCTCATCCCAACAAGACAGGGAACAAAGAACAAGAATCACAAATTTCTTATGCAGCAGTTCAAACTCATTTCTTTTACACCTTTTCTACATTAGTGCCTCCATCCTGATGCCTCCATTCTCTGACTCCTACTTGAGGCATTAAGGTTAACAGTGGCACCTATTTTTTTTTCGTGTCAATACAGATAGCAGCAGACAATCAACAGGCAACGAAGAGCAACTAAGAAGGAAAGCAGGATCAAAGTCCATACAATAAATCTTTGTTTTGGTTATTTGATACCAAACTTTTGGAAATAAACGTCAAATTCCAGATGATGGAAACTTTGTATCTTTCATAAAAATTCCAATGGAGACACGTACTCTGTGTTGGTGTCCTGGCTGACCTGCTCCTGCTTTTCTCCACTTTGTAGTCTATCCTGTTACCTATCACTAGATGGATTCACTTCCAGTGAAAATCCTTGGTTCTTTGGGTTTTTCAGTAAAACTAATAAAACCAAATTACATTCTTATTTTATTGGAGAATATAAAGATGTTTTAAGTAAAAATTTCACTTTCAAAATGAGCTATTGCACTTGGGAGGAATGGCTTATATGGGTACCTTGCAATGTTTTCCATTCCCTTAAGAAAGTAGTGCACTTTAATTACTTGCTTACTGCTACATCTATAGTAAGAAAGAGTTACGCCCTTAAACCCACTTTAACATTTTTGATGTTATTAGCTGCAGAATTAAATATGCTTAGGAAAGATTGTGTCACAAATCAGAAGTTGTTTCAGAAGCCCGTTCCCTCAGGCCACCACTCCCTGCTTTTCTCTCTCTTTTCATTTTGCAAGATATAGAAAGTTTGTATTTTTTTATTATTATTTACTTGATTGAACTTGGCTATTTGATACTTATGGCAAGTAATTAAATATAAGTTAACCAGCTCTCAGAGCTGGTTTCATTTAGAAAAATAAACTATTTTGCCTTTGGTATTAACTTTCAGTTGGTTATTGTAGATCTGGTTCCCACTTGCAGTTTACCTCACTTTGCTAATACAAAGGGAAAATAAAATAGGCATAAATTACAACTGCATTCACGTTAAGGAGCACCAAAGGAACCAAATCCTACTCTCATGCAAATGGATTCTAGTTTTCTGCCTTGGTCAATTCCTCCTGCAAGGACACAGGCATTAGACCCATGCGGAAGTTAACGTAGATATGCATTTCACAATATTATGTGCCAGATACTGCAAAAATGTCACAAAGAGCCTTAAGGCATCACAAAGACAGCCACAGAAGATAACAGAATTGGTACCGACAGACAAACAACACTAAAGAGTTAAAGTAAATCTGGGAGATAATGTGTCTCCCAAATTTACTGTCACAAAAGCTTTCTCATTTTGTGATGTATTATCTATTCCTTTGGTCTAAAACTGACCTCTGCCTCTTTCGCACAGTCGAAGATTACATTAAGTCACACATGGAAACTTAAGGCCAGAATTTGATATTGGCAGACAGCAGATCCATGTGGTTGCAGAATAAACCAGCTTCATTTCTGTATTAATTAAAAACTGACCCATCAAATCTACCTAATTTGAAAATTCTCTTTTGTTAGACTCATTCTGTGGCCTTGTCCTAAACTCCTGCAGCATCGGCATAATCTGCCACTCCTCTCCCACACCTCGATAATAAGGACTTTTCTTCCCTTCAGATTGTCATCTTGATTTGTTTTGTCATAAAGATATAGGAGACTGTACTAGCAGTATGCTAACAATAGCATACAGAGCCTCAGATTTAATATTTCTGCCTAGCAAACATCAGAAGCAGCCTGTGTGTAACACACGAGGACATGCTGCTACAGACCTCTCCAATGCACATTCATTCCCAAGACTTGGTGCTGTAAGAATGTGAAGAGTTTTTCTTTCCACAAATAGATATTGCAGGGATATTTGTTTAAACCCTGGAGGTTGATAATCAACCATAGTTCACTCCAGCCCAGTAACTGCTTGGGAACTGCCAAATACTGGAAACAGAGTCCACAAACCATCTCATAAAGAATATATGTGCTGCTATGATGAGACGTGGCTATTGAATCTCCCAGAGAGCACCATGTGCAGCTGATGTTTCCCAGTAAGCCATTGCATAACACAGGGGAATTAGGATCTAAAAATCTTGGCGTGACACTGTTTGGGAGAGCACCAGTGTTTGCTTGAAATCTGCCTCTTACAGAGAAGAACAGTGCAAACAGGTTAGAACCAGGGGTACTAGGAAAGACTTCACCTGTGTTTCTCAAAAGAGGAGTGGTATTAGGGGAATGTCACTTTTATTTCCCAATAAAGGACTGTGGGTGATTCCCATACGACAGGGTGGAGTTTTACTCTGAGAAGCTGAACTTAGCAAGAACTTCCTCCCAGAGATAGCCCAACAGAAAGGGGATTTCTATGATCTTGATATGTCCTTCAAACAGCTTGTTGGGCCAGTAAATAAATATGGCAACTAGCCATCATGGCTGAAGCCAAGAAACACATGGCTAGGTTTTTTGTATGTTGTCAAATGTCATGACTCAAATTTATGCGAAAATGCTTTGCAGTTCCCAGGAAGCCTAAGAGAAGAAGCCTCTCTATTAGAATTAAAAAAAGAAAAAAAAAAGAAATCTAGACCCCAACATCTGCACTAGGGCACAATGGAGCTCTCCAAGAAAAGGAAAAAACAAAAAATCTGTCCAGGAAATCCAAAAAGGCACAATAACATTTAAAATGGGGAGGGAAAAGGACAAGTTCTCTTCCCATCTCTTTTTTTAATATAATGTATAATTACATACCACCACAAATGATTAAAGTAGCAAATAGCTTAAAAATCTCTCCAAATCATTCTGTGCCTTCAGATCTGTTATTCCATGAGGCCTATGCAAAGGCCAAATACTATTTTCACCCAAGAATGACCAGAAAAGAAAGAGGGGAAAAAAATAAATAAAGCAATGACCAACACCTAAGGTCACAATCTTAGTTTGATTAGCTTGTCAGGAGAAGCACCTGGCACAGATTCACACTCTCTCAGCACTGATCAACTGTTGACTGGGCAGAAAGTAAGAAGAAATTGGGTTCATTGTCCTTTAAAGTTTCTGGATAGAGTGCTGAGGGTCATGCTAGATGAGACTAAGCAGTGGACAACCTCTTCCAACACGATGTTGTCAAGCACAGAAAAATTTGAACAGAAACACAGCAATCACTCCAAAATGAGTTGGATATCAATTTTGGATGAATCAGGCAAGACTGTGCAAAAGCTATTACTAAATACTGCCTAAATTCCTTCAAAAACATGCTCATACTTCCAGTGAGAAAAGGTTTTCCTTTTTTTTTTTTTTTTTTGAAACTCTTTATATTTTGTCTTCTTCTCTAGTGAATTTCATAGTAAACCTGGAGATGTAGCATCACTAGCATTTTGGTGTACAGCACGTTATTTGATCCAGCAGTTTCTAGTAACATATTTGCTTTTAATTTTCTAATTAAATTTGGTTCAAAATCAATTTGTGGCAGTAGATTTACATGTCGAGGGCTTCTGCACGCATTAAACTAAAACCTAGAAATCTGCTATTTATTGCAACTTCTACCTGTCATAGTTAGGTATTGATTATCAAACTGTAAAGTCACAGAAATCCTCAGTGCAGTAGAAAATTAAGGACCTAGACCTCTAGTATATGAACTTTCTGGCAGGAACCCCAGCTCATGGCAAAACTGCTAGTGATGTCTAAAAGACTTGGAATTTACTTGTCCATCTACAGTGATAGGATTTGAATGACAGTCTTTCAGAAATCATGCTTGATGATCACTGATGGCACTTGATAGTCTCACATGACTGTGATTAGTATTTGCTATTCCCTGTGTCCTAGACATTTAAAAATTCAAGTGGCAGTTGTAGTAAGAGAAGATAATATTAGGACACTTGTATAAGGCTGTGTGTTCTGAGGCCTATTTTCTTTCCTATGTTTTGTCCACTGATTCACCCAGAGAAACCATGAGGAAATCAGACCAGCTAACCTTCGGCTGGGAGACGCTCATGAGTGGATTACTGCCCGTCTGCTTCCGATTTCCTCCGAACAGGCTTTGTTGT
The DNA here is from genome assembly GCF_059628265.1 of Tinamus guttatus. Taxonomy (NCBI): domain Eukaryota; kingdom Metazoa; phylum Chordata; class Aves; order Tinamiformes; family Tinamidae; genus Tinamus; species Tinamus guttatus. The sequence continues at coordinate 3,111,595 of NW_028288937.1, read as the reverse complement.
GCACTCTGGAGGAACTGAGCGGCTCGGCGTAGGCCGGAAATGGTGGAATATCAAACAGTGACGGATAAAATACAGACAGTCACAGCCAAAATCTCTGCGGAGTGTCATGGAGGTAGTTTCCATTTCACTCTGTGTATGCCTCACACATCTAAGGACAGAAGGTGGCTCTTCTGGCTTCTGAAGTTGGCGTAATATTACAATTCATTATATGAAAGTATAGCAAGTGTGAACCTCCTCTTTTCATGCGTGAACATTTTTCAGACCTAGTCTCTGTACCCATCACTGAAAATACTGTCCTTGGACTTAATCATTTCATGGTAAATCTATGAGCCTGACAATTCCTAATAACCCCAAAACTAAACCTCAGTAATTTATATTATTTGGCATGATACCTCCAAAACACGAGCCCACCAAAAATAACCTAACATAATACTGTAGAAGCCAATCTCCTGAGGACTTTTGGCAAAAACTTACCCACAGCTGGATCCTTGTTCCATTTAAGGAAGGATTGCATCTCAATTTTAAATGTATTTCAACTGCCTCCTCACCTCTTTCCCTTCAGAGTCACTCGTACTTCTACAAAGCGAATGCCAATTTCTCTCAATCACACTTCACTCTTGCTTCAAGTATGGTATGGTACATTTGAAAACTAGAATGGATTTTCCTTAATACATAATTCCTAGCTTTTAGGCTCCATATGGAAATCACTAGATGAAATTCTGTGGACTGCAGAAGGTCTGGAACTATAACCAAAACGGTCCTTTCTGGCCTCAGAATCGACCCCAACACTTTGACTTACTGTGCACTATCCTATAACAGCAAAAGAAGGTTACTTTTCCACATCATTTTTACAGTATTACTCAGGTCCTCAGCACTCTGTAAAGCAGGTCCAACGTGTTACGGATTTTGAAACTGATCTATTTGCGTGTAAGAAACAGATGGAGAGTAACACTGCCAGGAGGCTACCCACTTTGCAAGAAACTAATGGAATCAACAAGTACAAAAACCCTCTGGTTTTAAATGACGGACTGATGAGGTATTTTCCAGCTAGTGACAGAAAGCCTAACAGTAAGCAAGTCTTCTCAAAGAGGCCATCCTGAAACACTTTCTGGCCCCAAACTATGATAAAGAAAACACATAAATGATTATGTGATTATAAGAAAGAAAACACTCTCTGTTCACTCTGTTTAAACCAAGCACCATTTCAGGTATTTGGCATGTTCTCAGAACACAAAAGTTATCTACCACAGCAACCTGCATTGCCACATCATTTCCTAAGGCTCTTCTGCATCTCTCTCTGGTATAGCTGCTGGCTTTGCTTACCTCTCCCTGCTAAGACATCGCTTGCTATGGCTGGACCACTTTTGGGAGGTCTATGGCTGAGTATCATTGAGTCACTGTCCCAGTTTGTGATGGACAAGATGGTCATAGAAGGCAAGAGTCTTTGCTAACAACTAATTCCATAACATCATGGCTGTGGTGCTCTGACTAGCTTCTGATGTCATGCTGTCCTGGCAATGCTCAGTCTTCTTGCAGATGGGCCCTTGCCACCAAGCTGACAAATTTGGGAGCATTCCCTTGTATATCTATATATCCATTGTTGTCCCGTCGTATTTATACTTCTACAGGAAAGCAGATACATTTCAAACCATACTGCAAGCAAGGGTTGTTGGGGGCCTTTTTCTTCCACCCCTTCCTCCCTCTCAAAACAATCCAAAAAAGGATTCTGTTACTTGCCTCAGATTCTGAAATGGATCTTCCCTTTCCTTTGGCGTTGGGAAGTTCCCACAATGGAGATTTCCTTTTAGTTCTCCACCTTTTTCTCTGCATAGCATAGACCATGCCATGGCATATACTCCATTAATGCTTTTTCCTCCTAAGTGTCCAGACTGGAATAGGCACCAGGGCTAAGATTAACAGGATGTCTAATTCCCCTAACTGGTGTTGCAAAATTCAGCTGAACTCTACTAATGTTAAGCAGTAAAAAGATTTTATAATAAGACCTTTCTTCTACAGTGGCAAGATCTAAAGACCTAAAATTGTGCTTTTTGGGGAAGCTTCATCTTCATTGTACAAAGAAGTTGAACTGTATTAGGAGGCATAGTTAAAAATTAAAAAAAGAAAGAAGAAGAAAAAAACTATCACTTTTTCGGTAGGTTGTAAATTAACTCGTCACTTATCCAAACTCTCTTCTGCTAATACCTCAATTTCTTGCAAAGATGTTAAGTACTATTCAAATAACTGAGAAAGTCAGTGGTAATAGCATCTGGAAGAAGATTAAAGAATTTACAATATGGACTCTACAGCAATATGGCAGTGGAAGCCCTAATATAAGATTACAGATGGTAAGATAAAAGACTAAATAATTTCATCTGATCAGCTACAATAACTATAAATTTATTTGTGGTAGTATGTAAAATATGCAAAAAATGTCTTCTTTAGTATCAACATTGAGCATGAATTTGTCTGGATAAAAGGTTTGATCTGCAAAAACAAACAAAAAAAGAGGCACAAGGCACTCATATTTGAAGGAAAGGATGCATCATTTAAGTAGAACAATCCAGTAATTTCAACATTGGTGCCAAAAGAATCTGGACCAAAATCACATCCTTATAAGTATTCAAAATCTCATAGCAGATCTTCATCCAAGAAACAGGATCAAACATTTTCTATTATTTTTCTGTCTGGCTTTAGAAAGAGAAAGACTTTCTGGAAATGTCAAACTAATACATTTTACACTTGAGATAAGAAAAAACAATATGAAAACATGCAGCACAAAATGTTTTGGGACTCTATTTAAATTCCTTAAGTATAATAAAGCATTATTTAAAGGCTTGACATGAACTTGCCACAAAGTAAGATACTGCTGAGAGAGTCAGACAAGCGAACAGCTATTTTACTCCTCTTGCAATAAAAGTAATAATGAACTATGTAGACGGCAGGGAAGAAGGGAAAGGATGGGGAAGAGAATAACCCAACTCCTCATACAGAAATTTTTGCTCATATACACTATATCACATACAGTGCCAGTTTATGAATATGCAATACTTGGTAGCCTGGCAATCATAATCTGAAACATCCCATTTGTAGTGAATATTGATATGTGAGTACGAGCTGAAGCTTTGCTGAATCAGTGAACCATTTTGCACCATCTGGATTTAAACTCCTTTGGGAGATAGTAACCATGAAGGTAGGAGCACTGCAGTTCAAATGGGAGAAACCTGAAGATACCTAAGGAGCTTTGCGTTCTTTTTGCTACAGGAATGTCAAACATCAAGAAGAAAACATGTTTGGACTTCACAGACTGATCCATTTATTTTTACAGGACTAGGTTAGAAAATGCACCAGCCAACTCATACACTCTTTTTTTTTTATTATTTAATACATCTATTCCGGCATTCATGTGCAACCTGAAATTATTTAAACTTCTATTTAAGGAATGATGTTGAGTTGTCACAAAGATTACTACAGCCATAGCAGATGATGACAACAGTGATAGTGAAAATATTTGCCATGGGGATGGAACATTTTGACACAAAGACTCACAGTATTTATAGAGCCACATCCTGCTCCTCATATCCATGTGCTCTTTGGCTGACATGCAGAATTTGATGAGCGAGGCAGGATCAAGTCTGTCAAATGCAATTTTCACTAGTATGGGGAAGTCCAAGCAGCAATGAACAGGAGCCCAAATGATCCAGGAAGAGCAGACAGAGACAGAATAATTGAGGGTCTGAGGTCTTAAAGAAGCTCCTAGAAGTCGTGGCAACAAAACTTTCTGTCTTCTACACAGAAGAAAGTGAAGCAAAAGGGAAATATATGAGGCAAAATTTTAAACTGAGACTTTTTCAGGTGCCACTTCTACCTTATGCTAGCATATGAAAAGATTCAAGGAAAGAAGATATACAACGGCATTAGAAAATGTTGAGTTATCCCAAATGCGCAAGTATAAAGTGTAAAAGGACAGTCCTTCAGAGAGGTAACCCAACTCTTTACATAAAAGAAAAAAAAATGGTAGTTCTTTCAAAAAACAAAACAAAACTAGAGAATACACAGTTAATTCTTACAACTTCCTAATGGGGAACATAATAAAGGAAATAAGCGATGAATTTAGCAAACTGGAGTTGCTGCATCCTTCATTCTAGACATCAAACAACTCTACCATGTTGCGTCAAGCAAAAGAAACAGGAAAGGAGATCACACACAGCTCGAGTTCCTTGGCTCCAATGAGGCCGAGGCACCGCTGCTGAGGAGGATGGAAACCCTATATTCTTCCTGTGGTGCAGGAAGTACTTGTAAACATCTCAGGCATATTCTGCTTTAGAATAGTGTAAACAAGAATACAGCGTATGCACTGCTTCAGGCCATGTAGGGGAAAGAAATGAGGCAGCCTTGGATTCAGCCTAGAAGAGGAGATGGCAGGGGAACTGAGTCATAGCTTAAAAAAACATGATTAAAAAGTACTTTTGGGAAGGGACAGGAACTGAGGTTTTAAGTGGGGCAATTCCTAAGGAAGGAAGGACACCTACTACCTATTCCAATAATATTTTGCATTTATGTAACTGCAGTGGCTGCCATCCAAGGATCTGAGAACACCGCAGGGTTTCCAGTAGGCAGGATTTCAAATTCCAATGTTGCCATGCAGCGTTGTTCCTCCCTTTACAAACGCCCCACTCGAGGCATCAAAAGGCAAGCATTCGGGTCTGGACAAAAACCCTGGCCTGGAGCCAGTTTTACACTTCCACCTTGAAGCCATTGCCCAACAGGTAATGACATTCAGGCGGTATAAGAGGACATTCCCAAACAGGAACCTGCTGCTTTGCAGCTGATGTACCATGCCTGCACCTTGATGGACCACCTCCCTTCCTATACATTTCTACACATGCCTCCTATGAAGAAAAATACAACATTTATAGCTACCACACAGCTTGTTTTGGAAAATGGTCTTCTGAAATATATGTTTAGATCTGTTTGTTGCCTCTTTAGGAGGAATATCCTGGGCAACAACAGGAACCCGAAACATAATTCTCTACTACTGTCCTATAATTGAGATATATGTAATTCCTTATTACATGCAAATTATGTTTTACACAAACTATGCTTGCTACCTATCTGTATGAGAGAGGGAAGCAGTGAATCTAAAGCCTAGAGGTGTCTACAGGTAAAGCAGGTATCGGAAAAGTAGAAGAATTGAGGGCATTTTTCAAATGCCCAGTGCTTTGGCTGAGCTCTGCGCCCTTCACAGAGAGCATTCAGTATAATATCCATGCCCAGAATGGTCTTGAGAAACTCACTTGATCTTCTTCACTGTCCACTTCTATGAAACCAGGATTATTCCTGCTCTGTGAAGAGCATAACGAAATTTAATAAGTGACTGAACAGCAGTCAGTCAAGATATTGTTGAGCCCTATTTCAGTATTTTTTTATTATTATTATTTTAGGACAATTGTCCAGTCATACTACTGCTTTTTTTCACGCTGCTCACTGACAAAAAGTACCTTTCTGTATGTGTTAGAAACACTTCCCATGTCATATCTGATTTTCTGTCCCATTTCAATTCTAGATAGCAGAGTACTAAGTATAAAGCTCAAAGATCAAGGATGAGTAACAACACTGACTTGTAAGGATGGAAGCAAGGAAGGCAGGAAAATTAATTTGGTGACAGCGGTCCAGCTGGACAACCTGGACTGCTGCCTTCCCTTGAGACTCTTAAAACTGAGCAATTAGAAGGCTAAGGACGTCTAATCACAGCAGCCTACAGCATAAACATTGACACCCTCAGTGCTATACTAAAAATAAGTCCAAACCAGAACAACTCCAGATAAACCCATGATTCAAATAAAGATTTTCCTAAATAGTTTGTATATAAGAATTTGACCATTAATATCAATTATCAAATAGTTACATCCACACCTCTAGCAATTCACTTTCCCACATGTATATTAGGCATCTGTAACCTGTTGCATGTTAAACTTTTGCAGACAAATGGACTTTTGTAAAAATATTGTTGTTCTTTTATAGCAAAAGAGAGAGGAAAGAATAAATGTTGATGCCAACAGCCTAAGAGGGGTGTTTCCTTAATTGAATAGTGTTCTGTGGAAAGAGGAAATACAGTGCTATTATTACTCTAATAATCAAATATCTCTGCACATTTGTGGAAAAGGAGTAGCCTTCAGCCCATTCAAAGGAAAGAGAAGAGAAGAGAAGAGAAGAGAAGAGAAGAGAAGAGAAGAGAAGAGAAGAGAAGAGAAGAGAAGAGAAGAGAAGAGAAGAGAAGAGAAGAGAGGGAAGGGGGGAGGGGAAAAGAAAGCAGTAATGGAAATCCTCAGTAAAATTACTTAAAGGCAGAGTAATACACTTGAACTGTGTTACCGGGGGCTGTACATGCCGCAGCTTGCACTGGTCCCAGGTTTCGCATCCCCTTCTTTCTCCACAACTACAACAGCAGCCAGTTGCAGCAGGAGCAATTTTGCGTCTGCAAGAGATGCTGGAGCAAAATCCTCAGCTCACAACACAGAATTCAAGAGCAAGTTCTGCGAATCCAGCCCTGTCGCACCCGCGGCTCTCATACCATAAACCACAATATATCAAGTGCACAGGTGGGACAAAGAGCTACAGTCCTTAGAAAAGGAAGCCAAGCTTACATTTAATCAGAGACATTTTAATGGATGGCTTCAGATTAATTGAAACCATTGCTAACAAGAAAATAGGGTCTTAGAAGGTAATATCATACAAACAGCTTAAAACTATTTGTGCTGATTAGGCATCAAAGATCTTAAGTACTGTTACATATTCACTGAACATTTGCTTCTTTGCATAAGTGGCTTGAAAGGCACTTCAGAAAAGTTAGCTGAGCTCAGCAGAGAGAAAATCAGCACAGAGACTGTGCCACTGTAGATGTGCAAATATATAGGGATAGTGCTCTGTCTATAACCTCCTGAACACAAAGAAATCAAAACACACACTTCAAAATAAGAAAATGGCTAAAATATACCTTTTATTTTTTTATGTTCTATGCCTCTGAGGCAGTAATCTGCATCAAACAGCCTATAGAGTTAAAGGGGAGGAAATTCCTTCCAAAAAAAAACTAGCTACAAAAGTACACAATGTCCAACGAGGACTGTGAGGAAAAGAAAGAAATCTAGACCTTTCAAAGTCGAGTATCTTATTACATATTCTGTTGACTATATATATTACAAAAATCATACAAGAGGGGAATAACATTCCCCATTTATACTAATACATTCCTCATAACTCAGCTATATGTTAGACAAATCATCCACCATGGCTATTATGTCAGACAAGACATCATACATACGTGCCCATGCACACATCAGTGCAGTATCTCAAAGTTTCCTACCAAGGCCTCTGGAGACCTCTCTCCAGAGCTATGCTGAGACATTTACAGACCTCTATCATCACATCCCTATGGCTGACACAGATCACTGGCGAAACAGCAGTGTGGGCCCAGGGGTGTCCTTCAATAGACAGTACCCTCCTTCTCCTGCCTGGGCAATGTGCTTGTGAATGACCACACAGCAGCTAAAGGGCAAGGCCACAGCCTGGCCCCAAGATATTAAACATGGGATCCACCTACAGACTGATTCAATCAAAAATGCTGAGAAAAAATCCACCTCCAAAGTCCCACTAGTATTCAGAAAGGAGATTATGTTCTTTAAAGAAGCTGAAACATCCAGGAGGCACCAGGTTTACTAAAAAAAGTGCTGGCCTTTTAATCCAACAGTTGGATTTATGGTCATCGTTATTCCCAATGTGCTTCATGCAAAGTTCTCCAAAAGAAGCAAGACCTGCATGGAAGCCATCCTGAGGGTAAATCACACCGCTCATTTCATTGGAGGTGTTAATAAGAGCTTTACCTATGTGTGATGGTCTGAATCAGGTGATTAAGATGTTCAGATCCTTCTACCTCTATTCGTCATTGAGGAAAAAGGGATGAAAGATCAAAAGCGAGAGAGGGATTTGTCTTCCTGCCAGTGCATTTTGGCAGCCCTATAAAGTTGGGATGCCCAGACACCATATAACTGCTCTTTAATTACTCTGCGCACTCTCAAGCCCAAACTGCCTTTGTAAGTGTCTGGGGAGTAGCAGCATTTGCTATTGTTACTAGGCTGCTTGGAAACTCTGCCTCAACTTTCTTTTGTTAGAAAATTAGGCTTTTAACAAACTATTTTTTTTCTTTCTTTTCATATGCGTTGCAGAAGGCATCTGATTTCCTCCCAAAGAAATTATTAATCTTTTGTTTGAAACTGTTTGCTATTGTTAGATTCCTCTGTTTGCTTAAAGTGGTTTTCTTCCAAACTTTTGGGGGTTTTGGCACTTTTCACCTGAAAATGCATTCGGTTGCTGCAAACTAAAAAGAAAAAACAGTATTGGGTTTTGGTTTTCCAGTTTAAATTGTTCTTTCAATTTGATATTTTACCTTCTAATACAGAAGTCAAAATATTTTCTAAGCAACTGGGCCACAATGCAGTGGTTTCTTGCAGCTGTCTAGCAAAACTGGAAATCTGCCTGTGTTACAAAAAAAAAAAAAAAAAAAAAAGGAACCAGAAAAACCCACCAACAACAGAATCAAATCACAGTTCAATGCCAAGATAGGCTGAAGAAACTGCTCCAAGGTCAGCAAGGTAACAGCAGGTATTTAGAAATTATCTTTACGCACAAACTTACACACCCACGGGTGTTAATGACTATTAGTGTTGAGCTCTCACTGAAGGTGGCTCTCCGTGTACACAGGCACATGCTGGCTTTAACTGCACAGCCAGAGCCGGTGCCTGGGGAGTCTGTGGGTAGTTCAGCAGCTTCATGCAAGTAGTGCCTTTTATGCAATTGTCCACTGCAGAGGTCTTCTAGAATACGGAGGAAAAGAACCAGCTTTCCTTCAAACCTCAGTACCTCCTTCAACGACATTTCCCTTAGACTACACAGGAAAGTGGGTCCACATCCCTAAGGAGCGGATTGCATTCTCTCCACTTTCCCCCTGGCACAGCCAGGTGCAGAAGTCAAGAACCCCAAATGGCCTTGGCTGGTCATTCATATACAGCTGTGGTGCATCGGCATCTCCAAACATTAAATTATGGAAGAGCCAAAACCTTTTTTGGAAGCAGCCAGCAACTTTGTGCTTCTTCCTTCCCACTGCATCATAGTGAATAAAATGGTCACCTGCAGTAAGTCACGGAGTGCAGACCGCAGAGACATCATCATCACCCTCTAAGTAACTCCCCTGAAACCAGTGGGATTACTCAGGAGAGTAATACTGCTGTAATACTAGTAATACTAGCAATACTGCCTTAACTCTCAGTCGATTGGGCTGCTGGCAGGCAAATACCAAGATTCAACAGAACTGAGAGGCAAATTATAGCCTTCTCTTCGCTAGAAACAACTGTACCTCCTCAACTGCAAAATCCTGAAGGCTTATTAAAATACATGTGCTGTTACTGAGAACAATACAGCAAAAGCAAAATTAGTATTAGCTGGCTCACCTTACAATCACATCCTAGATCCTGCTGACTGAAACTGAATTTACTGCAAAAAGGTGTCGGCTTTATACCATTGCAAGCAAATCATTAGTCCTGTATTTTTTTTATTCCAAAGCCCTTTACAGTGAGCTAAGATGCTGGATCTACAGCTTCTTTTCCTCTTCATATTAGGTCCAAAAGGACATTGATATGTCCTTTGTTCCCATGGGATACAGACAGCGGATATCTCTGGGTATTCTTCTTTGCAGTTCAAAACCACAAAAATACTTTGGCAGCTAAAGGAATGAATTATTCAGCAAGGTATTTAAGTATGTGCTCACCTTTAAGTGCATAAGTATTCCATTAGTTCAATGGTTATTTAATGCTTGAAACAAAGTAACTGCTAAACAGGGACTTAGTGCTTTGTCTGTCCTTTCACACATTCTTAGAAACACATATTTAGCAATTACTTAATTAGTTTGTTTTCATAATTTGCACAAAGCACATCTGATGCTCTGTCTGTAGAAGGCTTGCATGGCCATTTCCCCTAATTCAGGCATGCAGTGATGCACATAACAGCTTGTTAAATCTACATGTATATTGCCCGTTTTCCATAACATGCATATTATGCAAGATTCTGATCTCAGCCCAAATTGTTCAACATTACGGTAAAAAGTAAATCAGGCACACTTTTAGTGTCCTAGTTAGATTCTAGTGTCCACTCTAGTTTTGATACACAGCAGATACCAACGGCTAAACAGAGCTTTTACCTGTCGCTTCATCCAATAGGAGAGTGAGGAAGGGCTGGATAGATGACAGCAACTGTGGTATCCTAGGGATCAGTTGCTGGAGATATGCACTACCTTTGTCACTAAAGTTTTCAGACTAACAGACAGACAACTGGGTTGACACTGTTTTGATGAAGCCAGTATGAAATGAGGAAGGTCAACACAAGTAGGCAGCGTCAAAGCTTTCTGTCTCTAAGGTACTTAGATCATCCCCTCATTACTTTTGTAAGACAAATAAAATGTTATAAAACATTACATCATTTTAATGAATGCATAAATTGTAGGTTTGAGGCTATAGATATCTAGAGGACCTTCATGTAAATGGAAGAGCTGTTTCTCCATGTCATTTGTTTTGCCCATGGGACAAAACACTGGTAAACTAGTGACTATGAGGTTTAAAAAAAAAATAGAATCCTGATGAAGTGATCATTTTGTTTAAAGCTAAAAAGATTAATCTCGAGTAAATTTCAATGTACACATTCTATATGCATGATATTCAAATTATATAAAAAAGTAAAAAATGCTTGCAAGGATGTCTAACTCCAAAATCGCTGTGGTATATCCACACAAATTTCTAGGAAATTCTGCAGTCAGTCCAAACTCCAAGTGTTAAGAAGGAAAAATTTCTAAGAAATCAGAAGAGTGGGGAGGGGGGAAATCTCACATTTAATTTACATGCTGCCCTCTGTTTGGTAAATAGCAGCTATTGTTTGGAACAGAAGGCAGCCGCCATTCATTATATTTTGACTCTACATTCTTCGTTGGGAATTCAGGAAGTGGTTCAGACTAAAATATTCCCTTATGTTATTTGACCTGTAAAAACTTGGCGAAAGGCCAGATCCTGCGGGTCTGAAACAGACAACACGTCCATTGACTGGGGGATCGGGCCTTGAAGCCGCCTGGCCCGTGCCACCACGCTGCTAACGGCAGGCAGAGCCCGGCGCTCCACGGCCAGAAACTCAACACTGGACAGCTGGGTTTGGATGGCACCGCTATTCATCCACCCAGAGAGACAGCAGGCATTTTCTGAGCACAGCTTGTCCCAAACTGTACTCAAACGCACATCATAGGCTCCCGAGGGAATTTTATTACTGCTCCCTTCTTGCTTCTTTTGCTCAAATGGCATTAATATCAAGCTGAAAGTAACTGGTAGCGTCCCAGAGGATCGCTTAACAACGCACACGTGGAACAGGCTCCTCAAAGCTGCTCAGGCATTTTGCTCTCATTGATTTGGCATTAGGTGTCCAAATACCACCCAGGCTTTGGGTGTAGGTGGCTTGCACCTTTAGACCCTGAAGCATTTTGAAAAGCAAGACCATCTCCCAGCTCTAAGGAGAGTTGTGGTTATGATTTCACTGTGTCCCTAAGACCTTGCTTTAATTTAAGGGAACATGCTTTCAATCTCTTCAATACCCTGTAGCCATATCCCAACCATCACCACTCCATAGGTTACCTGCCTTGGAAGTGCTATGTGCACCACAAAGAGGATTTAAAGTACAGAGTTACAACAGGCCCTAAGGGAATATTCTTGCTGGTTCTGCTTTCACCCTTGCTGCTCTCCTTTATCACCTCAACTCAAATAGCTGCACTGGCAGCACCTGAGTTTGCCAGAAGAGCTGCATTTCATTAGCTCTTCCAATGATGTTTTGCAATTTTTAACCTGAACCTACATCCACCTCCATCATCTACATCCAAAGACAGTCCAAAGAAGTCACACTCCTATCTTCAGCAGTATGACCAGCATAAAGTGCACTATATATCCCCTGAAAATGAAACAGCTGTCTGCCTTGGTGCAAGATTCAGCTGAAGTAATTTATAAATACAGACCTCAGCATGCACAAAGGAAAGCACCTTCCTAGATGACTTACCTTTGAAAATAGCCCTTTCCAAGTAAGAACAAGTAACTGCTGGGCACTTAGTTCAAATTAGCGCCCAATTATTTTTAGATCGCAACTCTGAACAACATGAGCATTTTGCATTTATCTTCTATAGTTTAATCTCTCTTCGGTAGGAAATGCTTAGCTTGACATCAGCGGAAGGATTACTCAGTGTTAGTTCACGTTGCCACAGGCTTTGAGACATGCTATTACTTTTTTGACTTCATTTTTTTTTTGATCGCAAGCCGATGCATTACAATTTCTTCCTCACTGTACTGTACATTGGAGGCAGGTTGGGGACTTCCAGTTTTTGCGTATTCCTTCCTTGGAAACTGCTCCTGCTCTTTGTCTCTCTTCCAGGACGAGCCCTGCCGTTGGGTGTCCTGCTACTCAGAGCACATTTCCATCTTCGGAAAATGGAATTCCCTTCTTTGGTATGAAGGGCAAGCTTGGCAAGTGGCAGGTTAGATTTTTCCCTTTTTTAATATTAAGCTTTGAATGATCTTGTGGAATTCTGTAAATATTTTACTAGATATTTTATAGGGGGAGCATTTTATATCTTGCAGTCTTTTTGGGAGTGCAGTCATTTAGTTAGGTTTCTCTTGCCCCACGGTTCAGCTGTAAGTGCTTCCATCTGTCTAAACCTATATGTAGTTCACTAATTGTCGACCCCTTAGGTAGGCCTTGCTATTTCTATAGTTTATTGTTAATCATTAGATTCGGGGAAACTACTTTAACATTACCAATAAGGGTTTCCAAGAATGAAGAGGAAAAATTCCTCATACTTTAATTGCTCTTACCATTTTTAACAAACATTCCTTCGGCAGTTAAGTAGAAAATGCTTATTGATAGAGCTGGTTAGAAGAAGTGTGCATTAAAAGAACTCTCTGGAAAACTGGATTGAACTCACTACCTCAAATGCCAAATTTTTAAGGAAAACTTTTCAGCAAAGACTTCAGCAAAGTAATGTTTAAAAAAATAAAACAAACAAAAATCTATTTGAAAACACTGTTTGCCCAGACCAGAAAAATTTCTCCTTTTCTGCACAAAAAGAAAAATTGCATTTGCCTTCTAATCCATTTATACCTCAGTAATTCTCTCAAGGTCACATGTTCACAAAATAAACCAAATCCTTCTAGTAACAAATCATATTTTCTGTCATACCCTGATGACATTTCTTCAGCTTTCAAAAACCCTGACTCTACATGGAGGTAGTGTCATAGAGCAAAGACAAGGTATCTAATTTTAAGTGGTTTTCAATTGTGTCACCTATTATGAAATAGCTTCACACAATGGATAAAGTAAATATTACTCACACACATATATATCTGTAAGATAGATACCTTCCTAATCCTAAAAGGAGCAAAACATGGTGCAAATAAGTGTTCCAGCAGCTCAGAAACAGGGAAAGCTTTATACCTGGGAAGGCCACAGAGGACAAGCAGCACAAAACGCTATCAGAGGAGAGGGCAAGACCCAAACTGGAAAGTAGCAGATTTCAAAAGGAAATAATACAACAAAGGATGAACTGGAAAAATGGAAGAAATGAGAAGTGTCTACATTTTTTCCCTCAGGCCCACAGATAAGCAGCATTAAAGCATGAGAGCAACACAGACCAAGCACAAAAGCCAACTGAAGTAACTGCATTTCTATTATGTGCATGTGTAACGAAGGCTAAACTAATCCTGAGAATGATTTGAAAAGTATTGCCCAGTCCGAGATCCAATATAGTAAGACTGAGCTTAAACAAAACCTGGACAGCCAAGACATAAACTCATTTTTTTCCTCTCTCATCTGGTTTATATTTTACTTAGCAATTGAAGAAAGACTTACTGAAGCTGTGCAACAATACACAAACTGTACCCTGATCAGGTAAAATGTGGGTGTTATTCTATACTCACAGAAGGAAGTGATTGCAAAATTCACCTTGGACTTTTCATCTTCTAACTACTCCTCTGTACATGATGAAATCAGAGGTATTAAACTACCATACATGGTTACATGGAATACATAATACAGCCACATGTTTTTCAAGTGCAGGCAGAATTTTCATATATAAAAATACACACGCACACTCTCAGAATGCAAAATAACTCAAAAAGGTCATTGCTGCTAGAAAGGTCTGCTCCACCCCGGTCTGTAATTTTACCTGCAGCTTCCAACTACAGTTGTAAATTGTTTATTTTTAAAAGAACCAAACGAAAGTTCAGCAGAACTTCAAATAGTCGTTTTATGCCAAACTATGGTAGCTAATTTAAAATTTTTCATCTACACTGAGCAACTTTTTTCACACAAAATACATCCCCATATTCTGTTCACTAGAGACCCGGGAACAGGAATAAAAGGGCTGTGACAGGTACGGCTGGGTACATAACTGTACGTTTTATTTCTTTATGTGAATTACAATCATTATACTTGCAAATTATTTATTTTTCACTGGAAAAAACCCTCTGTTCTCGTGAGAAAAAACTCTGCTTCTAGGAGATAATTATAGTTTTGGCCTTTTTCTTTTATGGAATTCCCTTTAAGAGCAGTCGATTATACCGTGAAGAACAGCAGCTGGTGAGTATCTTATCTGATTAACAATTCAAGCAAAATTTACATAAAACAGCATAGGAGATTACAATTACAAGATGAGGGTAGACCCATCGGCTGCTATGCGTCGCGACAGCATGACTGATTGCAGGGCAAATTCTTGCTCTGACACATCTTTAAACCTTTTAGGGCCAAAGTTCCAAAACTGATTTAAAGGACATTACTGCTAAATTCTAACTGATCGCAAACAAAGTAAATCCATTTGCCTATTTTAATTGCCTGGGTATTTGGGGTTATTTTTAACAGATGCATTTCTCATAGGGGTGCTCCCTATGCTTTCCACAGAAATGCGCCAATTATGTTTGCAAGACGGCAAGGAAATAAAAAAAGGCAAAAAAAAGATGACAGAGCAAATACTGCGTTTTAATATTTTGTTTGTGACCTTCCAATAGAAGGTAGCTCATTTTTAGTGAAGACATTCTCTGTTGCAATGTGCATGTGAGGATGTTGATTTTATGGTTAGAAATACTTGACACTGTAGCTAGAAGGCTTTCAAAACCACCTAAAGAAATAGCCTAATCCAAAGGAAGCTTTTAACAGAAAGAAATACAAAAAATATCACAGCCTTTACTGTCCACAACCCAGTGAATTAAGTCACTGATGTGCAGCTCCAAGCTACGAAGCTTGAGCCAAGAAACCAGCCCAGTTTTGACTGTGCCCCTGTGATGGGCTGGTCCTACTAGAGAGCTGTGTGATGCTACTAACCCTGAGGCAGTATTTCTACCTCTGGTGAAAATGCCACTTCAGGCTCTTCTTCCACGGGCAGACCAGACACGCCAGCACAGGACTCAACTCAGACCAATGAAGAGGCATTGGATCAAGCCCTCCCATTGACTCCTCAGAGGCATGATAGGCCTGAGTGGTACCTGAAGCATCTTAGACACTCATATCTACATTTTTTTCTTGCAAGTGCAACACAAGTTTTCATGCAGCTTGCTGCACTCCTTCCTTGGCGATACTAAAGGCCACGGCAGCTTTGCTAACTCTGCCTCTCCTCGGACCCACAAGCGGGACGCGCTCTGCCCGGGCTGCCATGCACAAAGAGCCCCTTCAAGGCGCTGTGTAAGGCCCGTTGTCCCTGAGCCACCAGCTCGGGGCCTGATCTTATCCCTCTGAAACAGCACGAGGGCAGGATTGGGCCCCAAATGAGGTAGCGTCTCCAGCTTCCAAGTCAGACCCTACTGTTAAAATGCCCATGACCAAAAAATGCAGCTTTTTTGTCTCTCTGTGCGTAACTGGCAGGACTTTTCAATAGCAGCAGGCAGGAAAATTCCTGTAATGCCAGAGGGATCTCTGTTTGCCTCGAGTCACAGCAAATCCATGGGAATTCTGAGATGCCTATTTTTTTTTGTCTTGGTCCCTGCAATTATTTTTCATGCTAGCAGCATAACAGAAAGGAAAAAGCAGATGACATCAGCTACCAAGAAGGAAAATATCAAGAAGAAAACAGCACCCACTGTTAAGGAGAAAGACATTTCACTGCATCAGGCGTTGGAATCAGGAGACAGCACCCAGCGTGGACATAGTTCTCCCGTACGTCTCCCCTAAAACTTCTCACTGCTTCTCTATTCTTCAAAAGCAAGCAGGGACTCAGAGCTGTTCACAGAGTACAGCAGTGAAGGCTGTATAAATATCTAGATCTTAGAACGCAAAAAAAAAAAAAAAAAACAGCACAAGAAAAATGAGCAGCCAGTTTGGAAATGAAGGAAAAAAATTGCAGTTAGTCTTGCCTAGAAGCGTGGGGCTCAGCTGCACTCTCAGGTGCTCTCAGTAGACAAGTGCCACTTATGTTATTGAGTTGCTGCAAGAAAACTCCTTTATTCTGAGGAGATCCATTAAAAGCAAACACAGTCTAGCTTTTAGAGGATTAGAGGAAAAAAAAAAACAGTCCCATGGCACGGTATGCACCTACCACTGGGATTCCCCACACTCCCTCAAGGCCACTAGACACCTTCAAGAACAAAACCAAAAGCCAAACTATTTCTCTTCCCTACAAATCCAGAGAAGAAAATAAAGCAGCCTGCTTCCCTGTGCAAGTGGCTTACTTAAAAACCCAACATGACAGGCTGCAGCCAATGTGTCTTGGCTGCCAAACGCCTGTCAGCAGGCTCTGATTATGCCCCAGACCACCTCGATGCCCTTCTCCATGGGCTGCCCCGGGCATTCATCACCGTGGCCACAGGCCTGCCCTTCCCAGGGAGCTGCTGCAGCCCTGCCAAGGGCTGGAGCTGCAGCACCAGTGCATTAGATACACCACGAGGATGCACTGCGGCTCAGCATTGCTCTTGAAGAAAATGGTCTCCCTCACTCAGAAAAATGTAATAATAAAAAAATAAAAATAGTCATTTTGGTAGGAGAACAACCCTGAAGCCAGGGTTTTCTGCTTTCAGTTTACAGATGCTATTCCTTTGCCTTCAAGAAGGAGACTAGGAAAGCCTGGTCCACCCCCTTCCCCCCCGCAAGAGTTCATTTTATGTGACTTCCTTCAGCTCAGAGCCACTGCCCATAAAATATTTCTGAATGAATAAACCATCTTGCTCTATACATTAAAATTCCTCCGCCTAAGCTAAATGAGACTCTGACAATTAACCAAAGCCACAGAGTCCCTAATAAACCATTACAGTAAGGATTTAGCATTTCGTATTTCAAGGATTTAGAAAAGGCCTTTTCTGGGGGGCACTCCCAGACAAACTTTAAGGGGGCCACAGAATACAATTTAATTGGGTATTAAATTGGATTATTCCAAAACTCCCAAGTGATCTCAGAGGAGCGGGGCACACACACGCAAGCCCTGGGGCTGGGGAAGTGCCCAGGGCCGGCCGGTGCCCTCCTCGCACTGCGGGGTGGCAGGGCCCGCTCTTACTCATTGCTCCAGCTGGTGCCCTGGAACTGGAGCCTTTTGCATGTGTAGAGGCAGAATAGGCCCCGGCCGAGGCTTAGGGCTCATAAAGGAAACTTCTAACGTTGGGCCACCGCTGGAACCGAGAAAATGAAGACCCTGCCAGGCACCCGAGGATAGTGCGGTTCTCAGAGCGAGACTTCACATTCCTTTTTCCAAGAGGGCCGCTCCACAAGGTCAAGGTTTTGCTATTAAAATCCTATGTGTCATTAGGAAATCATAACTTTAAAATTCCAAAGATAAAAGGTAGGAGTTTGCTGTGGGGGAGGGGAACGTAGACACAAACACCATGGATCTAAGATTCCCAGGCATAAATCGTGTAATTTAAAACTCCTAAATCTATGGGTGAAGCCACACTTTATGTTTACAGCTGTTGTTCCAAGGGGGAAAATCTTTTGGCTTGTGATAGAGCGGCATCTTATTTCTTTAGCCCTGCCTAAAATTTATTATTCATGGAGCATGGTTCTTTCTCCCTGAAGAGTACTTGGCTGGAACACTGTGCATTTCATGCATCAATCTTACCGGATTAACAAAGAAAACACTTAGCATTAAAACAATGTCGAGCTATTTACATATAGGAGGAGGAGAAGGAAACCCTCCACATGAACATGGTAGTTAAGCCACTCAAGCAAACGTCCTTTTCCTTCATATTCCTTCTTTGTTGAGGAAAAAAAAATAGAAGAAAATTTCATCTGAATCATGAAGCAAATCTGATGGGAAGCTCCAATATATCCTATGACTTTGTGTATTTTCTTCCCCACCTTTTCTGGTCTGCAATGAGCAGCTGTTCATTGTCTAAAATAGCATCTCCTTTTCCAGCCTTTTCCACGTCAAAAGGAAGCCATCCTATCCGTCCAGTTTTCTAACCCTGGGGAGCAGTAAACACTCACTTCCTAAGCACCCGCTGCCCGGTGAACCTGGCACCCAAGGGCCAGGGCAGCATCTCCACACAGTCTGCCTTCTGCTCACGGCTGCCCAGACCTCCCTCTCCCTCTATTGCACTCCATGAACCTCTATTTTTCTACCTTCTCCCGTGTCCAACTGAGTCGCAGTTGCTGATGCAAAGGGTGGAGATAGCAGTTATTTTATGATACCTTATCACTGGGCTGATACTAATGTCTCTAAAGAAGCTCCTTAATGGCAGGGGAACTTTGCAACTTTCTCACATTACCAGGATTTCGCATTAGCTCTTAGACCAGCGTGGCAAAAAAAGCCTTCCAATCCTTTTATTTATTTATTTAAACACCACATCATAGCTCTTACAGAGAGTTTAATGATTTCCATCCCTCAAGCTGCATAATCTCGGCAGTGCAGTGCCAGTGCCCTTGCTTCCCTATCTCAGCTAGAGGAAAACTGCTATTCAAAATACTATGTAATCTTTTATTAATGGATTTATACATTTTTAACTGAGGTTTTAAAACCTGTCAAATTTCAAATCCAAATGGCCCACTTGGTTGCAAGCCAAGACTTTTTACTGATAAAGTAGAGCAAGGAACCTTATGTGAAAGTGGAAGTGTCTAAAAATAATTTAGCAGCAGTGCTTGGTGATAACAGCAACTAGATGGGCAGTTACTGAATCCATCTCCTACAGAAAAACACTTGAAGTTTGCATTTTCATGCTGCAAGTCTTTTGTGTTTGTGGTGTTGTTTTGGGTGGGAAGAGTTGTGTTATAGCTAACAAAATAAAAAAGGAAGAGTGTAAATCATTTCTTCTATTTAGTTATTTTAATCAAATATACAGAAACTGCATGTAATTGAATGAACTTTATATTTACAGTAGTGTTACTGAGAGATGAAGTTAAACCCCAAGGATACCTATTTATTAGCAATGTTAATGCATGCTCAATACTCAAACTGTTGCAGAGTGCATACTAAAAGGTTCATTGATCTGATCATGGTTCAAATGCTAGAAAAGGTTTTAATCTCCCAAATAGATCTTCCCCACATTTACACTTAAACAGAAATCCTTGGGGAAACTGACGCAGCTCTTGAATGCCAGTGGTGCCACTGGACCTACCCCTGCCCTGTTCGTGCCACCATCCCAACCCAAAACACACCTGCACCCTCTGCGGCCACTTGTCATCTTTCATTTACACTAAGGAGTGGATTTTTTCTCCTCTCATGAATCTGAAAAACTCAGGTCACTGCAAGCTTCTGCAATGCCAGAGCTAGGAAAACTGGTCCAAGCATTGATAAAAGTCCAGCTTGTGCATTGACAATCTGGGCTTTGTCTCAGCCAGAACAACAACATTTTATCTCCTAACTGAAGCTCAAGTACAGACTAAATAAAGCCAAACCCTTATGTTTTACAGCTTACACAGGATGTCAGGCAGCTAGAAATAATATTTAATTATTAAAGTAGATTAAAGTGGTAAGATCTAATTATTTAATGTAGCTTTCCCTACAGCAGCTTTCACACACTTCCCTTGAGTGAAAATCTGGTCTTTGCAGATGCTGCGTTACTTTTGTGTGTGTGTGATTTGGGGTTGTTCGTTTTCCTCATCAGCTTCTACGTAGTTCAGATTTGCTCTGCTGTGACAGAAGCTGACAAGTTGGTCTACTTGCTCCCCATCAGAACAGGCTGGAGGTCACAGTAATGAGCCCCACAGCCAATTTGCACAAACTCTCAGAAAATACAAAGTCAAAAATCCTTTTAGTCTGCCCTTCACAATGCTAGCATAGATGATGCAAACTTTACCATTTTCACAGTTCAGTTTCACCCTATATCTCACATGTAAAATGTCCATTTAGGCAGCCTGTCCAACTGGCCAACCAGCTTCACTTGTTTTCGCATGAAACGACTTTTTTATTTTATAAAATGGATTTTTTTTCTTCTTTCACATGAAGATCCTATCAGCTGTCAAAATTCTACATTCTGCTTTAGCCACATTTCTTTAAGGCAGCTTTCCAGCATTTTATATTGTCATGAAATTAACTTAAAATTAAGAGGCATTTCCCCTAATGTTGCTTTTATTCAGTGTACATAAAGCAAGAAACTCTACTTCTAGAACAGAAGCAGGATTACCCAGGAGAGGGCAAAAAGGGAAGCAATCTACTGTATTCTCTTGCACATATTTTTAAATTCTGAAATCCTAAATAAATCTGGTAGTGGGAAAGTATCTCACAGAGGCATCTTTCATTTGCCCAGCCAACCCCTTACTCAGCAAATCACCATAGGTTTCATTGACCTTGGTAATATTATAAGGGTCATATTTTTCCATGGATGAATTGTTCTGGAACAATTTCTCCAGTGTGTTAGGCACACTGGCTCTTCTTCAGCATCAGGCATGCGTATCCTCTTGGATCCTTTTTGCCCCCCTCTTAAGCATCTTTATTGTGGTTACCACTAGAGAAATCCTCTTCCCCTGAAATTTCATCATTTCTCCTTTTGTTGCTTTCCTCGTTCCATATAAAAAGGCATTAGTGACCTACACAGTTTCGATATCCCTATAGAAATCTTCTTCTCCCACTTCCGGGTGCAACTGTGGCAGAATAACTACTAGAAGATACTTGGCTTTTCAAGCAGCAATTCACTGTCTGTGTTGGGCAGAGAAACAAGACCATTAACCATCTCAATAATAGTCTGATACCTAGAATGTAATATAACCAAGCTCAAAACTATGGACTCTTCATTTTCTCAGCCTAAAAGCATGCAAAGTAACCCATAACAGCAGATTCCCAGCACATACTAAATAAGATGAAAAGTTGAAGTCTCAGCAACATAAAATATACATAAAATATCAGCATCTATAGAGATCAGCCAGGATACATAGACAACTTGTGATCAATGGCAAAGGCTGAACCTGAAGTGATTTCAAATGAACCTGAATTTCTCCCAGGAATAGCTCTGTGTAGCTTGTTGCCATCTGAGAATAATAATGTTAATAGCAATCTGCACTTCAGGATGGGTTCAAGGAGGCTGAGAAAAAATAGTGTTCTAACAGAAAAACGCCACACCAGCATCAATTAATTTATTTAAAAAAATAAACCATTAGGACTTCCCTTTCTTAAAATAGGCACAGAAAGGGGTAAGTGACAGTTCACCTAATGAATCTGTTACATGGCTGAGTGAAGCTGCCAGTCACATAAATAACCTTTCCTGCATTCAAATGTCCTGCTTTTGTAACAAAAGAAAAATAATTCACATGACCACATTAGAAACATGCATAAAATGGAGCAAATCTCTTATTACAGCTTACAGTCCCACTTGCCCTTGCAGTTTACAGCCAGGTTAGTCACTGTGAAATGAAGAGTGTTAACAGAGTTTTACAAATGAATTTCTAGCAAGCCCGCCCACTTGCACTCCTGCATTTCTATGCATGCTATTTACTATCAAGAAGACACAAATACTTTCATTTTTGCAAGTCAACAATGATTTAACAGTGTTGCTGAACTTAATTGGTGACTTGTGATTCTTGTACCTGGCCAGCTCCTCTCTCAGAATATTTCAGTGGATGGCAAAAGCCCTTACTGAGGTCAACAGCCTTTCAGCTATGGATATTAGTGTCTACTAAAAGAAGGACTCTCCCATGTGAACTGTTTGAAAGAAGCAGCCACTTTAGCAAAGAACATTATGAAAGATCATCTGCTACTTTAAAGAAAGTAATATGAACTAACATTCACATTGTAGCTCTGCAGCACAGAGCTACAGAGAATCAAAGAGAAGAAAACATCTGCACTGCCTGCTTATGAATATATTCTCACATAGCAAAAATACAGGCAAATCTTACAGGAGACCAGGATTTATTATTTGCCTTGATACCCATTCTATGGATACCATAGAATAGTTAGCATTTCAACTCGAGATAATAAACTAAAATGTACAGACTATGTTCTCCAGTAGACCTCTGTGTGTTCTTGGCTATTGTACACATTTTGATCTTATAATTAGGCATTTCAGTTGGAAAAAAAAGAAAATATTTGTACTGGATGCCAGGATTGGTCAAGCAATTGAGCTACAGCCTCATGCCTTACTGAGGGGTTTTGCACTAGGTGTGAGAAGGGAGAAAACAGGAAATTCCCATCAAAAAAAGAAAAAGAAAAAAAAGAAAAGCTTATATGAAAACCAAATGAGTAAGAAACTTGCTGACTCACTACAGAAGGATGGGGTGGAATTAATCATCCCTGCTCCTTCCCGGAGGTCAGAAATAATTTGCTCTAATATTTTTTGAGTATTTAAAATACCTAGAAAACAGAAAAGTAGTCAGCTGAAAAACTGAGCTTGACTGGGAAAGTTTGGAAACAGTTTCTACCTTGGACCAAAACAAGTTTTGTAAACAACTCTGATTTTTCTTACTTTTCTTTGCAGCAGCTCTTAATTGAAAATGCCCTCACTCTGCAGCTATGGCAAGTACAGGGCTTAGCTAAACAGAGCAATAAGTCCATATCCAAGGAGCGTGGTCAGTGCCCTGCTTCAGCCTGACTTCCCACGCAGAGCCCTGCGAGGCTCCTGCTTACGAGATCCTTCCACACGAGTCCAGCTTTGCCCAAGAGATTGCTGAGATGACAACCTGGTGACATCATTGCAAGAGCACATAACACACATGAAGGGGTGGGAAAAATAGAAAACAAAGCTGATGTTCTGCAAAAGTGGAGAGATGAAAATGAATGCATGCAAGTTAAGTGACTTCACATACTTAAAGCTCAATCCAGATTCAGAAGCTTTGCTTGATCAGTTCATATAAGTAAAAATGCAGCACTAATGCTACATTATATTTAAAAGCAATTAAATCATGGTTATCTCATATCTGTCTCAAGTGTTTTTTCATATCTATGCCTATAGCATTACTCAAAGGATGAAGCTCACTAAGGTGAACAGCAAGTACTGCATTTGCAACATGCTTAGAAAATACTATTTATATCCCTTCGTACTATCGTCTAGTATCGCTCGACCTGTTTTTCCTCACGTATTTGAGCATAACAAGTAAGAACTGGCCCCATTTGAGAAAATATAGTAAAAGTGCAATTGGACATTAACGCCAGGGTCTAAACCCTTTCCTCTTGCAAAGTAGAAAGTACTTCTAAAGTTCATGGATATGAAGCCATTTAAAAACAAAATTTGGAAACTATTTGTATCACTGCAGGGTTTAGTACTCCTTGCAGAAATCTCTGATAACAATAAAACCCTTTATACAGGGTGTGTGAATTGTATGTCAAGTACTGTTAATCTGTGTTTATTACATTTGTTTTTGTAGTTTTTACAACCTTTTTAATGTATCAAGAGACATATATGGGGCCAAATTAACACAAGATGTGGTCTTCAAATGGTATTTCAACTCCTAAAAGCATGCATTTCACTGATGATGCTTCAGCCACACATACAGTTTCTGAAGCATAAACAATACCCATAGAAACAAAGGAAAACAGGGAGATGTTGGAGCTGCTTAAACTTAAACAATAGACACTCAAGTTCATAGCACATTCAGGTTCCTGTGAAACATAAGTGTGGAGTGATTTGTGTTTACAACATATATTCTCCTTTTGAAATGCCTTTTTATATACGACTCAGAGGTCTACTCCAAATCCCGTGGAGAAGACCATGGGAAGATTCCCACTGCCTGAGTTTTGAAGCAGGCTCCGAAATAAGCCTGTACTGTTCTCAAAACACGTGTGTGATCTGCTCGAGCAAGAAAGGATGATGCATTTGACAAGTCTCACTAGAAATTAGAGAGGTCTGGTTGCACTTTATAAACTGTGCCTTCATTTGCTTGCTTGAAGCTCATTGACCAGGAGAGCTACAGAAAATGGGACCAAGTCGGTTCAAGGATTTCTGTGTCAGAGGAGAACCCACTCTGAAGTCCAGCTGAGCCTCCAAAGGACCCCGCAGAAGTTTTCATATTTTGTCATCCCAAACTTTCCCATTTGGAAAACTGCTGCGTGTCCATGTGCACAGACACACACACACATACACAGAGGCAGGGCACCAGCTAAACACAAATGCTGCAGCCAACCACCAAGTCTCAAATATACACTGCCAAAAAATAATAAAACAAATATATCAGATAAAAAAAGAAAAGCAGGCAGGCATGCCATTGTTCATATTATTCTCTATCACCTCACATTCCAATTCCTTTTTATTTTCATAAGTTCAGACGTGGATACACACACACCATGAATGAGTTTTGAAGTAAACAGCCCAAATCTGCTTGTGGTCTGACACTGGAAAAGGGCTCTCCTGCTGCATTTCCTGCATAGCAACTGAGGTGAACACAGTCATGGCTTGCAATGTTTTCCCAGGCTCACCAAAGCAGCTGACAGAGACACATGACCAGAGCAAAATCAAGAACTTCAAAATAGAGAAAAGTATATTTAGAGAAAATGCAAAATGACTTAGTGACTGTTCATAGGATTTCATTTAGACTACGTGCCTTGTTTTTTTTTTAACCTTACAAAACCCTCAATTAAGCCCTAGTCTTATAAAAATAAATACAATCAAACAACATAAAAGACACTTCTTTGCACCTTTCAAATTATGTGACCTGAGCCTCCCTGCAGGCCAATTGCATGTAACTACTAGGGAGCTGATTTATAGGGTACCCTCCACAGGTATCTGGCAGCTGTATAAACTGTGGCAATGGGGTTTTAAAGCAACAAAGCACCAACACAGATTGAAAATCATTTAAGAAGTAGAAGCACTTCAAATAAATATCTGAAAACTAATGTCACTAGAACACATTTGGATGTCTGTCAAATGCAAGTGTTCTCTTCACATTACAATACCCTTACCGCAAGAAACAAAATCTGTTATTTTATTCCTGTTTGCTCACAGAGTTCTAGGTCTGAAGAATCATTGCACAGTCTGACAGTTTGCATTTACAGACACTGAAAAACATAAAAAAGATTGAATGCTAGAACGGAGCTTTTCTTTTTTCTTTTTAATAGTCTTGCTTTCAATTGCATTAATTTGCATTAAATAAAACGTCTGTGACCCAAAATCTCACTGACATTAGAAGAGGAACTTCTAGTAAAGTTTTAGGTAGGCTCTGGCAGAGTACAAAAGCAGGAAAGGTCATCTAATCATGGTCTAGTGGACCAAGTAAGGGAATTAATTTATAAGTTGATAGTATCCAATCACTAATCTTTCTCCCACCAATATTGAGAGGCCTTTTATCTTGACCAGAAACACTGACATTTTTATCATAGTCAAGAGCCAAAGGCACAGAGAATTGAAAGTATGTGCATGCTATTTTTCTGTTGCTCAGCTCATGCTCATTTCTTTCATACCCACTAATCTTTGAAAACTGCCACACAGGTATTTACATTTAAAGAATGTCTCCTAAAGGATTTTCAGCCCATGAGAACACTGAGCTGAGAAACTCTCCAAAAGCAGCAATATACATATATTCAGAATATGCATAGCCTGGTCTTGCGTACGATGAAAGGAGAATTTCTGTATGAGTGCATAAACAGCTTTTGTCATCGACTTCTTCCTTTCATAAAACGGAATGTCACAACCCAGCCTGGCTGTAACAGTCGCACTCTGCCGATGGACTTCACACAATTACATACACACACACAGAGTTAGATATGGGCGCAATGCAGAGCAGGTATTTGGGACAGACCGCCAGCAAACAGAACATCGAGACGCAGCAGCCAAGGATGTGCTCTGAGCTCGGGGGAAATCTCAGTGATCCTTGGCCTTTTGCTACCCTAAGTATTAATACCCTTGTCAGTGATGCATGAGAAAGCCAATAACTCCCTTTCTGCTGCGGTAGTCAGAACGTGCTAATATTTTCCAGTTGCCATGTGGGCAAGCTTCTGGTATTTAGCTGTGAGCAAATAACGCTAACTATATAAAAAGAGTTTGATGAGGCAATATAAAGCATTACAGTGGCGCCCAATATAGTCTCCCAGGTCAGTAATATGCAATTTAAAGTGTTCCCAAAGAACAAACAGGCTCTATATACAATAGATTCTAAAGGCTCTTAAAAATGCCCTCGTCACTGACTTAATTTTAAGGAATTTAGTACTAATATACTTAAATACCAGAAATATTTTTCTTAAATTAGCAGATTCACAGCAAAATACAATGGGCAGTGCCCTCATATTATATTTTTCCTAATAATACTGTGACAGAACATATAAATTCAGCTACATGAAGGGCTGAGAAGACCTTGCCTTGAGCACAAGTCATTGCCCAAGGAGCCCCTGCCCACGGGAGCGGTGGCTGCCCCTTCATCCGCTCCCGTTCAGGTTTGCTGGGGCACGGAGCCCGGGATAAACTCCCTATGGGGCACATCCCGGCCAGCGCTTTGTGCCCCAAGGCCAACTCCTGCGCTGATATAAATATAACGAGCGCTTTTTTTGGGCTTTCTGATCCATTTGCCAGCCTGCAGAGCAGGAAGGAATTTATCTTCTCACTTCCAACATGCATACAAGGTTTGCTGCCCAGGCTAACCTTGGGAGTCAGTCTCTTCCACATCCAGAAAAGAAAAATAGGTACGTCCAAAAGGATGTAGGATGACAGCTTGATAGAACTGAAGGATCCCTAGAAGGGGCATTTCTCTCAAGTGACTATAAAGAGAACCTATATAAATAACTGAGATGACTAATATATAAACTCCTACAGTTGTGCCAGACTCTTCAGAGGGTTGTATTCAAGGCCTTCAAACTGCCACTAAGATTCTGCATTTTCTAACTAAAGACAGGGCCTTGCTAGAATTGCTGAAATAGAACACTTGGACAGCATGAATCAAGACCTGATACATCTGTCCTCCTTTTCATTCAATATTCTACATTCCTTCTCTTCTCCTTTCAATTTCTGACTCTCAGATGCATTTTCATCATATTTCCCAATTTCTCCTGAAAGCCAACATTACTTTTCATTCATAAGTGAAAGCTGAGACTCTCAAGGTCCTCGTATTCAGAGCTTTAAATAAAAGCAGACTTCATAGTACCTGTAACAACAACCAAGCCAGGGATGCCTTCCAAGAGCCAGAGCACCAAAGCCTGGACTATCACAGTCACCCAGCAGCTGCGTCACTCGAGAGGCACGAGCAGTGCGCTCCGCTATGTTGGGAATGGGCTAACACTTCCTTCTTCTCTCATTCCAACGGGCACTTTGGATGAAGCTGTTACTTACTATTCCAAAAGGTCTGCAGAGAGGAGGACAGTAAGAGCGGTTTGTAAATCACTAGAGTTACTGTATTTCTAAAAATCAAATAGCAGGATAAGATAAATATTAAAAACAAGAGCTATTTATGTGTCATTCTAGAGTAGACATGTAACATTCACATCAGCTGGTATTTTTTTGTTATTGTTATAATACTGTGTTTTCAAAAACGTAAGTTGTAACTATTCAAAATTTTGTTCTACTAAAAACCCCACAAAATACCAAAATAGCTACGTTCCAGCTTCACTGCACAATACACCGAGTAGTTCTTCAAATATCTTCATCTCCAAAACAGTATCCAAACTTGCTCATTTCCCTCCACATTATTCATGAAGTAAAAATGAACTATATGTCCTCTCATTATGTCCCATAAGTTTCATTATACTCCGGTTATCATTAAGTGCATGTACACATGTATATGTATTCTGCATACTTCGAGTCAAGTATTCTCCAAGGCACTCTTGGAGTGTAAAACAAAGTTGTAACTTTAAACAAGTGGAATATCTATGATTTAGTAAAGGAAAAAGAGGGTGTTAGTCCTCAAATTGCTGTTGCCTTTTAACCATGAAACACACACCACAAAATGTTACTTGTGGTGGACTAAGAAAGAAGAATTCCTTTCATAAAATTTAATGAGTGTAATGTTTCTATGTTTTATAGGGCATGGGGTGTGAAAAACAGCTCAGTTTTAGCTCTGATGACATTTTCATATAAGTAAAAATAGAGATTTGACATCTTGACATAAAAGGGGCACAGTATAATGTTGCAGGGGTACTATGTATAAGTTTGGAGTGAAAACATAACATCTGATTCTAGTTCTAAGCACATATGGCTACACAAAGAAATTTAGGCATGTTTTCTCTTTACAGCTAATAGAAAATACAGTGATTTAAACATGATGCAAGTATAGGATTTGGGGTTGGAAAAATGGAAGTTCTCAAACACACAAAGATGAAAACTTATTTCTACAAGCCTAGAGTCAATAATCCCAATTTATTCTGTTGCTTGTGTGGCATCAGAACATTGCTATTATATTAGAAGTAATTGATCAATTAAATCAGAAAAGCAAGAGTGTAAAATTGATCAGGAAAGCTACTTCTACGGAGAGATTCTAAAGCTCTCAATTAGAACAAAACTTAAGTCTTGAAATTTCCCTCAGAAGAAAGTATCATGTTAAAATAATCCAGAAACTTCACTGTAGGATCTAAAATGCTCCAGTTAATCTGAAATGTACCCTATGAATCTATATGAAATGCTAAAAACATACTACTATGCTGTCACAAAGCTTAAAAAGATGACAAAACAAAATTGCATTTGAAATATCTCATATTTTTGTAATTAACAATATTATCAAAACTGTGAACCACTGTATGAAACAGTGAGGCACAAATCTTTAGTTACCTCTATGCTGAATTAAAAAAAAAAAAAAAAAAGACAGGTCACTCCTATCAGTAGACAAGTTATGTCTTTTTGATTGCTTTTTATTTTTAAATCATCTTCCAAGAGCTTAAAGAATTCTTTCACTATAATGGATTACTACATTATCCTAAGCTTAGTACAAGTACAGATTTGTACAATTTTTTCTGCATCCTTTGGTTGACAACTCTGTAAGAGCGGCTCGTTTATTTTTTGTGTTTTTAGTTTTGCTTTTGGAAATACTTCCGTGTTTTGCCAGATGATTTGTTTTTTATAACTAGTCACTGTAGAAGTCTTATTATCCTCTACAGGAAAATAAATTAATAAATAAAATGAAGTGCACTCATGACAATGAGGGGGCAGTCATTAACGCTATCCAAAACCAGATACAAATCTTAAAGCTTACTTAATTGCATTTCTCAAACATACACTCTTGCACTTGCCTAATGTTGAAAATCTACCTGTTACTCACCCACTCACTTAAGCATCTCAGGGACATCATCAACATCTCCTCAACAGAGGGATTTTTTCCAGTATCTTTGTCAATTACTCAATTGCTTTGTTTGAGCCTCTGGCCACAGCCCTTAGACTGGAGTAGCAAGTCAGGCATGTAACAAAAGGAGGATATCCCAGGAGGCTTAGACTTCATCTAAAACTCATGGAAGCAGACAAGAATGTTTCCAGAGATTTCAAAGTACTTTGGATCTGCCTTGGGAAGCATTGTTTGAGCAGATACTTTTGACAGATATATTAAGAGTCAATTTATACAGCATCATTGAGGGCAGAATGTAAATCCAACAGGAACTGGGGCATTTTGCAATCCTGCAGCATTTGTTGACATGCCTATGGACTTGAATCATAAAGCTTTATTACCCCAAGTGTTTTTTTTTTTTTTCCACCAGATTGGAAGAACGCTGTGTCTGAGATAGTCATCTTCCTTGGATTTTGCAATGTCTGCATTTTCTCAGACATGGTTAAGAATTTACATGTCATTAGCAGAAGTAGAGCAAATCCAAAAGACATTTTCTCCTTTACACCATACTTGGAAATGAAAACTTTGATGAAGTTTTAAGTTAACTATTTGCTGCATGGGTCTTTCAGACCCCATCATACATTACATTTTCATTTTTGAAAGCCTGTGTACAAACGCCAAGTGTGGAATTAGATTCACAAAAGTTAGTGACAACACTTGCACAAGTGTCAGTATTTAAGGTTAGGCTTTGTTAATTCATACCTGTGACAACAATGATGGACCTGGATCCTAACTGTCTTCATGTTTAGCAAGAAACACGCAGATTTGGTACTCAAGACTTAAATATAGATCACATGCTCAAAGCCAAACCTAAGGGCGTTCATTGATGAAAAATGGCAAGTCAAAACAAGAAATGCACGGAAGAGTTCCAGACTGCAGCACTTTCCAACATGTATCTCAACAAGTATTCAACAAGATCTTTCTTAGCACTTTCCTTCCTGGATGGGTGGGTCAGATCTGGGAATTTTCCCCAGCTAGACTGGGAAGAGGAGCTTTGCTGCCTGGCCTCTCCGGTCTTACCAACAGTCAAACACACAGCGGGTGTGTGGCAAAGCAAAGTAGTGCTCAAAGCATTATATTTGGAGATAATAGCGAGTTAAAACACTTATGTCTATAAGCTCAATTTTCTTTTTAGTAGCAGTAAATAATTTCAATTAAAATTTCTCTAAGCAAAATCTAAAGTTTCAATGAAACACAAAATATGAAAAATCTCCATGACATGATAAAATGTTCATAGGAAGGTGAGAGAAAAAAGTAACTTCTCTCTGCTTCTGTTACTTACAAATTCTGCCACAACACTAGGTTGAAAGACATATGAGAAAGAAGGGAGGGGGAGATTCAGCGGTTCTTGCATGGCACAGTAACTCCAGCTACATGAACACCCTCTGCGACCCTAAACAGTGGAAACCAGGTACCCGATTTCAGGAAATGTGTCAGAGAACCACCCTACATGTCTAAAATGGGAAAATAAACAGGTATGAATCTGAGCTGCTTTGATACTTGACCCTTTTCTTAATGTCTTGGACTTTATGATAGTGAGACACAAAGACCTTAAGAGTGCCAGAAGGCATTAAAAAACAAGACAATGCTGGTTAGAGCCCTAAAAAAGAACAAATTCAGCTCCCATTGCACCTTCACTGATCAAAGGTAATTCCTGAAACTACAGCCATGTTCCCATGTGACTATTCCAGCAACTTTTGGATTTATTATTTCTTCTAATTATATTTTATTATGCCTTTGTGGCTTGGTGTCATTTTTATGGCTACATTTTAAAGCACCTTGAGACATGTGGAAGGTGATCTATAAATCAATTAGTAATAACACTTATGGCAATAACAACATCATTATTTTGATGGAGCTGGTGATTAATCTGTAAATAAATTAAAGAGAAATTAAGCTTTAAATGCTTGCTGTTTGCCTCTGGTAACTACATTTATTCATACTGGTTCTTGCTTAATGATAAACTCTTTCAAAGGAGTGTTTAAGAGGTCTATCTAAAGAGGCTAAATACTTAATAGCACATTCATGAGTCAGAACTTCCTGGAACAATACCCTGAATTTGTCTGAAAAATATGCAATATGAGCATTATATGGAAAAAAATCATTGTAACGAAAGGGAGATTCTTGAAGATGTCCACAAAAGCAGCAGCAAGCACCTACTTGAAACACGGCACCTGATTGTTTGCAGCGCCATCATTTTCCCCCATGTTTTGAACACGCTCCGTATTTCCCACAGCGCTGAAGCATTTCTCCTCACCTAAGCGCATGTCATTCCCCGAACACTGCGCACGTTGCAGGAGCTCTTTGAATACTCTATCTTAAGATTCCTTCCCCCGATGAAAAATTATTCTCTTAACTGTTGCATATACCAAGCACAAAGAACCACCATTAGGAAGCAGTAAATAACTCTGATGTATTTGCACAGAACTACCTATGAGCTCCGAAAACCCCAAGGTGTGTGTTTGAGGTACAGAACTTCACTGTTTGATCCTGCCCCTGGCCCTCACCACCACCTTCAACCCCAACAAAACGCCACTGGCCTTGGGATAAACAAGAAGCCTCCCCGAGCCCCAGCGAAGGCCCCGGGCCGCTCGGTGCTCCTCGCCCAAGGCCAGGGCTGGCCGCACGCAGCGGCGCCGGCCCCTTCCCCGCGCACAAAGGCCCTGATTCACGCCCGAACATCTGCTGACGTCACCAACTTCTGTGACGTCATCGAGACCTTCTTGTCAATGTGGCTTTGTATTCCAGCCTGTAACAAAAGTATCACCCAGATCTTCAAGGCAGGAATTAACCCTTCATGATCTCAGCTGGAGCTCATCAGAAAACTTCCTGAAGCATCAACAAATTTGAAGAACAATAATTTGAACACACAAATCTTTTTGATCAAATACACGTTAACACCACAATTAACAAAAATGCAAAGATATCATAGAAGCTGTTGCCTTTCCCTGGTTTGGGGCATGTCTGTGTTTGACTACCATAAAATTATCCATGGGAAGACATGAGCCTTAGCTTCTATGGCCTAAGCTTTTGTTAACTCTACTCAGAGTGAGCAGGTTTCAACAGGAAGATTTTCCACTCTGGAATCAGCCAAGGCACTACTGCTATTGCCAACCAACTCACTTCCATCAATAGCAAGCAGTAGAGGAAAGAAAGCAACCAAGCCCATAAGAACAGACTCCTGACCCAAACTGTTCTTCCTTATAACTTGCATTTTGCTGATGCACAAGCCACCACAAATGGCAACTTTCAAATTCTCAAAGTTTAGGAGAAATTTCACAGTGGGAAACCAGCAGGATGGACTTTTCAGTCTTAATGGATCAAATAACTTTCTTCCCTTATTTGTATTTTTATATATATATATATATATTAGGGTGGTTGTTTACAAAGAAGTTCTAAAAATTAAAAATAAATTTAGACAAAAATCAAGCCAAACTAAGTCTGAGTTTTTGGGGAGGAATAACCCCAGACACCAGGACAAACTAGGGGTTGATCTACTGGAAAGCAGCTCCGCGGAGAGGGATTTGGGAGTCCTGGTTGACAACAGGTTACCCATGAGTCAGCAACATGCGGTCATGGCCAAGAAGGCCAATGGGCTCCTGGCTGCATCAGGAGGAGCATTGTCAGCTCCTGCCCCTCTGCTCAGCTCTGGTGAGGCCGCACCTGGAGTATTGGGTGCAGTTCTGGGCTCCCCAGTGCAAGAGGGACATGGAGCTTCTAGAGAGGGTCCAGCAGAGAGCCATGAAGACAATTAAGGGACTGGAGCATCTATCGTATGAGGAAACACTAAGCGAGCTAGGCCTGTTTAGTCTGGAGAAGACTGAGAGGAGATCTGATCAACATGTACAAATACCTGAGGGGTGAATGTAGGGCAGATGAGGCCAGGCTCTTCTCCGTGATGGCCGGTGACAGGATGAGGGCTAATGGGTACAAGTTGAAACACAGGATATTCCACCTCCATGTGAGGAAGAACTTCTTTCCTGTGAGGGTGCCAGAGCCCTGGAACAGGCTGCCCAGAGAGGTTGTGGAGTCTCCTTCTCCGGAGATCTTCAAAATCCACCTGGATGCCACCCTGTGCCACATGCTCTAGGTGTCCCTGCTAGAGCAGGGGGGTTGGACTAGATGATCTCTAGAGGTCCCTTCCAACCTTAAGCATTCTGTGATTCTGTATTTTACATTTTTATCCCATGAAGTGAACACTTTATTGCAAAAGAACAAAAAGCTTTAAAATAAAATTCCACACATTCCTTAACTATTTCCCCTTATTTTCTACTAAAAAGTCTTGAAAAGCTAAGGAAAAAAAAATAAAGGATCACTGCAGTCCCTCCTCTACTTGCATTAGAAAACCTTGTGGAAGCAGGAGGGGAAGGGGAAATCAAGCATTTCTGATACTGAGAGACATCTTGCACTTTAATTTTTCACTTATGTCAAAAATGCACTTCCTTCCGATGTTTTTTTTTTTCCCAGAAGAGTGCATTGCAATTCAGGCAGCCCTGAGGCAGAGGGCCTGCACTGCACTAACTCTACTGAAATCTGAGTGAAGTCAAACTGAGGTTGCCATCGAGCTCTCTCGACCTTGGTGACTGCTGTACCCTCCCCTCAGCTGCCCATGGCACAGCAGCAAGGACTGGGCGACTGGCCTTAATGTGCCTCTTTGATGAATAAACAGAGCACTTCAGTGCCTAAGGCAGCCAACCTCAGGCTTTCAACAACCGCTTGAATGTTTGCTGCAAAATTGAAAGCCTATCTAAAATTCAGCTCTGCTTGTTTGCATTTTCCCAAACTTCGGATTTTCCCAAACTTTGCATGGCCTCATTAATCTAAATTTGCTTCACTGAGGTCTGCACAAGCTGTAGAGTGTTTTGAATACACGTAGGTAGTTTATTCACTGATGTTCAGCACTAGCAGATGTACGCTAATATTTTGTACAATAATCTGTTTGCCTTTGTCTTCTTGATAGCTAACAGACTTCCAGTGACTCAAGCATTTTAGTTTTCCAAACTGTTGCCTGGATAGTTTATGCAAATACATGGTCTGAAAATTGTGCAGAAACAGCTTGTTGACGGTTCTTAAAATTGCAGTGTTGTCATCTCCTTTCAGTTAAACGGATGCTACAAATCTGTCCTACACCTGCACAGGCATTGGTCCTTGAAACAGGGACCCTGGGAAAATACGCAGCATTAACCCTTTCTCCACCACAGTCTAGGACTTACACAGAAGAGTTAAACACACTTACGGGTGAGTGTGGCTCAAGCTCGGAACATGCCTTTAGGGAAAAAACAAGTTGGACAGTTCACCACGAAGGACCCAGTCTTAACTCAGCCCTCTCAATGAAGTACCTGAAGGTGCACCAAGCCACACAGGAGCTAGCTGAGCTCCAGGCAGGTCTGCATTGATTGTGGTGGTGTTTGGAGTGTTTTGTTTTGATTTTAAAACTGCCTCAGTAACACTGTTTTCTTTCTACATGTTTTCCAATGGTACTGGCTGCTTCCCAGACTCCGGTGAGGATATCTCTAAAGGCAGCTGCAGCCTCTGAAGTGTGCTGTGCGTATCCTATTGCAGAATTTAAAGTGCCTACTAACTGAATGCAGTTGCCTTACTTTTGAAAGGTGGTGCCAGAAATATTATTACATTTCAGATACTTTTCCCTGGATGATGGTAGAAAATTGTTTCAAACCCATCCAACCTAGCACTTAGACATAGGAATGTCCAGGTTTTATTTTGTTACTTAATTTTTACAATTGCATTCCTTTGCTTTCAACTTTGTGTTTTTAAGCCTTCTATCAAAATCACATTGCTATCAGTTACACATATAATTTTTATACATACTAAGAGAATATATTTGTCAGGATAAATAAAACATACACAATAGCATGTGTGTTACAAATGTTAAAAATAAACACTATGAGTATTTTGTCTGCTACTGTCTCTACCAACAGGCACTGAAAAGTTACACAAGTAATTTACTAGCTGCAATGCTTCCAGTAACTAATTTCAAACTCATCAAAATATGAAAGCAGAATGGATGAAATCAGGAAAACCTCATCTGAGGGAGGCAGAGGGCAACACAACATGAATAAGAGACTTTCTCTGAAAAGCAATAAGAATCAGCTGGACAGCCATGTGGAGCATTAATCCAGTGCTAGTGTTGCACATTAGCCTGGACATGGCTTCAGCCTGTTCTCCATAGTTCAGCAATGTGCTCTTTTCACAGAAATGCTTTGCTCTTTCACATATTCATCTGCTTCTTGAGCCCAAAAGAAGGTGACTAACCAAGTATTTTTTTTTTCCATTGATGTTTGTTTGCCAACTGCTCAGTGTATGGAAGGCAAAGGAGACAATCAGAATATTTTACATAATAAGCTCGCTCAATGTGTTATTAATAATACTGAGAATTATTACTACAGGTCCAAAACAATTTAGACTTTCTTCCATTTGAAGCCACAAGATAATAAGGGGAGGCTCCAAGAGAGGTGTGGATCACCCACAAGAGGACTGAACAGCAACATGCATTTTTAGTGAAAAACTGCTAACTAGCCAAAACCTTTGGAACATCATGTCACCAAACTGGTAAAGTGATATCTCTCTCTGCTTTATTGAAAACATGTTAGCATAATGAAAAAAATGCACTTCATTTCATGACTTTAAGCTTGTCTTTGTTGGCCTGCAGTCTGTCAGAAGAATGATGATTAGGAAATGTAATGGAGCTTGACCAATTTTGTTTGACAAAAAAATAGGGAAAACAAGAAAAAAGAAAAACTGAGAAACCTATCAAGAAGTCTAAGATGGGATTTTCCCCTCCAATTATTTATTTATAGCCCTGAAATAATAATCTAATCCAAAATCAGTGGGGAGACTTTTATTGACTTCAATGAATATTGGATCAGACCCTAAAAGCACAGCTTCCAAAACGATGAAAAGTATTTTGGGACATTTCGTACTTGAAATTGCAATCAAGAATGGGAAGAAATAACCCAGTCATGCTTAGGGTGGTTCATCAGTGCCTGGGACAGATAAAACAGCTTTCCTAGCAGATACAGCCAACAGATGGTGGGACAAAGTTTGGCACCTGATCAAACATCCAGAGAGTTAAGTCCTTAATTTTCTGGAGCTTTTCCATCTTATAGGCTTTCAGCATTTCAAAAATCAGAAACATCTCTGTGTCACTGAACGATTAGGCTCATCAGGGCTCTGCATATTCATACAATAAAGATGCTATCTGATTGAGATGACAGCTTCCTCCTTAAACATCCACCACCAGCTTCCGTGCCATACTAGTAAATGACAAGACATGATTATAGGTATCAGAAGGTGTTCCAATAACATTACTACCTCCTGCTGCAACGTGATTAACAAGTACAAGAGTAATGGGAAAGATGAGGGGCTTGAAGTTTTGTAATTGTCAGCACTGAATTTCCATATAAGCAAAGGTGGCAGAGGGAGCAAAGGTGCTTTTATAAAGAGATTTAGGTAGTAACCAAAGAATCAAGTTTCAGTATTTATCTGTGGCTTTTGGAGAAGATTTGAACAGCAAAAACTGTTACAACATCCACTCCAGACTACCTATGAATTTCAAGACTTTCCTTTCATATGAAGTATCTCTAGGGCAGCATCCATACTTAATGGCTGTCCCATCCCATAAATTAATCACAACCCAACTCACTAATTGCTAACAAGACAAGAAAAGGGGCAATATCTGTTTACCTGCCAAACATTCCATTTTAAAATGTATTTTCTCCTTGGTAGAGAAAATGTCACTATCCAAAAAGTTCGAAATACTTTAGACCTATTCCTCACTGAACAACAGCCTACCACTGGTAGTGGTAGAAAGTAAGCAAGAGACAAGAGAAAAAAAAAACAAGTTATTCCAGAGATCTGTTAAATATATTCCCTTACTCTCAATTTCATACCCATGAAGACCCAAACTTTACAGGACACAACTCTTCAGAGTTTCTGTGAGGACAGGCCTGTGAACCCTCCAGCCACAACTTCCAAAGGCTGCTCAGGGCAATTCCTGCTGCTACAGGTATCACTGTGGTATCTTTAGGTGATCTGAAAAGTTAACTGTGTATGTAGAAAAGAAAATGCTCTGAAAGACTGGGAAGACTTGGCTGAGATGAGATTCCTGCAGGACCAGAGACTACTCACAGGTTCAGCTAACATGGAAAACAAAAAATTCACACATTTTATGAATTAAGAACTGCCTACCTAGGCACGTAATTAATATATTTGACCACTGAAGGAGAATGGGGAACTCCATACTCTCCAGAACTGGAGAAGGAATTCTGTGGCACACTCTAGGATTTCCAACATGCCCTCAAAAGCAGACTCGACTTTTTATTTTGTTTTCCTTTAGGAAATACTATTTGCAGACCTTTTTTTACACCAATCTTCCTCAGATTAAAAGACTTTCAGCAAAAGAGAAATGCCTGTGTTCTGATAAGCACTTAGGTAAACTTGACAAAGCAGATATGAAAAATGTTATTAGGAAAAAAAAACATGAGAAAGTAACAAAGTGAAAAATGAAGGTTTTTCTATATAAAACATCTTTTAAATATAAACGTTATTGGAAAGATGTATTCCTCTGTACACATCTGTACAGCATTTCTGCAAAGACAGATATGTAACAGAAATTGAATCAAAGAACAGAATCAAAAATATATGTTCTTTTGGATCTGCCTGTAACTTGCATAAAATTCTTACAGCAGTTTCAGTATACTGCAACTTCCAAAATTTGTTTGCAAGTATTTTCACGGTCATGCGAGTGAACACACACAGCATTAAAACAGCTGTTTTAAGAAACATGTAGATTTAGAAAAACACTAAATATTTACTTCTCATTTACTTTCAGATTTTGTTTTTAGGACACGAACTGCAGGTGGGGAGACTTAGGAAAAAGAAAAAAGACTTTCCAGAGATTCCTCCCCCACATCCCCCTGCTTCCTCTCTCCAGTATTGCCTTTTTTGTACAGTGTACCTCTGAATAAATCCATAGAATGACAGTAGATGGACACAGCTGGAGACAAGATTGGAATAATTATGGATTGTAAGTCAGCATGCTTTGTCACAACCTGCTTGATTTGATTTTAAGCACACTTACATTGCACACTTACATTGCATGTCAGACTTCTGGAAAAAGTAAAGCATAAAACTAGAGATATGTACAGAAAACACAGAACCCATTCTTTACAACTAAATTAAATGCAGGCTACACATTTTTATCAAAATACCCATGAACAAAAAACAAGAAAAAATTCCATAAGCATACATGGTCTTGACACTGAATTCCTGACAGGATATATTCTTTCTTAGGGTGTGTTCTGAAGTCCACTGAGATCCATAAGATACTCTCTTGACTACAGCAAATTTTGGTACCTTTTCAGGTTACTAAACAGTCTAAAATAAAAGGCTCTACAGTAATCCTGTTTATCTGATATTATCAGGAGGTCTGTTGGCTTGCAAAGTTGGGAGGTTCAGAGCAGATAAGACTGACAGACAGTGATCTTCACACCTTCTTGACAATTGGCACAACTTGAGAATGGCAAATAACATCCTGAAATAGCTATTTTAAGAGTAGGCACAATATTTTAACTTCAAAACAGCTGAGATCAAGCAGACAGATCTTTCCTGCAATAGATATCAAAGAAGCTATTAATCTTGTCCAAATCATTTTTTAATAGGAAAAGTATCACTAATATTGCTATTACTGACACCAGAAAGCAAGCAGCATAGAGCAGGCAGCTACTATAATTAAAAATGTGGTTAAACACTCAGAGTTCACAAGCTATCTTTACACAAAATATCGCAAGAAGAAAAAGCAAAGGCCAGCCAAGCATTCCCATTTCAGCTGCCAGGACTTCCAGTCTTTGAATTCAGATTAATTTATTTATAGCCTATTTCATCAAGTCTGCAGCTATTTTCCAGCCTCTGAGAAAAGGAGCCAGGCATGACTAACAGTAGGGCCTTTGCAGTGTAAACATGTCACGCTCATCAACAATAGGAAGAATAACTAATATGTCGATCAGCATTTATGTAACACTTTTCTACCCATGGATCTCAGGGTGCTTCATGAAAATGAGTGAAAATGCCCATGTTATTGCAACTGCAAGGGCTGCAGCGAGCGCCTGGGCCTCACCGTGTCGTCTGCGCAGAGGGCGAGCGCTCCCTTGTCTTCCTGCCAGACGTCCCCCGGCCCCGCCGCGAAGGAGAGGCTGAGAAAATAAACCCAATGTGGCTGGATGATAAAGAACACAAACGCATTCACATCGCAATACCAAACGGCAATCATGCCTGAGAAGGCTAAGTAGTATGGGACACAAATATTGCCGAGTTCATGGGAAATGAGAAATACAAAAGGTAGCCAGATGCTTCAAAGAACCTGAAGAGCAACTGTCCCCAGACACCAAGACGTACGGCATGAAAATCTTAAAGCAGTTAGAAGCAAGAGAGGCTACTTGAGTTTTCCAGACAAAGTCTCTGAACAGCCAAGTCCACTCCCTGGCCCTTCCCATGATCTGGGCTAATAGTTCAGAAAGTTAAGTAGGAAGCAGACCAGTTGCATCTTTGGGGCACTTGCATTTCTGGAATATTTTAAGAAAATTCTTATTCCACTGAATTTTTTCCATGGAAGGATCAATTGGAAAATTAACTCCCATACAGAACAAAATTACTTTTAAGAATTCATAGGTAATGTGACATTTTTAAGCATAAGACACACTCCTTTAGGTAGCTGCAAACCAGAAAAATATGCTAAATAAATTGTAAAATCTGATGCTAGAAGACAGACTTGCGGAAGCCATTGTGGATACTCAAAAGCCTTGTGAGTGTCAGCAATGCTTCTGACCAACTATATTGAGAACAGACGAGTACAACGTCCAACTTCCCAGCTAACACAAGTTCTACAAAGCATGGAATTTTAATGTGTTAAAGCTCTTTAAAAATAATGTGACAGTAAATATGGATGACCTTAGAATTATAGCTTGCTTAAATTTTTTTTCAAGCAACTTTAAGGTCTCAAAAATCAAGCAGCATGTGAACAGTCATGATGGACAGCTGCCCCTCATAATGAAGAGAGGGAACGGCACATTACGTGAGGCTCACTTAAAATAGCAAGGGGAAATCCTGTTTATTCTCTAATTTTGTGATGATGTATACATCATGGTTCAAAGGTTCACTTTAAGTTGGATCTTCATTCGAGTCCAAGCAAGAGATATACATTGACTAAAAACAGGATGAGTGGAAAGACAGAACAGGAAGAATGACAACAGAAGCTGGGCATAGGAAGAGAGAGAAGTTCAGTGAAAAATAAAACCAGTAGGTGACTGGATGTGCATTTACAAGGTTATTCTCAACCTACCTTTGTGGATATCTTCCTAACCTTAACACAGGGCAGACCCTGGTAAACTAGCCTTTTTCTCTGAAACCAAATCCCTTTTATGGAGGAAAAACAAAACCAACCATGAGCTTGAGTTACGGGAAAGTGAAAGTATCTGAGCTCAAATTGGTTTTACAGTCCCGCTAAGCACTAAGTTATGCAAAAAACCCTCAGGATCCACAGGGTTGCCCATCGCTTGCATGGGACCAACATGCCTGGAGATATTTAGCAGCAGACTATGCTCAGGTGCCACATCATGTTTACGGGATGAGATGCGCTCAGAATTGTTGAGCCCCGATATCCTCTGCAGGCAACACTGCCTGTATCAGCTGCCTCCAACGGCATCACTTGCTTTTTCACAGTGACCTTGACAACTAAAATCATCCTTTTTGGGTTGGAATTATATCCCCTTGTCCATCCCACACACTGAAGCTGTAAGTGTGGGATTGCTTAGGCATTCAGGTGAATGGCAGTACTTTAAAATCAGACATTTTTATGCTCAGCCTGCCACCCACTGCAAGCTGTATTACTGACCTGTGTCTAACAGCCTGAAGAGCAGCCAAAAGCTACTGGAGACATCCTGACCCCTTAATCATGGTGAAACGTGGAAAGCAAAAAGCCGAGTCTAAGCCCCCAAAACACCTACTGCACAGCCACCATGATAGACTGAAAAAAAAAATCATAGCAAAGGAACAAAGGATGGTAATAAAAAAGGTACATACACCAAGTATGGGCACATAGGTCAGAGCCAGACCTACAGGTGCAGGAGCCATTACTAGGCAGGGGTCTACACTTCTACACACGCTGAAGACACAGCGAATTACAACAGATAATTTTTTCATGGCACAGCAGGACAACCATTTTGTTTGCTCATTCAATCTATGGG
This sequence comes from Tinamus guttatus, assembly GCF_059628265.1. NCBI lineage: Eukaryota > Metazoa > Chordata > Aves > Tinamiformes > Tinamidae > Tinamus > Tinamus guttatus. The sequence continues at coordinate 3,069,641 of NW_028288937.1, read as the reverse complement.
TGGTTGATGAGCCAATTTTTTTTAATGGTTTTAGCACAACTTATGTATATGCAACAAAACTTTCAAATTCCTCATTTCCTTCTAATTTCTCCATTCGATTCATCTCCCCAGGGAGAAACACATTTATCTCATTTGTTCCAGTTAATGTTGAAAATTAGATAACGGCCATTACTTAAAGGCTGAGAGGCTGCCTTTTGGTTTGAGGAAGGTGACATAGAAAACTTTTTTAGTAGAAGAACTTCTATTTAGGTTTCTGTTTAAGAAAGAAGCTTTCCTGTTGTTGAGATACATGCCTAATGCCAAGTTACTTTTTTTCCTCCCTATGGATGTTTGGCTTTATTCAAATTATTTACTGTATTTTCAAACTGCCTACTTGGGTTCAAAGACTCTGTTTATACACTCTGTGCATTCATCTACAGGACGAAGAGGTTGATGTGCCTGTTACATGTGCACTTCAGCACAAGATTTTTGTGCAACTGGTTTGCGTGCACCGTAATTTTTCACATCTGCAGAGCAGAAAGGTTTGTATAATTTTCTTGCCAGATTTTGCTGAAAGCACCAAAAGACCAACAGATCAGTGAAAAAAGTCGGAAAAAAGTCGGACTTACTTACCAGTAAGTCAAGCATAGTATGTTACAGACTAGAGAAAAAAGCTAAATATTTATTTACATTTAATCTGTTCCTCAGTCTTATTCACTTGCACTTGTCAGCAAAAAAAAAAAAAAAAAATGCTTCATATATATTATTTTCATACCATTTCCTCAGACAGCATGAGCAAAATCAAAAAGAGCTCCCAAAGGCTAACACCTTAAATCATAGCTTCACAGTCCTAAGCCACAAGCATTATTTGCAAATTAGACCAACCAAATTCTGCACCCTGCACTGATTTTGCATCCATTAGAGAAGTGCTGAAAGTTGATCTGACTGCAGTGTAAACCATGAGACTTTCTTACATCACTCCCATTGCTACAGTGCCAAACTTTGCTGATTTCTTAAGGAATTTACCCTCACAATGTCACTGTAAAGTAGGGAAGACTTATCGACCATAACTTACATATGGGAAGTAAAGAACAGAAGCATTAAATGAACTCCAGCTACCCAGCCTAAGGGAGGCAGGAATCAAAGCCTCGCATTAGATCAAGGATCTCCAGACTTCACTCATCACTTCTTACATAAAACATCTTTTGCAAACTTGTAATTCTTTTTTTCATTCAATGTACACGTCTAAAATAATTTTACAACCTTTATTTTAAGGCTGAGGACTAGCACCTGGATAATCAGGAGCAGAAAGGACATCCAGTGCAGAACAGTAACAGAAATTCAGATAGGAATTATTGCTATGCTGCTGAAGAGTGCATGTTTAATCAGAAATTACTGTGCCACATTTTAGCCTAAGCAAATATTTGCAAAACTTTCAGTAGCCTTTCAATTTAAAGGTTCAGAATACTTCATTAATAACAATCTTTCTTAATAAAATCTTCATTAAGCTTTGGTTTTAATATTCATCCATGCTTGTAAAAACATTATGACAAGGAAAGATTTTGCACTAAACACTAGCATAGCAGTGAAAACAATACGACTGTATAACATTAATGCCAACATGAAGACAACTTTGTCTTCCGTATCACATATCTGAGCAAATGGTTAGGGAATGGATCAAACGTTCAATAGCATTGGGCAAAAAATCGCCATCTATATATTTTTAAAATATAAAATTAAGTTTTTATTTGGAAAAAGACTTAAATGTTTCAAATAAAATTTATGAAAACTATAATAAAATTATAATTATGAAAATTATTTAATAACCAAGAGAGTAAGGAAAGACATCTGTAAAGAAGCCATCCTTCACTGGGCTGATGGATCATTAGGTTGTAGAAAAGACTAAAAAGTTCATAAACAACTTTGAGGAGTCTTGATACCAAATCCCCATAAAAGCTAGAACTTGCTGGTTACTTCCCTAAGTCTTGGCTTAGTTGTTGTTTTTTTTTTTTTTTTTTAATGCTACACTGAAGGGAAAACTGGGCCCTAGATATAAGCTTGTAATAAACAGTAAAGCCTGAAACTTGAAAAAAAGATCTGTGTGTTCATGAGGGCACATTAGGAAAAATGAATAGCTTATATGGATAAATTAAGCAAATAAATACCATGAAACAAATATTCATGTTCAATTTTCAGCATGTTGTCCGCAGAGTGTTTTTAGGACATAAGTAAATCCCAGGCAGATGGGAATGGGCACCATGATCAAGATCTCACTTTACTTTCTTATTACTAGCAATACCAGACTAGCAATACTCTTATGTAAGAGAAGTGACTTGAAGTTTGCTCAATAACTCAAGATTTAAAAGCTCAAACCTCCAGTAGCCCAAAGGATTCCTCAAGGAAGAGATGCTCACTAACGTGAACGATTTACAAATAAATCTCAAACAGATACAAGTCACATCAAGTGGGAGGATGGAGGGTTCCACACCATCATCCAACTCCAGACATCCCACTTAAGGAGTCCAAATCACCTCCGTGGAGATTCCTGTCTCTTCTTTAAATAGGTAGAGAACTACACAGGGAACTACACATTTGCCTCTACTAAACCATATACCATCCTATAGGCCACAAGCTCCAAAACAGTCTGCGGTATCTGCAATACTAAAAGCTGTGGTCTATTCTGGCTTTTGATTTTTCTCCAAATCTAGACATATATATTATATCTCTGTATAAAAAAAAGCTAAATATTGACTAAAAACATGAAAAATGAAATAGTCTCTTTCTTTCCTGCTCGCTTGAAACAATGCAGGGAATTTTAAATGAGTCCATAAAGGCTTTGATTAGCTTAAATTTGCATTTCTAAATGGAAAAGAAATATGGTGTAAAATTATATGCAGCTCTGCTCAGGAAACCCATTTCCTTCAGTACTTTTCCCTGCAATTGCCTGAATGTCACACAACTCTAGGAACAGAAGGTTGGATCTTTTCATTAACCCTGGGGAATGGAAAAGGGTTTGGCATGACGCACCCGGGCTACTTGGCTCTAGCTGTGCAAATAACTGCAGTAATTAGAGATGGAGAAGTCCTGTTAGCTCATGTGGAGCCCCTGCTGCCAGGGCAGAGGTGTTCCCAACCACCTAGCTTTTGGGATCCTGCAGAGAACACGCAAGTTAACCCAATTTGGAGACTACTACAGAGCAGCATGTGGAAAAACTACACAGAGAAAACTTAAGCCTCTCAGCAGATGGTCAGGCCTGTGAATTGGGAGCTGTGAAGCCCCTAGATTTAAGGTGACATCAGCTACTGAGAGCCACATGGGCTCAAGGGAGCACATTCATGGAAGCAAACTAGATAGAGCAAAGGTGCTCCCTACCTGGGAGTCCCTTGGGGTCCTCAAGAAAGGAAGACAGAATCAAAGAAGGTTTCAGTTCTGCAGAGGAGGATCCCCCTCACGGGACCCCTCTCACATGAAGTAGGTGGAAGGGTTGCCAGATGTTCAGAAACAGATGCTGAGTAAGGTTTTTAGAGAATAAGCTTGAATGAGCTCCACCAAGCTAGATTCTGCCATGAGGTATACACCAACAGTATTTTATGACTGCAGTGAGGGCTGAACTCAGTTACACCACCCAAAGTTACTTTCTGTAATAAAATAAGGCTTCCAACACAACAAGCAAAGATTTTATGTTTTCTGAGGATAAGAAGAAAATTTTTGTTCCTTGAGGCAGGACATTCTGGCAGCCAACTTACTAAAGCAAGAATATTTAATATAGAAAGATCAGAAATTGTGGATACCTCTTACTCCACAAGATTTCCTGGTGAAGCAACAGAACAGGGATGAAACACATATTGGGCAGTGTACGTCAGCACATCTGCTCTACTCCCTCCTACACAGAAACACAGTGCTGGCAAAGGTTACCAATTCTTCCTACCACTACCACCAGGCTCTTAAAGGGCAGCTTTCATGTTATTCAGCCTGTTGGGTGATGGAAAGGGTAGGCACTACTTGGCCTGGCTATTATTTGGAATTTTTTGGAAGGTATATAATCTTTCTCTAATCCTTATTGCTTCTGGTAAACAAGTTGACCTGCTGAAGAGCCTTGAAATAAAAAGTTATAACCAATCCTGCTTGACTATATCACCATTTATTTTCAGAGGAACATCATCCTGGACAAAACAAGTCCTAGAGAAATTTTTGTCTCATTACAAAATAAGCCACTGACTCAATATCAAATATCAAAATTTCCTGCACAGCTTTTGGGGTCCTGCCAAGAGCAGAGCGTTCACCCCGATTTTGACATCTTCTCTTCCAAGTCATTCTATAGGAATTAAATTTCCATTGTTAAAACTTCTAAAGTTACAGGACCTATTAAAAAAACAAATAAAAAGCAATTTCATTAAATTCTAAAAGGAGAAGTATAATCTATTTCCTTACTAAACACACTTCCTTTCGAAGATTGTTTTTTATTTCTTTGTACATCAGGCAAATTCTGAAGTCAGTACACAAATGTAGAAAGTGGTTCCCAAATACGTATGGTATCATCTTATAAACTACTGTCTCAGTTACTCTAGCAGCTTCTGTACAAATTAATAATGCTGAGAATTCACTAGAAATTTCCTTCTAGACATTATATTCAAGTACAAACAAATTCGATGTTGCATAATCATTTTTCTTGATCATCATTTACTTCCTAACAGATTCTGTATTTCCCTGTTACTATCATTTCTGACAGAAACCCCCTAACTGCAGGAAAAGATCTTCTGAACCATGCTCTAATTGCTTGAACCATCATTCATTTTGGAGAGAGGGTGAAAACTATGCAGATAGGAAAAACACTGCTTTTGAAATAGCAAGTGAAAAAAAAAAAAGAGGAAAACTAAAGACATAGCTCTTCTATAGAGGAAGAAGAGTAATTTATCCTGTTATTCATAAGCAAAAATAAGAATAAGATAAAAAATAAGAATAATAGACCTCCCATTTGGGCACAGACTTGTTACAAAAGCTCCATAAAACTGTCTTGCAAAACATGATGACTAAGAATCACATTGCTGAGGTACTATTTCTTCCAGTTCACAGTGAAAGGAGTTTATATTTCCTTATAAAAACAAATTAAGGCAGCTTCGGAGCCCCTTCAGCTCAGCTGGCAAGTGTTTTCAGAAAAGAGCCTTCACCTACTCTTCCTTCTTCCTTGTCTACTGCCCGTCCTCTCAAGCCCACCTGTAAGAGGACTACAAATTAAACACCAAAGCAAACAGCACCATACACAAACCCACACAAAGAGAACAGGAACCGTTTTGTAGCAACAATTACTCACAAACTAACAAAGAAGAGATGGAGAAATTATGGCCCCACTGACAGCTTATTATTTACCATGAACATGTATTTAGCATCCTTCTTACTGAACTGAAATCTTTCCCGGTAACGTAAGATCCTAAATAGATTTCCCATAAATTCTGGAAAAGTCCCCTTAGCATTCGCGTTAGAGTAAAGCTTTGATCATGTCTACACTCATTTTGGCTTTTCTCTTCACTTCAAGGTCTCACCATCACGCTGACCACATTCCTCTGGCTTGTTTGTTCTTGGTAAACACAAAGCAAACACCAGCAAGAGATCTTTCTATATGAATGTTTTGCAGTTTCAGCAGAAAAAATCCTCAAGTGACTCAGTTTATGACATAAACCCTGGGGTGTCCCAGGCATTCCCAGAATACTGTGATTTGCTACCAAAAGAAAGCCGGCAGGACACACTTGCTCTGCTCTGGTTTGCTCCACGAACAGACATGACACATTGCTACTCCTCACATCTACGTCCTTTGTCCAGAAAACCAACCAAGGAAGAATAAAACCTCTCTATCTCCATTTCTTTGTGCAGCCATATATTCTAAGGTAACATTAAGCTCCCAAAAAGGAAGAAAAAAGTGTATTTCCAACATAAGTGAATCATTGCTGTCTCGTCTCCTCTTTTCGCTTAATACATTAAGGCACAGCACACACAGCTTTGTCTTGGGCATGCAAAGAGTGTAATTGGGCAGAATTTCAGTGTACAAGTTTATGTAGTTTTTGGGTTTTAAGAGAGATGTGCACAAGAAATCTCTTAAGGGCATTTACCCCAAGTGACGGCAATACATTTTTCTTCCTGGAAGAGATTTCATTAAGTCCCATCACAACTAAAGGCTCATTTCCAAACACAGCCCCTGTTCCTCAGCCCCGCAATGCTCCCGCACGCCCCCACCTCCTACAGCCCTTCACCCTCACCAGGGGCCCATGGTCCTTGGGGGCACGAGCCAGGCACATTTACAGCCAACGTAAAGTCCACAGAGGAAGCAAGAATCCTTCAGCGTCGCCGGGCCACATGCAATAGCAAGATGCTTGTGAACTGAAGGAGGATGAAAGAAAAGTGAGTGCTTACACTTAATGAACAACCTCCACTGCGTTGGCTTGTAGCCAGAAAAAATAACCCATTACAATCAAAACCCAGTTAAGTCAAACAGTCCGTGCTTAATTAAGCCCACACCAAGAGCTCTCTGTTCAAAGCAGCTGATATTTTCAGCAGGTGAGACTGAAGCTGTCCAGCTCAGAGTACCAAAGCTAACCCCTTAAACCTGGGTATCCACACTGCTTGCTGCTGACACCCGAGGGGACGCAGAACCAGAACATCCAGGATACAACACCTCAGTTGAGGGCATCAACAGCTCCACATTACCAAATAAAATGGGTTGGGCCTATTCCCTAGGCCTGAGGCCTAAAGGATGCACAGCACAGCTCATGTCCACATAACTAAACATTATTTCTCCTCCCAAAACAGGGCGTCTTTATTCATACTGCCCACTGGGCACTGTCTGCAGCCCATCCTCTTCCCAGAGTATTCCCAGCAGCCATACAGGCAAGTACCACCGCTGCATGAGGAGGGCTGCCTAACTGCAAGCAATTAAACATGAGCAACCAAGGGCCCACGCACAGACTCTGGTCCTGGCCCTGCTTCATTTATTAGTATTTTATGTAGTCCTCCATCCTGAGAACATGAACCAAAGCAAATAATCTATTTTGACCTTAATCTGAGAGTCCTGTTCTGGAGGTCACTTCAGTAAGCCCGAAGCTAACAAGATCGCTTCCAATAACTTAAACAAGCTTCACACTCCACTCACAGCGCCAGTTCCCTCATACGGGCCGATATGCTAACTCAAACCAGACTCTGCAGCTCTTATGCAGTCCCAGATCACCAGCACATCCTGACTTTACTGGTGCAGGATCAAACTCAGAGTCCAACTTTGACTCTCGTTTGAAGTGCATGGAGTAGGAGGGAGAAAGAGACTGACTGAAAGCAGTGAATATCAGGTCATTTTAGCCATTAAAACCACAAAAATGTCTACACTGTTAATCAGTCATACAGAACAGACATGAAAGATAAGGAAGACAGGAAACTGTACACCTCAGTACACACACACACGTATACATCTATGCACATACACAAATGTATCAGCACTGCTCATCTGTAAAGGAGACAGGCAAATAAACAGCAACGCTGTTCAAAAGATTTCCCCTCTCCTTTTCAGACAGAGGTGTGCAAGCCAAGCCTTGACTCGTTTGGGGATAGGGTGTTTCATCGTGGTTTGCAGAAGCGTCCAAAATTTTTTATTACTCAAACTTTGGTTCTGAGTGTATTTTTGTAAGGAGTCTGAGAATGAAATATGATTCATATTTACATCTGTTAACATGTTGGGAAAAAAGGATGAGCAAACTGCTGCTGAAAGACAAATAAAAAAACTTGGTTTGATTTCCCACAAGACTTTCTAGGTTTAGGCTGCAAATGTTTATGTTACCAGAAACTCTGTAAGAGAGGTAATAGCAAAAGAGAGCAGCCAAGTCAGCAATGTTCAGAGCTGTGCATCTGGTCTTCCGGTAATGCACATTTGAAAATAGCATAAGAAGTGTTGCAAATTAGTTATGTCGATGTGGGATTCTGATAAAAACTGGTGCGGGTCCCATGATGTAATTTGCTCTGACTAGCCAGAGCGCTTCCCTGCAGAAAGGCTACATTGTCATCGCTCTGTCTGTGTGAAGGAGTGTCCGTATTCTTATAAATAAGATGTTATGTGTAATCTTTCCACATAAATCTCGGACAGCTGAAGTATAATGGAGGAAAAATGTCGTGTATTGCAAAGAATTTTTTCCCCAAATTAACCTCCATAAATGTCTTAAGAACAGAGGGCAGCTCATGAAAGGACCTTTATGAGGACGCGTAACACGACGATCCATTCATAAAATCGGAAAGAAGCAACACGATGTAGCTGCAAGACCAAAAAAAGACAGAGTATGGCAAAAGCTCAGAGACATCTTGGCCGATATGAAAACATTTCTGTCTTGCAGACAGCACATCTCAAGGTTTTCCGAAGTCTAGCTCTGAAAGCCTAAGCTTTTTACAAGGCTGTAATTTCTCATCTCAAGAAGCACTTGCCATAAAAATACTATTTATCTCAGAGTAATTAACTAGACTGCAGCTGATGACAGTCAGGCCGTGATAGATATGGCACATGTAAACAAGCATCAAGTCAAAGCGGACAGACTACAGATGGGAGGAAAGAAGAAATATTCCTTTTTTAAAAAAAAAAAAAAAGAATAAAAGCAAACAGATTATCTGATTCACCTAAAATAATTATCAGTTTACACCAGAGCAAAGAACTGAAACCAGACATTCAGCAAACTAGTGCTCTCCCCTTAAGGCCAACTATGCTCAACTCTTCTCATTTCAGAATTACAGCAATGCTCACAAACGCTCAAGCCTCCTTCCCTGTATTAGGAGGCCAAGAAGCTGCAGCCTCTTGCCGTTGTAGTTACAGGTCCTTCCAGAAAATGTGCTTGCAAGAATGGTGGGTTTCATTTGCTTTGAGCAAAATCATTTTCATGCAGTTTGACTCCTATTCAGAGAATGAAGTGAGAAAGAAAAAAAAAAAAAAAGACTAAAGACTTTAAAAAAAAAAAAAAAAGAGAGAGAAAACTGAAAATAGATAGAAGATGAAATCTGAAATTATGGAAGAGGCAAACAAAAGACATATGGAAAGGACTTTTTAGATGATGAAAAAATGCACACAATTCCTAGGCTATGTACAGTGTAAAATAGTGTAAAGAAATTAGTAAACACATGCCTAAACAGATTAAGGAAAAATTAAGTTTCCTTTTATTGCCCACTGTAACAGAGAAGAAAAATCCCCCCACAAAATAGAAACAAGATTACTAATAATGCGTGTGAAACATCCAGGAGCCCCAAAGAACAACTTGTTCATACTGGAACACCATGGTTTCTATTCTACACACAGAAGAAGCTGAAAGGAAATCAAGTGATTTTAATCAAGGTAAAATATTAGGGGGAAATCTCTCCCTTCCCCCCGCAATGAATGAAGAAATTGAGCAAATACAGAAATTCAGATGTTATCTGAGAGCCACCCCCAGGCTCAGCGTTCAGAAGCACACCTAGCAGCGCTGCAGACCAGATGCTACAGCAACAAATTTCCTATTGGTAGCAACTAAAATATATTTTGAACGCTTATGCTCCCTTAGCAAACGTGTATTTTTGAGGGTGCAGCTAGGCAAGAGGAGCACTACCAGGTGCCCAAACGAAGCTTTGCTCTTCCCACCAGCGCCGCTAGAGCTTGCGCATGTGGCTCAGAGCCCCAGAGATGGGAACCACATGTGAGCACCCCTCCTGGAAAGGGCCCAATGTGCAGGCCAGCGGGCAGACCACCAACTAACTACATGTGTACAAGTGCTCACAGGGTGTCTGTGAGCTCTTTGAGAACTAGGGAGGAGGGAGGCCGAGTGATTCCCACCCTCTGGAAAGGGCCTGACACGCTGCACGTGTAGCAGCGCTTCTCTGTAGTTCAGCTCCTGCTGCAGAGCAGGAATCCCACTGCAGGAACGTGTTGGCAAAGCGGCGGGACAGGAGCGAGGGGCTCCGCGCTGGCTCTGCCGGGTTTATCCCGGCCAACCGTAGGGAAAACCTGGCAGCGGCTGATGACAACAGCAGATTTGCCGATGGGCCATGTTCTGCCCTCTGCCTCCCTTCAACGGATCACCATAATAATTATCACTAAAGAAAAAGCATATTAGCACCAGCATTTTCCTGCATCAGAAAGTGATCATTATGAAGTAAAGGATGCAGCAAGAACCCTGTTACTGCCAAAGATTCATCTGTCACCTTTGCAACAGAGAGTGGGTAGAGGCCCCTCTCCTTGTGTTGCCTGCTGATCCTTTTCCTCGGAAGCTCTCCTGAAAACAGCTGAAGTCCCCCCGATTCCTGATACCGTTCTCCCTTCAGCAGCTTCCACTGTCACTTTCTTATCTAGAAGTGCCCTACACTGCACAACACCTTGAGCCCTAGTCCCGTCCCCCCAGGAGAGGGGACATGACCACTGGCATTGCCTAACTCTTGGCATCGTAGGACACTTTGCCTATAGCCATGGCCAGCTACACACCTTCGTGAAACACAGCACTCAAGGAAGATGGGGCCACTCGGTGACGATCCCAGTATGATGCTCCGGAAATTTGCACACACTGTGGTTTTAAAATTTGGTTTCTGGTTATGGCACAGACTTTCTGAAAACTTGGGCTTACCTCCAAGGTCTTCTAATATTGAGATGCTTTGAGTATCTATCTCTAACCTGGCTGTGCTGTAGCCCCCTGAAAACCGGGGCAGGGGGAGAAAAATCCACTTTTCTGCTGCACATATTCAGAAGCACAAGAGCAGCTGTGTTAACACACCTTTTGCACAGTTTTGCAGACATTTCCCCCCTTCCTTACTGTCCTTAAAATCCTGTAGTCATGGTTCAGAAAATTACAGTAACATTTGCCATCTATTGTGTTTTTGAGCTATTATTCTGGAGATACCATAACAGAAAAATACTGAGGCTTTTTCTTTTTCCATTTTTAGCCCAGCCACAACAACATAGAACATTGCAGGGGATATCAAATTACTGTCAGCATTTATATTATGACACTGAATAGGAAAATATTTTTGGAGTACAAAAGCAAGCTTCTGACATTGGTGTATTTTGCAGAATTCAAACATACCAGCAAAACAAATATTCCAATAATATACAAATATCTCCCACAAACCTGTAAATCTACTTTTTGTTAGTTTCTTATATCACCAAAATATTTCTGCAAGTTGCAACAACATGAAGTATTTCTTTTCACTCCGATCCACCGACTAGTCAATAATCTAACTGTACTTTGAAACACGAGTAACTTCGTTGTTTTCCACCAGTGTGGAAAACTTTAGTGTCTTACTAGAATTTAAACCTGTACACACACATTGCCAGACTGGAATCCTACAGTATTCCCAAATAGGGAAGCAAGATCTCAAATTATTTTCACTTTAATGGCATCCTTGAACACGACATTGTTTGGGAAAGGCGGGGGCAAAAATGGAGGAAAAATAGGAATTTTTTTTCCTAAAATCACACCTAGTATAATTAATTTTTAAAAAATACACTCACATAAGTTTGCTTTTAAGACATTATTTTCATTTATCTTATTTTTGCACTTGGCGAGATATTCATATTTTATGCAAATAACCTGAGCCTGCAGCAGAGTAACTTCAATCTAACACATCAAGCCCAGACCTTAAGCACACTTGCACGGCTCCATCCAATGCAGCATCGCACCCAGCGACTCCGGTGACAAGTTAGCTAAATTCTTCCCATAAAACTGCCTGCAGTATCACAGCTGCACAGGTGCTTTAATCATCAGGCCCTCGAGAAAGTGGGTATGCTGCTGCCAAGGACAAGGCGAGCAGGGGTAAAGTGGGGTGTGATAATCAGCCCTGACAACACAGTTACTTACAGCCTCCCGCCCTCTCCTGCACTGAAATTCAGTACTTGGATGAAGTGCAGGCAGGGAAGGGAGTTCAGGATACTCATTCCTTTCTCTGTTAAGGATGAGAAAGAGACAGATCGGCTTTGACACATGACTTGAATCAGTATCAGGTCTCCAAGATGAAAAGCAATTGTTTTAAACTGCTGCAGAGTAGTAGAGCTTGGTCCTTTTCTTTCTACTACAGAAAAAAAAAACATACTAGAGAGCAGAAAAACTGCACTCTGCTTTGCTGCTTAGCACTGAAGTGAAAATAAGCCTGCTCCAAACCAGACGTTTGTGACTGAGATAATCTACTTCCCTTTGTAAAATGTTGACTAAACATTCATTAAAAAAAACAGGCAGTTATCACTGCAATGAAAACAATAGTAATAGCTGTCAGGACGACTAAGAAATTGCTATGCAATTTGAAATATTTTCTGTACCCACTCTAGAAGTCTTATTGCAACTTAAAGGATATACAAATATATGGAACTGACTGTGTAATAGTCATGAACTACATAGTGTAATTGTTGGAAAAGAAACAAATGTGAAATCTCCTCTGAGGAAAAAAAAAACCTCAGCAAATGGAAAGGGCTGTGTGGATGAGTGGCTAAAGTATTAGCACTTAAATTTTGTTATTATGGATCAGCTCAAACCTGAGGTTAACTGTGAAGTCCTTGAAGACCTTGAGGGCTTGTTTCACAGAGATAAAGGTGTCTCGAAGCAATAGCCTCCCCCTTGCCTCTCCCCCACTCCCCGAAAAAAGCATTGCAGAGACTCCAACAAACTGAAAATTCTCACAGATTCTATTCCCCACTTTTTTCCCCCAGGCTAATAGTCTACTTGCTCAGATATGCACACTTACTTCTCAGTACCATCTCACTCCAATCCAAGCTATCCCATAAAACTAATTTTTTATTCAATCCAAAACCATTTTCAATCCAAAACCATTGAAGAAGCTTATTTTGACACTTCCATTCCATTTTGACCTTTCCCATTTCAACCCTAAACTTCACTTTTACTCTCTGTGTTTTGGGCTACTGCAAACAAAGAGCCCTACAGCCACCCAGAGAAGTGACCGGATAAAGGCTACGGAGCACATCCGCACGCAGCCTAGCTGAACAGCACTGACGTTATTTCAGTTCAACCTCCTCATGCTAAGGTAGAAAGTGCAACCTGCTAAGTCCAATTTTGCTTCTCCTGACTCAGCTAATCTCTGACTTGGAGCAGAGCACACGGGCACCATGACTGATTTTCAAGCCAAACCTTCCCAATGGCCTTTGTTTATGGAAAACCCAATGCTCTGCATTAACCTTATTCTTTCCAAGCAAAGAAAGGATATTCGCTGCCTAAGCCTCAGTTGCTCAGAAATGCAAACTTCTGAACAGGAGTCTTAGGAATTTCTCATTTTTCAGAAAGATACTAGATATCTATATATATATATATATTCATTCATTTTTACAGGAGTCCATGAGAAGCCGCCTCACTGCCAGCCCTAATGTAATTCACTCTGATAACACAAACAGAGCCTATAAATCTTAACTAACAGCTTAACATGTGAGGCATTTGATGTGTCTGGGAACCTGCTGTATGAAAGAAATTAGCTGTAAAAAAGCAGCAAAATGCCTATTCCCATGGGAAGAGTCTGTAAGACTGGTAATAGATCATTTGTTCATTTGGAAGACACTTGTTCCTCTAGTAAAACAGCAACTAATATTTTTGCTTTCCACTGCTCAGACAGGAAATATGGTGCTAAGGGCCAATAGACAGAGCAAATCATCGTGCTAATTACACGGTCAGTAAACATTTGCTCTCCCATGTTTCCTAAAGGTCTGAATAATTCCTGGCAGGAATTCAGTAGTGGAACCAGTTACCTCCTTCCTCTCTGACGTAAATGCTGAGGTGATGGATAACATTTTAGAGGATCCCCAGTTTTTTTTTTTTTTTAAAAAAAAAAAAAAAAAACAGTTATAGCAGCAGGATCACATCAGAGAAGGTTGAGCACTACTACATTTAACCTGGGACTGAGGAGGTTTCGAAGTGTCACAGGAGCAAGATTCTGAAACTGCTCCACATTAGGTAGCAAACATCTTAATTTAGACAGCTCATTATATTTATAAATGAAATTGTAGAGGAGGCTGCTCACAGGGAACCACTTCTGATAGATGAGAGAGTCCCTTCCAGGCCTATTTCCAATTTTTGTATTGAGGGCAAATTTATCATATACAGACACCCACAATCAACCATCTGATTATAAAGAGGAAAGCATATGGAGAAACCTCTACCTTCCTACAGGAAGAACAGATATGCATTTTTACTTTTAGGGCACAAAAACTTAATCTGTTTACTGTAATTTTTAATTTTCCTGGCCTAACTCAAATTGCAACTACCATAACATTCTCTCATCAGGACAAGTCATCTCTGCTGCCTTCTACAAGGAGAGAATCTAGCCCATGAACTATCCACAAACTGAACATGGACTTTGGTATTTGGCCTTTCCTCAAAATGGGCTTGTATATAAAATAAGAAGATCCATCTACAGATATAGAGCAAGTAATCTTCCTTACTTCCTCTCCTCAAAAGAAAGGTACCTCCCATCCATGCCGTACTCAAATTCCTGAATGCTACTCACTTAATTAGCATGGGCAAGTCATGGGATGCAGTTGTGTCAACATCAAAGGGAAAACAAACAGTCATATGTTTTGGAAATGCTTCAGAGTAAAATCGTGTTTCTCATGTGCCCTGAGAGTAACTTCACCCTCATAAATTTTAAGTAAAACAGCTCCCTAATTGTATTCCAAACAGCACAATTGCAGACAAAATGCTCAGCTTCCACCCACTGCTCCTCCATGCTCTCAGCACGTGCCACCGATCATATTCATTTTGATGTATTGTTGCTTTAATTCTAAGTGTTCAGTTTTTTTGTTTTGTTTTTTTTTTCCATTTAATTCAGGGGAAAAAAAAAACCCTAAAGACTCAAAGTGAAAAGGAGTCGGGTTTGCTCCTCAGTTGGCACAGACTGCTAAACCCTTTCTAGAATCAGCGGAGTTACTGTGGTTTATATCAGGAATGACATTAGCTCTGCACATTTTCTTGCTTCTACATATCTAGCTCAGTTACATATCAAAATCTGTTTTCTAAAAAGCCACTATTCTGAGAATGTTTTGAGCATTGGACACACAGCTCTGAGAGCAACAGGCCTCATTAACTGAAGTGCTGAGCACGGGATCCTCAAATGTACATATGGGAGTCGGGGCTTCTGCTGGTGCTCCCCAAAACTTCAGCAAACTGGGGATGGTGGTTGCAGAAACAGGCTGCTTCCAAAAACCAGCCTAAACAAGTCAAAGGCACCAGCTCAACAGTACTGACCAAATCAGACTTGACCAGACAGTGCTGTGTTCTTCACACCAGGTATTGGACAACTAGTGTCACTTTTCTACTTAAAACACCTTTCTTATTCCAGGTAAAGTTTGAAAGTTTTGAGAAAAAGAGTAAGGGGCATGTTTTGTCCTGTACTTATTTCCATAGTAAAGATATTGATATTTTCAGTGATATTTTCAGCTATATTTGTCACCTTTGGGATTTAATAGAGTCCTTACATTGCAGCAGGTTGTTACACTGATTCTTTCACCAAACATACGTTAACAGTTTTATTTTCTCTTCCATTAATGTTCAAATGTCTCTTTGAGGCATTATAGCTCGTTATTCTCAGCAGAAACTGAAGAACACCACAAAAGACAGAGCATTTATAAGCATGCAGAAAACACCACAGTTCTCTCCATTACTCTGTCATCAAAGATATCTGCTCTAGGTTGTGCGCAGAGCATTAGCCCATGTAGCCTGATATGAGTTCATGAGGCTGGAATTCAAAACACTAACCAGCTGTGGGAACCCGGGAAGAAGGCTGTCACACTAAATGGTATCCAGATTAGAGCTGTGAGAATTTGGGAAAGCCCGTCTAGCAAGCATGATCTCTTGGGGGGGAGGAAGGGAGGGGGAGAAACTGTTCCCAAGTTGTTAGACACATAAGCCTGAAGGAAACTAGGTCTCCGTTAGATACCGAAACTGCTGGGCCTGAGTGGAACTAAATCTATATTCAAAGATATTTTCCCGAGGGAAGAAACTCAGCAAGTTATTTTCGTTAATTAAAATATAAATACCTTCAGGATAGTTTTCTTTCCTCAGTGCAATCGTGGGGTTGGATACAAAAATAGTGGCCCTGGCAGAAGCTCATGTGAACTGTGGTGTGGAAGTTAGATCCTCTGCACTACCTTTCTAAGAAGAGGTTCGTGTCTGGCATATTATATTTTCTGTCATGATTTAAAACTGCCAGCTATCTAGGCAGCCAAATCTGGGGAGAAAAGGTGGCCACACACAGTTAGATATTTAAGGAAGAGTGAATTAAAATCCCATACAGGAAGGGGGATGGATCTTTCCGCTCTCTCCAGCGGAGAGAGTGTGGATGATACAACAGGGAGAAACGCAGTATCTCTTTGCGACGCACACCTGAAACACTTCAAGAGACTTCCTTCCAAGTCTTGCTGAGAGGTGGCATCCTTGAGAACCAAACCCCAAGCTCTTACTTACTGCCCCTTTAAAATGGCCCTAAATAAATCTCTAGGAACACAGCAAAGCTCCAGATGTGATCGTTTCCATCCCACTCAGTTTCCTCGAATGGGCAGCCGGAACCCGCGGATGTGCCAGGCAGGGTTTTGTGCCAGGAGGAAGCGCTAGCTCACTCAGCCAGCGCCTTTGGGCACATCCATCAGCGTCAGCGCCGGAACAGCGGTGCCCGTCAGGTGTTGGCTCTCTGAGGCGTTTGCCACAGCGTGGAAGAGGACAGTTCAAAGGCAGGGACGCCTCGGAAGTGATCTCTCCCTCTGCATACTCAGTTAGTGACCCTGAACGCAGGAGCCACACAGATGGTGTCAGCCCCCTCTGAGAGCGCAAGAACGTGGCCCCCAACCTGATTGATGTCACACCTGTAAGGACGTGGGGGAGTGACTAATGACACGGAGCTAGCGAGATTCCCACTTGCAATTTCCCCTCTTTCATTACAGGCAAGTCTATTTATCTGCTAAACTTTGCTCCAGACTTGGAAGGGGAAAAAAAAAAAAAAAAAATTGCACAACTTTCCTCTTCTACTAATTTGAGTGAATGGCAATAGTCAGAAAGATTTCGATTTTCTCCTGTCTTCCAGTCCCTACATATTTCATTTCTTCAGCTGCAGTAGCAGCTGCCATAGTTTTTGTGACTTTTAAAATTGTTGAAGATTAAGTTCGCAATGGAAATTGGCACTACGTTCACATTTACCTTAGCATCAATTACAGAATGGTAAAATCCTCCTTCCCTCCCTTACGCGTCCACATGGCAGAAGCTCTCGCTCTCTGGGAATTCCCAGACCTGCCTGCTAGCCCCGATCCAAAAACCCAGGGTCCAACTCCAGCTGCCTGAGGAGCAGAGACTACCAAGGATGATTCTCTCCCTGAAGTTTCGTCCCTTCCTATATTAAAAAATGTAGAAGTTCCCACCCATTTGGCAGTCTTCATTCACACAAACCTCCCAGCACTGACATTGACTGCAAAAGGATGTACAGGATTAGCCTGTAAGAGACTTAACCTGAGGCAAGTTAAATATGACTCATGAAACTAAACATCAATTACTGAGCATGGGAGACAGATTAAAGCAGAAGTGGAAACTGTTTCTTTTCAATAAATCAAACACAGCTTAAATGAGTTAAGATGTCTTTGACAAGAAATGCACTTAAGGGTTTTAATACTTCAGCCATTCCAAATAGCAAGTGAATAAAGTCAAAAGCCAAAGCACTTTGACCCTTAAACACCAATTAAGACAAAAAAATCGGGTCAAGATACAACAAGTCTTAACATCTTTTCCCAGATTTCAGCTGCAGCACCATAGAGATTCTGGCTGTCATGATAAAGGACTGCAGAGAGCTGGTGCACAGCACTTGTGACAGTTACCACCAAGATGGACCTTCTGCTGATACAATCGGGACAAAGAACACCTTTAAAGTAAAATCCCCCTTTAAGACAATTTTAAGCTGCCAAGTATTTATTATCATAGTCTGCAGAAACTTCAGAAACTCATCCGAGGACCTGCTAAGCTCAATATTGAGCACATACAATTTGTAAGGCTGTCTGTAGAGCACAAATACAGTTTCTGTCAGATACCTGAGTCAGGAACAGACTCTTAAGCTGAGCAAACATATTTAGATGTCCCAATTTTTCAGTGCCTCCAAAAACCAGATGGGAAGACTGCTGTTCCCATATTACATTTTTCCCAAGCTGTACGAAGCCTACAAAGTACCAAGAGCATCTGTACTCATGAACTATCATCCGAGCAGTTTCTGGAGGAGCGCAGAACAGCTGCATCCTGCCTGCGGGCCCCAGTGCTCAAGCAGCCAGGAAGAGTCGCCACTTCTTCAGCTCTGCCCCGAGCAGCCCTTTAATTTCAAGAGAAATTGAAAATTGCAGTTACGCTCTAACAATAAGAGGATGCCTCTGTCTGAAAATATTTACATACATCAAAGAAGGGCCTGCCCACTGTTTAAACAATAAGTCACTTGAATTTTTAGCAACTGTTACACAAGGGGGTTTTATTTGTACTTCTGCTTTTGATACTTCTCTTATTAGCAAATAATTTTCATCTGTTAAACATTTACATCTTATATTAGAAACATCAAACGCTTCAGAGCTTTGATGACATTCATCCCCATCAGCACATACCGAATCACAGCAACGGGAAAGAAAAATCTGAGCAGAGGCATTCAAAGAAAACCAGCATGGAAGGCAGAAATACATCCAGCTCCATGCAATCATATCGTAACGAATAAACATTGCTCTCCACTGCTACCTCGTGCTAAGAGATAACCACGATGGAGTCAACACAAGCTTAATATTTTCCAGTTCTTTGTTTACACCAACTTTGTCACTTTTGTTACAGCTTAAGGTCTTTAATGCCCATGTCAGGTGGGTAAAATACTGCACACAGACGATGCAACTCTAGGAGAGCTTTACCCTTTGGCCTCTGCAATATCTTACAGTGCAAGGGACAGGGAACCACAACCCCTGTACAAAAAAGTGTGGGGAGTAGATGCTGTCACTACCTAGGTTCTGAAGTCCACAGTTCTACCTAGTCCTGGAAGGTCTGATATATCAAAGGGGCACATACTTTAATGGCATAATGGTAATAAATCATAATTTTTGCTAGCATCATTCATCCTGCAATTACAAATGCTCCTGTCATTAACCCTTCCGATCAGAAGCTATTTCCCTTCAACTTATATTTTTCATCTTTCAGGTAACAAATAGCTTGAGAAGAAGGGACAACTCATGTACATACTTTGCGAGTCACTTTCTGAGCCTCTCTTTAGAGCATTCACATTCTTTTCTCACGAATACCATACTTCTCTGCAGAACAAAAATACAGTCTGATCTTGTTTTTCAATTTGCACTAAACCAAAAATATGACATGGAATGTGACTGAGGAAATCCAAAAGCTTGTTTTTTCCTAGACAAAAAAAAAAAAGTGATTTTAAGAGAAATGTCATGGGGATAGGGTGGAGAATGGGAGACAAACATTTGCTACTAAAAAATAAAACCCTCAATCCCCTTCTCATTAATATTTCCATGAAATTAAAATTTACCTAGTTCTGCAACTTTTTATAAAAATGCAAACAGTGATGACATTTACATCCCAATGACCACAGCTTCCATCTTCTGAACAAGTTGTCCCAAGGATAAATTAAAAAACAAAACAAACAAACAAAAAAATCCCACAATAACAAGGCCTCACACAACTTCCCTGCTTGTCAGCCCAATAGATGCTCTATCTAGTGCAGCCCGTTGGGTGTGGGCTGCAGCTTGTCTCTGGAGTTCCCCCATGACTCTTGCAGGTGGAATGTGTTAACTCAGCCTGCACCTATGCCAGGCAGGGAAATAGCTATATTTGCCCACCTGAAGCATTTCCTTTCTATTGCGGCAGTGTCAAATTCCAAAGTTTCCCATACATTTCAACGCCAGGAACAGCTTTTTATTGTGTTATTGCAATCCTCCCCAATTGAAAAACAAAACAAAAAGTACCTTTACGCATTGTAAGCTACTCAATAACAGAAAGAATGCGGAATATCATTTCCTTTTCCAATTTAGAATTAGGAAGCATCATTCGGATGTGATCCCTCATCAGTATAACTCAGAGAGCAATCTGACAGAAGACTGAGTAAGCCCTTTACACTACTTTAGAATCATTATTTAATATGGAATATAAAATCATTTGGGCTAAACGGGATTAACTATAATACCCAGGGATATGGGCTGCTCTAATTAGGGATCTAGGCCAGCAGTAGATCTCAACAGTAATGTCTCCTTTATAGGTGTAAGACTTAATATGTACTGATCCCAGACAAGTCGCTTATGCCCACTGGGCATGTTATGAGGATATCAGACAATAAGTTGTTATAATTTCAAAAGGAAAAATTGTTTTCAAGGAACTAACAGGGTTACTGGCACCTCCTCCCTCCTCTCTAAGGCCAGAGATGGGCTACCCTGCGTTAGTGTAAAGAGCAGAGAAGACTTTCATTGGGAGTCACTATTGCAGCTGCACACAGAGAGTCCTCTACTACCCCTGCACTGCTGAACTAGCACAAGGAGGAAAATCCACCTGCTATTGTAGGACCAAATTGAGACAAACACTTCCTGCAGGAGTAAATGGATCAGAGTGGAAGAAATGGGATTCTCTAAAACAAGATTTTCTCCAGGGTGCTGTCAAGCAGCAGGCACCACTGCTCTTTGCTGGAGAGGAGCATGAAACTACAAGTCTGCCCTGCAGTAAAACAGCAGTATTAAAGCATTCTACATTTCACAAATCATTTATGAAGCTCTTGATGCAATACACAGTAACAGAGCAAATAGTTTCCACCAATATCAACAACTCTATGCACACATAAGTGTCAGGATTGAACATGTAACTTGGAAAGCTCTTCTCACAGATAACATCTTCCAGACCTTCATTATCTAAATTAAGGAATATTTAGATGAGAAGTGATCAATAGAGGAAATCTGTGGAGTTAAAGTAAAAGGAAACTGCAGGATCAGGCCTCTTTTATGCATACTCATGTTGACATAAATCAATCAGTAAAGATAATTAAATTGTTAAGAATGTATTGAGAGGATGACTTCAGCTGTACATATTTAGATCAACATTTAAGTTTGGATTGAGCCTCCTAAACCTGTATCTTACATAGGTTTGTTTTAAACTTCCTTTAAGACCTCTTAAAGATTAAAATGCTCATGTTGAAAGAACTATTTTACAGATTGAAAGTCTCTTGCAGTTGACAATTAACATAATCATAGAAAGAAAAGGAGGAAATTTAAGTGCCAAGGAATGGGAAATGGGAGGCCTGATTTCTTTCCCCGAGATTAACTCTTGGAGCTAAAATAAAATTCAACCTGTTGGCTAAAATTTGGCTCTCTTCCTATGAAAATACTTTCCTAATCCATTCAGCATGTTAGATATATATCACCCTGGACCTTGCGCCTCTGGGGAAGACATGATTGTTGATTTCTATTATGTAGGGTACTACCTTGAACGTTTCTCATACCCAGCCCTTTTTTGTTTTTAAACACAGCATATCATTAGTAAAGAGAAATGCTAATAATGCCAAGTCTTAATAAGCAATGTCAAAATGTTTTTTTTTTCTAATTAGCAAAGAACAAAAGTGAGGTGTCCAGAACTGAAGCCAGTAGAAAGTCCTTTTACCACGGGACAAGGCAGTATTGGATGGAATTGTAACCTGAGGCATAGGCATACACAAGGGAACACAGTTTCACTGCAACATTGCTCTTTGATGAAGCACTAGAGGCCTTCTAGGCACATCCAGTCAACACTACAGAGCACTTTAAAGTGTGTTTAAATGCTTTGCCATGGTAGGCTTAAAAAGTATCTCACTTCCAAGTGTTATTCAGATATCAGACCCCAGTGCATAGACTCCCCATGGATGCGCACATCCCTCTCCTGAAGATGTGGGGCTGGGAGTAGGAACATTCTTGCCCTCCTCCAGTTACTAGTCTCTACAACTACGGAGCAAGTTTCACCATGGGAGAAAACAGCAGCATCTTTCAGTTGCACAGCCATAAAAGCCAAGGGAAAGCAGGGAGGGATTTTTGTCTCAGCAGCTCGACTGTGAGTCACCCTGCCTCCCGGGGCTGCTCCTTGGGTGGTACAGATTACGCTCCCCCCCTTGCTCAGAGGATGTGCCTAAAGTCACCAGCCAGCCCTTCGTGAAGGGAACAAACAACCATTTTACATACACTTGGTCAGACGGGCTCTGTAACATTATACAACATATAGTTAACGAGCAAGTTTGGTAAAGCTCAGGCTTTTCTTCCAAAGTAATCCCACTGGGAAGCATCTCAACTTCCACATTGCCCTGTCCTGAATATGTTTTTTTTTTTCCTCTTGTCTTTGGTTTTCTAGGTTCTCTTATAACTTACACCACCTACTCAGCACAGTCCATATAGACTGACTGCATCCATATAGCAACTCGATGCTCATTCCAATTATTTTCAACAATATATGGATTAGATTACACACACACTGCCAGAAAAAACCATCCACCTCAGATTTAAATCATTAAGAATGACCCTCTGGAGAGGATCTCTCCTAAATGCAAAAACTGCAGGCAAATGTCAGAACGCTGTCTGGCCCGCGAATGTTTCCTCATAACAGGGCTGGTTTGTGCAATCAATGAGGCTGACAAAAGCCCGGTTTGCTCTCAGGGCCTGGTCCAAGGCACGCTGGAGTTTATGGTAACACTCCCATTGACTAGAGCTCTGTGGGAAACATCTCTCCTGACCCATGAGGATTTTTGAGATTTTTGAAAGCTTTTTCCCAGCTGGAACAAGGAGAAGTTGAAATCTCAAAATTTCAAGAATCAAAAGCCTCTTCTTCCCATCACTCCCTCAAAAAAGAGGGCAAATTTTAATTAAAGATTTCTATATGTTTGAACTAATTTGTTTCAAAGGGCAAGAAGAAACTTTAAGCTTTGGAGTTAAACTTGCAAAACTATAAAACTCTTTAGATAGAGGAATTGGCATTTTCCAACAAAAGGCTGATGTCCAAAAACCTTTTGGACAATTTTAATACTCTCCATTGAATTCTAGAGCAGGCCATCCCAGCAGTGGTGAATCCATCTAGTCCTTTCACGACCCATCCCATATAGACTCTGCGCTCTTCATAACCAGTGTCATTTGGCCTCCAGCCACCAAAGAGGGATGGTTTCTCACTGAACCCAGATTGACAGAAGCCTTTTAACACAAGGAGTGTGTGTGTGCGTAAATGTGTGCGCACACATAGCCCTGACAACTAACTGCAAAATGGAAACACCACACCTTTAATTTGGCAATTAACCATGCTTTCTTCTGCAAGGTGATATCTGTCAAATCACATGTATTAAAGGAGCATTTTTCAGCCCTGAAGGTCTTGAATCCCCATGAAGGAAGCCTTGTATTCATATTATAGCAGGAGCCACTGGATGGAGCTGTTATAAGCAGTCTCATAACTGGGGCGAGTGAGTAATGTTTAGTCTTTAAGACTGCACTGTCATTATTTTTAAGAGGTTTCCAATGGGAAAGCTGTTGCAAGCAGCAAAGGAAGTTTCTTTCTTTACAATACCCACATGGAGTTAACTCTTCCACAGTGCATAGCAAAGATCTGCTGGTTTTCCAGGAGCAGTTACTCTACTATTTTTCCAATGAGCGACCAGTGTATTTGGGGAGAAAGAGCAGGGGGCCCTAGGAACATACACCAACCTTCCACACTGGTTGTGCTTCCTCTGAAAAGAAACCAGCCTGAAAGACCCTCAAAGTGTCTTACCACTCAAAAAGGTGAATGAGAGAGAACAAAATCTCCTCCTCTCCATGTAAAAAGCAGAGAGAGGATATGGGAAAGGGAAGAAGAGGGATCAACTGGCACGTTCAAGTCATAAAAGGGAACCTACAAAAGAGCTGGAATTCAAACTACATAAATTCCGATCGCAAATCCTAGGGCAGTCCCCTATGCATTTAGCAGTTCCTGCCAACATTTGACTCATTGTAATGCATAACTCTTGAGAACAGTAGTTTTCCAGACAAAACATGACTGCAACTATTACTAATACAGAAGACAGGAGGGAATCCATGAGTTAGTTACTCTTCCTGCACAGACTATATGTTTATATAAATACAGGCACCAAATCGCAGGTTTCTTTTTTCTTTTTTTTTTTTTTCCAGGACAATAATGAAAACTCAAAAAAAATAAACTGGATGACAGAACCTATAAATGAATGGGCTGGTCATGAGAACTTCTGAATTGACATTTTCCATCCATAACCAAATTCACCTCTCCCTCTAAGGGCCATGTGAACCGTCTCCCCAGCAGAAAATAGAGCAAAGTTTTCCGCATGACAGACAGAACAAACAGCGTCTAAGATTTGAGCCGAGTGTTAAAAGAACAGCCGGCCACTTTGAGAAATGCCCCTCAGCTGCAGCAACACCCGGCCCTGATGACACCCCCATTTGCCCAGGAATGCAGCACTCGGGCAGCACATACACCACTCGCTAACTCCCTGCGCTCCTCCTGCGTCTGGGGCTCGCACAGACTAGATTAAGCTTTGTATTCTTCCTAATAACTTCAAAATAAGCGCATGTGTCAGCTTAGCCAGCAATCTGCCCCGATATCTCCACTTCATATCTCTGGTTTTCCATGAGCTGTCAGGAAATTCAGAATAGCAGTTAATTCTCTCATTTCTAGCTAGAGCCTAAGGCCAGTTTTGCAGACACTCATTTAACTTCCCACTTTAAACCTCTTGCTGAGCATGCCATGTTTAATATCATCAGGCACCTTTCTGCAGCTATCACCTCAGCTCCCACAGAAAGCAAACCCAGCAGCTTTCCCAGCCATGAAATCCCTCTCTATACGTTCTAGATGCAGGAGACCTACGGGGGCCCCCCAGCCTTTTTTTTAAAATCATGCCCTTGCACCTATCCAAGCTTTCATATTAATCAGGCCAGGTCATTGCTTTCTTTCTAATTCACCCAGCAAATGCAATGAAGTCTCCTTTGTTGCCTCCAAAGGACTTGCAGATTATGTAACAGATGGGAAAAATACACTATGGGGTTATCTTAAAGTGAAGGTTTTACTTATTTCTTGCCCCAACCTCCTCTTTCTCCAAGTAAAAGCATAGCTTTGGAAACCATGTGCCTTTTGGGATCTTCTGTCATGTTTGCTTTAAGGAATACATGGCACAGCTCTACCTCAAGGCTATCACACCAACCCATTGGAGATGGATTCACAGATCATTTATGAAGCTTACTGTATAAAAGTCCAAATGCTGTCAAGAGGTTTTAGAAGCACCGTTTTGCATGAGCACCCAGTTTTCCTAAGGAAAGTCTTTCTCTTAAAGAGGGGAAAATGCAACATTCAATCTTTGAAAGTTCTTGCTGAATGTAATCTTCCTGTCACCATTTTGTGGCAAATTAAAAAAAGGTAAAAGTAGTAAAAGAAACAAAAGACAAGGAAGAAAAAAGGAAACTAAGTAAATATAATTTGAAAATCAGAAATCAAAACTTAAAAGTCTTATCAGTTTGTTTTCCAGGCATAAGAATCCTTTCAAGAATTTGGGGAAAATCTTTTCTATGTCTTAATCTGCATTAGTATTGTTCATATTGCAGCACCACCAGTCACACAAGGATCCCACACTGATAAGCTCCATACACATACCTGCACACACAAATTGAAGAGAAAACATGTTCTCTGAAAACCATGTTATCTGTTACTATTGTATCATTTGTATTTAACATGTTCTTGTCATTAACCAATCTGAAAATGCAACAGAAGAGTTCCAAGTAAAACAGCCTCTGTATAAGACATTAAAAGCAAAAAAGTCAGCCTTTCATAAATAATACAAGGCAGCACTTGTCATCTCTGGAATAAAAGGACGATTTACTTCCTCTCTCTTCACCTGTACACACCACTCTCACTCCAGAGGAGTGCCGCAAATTTTGAAGTCACAGACACCAGGACCTCTAACGTTCTTTAAACTTAAGATCACTTTTTTGGCAGTGATAGCACCATTCCTGATGATTAATGATCAAAAGACAAGTTAATGAGAGAAGGAATGCTAGTTTTAAGTGCAAAGTGTAAACTTCACAGACCTGTGGAATAACTTTTCCTGACATTCTGAAGAAGGAAGGAAGTAAAACTGAGCCACTGAACTCTCAGATTGCACAATCCTGCAAGAATGGCCAAGATCCCTTTCTAGCTTCTGACGTACACTAGAAGCATGGTAAGGTAATGTGTTCTGGGTGGACGTTTCTGAAAGGACATTCATTAGGTCAGGAATAAAACTGGATACGTATCACAAGTAAACACAATTATATAGAAAAAATATCCAGGCAACCATAACCCCCTGCCCCCGCAACAAGCACGCACCAGACGGGTATAGATGTGTGCACTTGCTCCTTTAATGCTGTTGGGAATTTTGCCAGCCTGTAGGATTAAGCCACATTTCCATAGCATACCCAGATGTGCAATTTAGAGAACATCCTCGAGCTCCACCTTCACAGCCTGCCCTAGAAATTAAGGCCTTTCTCCATCCCATCCACTGTTACTGTCTCTTCTCAACCAGCAGCTAGTCAAAGAGGACAGCCCTCAGTGATACAACACTCTGCAAACAGGCAGTCCCCATTTATTTAATTTACTCTATTGCAAACCACTCTGAAGCAGCATGCGCTTTCCCAGGCTTCAGCCACGCTACTCCAAGCCATCCATTCCCTGTCATAATTTCCACTGGGAAAAGGGAGGGATGCAGCTGCACAGTGCATGCCCGCGCATGCCCCCGGGCTGGCCAGGCCCAGGAGGTGCTGGAATCTCCCTTGCTCTTCACTGGGATTTTCTCCCCATCCTTCGTTTTTGCAGCTTTTCTCCCCCTCAGCACCGCCCAGGCCGAACAGAGCTCGGGGACAATCCCCAAATGTGACTCCAATTAGGTCAGGAACAAATTCAGGAAGGTTCAGCCCTCGCCATCTGTCCAAAGGGAGCAAGGCTCTTTTTGCTTTGGGGCTCAGGGCTTTTATTTCCCCCCTCATCATTCTTTCCTATGAATGCTGGATGTGACAAAGGCATCTACATAACAGAGAGATTTAATGGGCTTTATGCCAAGAAACAAAAGAGCAAATTAAGGCAATTCCACTATTAATTCCCACCATATTGGAACATTACATAATTTATCACTTAACATGTACATAATACAGCATGTTTCAACATTCGAGCGCATTAAATAAAGACAGAGAGGACAATAGTGAAAGCCTATTAATAAACTACTAATTCTTCCTTTACAGAGGAATTATTTTTGGCAGAAGTAACCATCCTACTAAAAACTTTATAGCTTCAAAAGTTTGGAGACACTTTGCATCAGAAACAAAAATTAACCAAAATATCTAAGGCCAGAATAACTAAACATGGGGAATTTTATAGTTTGCTATGTTCTTGCCCCAAAAGCTTTATATCCTGTACACACACAAACAGCTAGCTAATTTAAACTCTGAAAAGCAACTTACATTGTGATATATCCTGTCAGGTATTTTCCCCTGGAAAACACTCTGCGGCACAAGCTAAAGGCCAGGCACAGTTCTACACAACCTGCTGGTGCCTCATCCTATGGACATTTTACATGCGGCAACGTCTACAACGCAGCCCTTCCAAATTAACTGGGATGGTTTGGAGGTCCAGGCCTTCACTCGGGGAGTTTCACACTCAGATCCTGTTTTTAGACCAGGCAAACCCAAAGCGCCATAAACCTGACTGCAGTGAGAGGTCTCAGCGTTCCTCGGGTGAGGTACATAGGAAAGTGCTCACCTACACACACACATCCGAGTCCGGTCCAAACACCAGTGCCAGGTACATACTGCTAGGATGCTTTGCAGAGCCTGGCCCATTACAGCAGCTATGGGAAAAAACAGAGGGGAGAAGATAGGAGGAGGAGGAGGAATTTAATCATTCTGCTCAGGCTGAAGGAAGAGGATTCATGTTAACTGGCCACACTGAAGATAATGGAACAAGTCATGGGAAAGAAGATGTTACTGAATTAAACAGCAACAAGGGAGGAAGGCAGCAAAATATGATTTGCTTTAATATATTCTGTAATATTATGTCATCACACTGGGATGTAGGGATGAGTAATTAATTCAGATCACAGATTTTTCCATTCAGGATCTTTCTAGCTTTGTCTCAGTCACTGTACACAAACAAAGCAGTTCAGCAACACAGATTTCATATAGGAAATCACCATATTTTTGATTTTTAGAGTTCAAGTGTTAGACATTTTCTTAATACTTTTCATTTCAGCCATTATACAAACTGTTTATTCCCCTTCATTGTTTGACATCTGAAACCTTAAATGAATCTTTATGAGACAGCTCTTAAATTATCTGCCATCTATAGTAAATTGCCATCACCTTTGCCCTTTCATTCCCTAAAAGGATGGTTGCACATAAACACAAATGGAGACAGGTTAAGAAAGGCAGTGGTGGGGAAGCAGGAGGGGAGAAAAATCAATTCTTGTGCTTATAGGTAACTAAGAGGGAGAGACAGATTTTATTTATAGATACATGATTAACCCCAAGCAAGAATTAAACCATTCAGTATGAACACAAATGACAAAAATAAAAGCTTAACAGACAGAAAAGGTGGAAAAAGTTAAAGTACTGGATGAAAGCAAGGGCAAAGGAGCTTTGTTTTGGGCTTCAGGTGGGTCACAGCTAGGTGCAAGGTGGTTTTCAAAGGTTGCTAGACCTGCAACTATGCAAGCCATTCGGTAAGAGCCTGGACCACCCACCCAGAGCCTGCTCCAAGATCCATCTCCATGGGAAACCCCAGTGGGGAGGCACCTCCTTCAGAGGCAGCCTTAGGAAGGGAGGCCCAGGAGAGCTGCAGCTCTGTGTTGTGCCCCACACTGCCAGGTTGGCCACTGCCAGCACTGGGGAAAGAGGAGAGAGCAGGAAGCAGCGTAGCACAGGTTGAAAGGAGCCAACATTTAAGAGACACCTACTGTGTTCTTAGAAAGAGCAAGGCTAAGGGTCAGGCTGATGTATTACAAGACAGGGTGAACCTCTTCTCAGCGTATTTAAATATCTTATAGGAACCACTGCAGTATTTACCTGTGAAGTCAACTGGGTTATGAGAGGCTCTCTATTGGATCTCTGCCCGATTTCATAGAGGGGATTTTGGAAGTTTTATAAATCCTTATCCTGCCCAAAAAATATGCCTGATGGGCTCAAATCCTATGAAATTTCACTTTTTTCCAAGGAAGGTTTGTACCCAATACTCCCTCTGGGAAAGGCAAGCCACATTTGGGCCTGAGAGCTGCCCTGGATCACACACACTGAGCAAGATAACTCCTGAAAAGGGAGACTCCCCACTGCTTGCAGCTACAGTGTCACATATGGCAAGGCCAGCGTGTATCCTTCACTGTCATTTTTCATCAAGACTAAATCAAGTCAGGACTTTCAGTTAAGGCAAATACTGAATGCTTAATTCCCAATCCTGTGAACCAGTCCTCTGTCAATGAACGGCTCTGTTTTCAGAGGAAGATTAAGGAGATGGGTTTAAACTTTAAAGAAAATAAAGCAGTAAATTATTACTTTCAGGGATTATATCCTCAACTGATGTCAACTGGCATAGCTTCAACAGGGAACTGTTGATTAACATCAGTACAGGATCTGGCCTAACCTGTTTGACACCAACGTACACTGTTGTGGTACCCGCCTTGGAGCATCTAGCATTGGCTGTCAGCAGGCAAAGAAAAAGATGATTCGTCATTTTAAGTTTTTTCCTCCCTGCTTTATATTAACTTCAAAAGTCTCTTTTATTGCATTTTGGTTATTTTTGCTCACAGAGGCTTTGGGACAGCAGCAGTGGAAACTGAAGCTGTCTGGTTAATCTGAGGTCAAATTCTGTGTAGGCAGCTGCAATCCAAACTTCCCCACCCTGCCCTACCAGTAACCCGAGCACTGACCTGGTGGGACCACCCCCTCACTCCTGCAACGGCTCAGACCGCCCTTCCACTGAGCAAACACAGCCAATTAGCTAAAATGCCAAAATATCTATGTGTGAAAAGCTAGACGCACGCTGTCAGGTCTCTGTGACTTTTTCTGTTGGACAGCAACCAAGACCACCAAAAGTATCTGGCCGTCTGGAATCCACCGATGAGAACGAGTCACTTAGTACATGTACTTTGTCCTTGTGAACAAGTTACATTTTAAGCTGGGGCAGCAGTTTGATGAAGGAGGAGAGAGAAAAAAAGGAATAAAGAAAAAACCCCACACAGCCTCTCCCCACCCCAAGTCCCCAGCCTCTCAAGCGAGGATCCTAATCTCTAAATCTGTGTTTAGACTGCAAAGTACTGCACACCCCAAACTCATTTCTGCCTTCACGGCAAACTTCTGGGTGCTCAGCATCTCCTCGAGTCACTGATCCAAATAATGGATTTAAAACAGAAATTTCCTATAAAAATGATTAATCTTGCTGATATATGTGTTTGAAGAACTTTGAAACTCCCACTCTAGAAGCCTACTGTAAATTCTGTCTTTTAAGCATTTTTGCTATATGTATTACCTAACCCTCAAACACATTATCAAGATCAGCATCATGGATTTCAGTACCGTAGCCCTCTACAGAAACTATCTGCTGTGGAGAAATGACACCTTCATAGATAAGCCACAGGAAGGGCAAGATCCT
This sequence comes from Tinamus guttatus, assembly GCF_059628265.1. Taxonomy (NCBI): domain Eukaryota; kingdom Metazoa; phylum Chordata; class Aves; order Tinamiformes; family Tinamidae; genus Tinamus; species Tinamus guttatus. The sequence continues at coordinate 3,039,024 of NW_028288937.1, read as the reverse complement.
CATTTCACAGGTGGGGGACCGAAGCCTAGGGAGGAAAAGGAGGGGCAGGAAAGAGGGGAAGATCCAAATGATATGTTCAAGGCCACCCAGGAAGACTGTTGTAGAGCAAGAAAATGAATCCACATTTCTTGCTCCACCGCCTTTCCTTCCTCTCCATGTATGAGGCCTCCACTCGGAGCCTCCTGAGGACTCAGATGGGTCATGGATATTGCGTGGGATAGCTACCAACAGCAGCCAATGTCTTCCGCAGTGCAGCAAGGCCAAACTCACAATTTCAAACTCGGATTTATCCAACAGGGAAATCAACTGCATATAAGACAGTAGTTGCTTCCTGCTTCCCTGGTGCCAAGGCAATGGGAAGCAAGTGGAAAGAGGAGCTGATGCAGAGGGGCAGCTAATGAACTTCCTGACATTGGCACATCTGGGATAGGGTTCTGGACTGTGACTGTTCAGGAAAATGGCTAATGGTCAAGAGACAAAAAACAGAGCTGGTAACTGAATCCTCAGTAAGAACCACAGCTAAAAAAAAAAAAAAAAGTCTTGAAGCTTGGTAGATGACCCAATCAGTGCTGATTACTAGTGAAGTAGGAGAAAAGGAGGCAATCTAAAAAACTATTTAAAAACTATTTTTGCCAACTTTTAGAGACAGAAAGATAATCCAACATGAAAACTATGCAACTGAGAGCCAGGAAACGAAGGGGCTACGTCTAGCTGTGCTGCTAGGTCATAGTGCTGCTCTTGAGTCACCTCAACTCTCCCCTCCTTCACCTGCTTCTGACTGTAAGTCTTGAGGGCAGGACTGTGACAACATCAATCTTTACTTCACAATAAACTCTGCAGTTTATAAACACCAACACCTGAATTTGAACACACTACTTGAAGGAAAAACTAGGAATACAATTCTGAAAGCCTGTTAAGGCAACGATAGTTTAGGTAGCTGGGCATTTAGTTTATTGCCTAAGCCTTGCTTTTAAATCAGCTGAATTCAGCCACGAAAACAGGCAGCATGGGAGAGGCAAGAATCACTCAGCTACAGATGGTCCTTCACTTCCTTGGTTCTCTCCAACTTGTAGGAAAAAAAAAAATACTAAATCCTCCACTGTCATAAGCATTTTAGTAATAAACGTCACAAGCAAAAAGATAAAATAAGCAGCAAATTATAGAAGCACTTCCAGTGAAAAAAGTAACACAGCAATATAGGTAAGCTGAAAAAATCTAAGAACTGTGTCCCATCACACAAGTCTTGTTGGAACTGCTAAAAAAAATTACTCTGAAGGTGGGCTTGTAAGAATAACAGAATTCTGTTAAAAAACGTAGGTTCTAAGTTGTCATGTTTCCCTTGGAAATACATCTTACACCATTGTTTGTTACACTTAAATCCTTCAAAAATAAAAGGAAAATGTTAAGCCAGCAATTTGAATAGATGAAGTCATTTGAATGAGATCAAATGTTAGACTACCTGAATTTTTGCTTGACTAACAATTCATCTCTTCAAGTTTGGCTTGGATTTAGAGGCAAGTTAGTGTGTAAATAATCAATGTCCTGCAGAAGGAAGATTCTCCTTTAGCTCTGAAGATGCTAAGTATAGATGAAATTACTACCTTACAGAAGCATTAACTGTTTCACAATCTGGCCATAGGCATGCGGTTCTCCACACACACTTTCACCTAAATGAATCAATATAGCTGATCCCAAAAATGAACACAAGCCCATACCTTAACAAAGCACTGCAGCCAGGAGGTGCTGCCTGATTTGGGTGCAAGCTACCTGTCCAAATTAATTTTCTAGGATCTAATCTAAACACACCAAAGACAATGAAAAGCAAGATTATGGCTGTCTTTCCACTGATGCCAGAGTAGGGAAGAAGCTAAGCCTAGTGGCTCTTAAAATACATAAAATACCAGCATCAGAATTCAACCACACACTCCAGCCTAGCAGAAGCAAGAGAGGTCGCCATCCCATTGCCCAGTGATCCCTGATTTCACCAACCATTATAAACAGAGTCCCTCAAATCTCTAGTCCAAAACCCACTGGGTAGAGTGCATAAATGTGTAGGACATCTTAGCGTTCCTGAAGCTTTCAGCCCAAGAGGTTTACAGGCATGAAAGTCCAAAGTTTCTTCCTTTACCCAAAACACATACATTCTTTCAAACACTGGCAAATAGGAGACCAAGGATGAATTCACTGATTAGCTATTTTACTGTTTAAACAGCTTAATGAGTTCTACAAGTGCCACGTTAGCCATCAAAATATAAGTGCAACTCTTATTTGGTGAAAATATCAATAAATGACACATTTGCATAGACCTGGGGGTAAAACAGATACATAGGTGATGGAAACATACCTCTCCATTTTTAGGCTGAGTGGGAGTTCCAGCCCTATAAGGAAACTTTAAAAAGGAAAAAAAAAAAAAAATCTCAAACTGATCCAAGTTAATAATTGCCGCAATGTTACACAGCTTTCGTCGGAAGGGGAAAGGGTTATTCCTCTTAGGTTCCATTAATCATCGTGGAAAGCCCAGACTAGAGGTGACGAGGAGCAAAAGGAATAACACTCAGCTATATGAAGCAGAACACCCAAGCCAAGATCTGCTTGCTTGGAGACAGATGGCAAAGGCAGCCAGTGTTCAAACTACAGCTGTGTGCCTGAGATCTCTCAGATCTGTGTGTGTGATCATTAAGGATTTTCAAATTATCTAGTAGAGCAGAGCCTCCTGGAGATTCGGGTTTCCAGACTTTTGTTTTCTTTACAAAGGACCACATTAAACTTACCCAGAACACAGCGAAAAGAAAATAGTTCTCAAGCTTTTCTATTAAAGAGTGTTATGAACCCACTAGCACTCCGAGCAAGCTTGATTTTTCTCCTGCAAGTGCAATTTTCACACACACAGTGCATCAGCTGGAACAGTTGGGAATGCTATCACGACAGGAAGGCTGAAGAGCCATCGTTCTGTCTTCTCCCAGGCTGAACATCTCCTGTGTGTGCCACCCTTCCCAGACTGATAGGGAATCACCACAGAGTCTCCTGGTACCCAGGGAGGCAGCAAATGAGCACCAACTGGGCCTGCACATCTGGAAGTTTCCATATACACTCCATGAACATGCACCAAAACAGTTGCGCACACACACAACTAGCAAAATGTTTTATTCGGGCCAATGCAAATACCATCATATAATGTATAAGTGCAGATACTGCGCATGGGCAACACACACAGAATAGCAGCTATATGCCAGGCTGCGTGAGAAAGCATGAAAGCAGTGCTCTCACACTCCTCAGTCTCATTTATTCTTCTCTTATCACATGAGGCCCCTTCACTGTCCACCCTTCTCCCCACACAGGCGACCCATTCCACCCCATGGGAGCCCATTCCAACGGTGCCCCGAGCCCCGCTGAGGCCGGAGCGATGGCAGCATCGCGCCTACACCTTCGTGCCACACGCAGCCCGGAGAGGCTGCGGGCGCCCTGCTCCCGAGGCGGGCGAGCAGCACCAGCACCCGGCAGCCCAGGCACGAGGAGCTGCGAGACACGTGGCGCCGAGCTCTAACAGCAAAGAACTTGGCTACAGACTGCAGCAGCAAGCTGGAACCTCACAGACAGCGGGCTAAGACTGAACACTTGCTACTATGGGTCGTCAAATTCCTCTCAATAAGAAATTTCTCCCCTGAAAAATGCCTTACTCTTTTGGGATAGAAGGTGTCAGCTTTGACAGTGTTTAAAAATCAAAAAGCCCAAATGCTTTATTTCAGTAGTGCCCTCCTCACTCACTGCTTTGATTCATTAAGTATTTTTAAATAATTTTGGCTTTGCGCTTAGTTATGCTAAAACAAAGCAAATGGTTCACTGCAAATAAAAAGTTGCAGCGCTCTTAAATCAATGTTTTACAGAAACTTGTTTGGCAAAAGTTAAAAAAAGAAATATTGGTTTGGAAGGGGAATCATCATTTTTGAAGTCCATATTTTGCAAGGAATGGAAATTCCATTTCCTGTATAGCTCAATGCACTTTCATTTCATTTCTAGCTATACATGTAGGGTTTTAGCTGTTTTTATTTTTTTTTTTTTGCCTGAAATGCATAGAGTCCTCACAAAGGCTGTTGGAGGCTTGTTTCCAAAAGGGCCCAAGACCCTAATTCCTCTACAAGAAAGGCCATCACCAGATGCTTGCCTCAAATCTTGTTCCTTACACAAGGCTACAAACAAATGCAAATTTGAAGGTAAATTCGCTGTTACCTGATTTGCGGCCATGAAGAATTCTCTGAAGTCATGGGTATTCAAATTGTAATTGTACAGGCAGAAGCAGATCTGAAAAAAGAAACAGTAGAAAAAGATTTTAAAAATGCTTGGAGTTTATGTCAAAGCAGTTCAATTTGATATGCACAAGATCAATTCATCAGTCATAGAAATACAGAAAGTTTTATTTTCAAAACATGCTAACGTTTAGCTTTATGAACTCCATTATAGTTCTTCTAGACTGGCAACCAAGTAAACAAGTGTGTGTGTGTGTGTGTGTGTGTGTTTAAGCACAAGCTTAAAAAGGTGCTGAATCAGTGAGTACCACACAACAAAAGTCTTCAGCAATGCTCCATAAAGGAATCCCCCCCAAAAAAAGCTGAAACAGCGCCCCAGAAACAGAAAGAGCAGGTTGGAGTGCAAAGCACCTTCCTTCTCTGGCTGCGACTGATAAAACTCATATGCATGCAAATGGAGGGAAAGTCATCAACAGAGTAAGAGTCTTTGCTGAGCCTCATCAACCTGCTTATTTAGAAAGCTGTCTCCAGAATCAGAGCAGGACCTCATTAGATAGCTTTGTTCTAGAGGATTTCTTGGGCAGGTAAGCTCCAGACACCCTATCATAGAGGCCTGCAAAGTAAATTACCTGTAAAGTTTATGCAAATGAGAAAAAAAAACACAAAACAATCCAGCTTATTATTTTTCCTCAACAAATTATGTCAAAACCCAAATAAACAAAGACATCACTTACATGCAGAGAATAAAGACTTACATTGGTTTCACAGAGGAGTGACCAACTCCACTAAATTAAATGCCCAGGGCCTCACAGGCTTCATCTGGTCCTAATTTGCAATCAGCAGTAAATTGATATGTTTTTTCAGTTTCATTGTAGCTTGTTTTCATCTAGTTTATGTTCCAAGATGTCCTGTTTTTCAAGCTCTCACCTATCACATTAGACTTAAAAAAAAAAAAAAAAAGAAAAGAAAAAAAAAAAAGTCTTAAGCACAATAGCCACCCAACCTAGTAGCACAGCTAAGGCAGCTGAGCTCCTGCTACCTGCAGAATCCCTCCTCTTTAGCCCAGCAGGATTTGGGAGCAAAGGGAGGTGGGAAGTACCCGTCTGCTCAGCCCTCTGTGGAAAAGGGGGTGGAAGCAGCTACCTGAAAGACTGGACTCTCCTGCATGACAATTTGGCCTCCCTGAGGTAACTGTTAGATAAAGTGTCTCACATCCACTGCAAAACACCACACTACCCCATGGAGCAGAAGACGAGCTCTTCACAGCAGTTGTTGCCATCACTAAGCCTTCTCTGTCAACCTCTGCACAGCATATCCTATCCTCTCCAGTCTACAGGAATCAACGTGCTTAAAAGCTAGCGGATATTAGTCCCCAGCAGTGGTTAACAGCATGTTGCTGCTTGACCTCTAATACCACACACTGCACAAACTGTGGTGATTCCCATGCACTCAGGTCCTCTCCTATAACTGAGGAGCCTAGCCAGCAGCCCAGGCAGCACATTAGGAGGTGGGATGGCTACGCACACTCCAACCACAGCTGCAGCACATGCCGAATGCTGCAGAACAGGGCTTGATGTCAGCTGAGAAACTCTCCCAAGAAGGAAGATAAATATGTGGTGATGGGCCTGTGCTGAGCTCTATGCTGCTGCGGGAACATTGCCATCAGTGCCAGAGCGCGGTAAAGTTACAGAGTCACAGCACCATGTTTCACTGCAGCAGAGACATATTGCAAGGATCAACTTGTTATCCATAAAATGAAACCGCAGTTTTACTGGTCTCATCCAGCTTAATTTAGAACATTTTTTCAACACTGATTCTGAAGACGTTCCTCAAGTATCTTATCTCTGCACGACAAGCCAGGCATGAGGACACCCACTGGGAAGATGCTGCACCAATGCTTCCCGAGATCTAACCAGTCTCCCCTGAACATTTGATTAAATGAATGGTCTTCATTTAAATATATGCACACATGACTTGGGTACACCTATGTCATAAATTAAACATCCTTCTGCTTTTTCTATTTTTTCACTGAAATAAGGCACTAACATCACTACCTCTGCTCCAACTGAATTAAGTAAAAATAATAGCAGCTTGCAGGCCATGAGAGAGATTCCCTGCACTGGGAATGCCCTCACTTGCAACTCTGCCTCCCATCCCATTTCTTCTTTTAAAACCTGCTAAGATGTCCCTCCAGTTCTTCCTAGCTTTCATTCTTGGCTTGTAGGATCACGACTCCTCTGCTCACTAAAGAACCTACAGAAACAATCTCAGCTGGCATAAATCAGAAGGAACTTTCCTGATCTGAGTAACAGCAGTTTCATCCTAAAACAGCAGAGAGCCTGGCCTCTCCCTCGATCCTTTATACCCATGCAGATTTTGTGAACCCAGGCCCCTCTTTACATTCTTAATTCTGTTTGGGTACACAGGTTTTCCTACATCAGACCCCTCACACATTGAAGGTAACAGTGCAGATTGCAACAAGATTACAGTTTCCAGCAGACAAGCCTTGGTTCATTTTTTTTTCTGGCTTCCTTTACATTCATCATAACCAGATTATGACGGAAAAGAAAAGCTCCACCAAAAGATACTGGCACAACTATCTTTTCTTGTAAGTATCTGGTAACGGGGCACAAGAAAACAAAAATAAAGGGCTCTAGTAAGTGGCCCTACGGAAGGCTGCCACTGAAAGTGAAGGATCTTCACATTTGAAGACACTTCTTCCTCATCAAAAGATATTTCTTGACCTTTATCTACCTGCATAGGGATTTTCAAAGGGACAAGTCAATTTTAAAGGGAGTTGGCCTTCACCAACTTCCTTTGAAAATGTCGACAGCTTCCATTAATCCTCTTTGGTCTCAGCTCCCACCACTGAGAGTACACGTCTCGTTTTAATAGTGGTTAACAAAGTAAATTAGAAAGGCATTTACACCCCTCATGCTGCAAGTAGAAAGAAGGTGAAGAAAATAATAAATAAAAAGATAAGTGTTATTTGACCTTCCCAAGGATTCACAACAAGGCTCAAAGAAAGTCAGAATTGCCTCATCTTCCCTGGTGCTATGCATCAATCATTTAAAAATACTTGCCTTAATTCTTCTTGGGCATGACTACCCCATATATTGGCAGGCACATTTGCTTTAAGGTGTTAGCCTTTGTCTTTTAAAAAGGAATTTACAAATAATAGCTTCATTTGTATCATATTCTTTCTCTCTAATGTGCAATCAGATGGGTGAAAGAGGCAGGGGGTGGGGAAGAATTCCACAACATTATCGTTTGGCAGCTTGTATTATTTTCTTTCAAAGGGCATTACAATACACTTCTCTCACTTGGGGAACTTCAAGAGAAGATAATTATTCTTGTCTGTCTTGTAATATATATTAAAAAAAGTTCAAATGTGGCTTTCCAGGGAATTCTGCCAAATATTTTTAGGCACCAGACCCAGCTTTACTTAATTTTATATTGCCTTCTTAGTCTGTTATAAAAAACACCCTTGCATGCAGTTTGAATTTGGTAGAAAGGCTGAAACATACTCGCTTATATTGGAAACATAAAAAATGCTTCTTTCCTTGAAATAGAGATCTTTAACTCCTAATGTGACAGACATTCAGATGTACAGTAATTAAAGTGTCTCTACAGATCTTAGAGGCCATCAGTAAACTTTTACTACCGCAAGCAGAAGGGTTTGTGCTTTTTTTCCTTTTGACACAGCATATCAAGAGCAGAAAGTAGCTTTAAATGTTTGTGTTTTATAACCACTTTATTAGTAGTATAACAGTAGCACCTTGAGACTTTAAAGACGATCAGAGCCCTGCTGCGTGAGACATTATAAAAATTTTGCATCCTAAACCTTTAAGTGCTGTCATCAACTAAGCAAAGCATGAGATGATTCTAGTAGCAGACCAACCCTGGCACAGAACAAGCAAGCAAAAAAAAAAACCCACCACACAGGGCTAGCAGAGGAGAAAAAAAAAATCTGATGTTATTAGCAATAATATTTATGAGAAGAAATACAATAAAACAGAAAGGCAGTGGGCAAACCAAGGTAGATGGACTGCCCCAAAGAGTTTATGGTCTAAACAAGCAAGAATACTGGAGTTTGGAAACAGAAACATGCTGGTAGAACTTACTATACAGAAGTAAAATATATACAGATGTAGAGAGATAAGCTAAGTAGCTGAAAGGAAGGGATAAGGCAGGTGTTGAGTGAATTTGCCCACTGGTAGCAGCACAACACACACAAAGAGCAGACAGAGGGCAAGTGGGAAAGAGAACGGTGCAGAGACTTGCTCTAAATCACACAGAGATGAACTAGCACAAAAAGGAGCCTGACAACCAGCTCCCCACTTCGCACTCCACCCAGTAACTTCTGGTGTTTCCCTTAAATAAATGTCCAAGTCTGGCCTAATACACACAGATGAGAAACTCCAGGCTGAACTTCAGAAGAGTCAGACATGATTTACACAGCAAGAGCAAGATCAGGAGAAAGCCCACAACATTCCCAGCAGTATGTTTCCTGGATATTTCACCAACTACTTTTTTTTTCCTCCCCTCTTCTCTTTTTAAAAGCCAGTATCAGAAACTGTAGATAATTAGCACAAAAGTCCATGTGAAATGTTGTATTTGGGAAAGTGTTTGTTTTGGCTTCCTAAAACGGGCTGGAATCCAGCTCTTGTGCGCAGCCCCACCTTAGTTATATTTGTCCTGTTATGTACAACAAACTTGGAGCCACATTTAAACATGAAACACTTTGAAACTGTATTAATGCTATCTCTTTGTCATTAATATACCCATTAACTCCCTCCGCAGCTGACCCCCAAGTCAGTTGGTTGACACAGCCTGTTTTAAAGGACAACTTTCAGAGTGCAGCTACAGAGTTTTACTTTTCTTAGCTTTCTTCCCTGATAATAGAAAGGAAGCCAGCCCAGACTGCATGTTGAAAACTGAAACAGCTGAGTGGACTCCTCCTACCTCCTCACTCATGTTTTCATCTTTTATGGTGGCAGGCTACTCCGTGCCAGACAAACTAAGATTTCTTGTATGCTTCAGTCACTTGGCTGTTCTTTCCCATAGATATTCCAAGAGCAGATTAATGTCAAGGCTTGCCGAGCCAAGCACATGAATCTCTGCAAAGGCTTCAGTCGAGCAGGAATGCTGCCGGATAGTCGCTGTTGCAGCGAGACGTTGCGGGCTGAGCCTGGTCTCGCGTGTGCGAGGAGCGGCTCTCCCCGGAGCCCCGTTACACGGGTGTACGGGAGGTCAGAAGCAGCTCCCTTAAATAGCGCCTGAAGCAGCGCAGTTGCGGAGGGAAGTGCAGTGTTCCCTCTTCGGAGCGCAGCTGTGCATGCCGCCCTCACAATGTGACAGCGCCGACCTCACAGACCCAAGGAAACGAGCAGCTCCTCTCCCGGCAAGCCCAAGAAGGCTGCCTCCTTCGGGGGTGAGCGCCCAGGACCCGGCAAGAAACCTCCCCAAGCTGGTAGAAAGGCCAAGGCACCCTCTTTGAGCACATTTGTGCCACCAAGGCAAAAAAACTAGAGGTTCTGCACCTCGGGAGTAGATCTGGGTGGGCCTGGCAGATGTAGGAAACCTCCCATCCCTCAGGGCAGGGCCAGCATGGGGCACTGCGCTTTGGATGGCACCCACACGAGGGGCCGCAGCAATTGAGGGCAGCTGTGAGGATTTCCACACTGCAGGGAGGGGCTGCAGCTCCAATTAAGTTTCTACCCTCATGCTTAATCTCCAATATTGGAAGGAAAATACATTTCTGAGTGCCTCCCTTAAAGCAATGCTAATCCCTTCTTTAAACACCTCTGCGAGCCTTCCAAAGGCACTGGTGAAGGGACAGAGGGGAACCTTCCCTCCTCACCGTAGCTGCAGAGGGATGATACAGCAGGGGAATGATAAAGTAAGAGCAAGATAAACAAACACAGCGGAGCCACCCGCTCATTTGAATGCGACACACAGTAATTAAGCTCCCCTTCCCACCTCTTGCGTCATGATAAGACCTCTCTAATTCCTAAAAGGGGACAAGAAGCCAGGTAGCAGTGAAGCTACACCTTTATGCACAGGATCTTGCCCACTGCACTAGTGCAGGTCTGTAGCAATGTCTCTTTGAGCTACCCACGTGCAGAGTCTTTGCGGATCTGCCCCTGATGCTCACAGGCCTCTCAGGAGGCCATCAAGCCCACCAGGACATCAAGACCATGAGGAGCTCCAGCTCGAGTGCAGCACCCAGGCTGCGAGCCACCAAGGCTTGAACAGCAGCACAGAAGAGCAGCTCTTCACATTTAAAGACCAAGCTGTTTTCAGCCTGCTTGTTACCCTTTCTTCAAGCCTCCTGTGGGCTCCTTGCAGCCCTCCAGCCTGCAGATAGTCCTGCAGCTTTTAGGTATCAACTTATGCATAAACTGCACAAGAAAAAGAATGAAACAACTCCCCTTCAACAACTAGGGCACAATAGAGAAATAATTACAATTTCCTCTCAGGTCAGTAGAGTCACAACAAAGCCTCTATCTGCACCAGCCTCAGGAACTGTAGCCCCCACTGAGGCATCTTTAGGCTACTAAGTCTTTAATAGAGTAGTAACCTACAAGATTGCTAACACAAAACTCTTAATTTCTATGTCAAACTTGATCCAAATGAAAATCCCAACCTTCTCTTGGAGGAGCAGCTCATAAAGCTCTTTCCACAAAGACTAAAACCAGCCTCTTTCCAGGTGTACCTATTTATGCTGAGAACTGCCCCAGCTGCAAGCACTCTGCACTGACTGAGCCCTCCTGCCTTCCCCAGCAACTCTTGACAACTCTTGGTTTGCTAGTTTCAGATTCAATTCAACTGCGAGCACCTCTCAAAGATGGTGAACCAAGACTCCAAACGTTGAGAAGTTCACGTATATCCAAGTAAAACTGGCCTGTAAATATAGGTTGCCCCTTGGATTCTACCTAACTAACAGTCCTTGCCACCTACAGCTGCTGTGGTGACAAAACCTGCTAGATTTGGTGTTGCGTGCAGGAAACAGATGTCAGCACCTGCCAAACCATCCCAGGAAGATTATGTATTTAACAGTTTGTCCATTACTTGAACAAAGAGGCTTATTCCAGGCTTCAGTTGTATATATCTGCCTCCCATATCATTCTATAAAAATATTGATCATCATGAGTATACAATGCTGTAACACTAAATCAGGTTATATTCTCACTTTCTTCAGGAAAAAGTCTGGTTTACTATTGAGGTACAGAATACCCATCTGTCTGATGATGGACAACTGGTGGAAGAAAACACATGATTTTTTTTCCAGTAGTAGCTATTAGAATCTATTAGTCTCTTAACATGGTTATTTACATGTTTGACGGAAAGATATAAATTATTTGTGTGATCAGGCAGGGAAAAGAGAACATCTAAGCTGATATAGATCAAACTATGAAACACTTTGCTTGACTAGGTCTGTAATCAACTGACAAAACCTGCAAAACAGTAAAATTTACAAATTCATTTCTGTGCAGTTGTGAAGGGGGGCTGCAAAAAGAATCAGCGGTTCTGTCAACCTTTGCTTTACTGTCCAAAACATTTGGAAACCATGGCTCTAAACAGCACAGCTTATGTTCTTTATCTACCAGCAGCTTATGTTTCTTAAAAAAATATTCAAAAATACATATGCTAGACTACAAACTTCTCAGAAGATGTTCTTAAAGAGCTAGAGGAGAATTGGATAGCAATGTTTTGCAGTTTAAAGTGCTGGCACTTTATAAAGAGAAGCCTTTTGTTAGAGACAGGAAGTTTAGTTTATTGCCCGGTGTATACAGTTCGTCTACCACATTATTTTGGGCTATTTTCATTCCTCACACAGTAAAGAGGAAACTCTAAGAACATTTCACTGCTTTTCTTTGTTTGATGAACAGCAAAGTTTTGCCATTTGCTGACCACTCTATTGCTTTGCTACTTCTGACATGCAATTTCACTGCACATAGATCCTCTGGAGGATAAAACATTTGTTCTGTATGAAAGTGAATTGTTTCTGTCCAGTTTACTTTAAGTCTGTCTCCCACCCTTGTCTTACATTCACAGAAAAAATTCCTAAAGAGAAAACTCAAAAAAAAAAAAAATCCCGTAAGCAGAAATCCTTCTGTTTTTTTTCACAAGCAAAACTTCAGGCTCAGAAACTAATTAGACAGGCTCCTAATGACAACTTTGCTCCCCTTCACAGTTTCCCCAGGTCTTTTTCTGTAGGACACAATCTGTAACAGAGGAATATAGCACAGCTGTAGTACTGTGTTATTACTTACCAAAATGATTGCATTCAACAAAATCGATACTGCATCTTATTTACTGGATGCTATGTATATGCATCTATGTATATGCATATTATTTACTGGCCATTGTCTGTATAGCATGGTTCTATGCAGCTGAAATAGCAAAGAACTACAATGCATGCCCATCCTTCTGCTCTGTTACTTTTCAATGATTCACAAGGTTATCCTAAATGTTTTTATACCATCTTGCTTAATAGGAAAAAAAAATCTTCATAAAAGGCTCGGTTCCTAAAAAATGCTAAGCATTCAGGCATTTATTAGAAACAGTTTTAGTTCCTCATTAATCTGAAGATGAAGTATTATTGATTTACAATGAGCAATTCATCCGATATCCATCAGCAGCATATAAAAACAGAGTCTGAGAATTAAAAAATGGGTGATGCCTTTTTGGCAGTAGTTTGCTATGTCCTGCCAATGGCATAACCTGTCCAACTGGATGTGAAACAGCCCTGCTCTTTCTGTGTGTTCTGCATGCTTGACTCTGTATGTCCCACAGATCATACACTAACCTACATTTATTTTTATATTACAGGATCAGCAAGTATATATTAGATCAAGGCTTTGGGGACTTTACATATTGCTTAACCTCAGTCACTCAGGCTCTTAGTCACTCCAGCGATGAGCATGGTAAAAATAGATAAATTACACAGATAGATTGACACACAGACATGTACACATCTGTGCATATAGACATATATACCCCTAGGGCCTGATGGAACAACTCCAGTTGACTACAGTGAGCTTTGGATCCGGCCCAATGTTAGTATAAGATACAAGTAACTGCCTCTGATCTTGAAACCGATTTTAAAAGGCTAAGGTAGGGGGTGAGTTTCCATGCTGTGACCCTGGTTTTCCATTGCTGTGACTCCAATGCCTTTAGTGGCATGTAAAACCCATGTAATGAAATGCAGAATTATGCTCACATTATGTTTTTAAAGTGGTTCATTAGCCTGCATATTACACCCTTCTTAGTGAGCTGGCATCTCTGCAAAGGATTCCACGGACCAAGCTCCGTGAAGCTGATATGACTCTTCCCACTGGCTCTGGTTCAGGGCCCTAGATTATTATTTTAAAGTGGCACAGCAAAGGCAAAAGGATATTAATGAAAGTCTCTTGAGGAGGACATGGCTTTTACTAGTTCGGAGGCATTTTCTGCAAGAAAAAAGGTTTTTTGTTAAGAAAAAAAAATGAAAGCGTGCCAAACTTTCCTGAAAATGATTTTTTTTCTCCCTTCTTTCACTAAAGAAAGAACCAAACCCAGCTAAAACTCAGGAGGGGAAAAAGAGAAAAAAAAAGATGTCTTTTTTTTCCAGCCTGGACAGGTTTCTTTACACCTCTTGGCACGCAGAGAGCGTAGAGGCGGGGGACGGGGCAGAAAGCGCCCCGCTGCGCCACAGCCACCTCCTGAGGCAGCTCTGGTGCTGCCTCCCTCCCGCCATGGCCGCCGCTGGCTCCGGGCAGCCTCGGCTCCCGCACAGCTCCTCGAGTCCTACCCTGTGCTCCCTCCACACCGTTTCCTTTCACAAAAATGGGTGCTTTTTCCCAGAAAGGACTGCTAGGATCTCCAGCTATGAGAGACTCGGGAAGTACAAAGCTTGACAAAGTTTTGGTTCAAAATTGAACCCTGCTGCAGTCTCACATCCCCTCCTGATGCCTCTAGTTTTGCAGAATGGAAAAGAGCAACAGTCCTGGCCAGCACAGAAGGATTAGGGCAGCCAGTGCATGTGAAGAGGCCACCAGAACAGAGTATGGCAAAAGCAAGAGAGTGTTAATGGAAGTTTTCATTTTTTCTTCAATGCCACTAGCTCTTGGAAACCTCAACCAATGTCAAGGCCCCAAAATAGGAAGAACCATAAATCCACATAATAAGCAGATGTAAATAATGTAGGATCAAACTCAGAGAAGCAGAATGCAGATGGGCTGAAGATGGCATAACTGGAGACAGTGAAAAGGTTAAAAGTAAATCTCAGGTCTCCCCAGTTACTGTGCTACCTTCAATGTAGCACACCATTTCTCAGTGTATTTACTGGTATTTCTTACAATTATATTTCTTTGATTCCTTTTCCGCAGGACCCAAACGCTTTGACCACTGATGTGTTGCACGGGGAGGTACAAAGCAGCATTCAGAGGGCTGAAATTTTAGGTGCCAACAGCAGCTAATCAGCAGCCACAAGCAGCTCTGGGTAGTACTTAGGGTAATACAATCCAGAAGCTGGCAAGCCAAAGTCCAGCTTGTGCCCTTGCCCTTCACCACTCTCCATATCCAAAATTAAAGCTAGTTCAAATGACTACCTCCTGCTTACTGTATAAATATTGGCTAAAGGTTCACTGAAAATCCCCCATTGTCTCTCCAATCATTTTCATTTTCCATTAATTTTTCCATTTATTTTTTCCTTTCCCCCCAGTTATTACTTATTATCACTGTTCTCCATTGCGATCCCCCACTCCACCTCACATCTGCCAGTTAACTTTTTCCAGAGATGATCCAGGTGATATGCATCTAGTTACACTCAGAACAACTATTCTCGGTCTGTAGTAGAATTGCAAGTTTATTGCTTCTGCTTCAGCCTTAAGGAGCTTGGGTCTGCTTTCTCCAGCCTCTCTGGACAGCCAGAAAAATATAGTCTCTCTGCTTCTAAACGCTGCCTGCGTATGTCCTCAAGCTGTGCTGGTAGCAACACCAGAATCATTTTCAAATAATACTTACAGTCAGTCTTGAGAGGAATCTATTACTCTCTGTTACTAATAGTTTGGTTCAGTTAGTAAAATACAAGGACAAAAGCATCAATTCATCTGTCTCTAAAAAAAAATCTTTCTTGTGAGATGTCATGACTATGAGATTTTTTATCCCAGGAAAGTGACAGTACAAAGTGATTGCAGTAGCTAAGGAAAGTCTGAGTTTCTACCCTGTATGATGCAGCAAAAGGAAGCAAATTCACTCTTAATTTAGTAAAAGTGGGGAAGGCAAGTTTGCTAGGGAGAAGGTCTGTTGGATTCCACCTCTTTGCATAAAGCATCTTTTCTTTGCAAGATCTCGTACTCATCATGTGCACAGATCTTACTCCATTGAAACCTCAGAAAGGAACCCAAATCTCAGAAGACTCAGGCACAGAATCCCCCATGAAATGGTCTGCCCGGCCCCTTCAGAAGAACACCAAGGAGAACAATCTATTCACACCTATGAATACTCAGTGGGTACAGTGAGAGAGCTGAACACAACAGGCACATTCGAGCAGCACATACTCAAAGAGTGTTTGTTTTTATGTGGAGGGGTTAAAAGTAAATTACATGTTATTTCTACCAAGAACAGCCAATGCTTATTTTATATCACCAAGGCCATCTAAAACACTCACCACGCACATTTGTTAAATAAAGATACATTTATGGACCAAGGATTTTATCACTTCCTGCTATTTTATGAGGTAGAAAAAAAATCCACTTGAAATATAAAATGCTTAACAAACCCCATCCACATTCTCAAACTAATGGTCTAATAATCAGAAAAAAAATCTACAAAATTAAAATGTAGGTTAAAATCTCATCTATTATATTTTAGAAGTTTCTCAATGAATATCCAGGAGTACAAAATTCAGGAGTGCTTTTATTAGGAAAAAAGATGTCCAGGAAATATTTAATGATAACTGTAATTTTAAATTCCTCTGTAATAACTCTAGTTAAAATTTTCCATAATGAAAAAGACCCTACGCAAGCTTCTATGTATCAACATTTTGAGTCCCTCTCCTTCTGGATAATTGTTTGTCTTAACATGATAAAATTCAAGGAAAAAATGGGCTTAGCTGGATAGGTGATGCACTAAGCAGCTGATGAATGAATACCTTGTATTTATCTTCTGATTTGATATTATTTTGAATTAACTGCTGCTATTATTCACTTATTCAGTAACAACATTGCATCAGAGGCTTAGTGAAGACAGGAGGAAGGAATTTGTCATTGAAAAGGTGAGTCTGAAACATTGCCAGAACTCCCAGAATTTTCCGGACTTAATTCTATACATACCACAACATGTCTCGACCATGAACTTTCCCTGTAAACGGAATATTTAATCAGCGTCACCGGATTCTGTGACTTACGTCAATGTGACTACTTGTATGAATGCAGATTACTCATATGAATAAGGGACTGAGACTTCAGTCAGCGCAGCCTCTGGACACGCTGTCAATGCAAGTCACACCAGGGAAGTGAAGCCACTAAAAAGCCAGAAGCGGGATTCAGTTGTCACACCTGTGTTTGAAACATTCCTGGAGGGGTGAAGCTTCTCCAGCTGGGGTGGGAAAGAAACACACTGCTCCCGTTCTGCTGGGTGCCAGCTGTTCAGCGCTGCGGGTTCTTGGAGATGACACCTGTGTTGCCGCCGTGAGATAAAAGTTTGATGCAAAGCAGGATTTTTAACTGGCCATGATAGTTACAAAACAGACACAGAGGTCAATTAGGCTGTTTTCCCAATGCCTGTTTCTAATGGGTCCACCTTTGGCATCACCTCATAACTATTTTAAATTATTTTTATTATACATGAACCTAGCAGCCAAAACCAAGACCCACTGTGTTCATTCCTGCCTTTGGGAATCACTAACATTTCTATAGGAGTTTCAAATCAAACCAGAATGAAAAACGAACTGAGGGAAATCCATTGCAGAGCTATGTATTACATCTTCCAGTTCCCCACGATGGAACTGAGCCTTCTTTTCACACACTGAATCAGTTGAGAGCTTTGTTTCAAGCTGTGTTCCTGATGGTACCGCGCTGCCTCACAGGCATTTGCTTGAGGGATGCTAATGATCCCTTTGCTTCTAAATAATGGGCTATCCTATCCCTAACTCTGCTAAGAAAACTTTTTCCATAATGCCATAGCTTCTCTAGGTAAATGCCAAATTAAGCTATGAAAAATATGTATGTATTAACATAGACAAGTTTCTCATCTATGAAACCTCATTTCTCTTTGAAACTCCTTTTAACCATCACTACAGGTATTTCCAAAAGAAAGTTTTTAAACTTTCTTAAGTTTTTTAAGATCCTATAACAAACTAGTACTAAGATGAACAGATAAAAGAATCTAGTTATCATAAAATTAAATCAAAATTAAAATTAAAAATTAATTAGAAAAGAAAATGGAAACTGTTTACATGTTCACTAGTACTGAAGCAAAAATAAAAATCCCTACTCTTCTGTTTTTATTTTGAATGAAGTCACTTGGAGACAGTGTGCTAGTTCTTTTGATCAGTATTATTATTCTGTGATAGTATCAGAAGCGTATTGAGTATTACATAACATAAAGATATATGATCTTCACTGCTAGTCTGATCTAGCTTCCACTTTGCCTCCGTTGGTTCATTAGCTGCTTGTAGACATCACAAAGACACGGTACTTGAGTCGGGTTCAGCAGCTGCTGATTCTAAATTCAAGCAGCACGTTCGAGTTGCCCGAAAATTACGTTTTAAATTGAGAACATGAGTGAGTCCAGTTTCTGTCAATGTTTTCTCCGGGTTTGCTGGAATATTTCCGCTCTCCCCTATTCATCTGAAATTCCCAGATGGATTGCAAAGTTTGAGGCATTGCAGCAGGCGATCCCTGAAGCCTGCAGCAGGATCGGCAGTGGCAGCGTATGCACCCACTGTGGACCAAAACCTGGACAGCAAAGTGCTCTTGGTTACTTCCCATGAGGAACAAGGTTCTGCCTACCAGCATGCATTTCTTTTTATTTTCTTTTTAATTCCATTCAAAATGAACAGTTCTAGCCTGAAAACCCAGCAGTTTACTCACTAAACCATGTAATTCTCATATTTCCTGACTAATATAATCCATAAGGACCCACAATTTGTTATCTTTGCACTCAGTCAACCTTTTTTCCTTGTTTAGACTTACATTGCAGACATCATAAATTTTACATAACTAATTGCTACAAGACCTTTCCCTTACTTGAAATATTCTGAAGAAAAAAATGTATGTCTCAGCAAGGCAATTTTCTCTTAAGAACTTGAGAAAACAAGAATTTTTTTTTCTTCCTGCAACACTGACCAATTATTTCAAAAATGGAATAGACTAACCAGCTTCCCATTTGGTGGTGACTACGGATTTTGTAACCTGTGCTATTTTGCACCATCTCCTCTTTCTGAGTGACGAAAATCTCTTTTCCATAGAAGACTGTGCATATGCAAGAAAGAATTTTAGGATTTCCCTATATGGTGATTTTTTTCCTTTTTATTTTAATCTGCTTGCCCATTAGGCAATTGGAGTAGCCAGCAAGCATTTGCAGCTTTGAACAAGCATCTGCCTAAAATTACCTCAAACTGACTGGCAACAATTAACTCAGGGAAAAAATATCTAGCATAGCCTAGGTGAAGAGGAAGAGCTGAGCTCCCTCATGGCCCAAAGTGGTATCGTACTTAACAAGCACAACCCCTCATGAAAGTAGTGCTGAACTGCTGAAGCCTATTCAGTATTCAGCCTCTTACACAACTGGCACTTTCATGTCTCTAAAGTCCCTGTGACAATTTTGGATATTCTGATACAAACATTTTTTCAAAAGATGAGTCAGCTCTTCTGTATGAGTGTTAATAACATAAAGACCACAAGTTTCTGAGTCATGCATATGCAATAAAGTTCCTTCCGGAAACACAGCATTGATGTATATGCAGATAAAGCTAGATATAGCTGCAAACAAATGATAGCATGTGATGGTATAAAAGCTTAACTGGCACGGGTTTGAGAAAACTGAACTGTTCACTATTAGCAAAATGTCCTCAAGGAGTGATGATGCCATATGCTTCAGAAAAATTGCTGTATGCTTACCTCAGACATCTACTTTCCTGTTTATCTCTTAAGCCAGGTGCATATTTAAACTTGACTGATAAGCAGTGTAATTCAAACTTTTCTTTTTAATATGCATCCTCCTACCATAATCTCATTGCTTGTTCCTGAACATTCATAATTCCTGAAAACTCCTGAAGCGACATTAACGATTTTCTTATTTTTAAAAATTAGATTTTGGAAATAGTGATACAATTTGGTGGCAGAAGAGAGCACTATGACTAACCCTCTGAACAGCCCATGTTCTTTGGATGGACGGGAGCAGAAAAGCGCAGAAATTTCTCTGAAGTTGCTGATGGAAAATCTACTGTGCTCTGTGCTTCTGAAAATCACACAACGTAACTTTCAGCAGTAGAAATCAAACATTTCCCAAAAGCCTTTTTATAGACTTGCAAAGAACTAAGAAGAAAGCCTGAAAAATCACAGCTATATTCTTAAGAGGACTCCAGTTAAGTTTAATCAGTTTGATTAGTTCATGTCTTAACCTTACCATCATTTTGCCACCAGTTTTTATATCCTACAGCTTGTATCCTGTAGATGCTGCTGATAGGTCGGCTCAATTCCCCCTTTTTTCATTACCAAGCTTTCATTATGCATGTAAAGCGTGTTTCCATTTGCCTGAGGTACACCAGGGGCAGGGAAGCATTTTTCAAAGATAACTCATTTAATATTAAATGTCAAAATATTACTCACTTCTTTAGCAAGATCATGCAGCTGCAACCTGGAGAATTAATTTGGGATGGTGTCTCTGTGGAGTTCAGGGCGTTGGTCTAAGCATACCTTTTGCTAAACAAAAAATCATTGAGTTACTCAAAATTGAAAATGCTGCATGGAACTAACTAAAGAGCAATAATGATCAACTCAACATATAAAGGAAGTTATTTAAAAAAGAAAAAAAAAAACAGAAAGACCGTGATTAATTTTGGATAAAACAACCAAAACAACTTCCTATTGCATAAGGTAAGGAAATAAATCCATTAGCATGATAACAAAAAAGTCATTATGACTCCAGACTTTGTTTTGAAGATTATCACCATAGAGTTTTACTCCTGCAGAGTCATGAAACTAGCGAAAATTGAATACAGACAGAAAACGGAGGTAGGAGAAGAAAAGTAGGCTAACTATTCTTACAACACTTGCTTCTCTGTGTTTCACTGGAGAAAATTCCTGATTTACATTCACGTAAATCAGGTTAGAGCCAGCCCATGAATGACATGACCAAGGATCTGTGTCAACACTGGGAGCTGATTCTCTGCCTCTCATCTCCGAGCATTAGTAACAAAGCATTCCTCCGCATGGGAAGAGTGTGCTCTGACTTCCAAGAAGAGGTGTTTCCCACTGCCTGCACAGGTAATTGTTTCGGGAGCACAGCCATCACCCAGCAGTGAGATCTGCATTTGCAAAAAAGCAGTACAAGATGATAACTGATCAGTTCTTATGTTGTTTTCATTATTTATATTGCTATTTTGGCAATTAGGTTTGTCAATTTTTAGTGTGTTTCATTATATATTTAGCCAATTCCTTTCTTCTTTACAGTATCGGCCTATGAAACAGGTTTGTTTGCTTGTGTATTTTTTGGAATCACATCTTTTGAGAGACCTTCTATACAAAAGCTAATTTTGAAAGAAGACATAGTGTGAATTTAAAAGAGCATCGTTGAACAAAACCATACGGAGATACTTTCTTTTCACAATAACAATGTCCAGTCGTCAATCAGGAACAGTAATTCTGCTTATAACTGACATCCTTTCTTATCTTGAAAACTGTCATGAGTCTTCAAGCCCAAACTGTGTTAAACCTGTCCCCAAGAAGGCCGTTTGTACGCCTAGGCTAATAGCACTGTTTTGCAGTAGGCAAAACACATTCCTGCCTTTGTAGACTCATTACAGCTCATTTACTACATACGCCATATGAAACTTTTTTGCTCAGAAAGCAAACTAACAAAAAAGAATCTGAGTTGGCACCTTCTTTCAAAAACAGCATTTGATAATAGCCACTATTTGCTTACCAAAGACAAAGCCTTCTTTAAAATAGTGAGCAAACTCCTGAGCCCAAACACTCATTCTTGATACCCAGACCCTGTCTTCAATATGTTCTTTTGGGTTCCCATTTGTTTTTTCCTTTGACCCTCTGACTGTAAAGGCCTCAGTAAGAAACAGCTCAAGAATGCTCCTGAGGTTTGCTCTACAGCTCCCCTCTAGTGCTGGCTATAAGCCAGAATTCTAGGTGGGACCTTATAACCCTAGGATGAACTAAGGTAGATCTGTAGCATCTGTAACATTAGTAAAAAGAAGAAATTGGGAATGAGGTACTTGCTTCCAATTCAGAAAACAACAAACAAGAATAAATGGCATTCCTATGGTTGTATGCAGATCCAAGATCTGAAGGACTCCTCAGCACTAGTTGCTCTACCAGGCATAGTTCTGCATGTCAAGATGGCATAATGATGGATACAAAATAAATACACCACTTTTCCTATTATCAGTTATATCATTTACAGTGCACTTCGTGTACATCATCCATCCTGGCAGAGCTACCAGGATACTACAAATGATCTTCCTGCTTCTGACAAGACTTTGCTATGTCTTTCACAGTCACTCATCTCTCACGAATATTGACATTAGATGCCCCAAAAGAGAGAGGAGCACAGAAGACCTGGTGGTTTGGTACTTCCCTATACTGGTCTCCACAGTTTTCCATGTCACACAAGCACTTGGGAAAATTCATTATTTTATCTTTGCTAGTTTCAACAGTGCTAGGTGGTGGCTGTTCAAGCTGGCACTGCTCTTCCAGTTGACAAGGAATAGCAGCACACCTTATAAAATGCATTACACAGTGTAGTGATCGTGCATATTAAAGAATAACTGCTGGAGGGGAAAAAAAAAGAGCAGTGATTATAAGTGAGCAAATAAAATATTTCATTTTCTTCATGCATCTTTCTTATTAGGATTAGAAATATATGTCTGTCTCACAAATAGCTCTATAGGAATATCCAGTATTTAGCCTTCCCTATCCACTAGCTGGAAATGGCCCAGAATTACCTGGGACTGTGTCTGTTTGCAGTCTGAGTGATTTAGGAGCAGCTCAGCTGCCCGACTGCCTACGACCCACTCTGCTTGGCCTAGTATTCTGGTCTGACAGTGGTCAGCATCAGATCTTTCTGGGGAAATGGGAAGGTCTCAGGTGCTGGAACATGAAGTAACTTAATTCTCCCAGAAGTCTCACCTTGGTCTTCATAATCAGATATTGTCTTCAACCCAGAAAAATTATGTTCAGTATTTCCTTTCAAGTGATGCCATCATCAATTCTAATTCTGGGCCAGCCTTCTATTTGCATAAATACACAATTCACATTGAAAGCTGGAAACTCAAACTATGCAATACTAAAACTGAACATGTATACTGGTAAGATTTCTGTTCGAACCTTTTGGTTAAACATTTGCAATTGGTAAATAATTTCCCGGGTGAACCCTGGCCAT
The DNA here is from genome assembly GCF_059628265.1 of Tinamus guttatus. Taxonomy (NCBI): domain Eukaryota; kingdom Metazoa; phylum Chordata; class Aves; order Tinamiformes; family Tinamidae; genus Tinamus; species Tinamus guttatus. The sequence goes on along the minus strand of NW_028288937.1, from coordinate 3,016,171 downwards.
CAAATATTGTCAGAAATATAACAGAAATGGATTGTGGATACTGTTCAGTTAAAATCCAGAACCAGTTTTGCACATGCAAACTAGTTCTTATAGTTTTTGTTGGTTTGCTTGTTTTTAGTGATTAGTTAAGAAGATCATGTTTTTATAGCACTTCTTTGGTTTTGTGAGTGATATGTGTTTCACTGTTTGACACTTCATGGCAAATCAGACCACTATATTTTGATAAGAAGGTTCTATTGAGAATTTAGAGTTTGTAAACCAGGATTTTATTCTGGCTGCCATTTTATTAAATCAAGAATGTGCATGACTCTTCAATTTTTGCCAATTTATTGCTGTACACACCACCTGAAAGACTTTTGCTTGTTTAATGAATACATGGTTTGGCCTCAAGTGCTGTGATACTCTGATTGTATTTTTGATATGCCTTTTTTTTCTGTCAAGTGTTACACTAGCCTCTTCTGATATAATGCTACAGTCACAAATATTAATAATGTAAGGTGATAAAACAATTAGTAGCATAAAAGCACTGAATTTGCAATTTGCATAGCATACTAAAACTTCAGCATTCAAAGTAGAAAATTACTGTTCAAAACCTAAATTCTCTTTGAAATTCCATTAGAGAAATCCCAGTAGTTTATTGCCCAACTAAAGTGAAGTGGAGGAGCAAATTTTTTTTTTTTTTTGGTAACAGATTTAAGAAAATTTTGAGACTTAAAATTCTCTTAATTAAAACTGCTCTCATGACTCATGTGTGTCACTTTAAAATAGAGAAATATATCAGTCTTGGTTGTGGGTGTGCACTGATACCATGATTTACTCTTGATTGCTGGCTAGACTTATCAGTTAAAACAATTCAAAACACATGGGATTTTTCTTAACCACAGACTAACAGGGAAAAGCTAAATGGATTTAACCCCTACAGTTTGAGAGTTGCGTGGGATTTAGCCACACAGCTCTCATTAAAGTCAACAGGAGTTCAAATCAATGGGTGTGGTATGGCAGCCTTCCACACGACTCCCATAAAGCTGAAGGCTTTGCAGGTCTCTGGGGGTAGGACAGTGGGTAAAAATACCTTATCTAGTTAGAGTCAGTGCAATCATGCTGACTTTTGTGGAGACTCTGACCTGATAGCTGGGGTAGGCATGACCTAGTGGGTAGGTGTGTGTGTGAGCCAGGATCCACAGAGTGATTTCCGCTTAGAATTATAGACCTAGTGGAGCTTATACCACTTTGGGGTAACTTGCTACAGCTCTTCTCAAAAACAGGCCATCCACAACATACTGCACCAGCTAAAACTTGTGGGTGGTCCTAAAGGATAGTCTCATGTGGGGCTCCCTGTGGTAATCAATGTGCTGGTTGCAGTGACACGATACAACTGTAAACTAGGCAATCAGTGTGACCCCTGAACTGCAGGAGCAATCAAGGATTCAGATGAGCCTCTTAACTGTGAAGCTCATTAACACAACGCAAGCAAAACACATCAACTGAAGGGAACCATTTAGTTGTCAGGTTGGCGGTAACATGGTATTATTATGTTTATGTGCCATATAAGATCTGCTGCTTCTTTACATTTGAATGTAGTTCACAGTGTTGATGTTGCTCTTGAAAGCCATGGACAAAATCTATGGCTATGGAAGTTTACGGGAATGCACCCATGAAAGATTTCACCATTTCAATGTGCTTCTGAAGATGTACATCTTCCTAAAACAGACTTTCCTAGAGGACATCCTGAACTTTTTAAAAGGCTTGCAGCAATGTTTCAACTTGTCCCAAGCTCTGTTGCCTTTTGCATATTTTTCACTTGCAGCGAGAGCTTGGGCAAGATCTCCAGGAACTGATATGGAGACGGGCTCTGGCTCCTGTGCTTCAGCATCTCCAAGCAGGTGATCTGAGGTCAGTTTGGCCTCTGCCTCGGATCAGCTCTGTGACCTGCACAGAAGCCGCTTACTCTCCCTGCCTCAGTTTCCCACTCCTAATGCCCCAGCGATAAAGTTTCTGTTCCTATGTGTGGTGTCCTGTCCGCAGCGAACATCCGCTCCAAGAGAGGGTCTCCGCGACAAGGCGGTGCTTGTTCTCTGCCGGCGGCGCAGGGCTGAGCTCCCACTGACGGCTCTGGGCGTCCTGGGCTCTGGGCCAAGAGTCGGGTAATCTTGGCTGCTGGTTCAAACAAAGGTTCCCTCTCCTTGCCGGCCCTCGCAGCCATTTATTTTGCCCCGTGGTGAAGTTAATGCTACGCCTGTGATGTCATGGCTGTTGCCACGACAACAGGTTTATGACTTCAATGTAAAGTCAAATGGAAGGAGAAGCGCAGGGCCATGAAGGAAAAGCTCCTATTCAAATCAGAAACATGTGACGGAGCAGCAGAGACCAGCGATGGCCAGGAAGGTACCCGCTCTCGTACTGTTATACATGCTTGTGGTTTCTCCTTGAGGCTTCAACAATGCGCGCTTCTTCCATCACGCTTTTTAAAAGCTGCTCTTCCCCTGCCACTTCTTTGGTTAAAGCTGTTTTCTTTCTTCTTTTAAATACAAAATAAATTCGATACCATTTGTTTAACCAGTTAATGAATGCCTTTGCCTTTTTTCAATTAGGTTTAATTTAATAGGAGTAAATTTGGACTTCAGTGTATTCTTCCTTCTGATGCCAGCTATGAATGATACTATTTCTGAACAAACAGAGGAGCTGTTAAAACTGCTGCTTTCCATGGTTAGCAGAAAAGTCTTTCAAAAAAGAAAATAAAATAAATCCCACATCAAAGTTTTTGAAACATAGATTAAAAAGAAAAAAAAGATGCAAGAAGACAAAGCTAAGGCAAAGCTATTATGGAATAGAAATAAATATTGGGCAGGGTAATGGGAAGACTCCAAAGCTTTTCTTTCTGAGTTTTGTTGTTTGTTTGTTTTTCCCTTGAGCAGGAACCTTCTCAAACACAGATGTATTTCCAGGCAATAAGGTGCCACCAAGGTATAGACTGCAGAGTGCCACAAGCAGGACTTAGTGTTTTTCCAGTGTTGAGGTGTTTCCCAGGACCTTCAAAGGAGCCATCCCTTCTGAAGTGCCAACAAGCAGTGCCCAAGAGTATTTAGAGGTGAAGAGGAGCGTAAAGAAGAGCTGTGAAGTTCATTGTCCATCCTTGTTATCAACGTGTCTGAACAAGTAAATTAGTCCATTTAAAGACCTGGAGAATCACAGGAGAAATTAGGACAGATGGCAATGCTTATTAAGATGCTGCAGTTTGATCTGCTGAAGGTAGTTTGTGATGGATGCCAATAATAAAACAATTAAAGTTTCAGTTGAAAAGTTTTTGAGTATTTACTGCGCAACCAAAACTGACTCAGTTTAGCATGTTTTGTCTTCATCACATTGCTGGGTTCACAAATAGTTGATTGAATTAGTTAATTAAGGTAAATAGTTAATTAAGGCTGGAATTTTCAAAGAAGCCACAGGAATTAGGTAACCAAATTCAATGAGATTTGGGTACTTAACTCCCTTAAACTCCTTTGAAAAGCCCAGCTATAAGTGCTCATCTCTTTAGTTGCAATTATTTATACTCACAGAACTATGGGTGCAGCTGTTTAGAAATGCAGGAGCATGACTGCAAAAGCAGACATGGCATGAGAACAGAGATTTGTCCATGCAGAGCGTGGTACATAAATGTATATAAGCAGTGGTCATACATTTAAACTATCCTTAAAGGCAAAATACCAGCACAGTTAGTAATATCTCTGAAGCTGGTAACAGCTTCTTAAGTTTACCTAATTAAAATCAATTAGATACACATACTCAAATATACATTGTGCAAACATATATATATACACAGAGGAATGCATACATAGAATATATATTTATACAAAGAGTGTATATTTGTATATATATAAAGACTACATATTAGTAAAGCATATAAAGATCCAGGCTGTGAACATGGGTACAGAGAGCTGTTCATTTTCATACGTGTTTTTCTTTGCAAAACAGTGAATTGTAATAGTACTTACTATTGAACAAAGCACAGCAACGCTGCCACAGCGCCCATGACCTTATCTAAGCATAAGAAGAAATGACTTTCTTAGCAGTGGCAATATGGAGGCAGTTTTTATTTAAGTAGTATAAGGAAGAACTGTGGCAAAAATCTTATTTAAAACAGTAGCCACCTGATGGTTTACAAAAGGAAAGGAACGAGTTACTAATATGCTAAGAAAAAAACCCTGATCACTTTGTACTTGGCAGCAAGGCGAAAGTATAAAAGCCACAGGTCTGTTTGATAAAGGCTCCTGGTTTAATGACAAAAGTATGGAACATACATCAAATTCATCCTTGATGCTGTCTCCCACTAAATCCAATGGATTTAGCTGGGGCACTCTGACATGAACAGTTAAGTCTTGTCCCTGTTGAAATAAATGACAGAAGTGCTATGATTGCCTGCCCTGAATCCATCCCAGACCTCTCATAAGTGTAATTGCAGCCTCCCTCGAAGTCCTTTATCTTCCTAATTACTGCAAAAGGTAAAGTCCAGTTTGCCTAAATGAGGCAAATGAGGGTTAGCTTCTGATCCAGCAAAACACTCGCACACAGGAAAAACCTTAGGCCCTACAAACAGTGGTTGGGACGACCCACCACGTGCTAAAAGAAACACATGAGCTGAGGCCCATTGTCATGAAGCGAATCACAAAGAGGAGGAGATGTCCCAAGGCCAGAGGAGTGGGAATGAGAGCACCCAGCCAAAGCCTGTTCATTAGTGGGCAACATTTTTTTTCTGTTCAAAACTGCCAGCACTTTAATTCTGTGAGTTCACAGCAAGAGTGCTGGTCCATAAACAAATCCAAAATATACAGAAGATCAATTTCTACTAGTAAGGAGGGTCAGTGACTTTCCATATGAGTGAGTCACTGACTTCTCCAAACCCTTAAGGTGCAGTAGAGCAAATGAAAATGAGGTTAGATGAGGAATGCAAACAGATATATGGCACATATAGAGCTTTAGCTTCACTCCAACATCCATATGTGACTATAAAACATAGCTTCTTGAATGTAAAATGTATAGATTTCCCTCTGCAACAAAGGCATAAAATATCTCACTCCCAAACAAGTATTTGAGCATACGAACATGATCTTTCACTTCATCTAGGACTACCCACCCAGTAAACCAAGCTGTATTCTTTCTGGGTGGCTCAGAGAATAGCATATTACAGTGGAAACACCCATTTATTTCATTTACTGCCATTTATAATATTTTCCACTATTTGTAGATAATGAATTCATCCACTTTTTGCCAAGATTATGCAGCCTGTTTTATAGCCAAAATTATCCAGAATCCTTCTAAAAATGTGTTACCCTTCATTTTCCATGATTGCTTAGTGGTTCTCTTGGAGCAGGACCAAAATCAACCATATTAACAATGCACAGCAATAACTGAACTGTCATGCTCGTACTCTCCTGGCAGCAGGAGGAGTGCCATCGGCTAGTCTCTGAGGTGTGCACAATCCAACAGCATAACGGCTTAGGTTAATTAAAGCCATTAGAGAAATGAGGAATTACTAGTGGACTTCTTCCCTCTGTATGTTCTGCAATGGTCTTCTCATAGAGGTAGATACGTTTCAGATTATCTGAGATTTTCTTGGCACCAATGTCTCTTCAGTCCTCAAGTACAAGCTGTATATGTAGAATATAACACAACAGAGACCTACAATATGTAAAATGCCTAAACAGACCTAGGCACTGACCTTGTAAAGACCAACAAATGTCTTTAACGATACACACCACGAGTAGCTCTATGAGATGCAACGGGGCCAGAGACACCGCGTGTCCCGGCACTTTGCAACCGAGCCTGTGCACAGGGCCCCGCATAGCTGCACCAAGCCACAAGCAAGGCAAGCAGGGAAGTGCGGAGAAAGGGACAAGGCTCTCCTCATTCCTGGGATGATGGCTGTTGGATTAGTGCTGATTTCTTCGTAGACAGCTTCCCTCTCCCCTCGCTGGCTTGGCCGTGCTGGCACATTACGGAGGGTGGAGCTGCTCACCACTCACTCCCTGCTCTGCACAAGGGGAGAGGGAGGCCAGTCACATCTGCTCTTCCCCCGCACAGGCTCTGGCAGGATGCAAATCCCATGCAGGGGAGAAAGAGGGCTCCTTGCCATCACCAGGCTCACAGCTGAGCCCAGCATGTAAAGTGTAGCACATGCAAATCTTTGCAGGAATTCCTTAGTGCTCAGCCTGAGTCAAGTTTGATCCTGGAGTCAAGGAAATTAAGCTCAGGACCCTAAATGAAAGGAGAAATCACTGCCCAGAGGTTCCCGTGGACAGTGTTAGCAGCAGTAACAGAAGTTCCCTGCTACAATCCTAAACAAAGGCTAAACAAAACACAGCAACTTTCATTTTTTAGAATTTTATACAGAAAGAAAATGAGTGCAATAAATATGCTAACAGCCAAGTCTTTGTTTCTTTACAATATCACTATTTTCTTTGGCACCACTGAGGATCTCTTAGCGGGAGCTAAGAGGAAGGAGAAACCCTGGCTCAGCAACAGAGGCCCCAGAGCAGCCAAAATCTGTTCTTCACCCAAATCACCTCTGATCTGCAAGGCAGCAGCTGAGCAGCTGGTACTGAACAAGTTAATCAGCTACCATGTGTGACCCGGGACCTGGGGGAGGCAGAGAAGCCACACAGCAGGTTGAGTTATGGCCACTGGAGCAAGAACAGGTTGTCACAGAATAGCTAAAGATTTCTTGCACTGACAACTGACAGCATTGCAATAAATATTAATACTCCAAACTCCTACTTGGATTCCCATAAATACTGCAGGCTTTGCCAAGATTTGCCTTTCCCTTTGGCTGTTCCATTATTCAGTTTTACCTTACTTAGCTGGTCAGGACCTTTGTAATTTCTTCTTCCCTCTACAGGCAACAACCCTGACACCAGTTCAGCTCTTCCTATCCTGAAGGCTCCACTGATATGATCCACTCTTCCCTGGCCTAGACTTCTCCAACCAACCCAAAACAGACAGATTTTCTCTTTCTTTGCCTGCCCTCCCAGCATTATCTCAAGGCCCCAGTACACATCCAGTTGATCTCAGTGGAGCAGGTTCTCAGCTGATTAGCTTTATCCAGATGGGCTTGTTTAATTTCATCTCTTCTCTTTTTTACCTCTCTCTCTTTTTTTTTTCAGGCTCTTTGATTCCCTTTCTGGTTCTTCTCAGGGTCTCCAAGTTTCAGGCACTTCTCTAAACACCCTCTAATGTTTTGACTTTTGATAGTTAAACTTAAACAAAACTTAAAAGCTTTTCCAACTATTTTTACTCATTCTCGGAGTAATTTATCAACCCCATAGAAAGCCTGGATTCCCCCTACATAAATGGATCGCTAGGTTCATGTGTAGCTAATGTGTAACCTCAGTTATCCCACAGGCAAAGGTTCTGGCCCATCCTTCTGGGTAAAGCAGCCTGGAACTACTGAACCTTTCTCATTCAAAACATAGTCACTTCTAGGGTATCTCCTTCCACCACAAAGGTCACAGCCATTCCAGCTCCAGGCCCTGGAGGTAGCCAAGGTGTAACTCAAGCCCTCAGGATGCCCTAGGCTGGGCTGTAATGGTCATCATCATGTCTACGCCGGTGTTGAAGGCCCAGTGTGGCCAGCACACCCCTCTGACCGTGTTGAAGGTGCATTTCCCTTCAACGTCCCGCTCTGGGCTGCACAAGCTCTATGCATGCTGCTCTTGGACATCCACTCTTGTACGTCCATCCTCCCCAAATAAAGCTCTAACTTTAACTTCAGGAATTTATTGGAAGCAAAGAGCAGTGTATTAAATAGGAGATGTGCGGCCTCTCAAATCCTCTAAACATTGCCAAGCTGCCACTAAAAAGGTGTCCTTACTTGAATTCATTTTTTATTTTTTTAACAGACAACTACTCTGCGCTTTCGTACAAAGCCTTAGGAATTTTATTCTTGGACCAGTAGATAACCACAGCACATCTCTCCCAAGTTTCCAACCCCACAACCATTTTTCTTAATTTCAGAACTTTAAAGGAAGAATGCTGCTTTGGCTTCACAATTTTACACAACTTGCTAGAACCAAGGGAGAATGTTACAATACCAAGCCACATGAAATGGAAACGTTCGAGCAGACCTTTGGGCTGGATCCCCTGCTTCCACCAAGCTGCACTCAGCCCATGACTGGAGAGTGTCTGGCATGGTTAAAATGCATTTTTGTGTGTGTGATCTTAAATCTTGATGGCCAGCAGGAGTGGTTTGACCTCCCAAAAAAAAAAAACTGCCTAAAAACTCCTCGGAATTGTGTTCTTGCCTCAGGAACCCCAGAGGACCCTCTGGAAACCAGTGACAACTGCAGCCTGACACACTGGGCTGTACTCGGGGACCTGGGAGCTGCCCCTGACACAAACACCTCTTTCCTGACACCTTTGGCAGAGGCTCCTGAAGCTGCCAGCAGAGCAGCATGGGGAGACCAGAAGAGTTCCAAGGAACTGCTTCCCCTAAGAGGAAATGGAAAGAGAGACTGAAGCCACTGGCAAGCCATACGTTAGAGGTTTTGGTTAAAAGCAGCTAGACAGCACTTTGGCATGACTGCTTTTTGCAGACTGTGGTGTTCTCGGTGTGCGTTGTGCCCTCCTCGCAAGCAGCGCTTGTCTTAAATGGTTCACTATTCCCTGCTCCAGTTACAGACAGTGCTTTCAGTTTAGTCCTCCAGAATTGTACTTAGCTCTTACACATCACGATGCGGCTCAAAATACAGTAAAGATATTGTATTTACTGTATTGATGGTCTGCTCCTGTAGGCTCAGTGCACTTCCAAAGGGCACAACCCGCTTACTAGAACAGTATAGTATATGTGCATGGAGAAAGGCAAGGTGAGCAGGAATCAAAAATAGAGAATCGAGAGAGATGAACTTCCATATAACTGGCCTGGACTCGGTTCTACATGGTCACCTCAGGTAATTAAATGCACGTAGTTTTGTTAAATGCAGTGTTGAACCTTCGCTCACCTGAAGTTGAACATCATCCCAATCTTCCATGGGGCTGGGCTGCTGTACCCTCCCCAGAGCAGGACTAGCTCCTCCCTGGCCCTCTTGCCTTCCAGGGAGCAGACAACCGTAACTCAGGACAAGCTAGTGAGGAACTCAAGCCTTTGAGCCAGGCACTGCTGCATAAATGCATCACAGTATAGGCCCCAACAAGGAGGCAAACAACCCTTGAGGCAGACTGTGCTATCTCTGTGTGCTCTGTGCTCTCTGTGCTATCTCTGCACTTACCTCTTTTGCATGTGGACAGGTGAAGTGCACAGCAAATCTGTGACCTGCCCGGAGTTACAGGACCATCTCAAAGCAGGGCGCTGCACCAGCCCTCTCAACACCTTCTGCAGGTCACCCTTACTCCCCTTCCGAGTACAGTTCAAAATACCCCTACCCTGGACTTCCCTGTGCTTTACAAGACAAATGCTACAAATGCAGAGAGAAGCAAAAGCAGGAGCAGAATGAGTTTATGAAACAGAAGCAAAGGAAGGACAGACTTTTCAGATGACTGGAGCTGTAAGAAGCCTCCTATATCAAAACTGGTTATACTGGTCAAAGAGAGAGGTGGTTTGGGGTGATGTGTGGACCCTGCTAAGGTCCTAGAAAGAAATTCTTTTCAGCAGAGCAGTAATTTCTCTCCCAGAGCAGCACAGTACTGGTGAGCCCTCAGATGATGCTGTGGGAAGGCCCTGCCTGTGAACTCAGTGCAGCCCAGCAGGATCCCTGCAGCTCTGTAGCCACACGAAGTCCTGAGAGCCGTGTAAAGGCAGGAGCAGCACAAACCTGAGCACAGCGCGAATGCCTGAGCAGTTACTCAGCATCCCAGGTGAAGTTTATTGCCTTGCCCGAACCCGCACGGCTCTCGTTCTGTTGTGATCAGTACCCCCCTCTTACTACTCTAAAGAGACTACAAAAGTGTCCCCCATGACTGCAGTCACATCTCTAAGTCATAGCATAAATATATGAAGTGATTCTCCAAAATCTATAGCCCCCACTCCCAGATACTTTGTCTTCCTTAGGTTTGCATGCTTGGAAATGGCTGGAAAAGCTATAGGCCAGTATATTTTCCTAATGGCTCCCTTTTGTCAGATTCCTCACCTGCTCTGTCAGGATGTTCATTTAATGCCTTTCATATTTCCCATGAAAGACCATAAGCTCCCAAAGCCTCAGCATATCTGCCATCTCAGCATTATCAGGAAAGAGCTGATGAGAATATGATTGCCAGTGATGATTACAAGTGCTTTACAAACACAGGAAAGCATGTTCTGCATTAATTGCTAATCTATTTCAGCCAATTTGGCACCATGACAAATGCAACTGGTTGTATCTAACAAGCCACAGGATCAGGAGTGTTTCTGTTTCCGTACAGTATGCCCAGGGAGGAGAATCAGCCCCTAATCCCAGGTGACTAGTTTCTTTATAAATATATTAGCAACATAATGGAGGGCTTTTTAATGGGATTATAACCACACAGGCAGACCCCAAGCAGCTGCTCTGCTAGTCAAAGGGAACATGGCTGACAATAAGATTTAGGCAAGTGAATGAGGGAAAAATGGCAAACCCCTGGCATGGCACACTTAAATGACCCTCCTGCTTTAAAGGAACTGGATCGTGTTGCAGACATGAAAAGAAAATCAAATACGCTTAAAGCAATCTCTTTGGGCATGCTCATCACCACCTTCTCCCACTGATCTGCTGTCAAAAGCAAAGAAAATGGCCAAATCAAGGAGGAGTCATCGTTTCATACAGCAGGAATAGGTTTTAAAGCCAAAAAGATTTCACCGATACACTGCGTGCTGAGGGGACATTGTCAAAGATGGCAGGTCCCATATATTGCTGCACAGCCTTTGTCTTCCCTTCTCTGCAGAGCTGAAATCATTGCTGACTCTGAGTACACTTTAACAGATTAGTGTGGGGAAATATAGGTGCACAAGCATGTGTTTGAGTATACATACATGTGCATATATATATATACACACACATATGCATATATACATGCATTTATATGTGCATATAGAAAAGGATAGACAGACAACCATGAGGCTGTCACTGGGAAAGATCCTAAAATGCCATGAGCAAGGAGTGAGGAAAGAAATCTCGTTCAGAAATCCCCCCACAGACATCTTACAGGAACGTTAAAATCAAGGCTGATTTTGCTAACAGCAATACCTGCCTTCCCTTTCTTTCCATTAATTTAGCTGAGAGGTAGAAGAATGACTCTGTAACTTGCTAAAGGAAAATGACATTCTTTCTGCAGCTGATGGAAACAGCAAGAGACAACTGCGTCTGTACAAATGAAACATACACCTCAAACCACATTAAAAAATAAACATTTTTAAGTCATCAGTTTTGTTTGTAGCTTGATGGCTTGAAGTTGAGAGAGAACTTGGCTCTGTGATTTTGAAAAGAATACAGCATAGTATAATGCACCATATATTGTCAAAAACCTAACAGTGAGCTTCAAAACAGTTTCCAGCTGAAGAAGTGGATCACCCTCTAGTCAAACCCCCTCTAGTCTTGTCTTCCTGCCCTTGCTGCAGGACAAGCTCCCCATCTTAAGCCTGGCTTGAGACAAAACTTTTGCACTGTACAGAACAACAGATGTAATTTGACCTGCCAACACATTTACATGTTACAAGTGATAAGCACTGGCTGTGATGCACTAAAAATACTGCCACTGTGGGGAGAATTAAGTGTATCTCTAACACCTCATTCAAAAGAACAGCTAATGCTGTGATTAAGCCCACGGCTAGTCAGGGCAAGACATAAGCGGATGTTTAAAGAGAGCTAAGCATGTCCGGAAGTGCCATCCTGAATAATACCATGCTCCAGAACTTGGGTCTGTCCCAAGACATTGCAAGAAGAGAGCTAAAAAGCACCACAGCCTTCACGACCTGATACTCAAAGGACAAGATGTGCTTTTTTTGAACAGGCTTTAGCATAAAATGAAGCAACTTTAAACCAATATAATTTTAAAAGTCTGAACCAGAAGACTCGACTGACCATATTTCTCCTCCTAGGAAAAGCTGAAAGAGAAGGTTTGCCTGGAACAGATGTCAGCCACAGTGAAGAACACACCACCGACAGGACACTGGGAGAAGGGCAGTTATAGGTGCCTGTGAGAATCCATGGAGAAGTGTGTATCAAATGCTGTAATTAAAAATGAAGACTTGCTGGGAGACAGGGGCTTTGAGCAGCACAGTATTTCAGCTCAACTTACTGAAAGCTTCTAAGTATCATCAGTTTTCAGTCTAAAATGCGTCAGCAATCGTTTCATTTTTATCAAAACACAATTAGGCTGTGGTGAATGACAGCATAAATCTTAAATAGGAGAGATACAGGATGAAAGACCACCGGGGTGGAACATAACTGTAAACCTCTCCATAAAACTACATTTGAGTTCTGATCATATACACAGGAACTCCTTTAAATGATCCAGCAAGAATCTCAAGTCGCTGACTTCCAAAGAAAGTGTTACCAATTAAGGGGGAGAAACTTTAACAGTCAATTTTAATTATGCTAAGAGATTCACCAATCAATTCCCAGCTCGAGCTGAAGTTTTTACTAGTGAGGACTGGAACCAATTTAGATGCTTTTATGTTGCGTCTAGACTTTAATAAATGGCCTAAGCACTGAGCAGTTCTATGCCAGTATCGAGCTAGTTTTCATGTGTGCAGAGAAATGTACCAGCCTCTCTCAAATTCCTCAAACTTTGTGTCTTGAAAAGCACAACGATCGCAACGCTTACGGGGTATATTACGTAGGGACCACTAGGGGGTTGCTTACAACCCCTACCAAGGAGGCGATGCCACAGATTGTCTGAAGACCACTGAAGAGGTAAATTCAGGCAAGCTTTTTGAACACCTCCAGCCTTTATCTTTCAGTTCTGCCAGCCCCTTCTTTGTAGCTGCCTCAGCCTTGGTGACGCCGCGGGCTGGAGTGAGGGACCCCAGCAGGCAGCGAAGCGGCCGCGCTGAGACCAGGGGAAACGAAGCACCTGGTAGCGACGCTGCTAAAGCCACCGCGGCAGCCTCCGCAGCGCTCCCGCTGCACGAGGCTAACGGCCACGGCACCGCTTTGATCACTGCTGTAGGTCACAGAATCACCCTGAAACCAAAACAGTCTTGTTAAGAAATTAAGTTGAATTACCATTTAGGGAGCTCTGTTGCAATTTTTTTCTCTTCTCTCCCTTCCTTCTTTTTAAACATTCCTGTCGGGAGTGTGAAATCTTATGTATTTATCACTACCCTGCTGAGCAAAGCCTGTTAAATTAGCAAAGCCATACTTAATTAAATAGATTGATAAACATTCACACACTTGTACGCAGAGGGCAGTGTATATAATTTTAATTTTTAAAAGCGGAGAGGCTGCTGTGGTGATTCAGGATCTCTACAGATGTTTCCCACAGGATGATGTCAGATTAATAAACCTCCAAGGAGCTCTGTGTGCCAGAGGTCTGACAAGAGTTGGGCCTTTTGTCGTCCCAAGGCAAGACGGGGATCTACCTGCTGCTGTATTGCAGGAAAAGGCAGCAAACAACCTGGCAATTGCAGCACCATTTTGGCTGCCACCAGAGATAACAAAACCCAAAGAGGGTTGCCTGGAGTTTTGCGGTAGTCCAGTCCTTGCTGCCCCATCTCACATCTCCTTTGCTTTGCAGAGAGCTGCTCATGCGCTCAGCACACACAGGCACACGGGTCACAGGCACCCTGGAGGCTGTGGGCTGGGAAGCGCGTTTCGAGGAGTGTCTTTGGAGCTTCTCCAGCCATGTCCTACAGAGGAAGACCCTTCTGTTAAGTACAGCACAAATGCACAGAGCGCAGTCTGCTGCGGGGCCAGGACAGTTGGGGGCAATCGGGTGAAGTGTAGAAGGAGGAGAAGGCACCAAAGGAGGTTCCTTGTCTCAGATCCACCAGGAGCAGCACCTGCCAGCCCCGCTGCCTGCAGTGCTCACAGCAGCGGTCTCCATCGCTGCCAGAACGTGTAAAACAGGCTCCTACTCAGGCAGCTGAAATCTTGACTTAACAAAGGATCCCGCGCTCTCAAGGATTCATTTTGCTGACTGGCAATAATAGCTTGTAAAAATAAAATAAAACCAAATGTACCACATGCTGCAGGATGCGGGGATTGTATGGGATCCTGTAAGCAATGTTTCCTTGCAAAGACAGTGTTAGGCATCACAGTTGTCTGTGGTGGGTGATTTGATCCCTATCTGCATTGGGTTCTTTCAAGCTGATGGACTTTTTTCCTTTTGTGTGCTTCGGAAAACACATATAACTTTGGGAAGTTACAATCATCTCCATGGTTTAGAAGAAATGGCAAGCAATTAAAAAACTCCTGTTTCTCACATGCTTTTATTACACAGAATAATATACAATGTATAGATTCACAGACTTTTAAGGAAGCACCATGCTCCTCAGACCTGACCTTCTGAATAACACAGGGCATAGCATTTCACTTAGTGGTCACTGCTGCAAGCCCAGATCTTTGCTTGAGCTGTAGCAAGTCATTCAGAACGACATTCATCTTGATTTATGGGCATCAGCCTTGATGGGAGAATGTCACACAAAGCAGTTCCTGTCTTGAGCTTCACGCAATGAATTGGAAAGTTAGGCTGGTTCATGGGTCTGAAATGCCTGCAGTCCAGCAAGACTTTCTCTCCAATTTCAGGCGGAAATAGTGTGTAGGTGGCTTATAAAACTTCCTTTTTACAGTGACCCCAAATCTAACCAGAAGGTCAGAATCATTTATGTTGCTTCAAAGGCTCAATTGTTATTCAGGCCAACAAGTTAGTAACGACAAAAGTATATTCAAGTCTTTAGTCTATGACATAAATAAGATAAACATAGTGAAAGATTGTTATTGTTTACACAAACTCTTTCTCTACTGAGAGAAACTGTAATACTATTTTTCAGCATATTAATTCTTTGCAGTTCTCATGCTGTGGTTTTTAAATCCTAGGAGCTTTTGCTACCTTTTGCCATCAGATACCCAGATATCTACCTACTCAGCAGCCTTTCTTTACAGGAAATCCAAAAGATGTGGATGAAATACCAGAGCCAGTGAAGTCAAAAAGAAATTTTGCCAGATTCTGTAGTCAGCAAGGCAGTTCTAGTACAAGAAGTGAAGATGGGACTCCTTGTAGATATGCAAGGCAGCGCTCTCAGTTATCTGACCATAATTACCTAGCAAAATTAGTCTTTGAAATAAGCCTACTTTTACACAGTCTAGGCTACATAAGCCTCCATACAGCACAAAGAACCCTGGAACTACTGCTATCAATGGATACAGGGGATACATGCCTGAGTCCAGTAACACAACTACTCGGGTTGCTGTTTGCCGGTATTACAACATGATTCAAGATATAAAATTCAGATGCATTAAACTGAATAAACCAGAAAAATAATATTATAATGGCATTAATTACTTTTATCTTAGTGCCACCCACTGAGATGCAGACCCCACGGTACTAGCAATTGAGTGACAGGTACTTAATGGACAGTGCCCCTGGAGACATCCACTAGACAAGGCAGGGAAACAAGCAGTTGGAGACAGAAAGAGGAAGTGATTTGCAGATGGCCACACAGCAAATAGCTGGAAAAATGAGGAACTGGACCAGACAGATCAGAAAATTCCACTACCTACTGTTCCTTAACAAATATTAATCATTCAAGTGGCAGAAAGTCACTACTTTTTACTAAGTTACAAGGCCCTTCAACTTCTATCAACAGCCATTCCATTCCAGCCTGGCATGCACCTACCAAACAAACACACACAGCCCCATGGAAGTGCTCCTTACACTGAAAAGAGCAGGCTGAAGTTTCATGTTTGCCCTTTCAAGTCATGTAAACCTGAGAATAAATCCACCTGGTGCCCTATCTTCAATGAGGTCGCTGAAAAAACTCCCCTTCTGTTTGCAAACAGCTTAGTGGCTCCTCAAGAACAGTCGCCCATAAACTTGTCCCTAACAAAGATTAATCACTGAGAAGAGTTAAATGAGCATCAAGTAAAATACTAGCCACTGAATGGTGAGATTTTGCTATAGCAATTTATTGCCATGTTGTATGCTGAGACTAATTAGAACTGAAATTTGGAAGAATAAAGAGAAAAGCTGTAAGAACAGAGGAAGTAAATAATACACAAAGGGAAAGCAGAGAACCAGAAAAGAACGAAAACCATAACGATATGACCAAATAAAGTTTACTTTTCGGCACAAATCAGGGAATGGGAAGAAAAAAACAAGATCTAGTTCCATGAGAAATCAATTTGGAAAAAGTCATTTAAAAAGAGGTGAGTACCTCCCCTCCTCTTTTTTTTTTTAATTAGCAGTGTAGCAAACTTACAGCAAAAAAGATTGTTTTGCTAATACCGTAAGACCTCTAACAGTCCTCTTATTTTTCCTCAAAATATCCCACACAATTTGTTTATGATATGGGACTCTGTACACTCAAATACACGGTTATGCAATTCTCCCACTGTATCTCCTGCCTATACATGCTCTCGGAATGGGGATGGCACCGCGTGTCCAGCTGTGCTCCTGAACAACACTGACCTCCCTGAAGGCTCTTCCGATACCTGTTTCTCAGAGCAATCGGAGACCCCTCGACTCTGTCAAATAACAAATGGTTCAGACTGAAGCTGGTAGAAGGCCAAACCCTCGCCTTTGTGTTGCAAGATTCGTGGAACCAGAGGGGATGAGCTCTGCACCCAGCTCCCCTTGGCACAGCCGTCCTGCGCAGCCCGGCTGAGCGAGCGAGGCCCCTGCAGACACTGGGTCCCTGCGGACATGGGGTCCCTGTGGACACTGAGTCTCTGCAGATGCTGGGCCTCTGTGGTTCACACAGTTGAAGACAGAATCCAGCTGAGGACACGCAACTTTCCCCAGGCTAAAATCTTTCTATTTGGCGGAGCGCAAATGTATTGAACAAGGCAGACACTGCAGAAAAGAGCCCTTCTCCCCAGCTTTTCATGGAAAGCTCTGCTCCTTATCAGGAACCATTTGGAGGGAACCCTTTTGACCTGGCCTAGTCCTAACAGAGCAGGGTGGGAAGCTTGTTTCTCCTCTCTCCAGAACTTAAAAAAAATGGTACTTTTAACAAAGCAGAAAGAATTTAAACCAGCACAGATTTTCATGAAAAATCAAAAGAAGCATCTGCACTCCGCACGCCCATCCAGCAGGCTTGAACCAAACATTTTACTTGAGAAACCCAACAGAACTACGCTTCTTGATTTTGCTGCTGAACAGAATCAAGCTTTCTTTATGTTAACGTGAAGGAGAGAGCCAGCGCGAGCTAGCAGGGCCAGCAGGGGAAAGCGCCGTCCGCAGCACCGGGGGAGGCAGCCAGGCCGGCCTGCGCTCCACGCGCTGACCAAGCGGCGTTCCTGAGCTCCGGCACCTCCGGCACGGCAGCCTCGGGAGCGCCCTCCCTTGCGCTCCCAGCCTCAAGTGAACTGTGGGCTCAGTACGAGGGCAGTGCCGTGCGTGCAGAACCACTCACAGCCGGCTGCGCTCCGCTCCTCTTGTGACGGCCACTAAGAGACTGGCCATTAAGCTCAACATGATAAAAAGTAAACTAAAGAGTCCTTTTTTTTTTTTTTTTCAGGATTCTCTTCTAAATATGGCTTGTAGGCATCATATAGACACTGGGAAAGGGAATAGGAAAGGCAAGGAGAAGGAAGGAAAGGGCAAGGGAAGGAAGGAAAGGGAAAGGAATAAGGAAAGGAAGAGAATGGGGAAGAGGAGGGAAGAAAGGGGAAGGAAAGAAGGGAAAGGTAGGCAAGATAAGGCAAGGGGAAAGAAAAGAAGAAAGAGAAGAGGAAAGGAAAACAAATGGAAGAGAGAGATAGGGGCACGACTTAAAAAATAGCAAAAGAAAGAAAAAGAGACAGAAAGAGAGAAAGGAGGAGAAAGGGAAATCAAGAAAACAAGAAAACAAGAAAAAAAAAAGAAAGCAAGAAAGCAGGAAAGATGGAAAGATGGAAAGAAAAAAAGAAAAGGGGAGAAAAGGGAAAGAATGAAAAGGAAAAGAAAAAATTGAGAAAGGAGGAAAAAAGTAAAATGGAATGAGGAAAAAGAAAAAAAAGAAAAGAAAGAGAAAGAAATAATAGAAATAAAAAAGGTAAAAGAAAAGGGAAAAGGGAAAAGCAAGCAGCTGGTGCTGGAAGTGAGCAAGACCCTTTCTTTCTCACTTTCTTCTGTCTTTTAATAAATCATTGTCACAGCTTTGTGGCAGGTCTCTGTTATCCATAATGCCCAAGCAAACAGCTTTTCTTTCAACCTCTATTCAGTTGGCTGCCAGGGAAGCAGGAGTGCAGGCAGGAAACTTCAGTGGCTCAGCCTGCTCCTCTGTAATTCAATTAGAAAAGCAAGCATGAAGTCAATATTCATTGCGCCGGGCCAGCCCTGCGCAGCACAATGAAATGATAATGAGAAGGTTCACAAAGGAGACAGGCTTAATGATAAGTTTTTAAAGAGGTGCTGCAGCGGGTGACCCTCCATACGACTGGCAAACACACACGGGCATATGGGTCTTTACCCTCAGGGATTTACCCTCATCCCTTGCCATCTGTATCCAGGGCAGACGGCTGATTGTGAATCCAAGGGAATCTCACCATACCCGGTTGTAGGTCACCCTATTCAGCTGTTCTGCAGCAAGGAGGGGAAAGAAGACGCGTTCCTTAAACACCCGCAGGGACCACAGGGGAACCCGCGCGCGGCGCTGGACCCTGGCAATGCCCTTGCAAGTGGTGCGGAGCCAGGATGCGCACGGGCAACGAGGAGGCCGGCCAGGGGAGCGGGGCCACGGAGAGCAGGACCTTCCAACGCTTCGTGGCAGTGCAGAAGCAGAAGCACCCGCTCGGGCTTCGGAACAAGGCGGCACTGAGTCCCTACAACTGCATAGGAGGAAGCATCTGTGCTTTAAACTGATCTGTAAAAGGGTAAAATGTTGGATGTGATTCTGTGACTCCCTCCTGGAGAGATCTCCCCCTAGGGAAGGGCTCTACATGATTTCCTTTATTCTCATTTTAGTGCTTTGCTGGTGACAAGGAAATATGTAGTTATTTATTTTGTAAATATCGTTGCATTTAGTTTTAAAAATAATGAATGATTGAA
Organism: Tinamus guttatus; assembly: GCF_059628265.1. Classification (NCBI taxonomy): domain Eukaryota; kingdom Metazoa; phylum Chordata; class Aves; order Tinamiformes; family Tinamidae; genus Tinamus; species Tinamus guttatus. Next base: position 2,997,040 of record NW_028288937.1, on the reverse strand, counting down.
GTAGTAATTAAAAAAAGGGCATTGTGTGCACAAGCCCAGAGTGGCCTTGTTCTAATTTTGTGCTGGGATTCAGCATTCCAGATTAACCAAGTTTGTTCTTTCTACAATGACTGCTCTGGTAAAGCCCTGTGCCCCTTGTGGAGGGAGGCCCTTGGGCCTCCTTCTTTTAGGTGCAGTACAGAAAGAATGAGTGCCCCTGAATCTGAAGAAGCAAACACGGGAAATGGAAAGTTTTTCTCCCCTTTAACAAAAGGGAAACAGGGCATACAGGCCTTATGTAAGTGCCCTGAGGTCACCCAGGGTGTCAGTGACAGAGCCACAAATTGAATTCAGATTCTCCAGCTCTCGGTCCCAGCTCATGTCATATTGGAATGCAGGGCACAACAATGCTATCAAATCATTTTCAGAAATATGTTGTCATTTCGCTAAATTAATCTCTCAACCTAGCTTATATCAGCATTCCACATATTACCATCATCAGTAAAGGCGGCTAATATACTGGTAAATAATGAACCCAAGTCATTCAGCTAGGGATTTCTCAAAATCAGAAGGAGGCATCTTTCAACAACGCTCATGACAACAGCCAATTTTTGACTTCAGAGCCCAATAAAAAGGAAGTCAATTCTGCCATTCTTCCTGATTCAAAAACCCTTCCACTGCTAATAATAGCAGTGGGTGGCAGATTGCTTCATCTGCAGTAGGAAGCTCTTCATGTCCTATTGGGCTGGCTCTTCGGCTGCTATAAACCCTCGCAGCTTCACCGGAGGCAGGTCAGCTCTGTCCAGTCACGCACGCCCAGGCGCCTGCATTTTGCTACCTACTGAATCTCTTTGTATTTATGCATCTCAAAGGGAGAATTTAGTACTGCCCACAGCTGGAACTATCTTCAGTGGGGCATAGCAGGTAGAAGAGGCTGATGGGATCCCTCTCACAGCTGTCTCTCTTCTCTAGAGATCCTGCATGAGGAAGAGCAAACATCAGAAATTGCAAGTCTGCCCCAGCAAGACTTGCCCAGGTCCTGGGCTCAAGGCCAGCCCCTCTGGAATAGGACATAGGATGACGGTTTTCAAAAGATCTTAGAAACAGCTGCTTTCTACTACATGTACACAAGAAACTTTGCTTGGAAAAACAAAAGGGCGGGGGGGGGAAGAGTTACACGTGCTTGTGTCTGCTTCTGTAATCCACATTTTCCAATCATAGAATCATAGAATGCTTAAGGTTGGAAGGGACCTCTAGAGGTCATCTAGTCCAACCCCCCTGCACACGCAGGGTCACCTAGGGCACATGGCACAGGACTGCATCCAAGCGGGTTTGGAAGATCTCCAGAGAAGGAGACTCCACAACCTCTCTGGGCAGCCTGTTCCAGTGCTCTGTCACCCTCACTCTTAAAAATTTTTTCCTTAAGTTCATGTAGAACTTTTGGTGTTTCAGTTTGTGGCCATTTCCTCTAGTTCTGTCGGTGGCCACCACTGAAAAGAGGCCAGCACCATCCTCCTCACTACCTCCCTTGAGGTACTTCTAGACACTGATTAGATCCCCTCTCAGCCTTCTCTTCTCCAGGCTGAACAGGCCCAGCTCCCTCAGCCTCTCCTCATAGGGCAGATGTTCCAGGCCCCTGAACTCTTCTTGGCCCCAAAACCACCTCCTGACTTTTGCCAGAATATTGAAGTGCTGCACACTTTGGTGGACATAAATTCCAAATCATGGGCAGTGTCCCATGATTTTTCTTTTAGGTTAATCAATCTGTAGGGCAACTCTCGCACAGACTATAGGAAAGCTGTAGGATAAACACATCTTCCATATATATTTGTGTTCATTCTTACTTGCATGTAAAAGGTCAGGAAAAGAAACACCAGTCTCTTTAGGTGTCTCTATGGTACATAAAAACATAATCTCTACATCTTGTTTAGGTGTATAAACCAGAGATTCCATAGCGAAAAATTCTGGATACTCTCCAGAAGTCCAGGGTGTAAAACTGAGTCCTCGCTGCTTGAAAAAATCTAGAGGTCAAATGTTCCTGTGCAACTCCTGCCTGTAGCTGTCAGAAATGATCACAGTAACTTCCCCTTTCTTATTTTAGAGGCAGTACTCTTATGTAACGAAGGCAAAATCTGTTGAGGTCAGGGATTCAGCGACAGCAGCTTCATCCACTGAGCAGCCCCTGCTTCTTAGTGACAGACACTGGGAAGTTCAGGAGACACTGCAGGTGTCTATCGCCCTTCAGTTATCACTTGCTCATGTCAGACCCTGCTATCCTGTTTTATGCTCCATGCTTTGTCGGGAGATGTTATCTGCATAGGATCCTCAGCTGGGAATTGGCTTTTCCTGAAGACATCGATGTATGCAACTGGGGCGTGCTTTTCTGGAGTATTTCTATCACCTTTCAAAGATAGAGACAGTGAAATCTCTCTTCCACTCATCAAGGAAATGCTTAAGGCATCAAGTGGGGAATTCCAGGCAGGCTTAGGGCTGGTACTTTCCATTTTCTCAAGCAGCAAGATTACACGGGACAAGGACTGCCATGGTGTTTATTGTGAGTTCCCTGGTGAGAAGAACATTTCACACGTCTCCTGGGGAAGCCAGGCTATCTATCTCCGCCATTTTCACACAGCTTCTGTTACTTGATTTCACCCATGCCCTCTGAGCACGCACTAGCAGAGAGACACTGAAGTCACCTACCCTGGGTCAGGCTGTAACCTCTGCAGACCTAAGGCAAAAGACAGCTCTCTTCTTCAGCAGGTTCACAGTGTTCATTAGAGATGAGCTCAAAATCCTGCCCAGAGAGACACTAAAACACTGGGGAAAGACCCAAATCCTTCTCAAATGTCCCTGTCTCCTTCCTGCCATGTTGGTTTTACTCCTGAATTAGGTTATTTCAAAACAGAAGAAATGGGAAAAATACATCGAAGAGAGAAAAGATGATCCTGATACTAAGTGATTCGCCCAACCAGGGTTTAATTTCAAATACCAACATAAGATTATTTACTCTCCATATTGTACCACCTTATAAATAACAGGGCAAGAGTAACACTTTTCCCCATTCTTTGCCTGTCTTTCCGGTCAGTGTTTAGAGGCAGGTATTTCTTCTTTCCTCAGAAAACAGCTTGCACCACACCCCTCTCCTCAGGATCACCAGGCTCCCCTTTACGCAGTGCTTGGCGAGCTGCAGAAGAGGCCCACCCCACAAGGAGGGCAGGAGCACCTTCATGCTCCGTGTGTCCTTGCAGCACAGAGCTGAAAGAGCTGGAGACAAAGATGCCCCAGGTACAGGCTAACGCCAAAGAGTTCCAAAACTGCACGCCAAGCTCAATGCAGCTGATAAATAACAGAAACACAAAAAGGAAAGTCTTCTCCTCTTATTAATAATAAAGGTACTGCAACCAGTGAGCGCAGAGCAATGCAATTACAAGGAGACAAGCAGTGTACACAGTCAGGAATCCTTATCAGATTGTTTGGTCTATCTTTTCCATTTAAAAGTGATGTTTAAACTATGCTTATAGACAAAAGATCTGATCAATGAAGCTGTCATTTGGTTGTGATTAGCATGGAAAAATTAATCAGGTGATGAAAATATTTCTGCTTCTCCATTTGGGGAATAATTTGAAGAAATTTCAAAAAGATTTTGCTAAAACTTTGGGGATGCGTGCAGCAGCAAAGCCAAATGTTATGTCTTTGAAAATGTCCCACAAGGAGACATTTTTAAGTTATTTGGAAATTAGTTTTTCCAAAGGTAAAATATGTGGAAAAAACAAAACAGAGATTTACTATCATTTAAACTTTTCAGCTGCTCCCTAAGAAAATAAAATCAGAGCTAAACAAAAACTTCAGTGTTTTTCTACAAAATAAATAAGAGTAACATTATACCCACTAAACAGGAATCAGCTGTATAAACAATTTACCTGCCTGTGACAGCATTAAGTATAGAAAGAATTTCTGGGCAACTATATTCAAAGAAGGAATAACTGAAGTTAAGGTAACCTTTGTAACACAGCCCAAAACAAATAATAGGTGGCAAATAGAAGGGACAAATATCCAAAACCTTATTCATCTTGAGTGGGTATCCTCAAATTTTTTACTAAAAAAAAGTGACAATCTCTGCATGCTTCTCCTCCTTGTTGTTTTAGGCTGATCCAATAGCTACCACTATAACCCCTTGATTCAAGATTTAACAGTCTTTCACCAATCTCAGTTCAATCATTTATGAAATCTGAGCGTCTCATTTTTCCTTCTTCATTGTCTTCATCCATGCATTGACAGACAGACACTCTAAGTATTTTCAACTCAGAAACCAAACACTATTTTTCTGTCATATAGTCCCTCAGACACTTAAATTTATTCCAGCAAGCTAAATCTGAAGAGATCACAAGCTTCAGATGGCCCAAGCAAGAGAAGGAGAGAAAAAAAGATTAATCATTTTCACAGTATCATTCTCTGCAAACTTGAACCACAACAACTCAGTGATCAAACGATTTGCAGTTGCGAACACTAAGACATGGTAGCCTTTGAAATATGCCAGCATGTCAGAAACATTTTATCCCCTACCCTCATCTTTCCCACCAGCTCAGCATATGTAAACTTTTGGTACAGCATGTTCAAGTTGTTCTCACAATATTTAATGGAAAAATGTACACTGTTGTGGAAGAGAGGCCTGTTTAATAAATACTTTATGTGCTCAAGAACCTAGAAATAGATTTTAGGCTGCATGTGTTATTACAGACTTGTATCAGCATACCTAGATTCATCAGGTGCATGAAGAGAAATGATCCTGACGGACACAGATGGGTTTCAGAGAAGCCTCTAAAGACTTACTCATACAGCAGCAAAACTGCCCGTGTTCTGGCCAGCTTTGGATAAAAGAGCATGAAGCAGAGCTTTGCTAATGGAGCTGCAGCTACAGGAGGAGCACATCAGCTATGCAGCACACGAGAGTCGCAACTGATAGTAACCAGGTGCCTTCAAACAAAGAACCAAACTGGGGAATATGAATCCTCGCATGTAATTTCAGTTCCATCATGCTGGTAATCATAGCTCTTTTAGAGGATTTGCAATAGGAACTGAATGCTGAATTCCCCTTTGGGCCTCTTTGGATCAGATCCTCAGTTAGTACAAACTGACTGAACACCCACAGATGTCACACAAACCTTCCCATATTCATACCAGCTGAAGATCTAGCCTTTTGTTTGCCAATAAGGGTGTTGCTCTACAGTATTACGGTTTCTGGTCCAAGTCATTCCTACCCTTACTGTAAGTTACAACACTACCAGGCACAAGAGGGAAACTGCCAGTAACAAATATCCTTAAGGACTGTCTAGAAAATATGCCGGTAGCTCATACATGGTCAACAGAAAAATACAGGGATATAGTCATACAAACATCCTATAATGATCTTAACCTAGTGCTTTGGGTCTGACTTCTTTGCTCGCTTGCCCCAGGTGCTCTCCTGCCTTGTTCCTCATGCCCTGAGCGCTCAGGGTCCTGTCAGCGTTCCAGTACGAAGCGTGTGATCTCTCTGTTGGTACCTGCTCAGTGTCATTTAAGCTGCCCAGTCTGCAAGGCCACCAAGGTCAAGGAACTATCAGGAATAAGGTTTCTTAAGTGCAACGTGTGAGACACCATCTGACACTGTTTACAGATAGAGTTAGCCTCTTATTGACCACAGGATAGAAGTTAAAAGCATTGCTTTGGGAGTTCAAATGTGTTAACCTCTGAAGTGATGTTTGAATTAGGGTTATAAAGGGCCTAAAGTTTTGATCAGAGACTTGGAGAATAAAAAGGATTTCAAAAAAATTTAGAGAGGGATCAGAGTAGCTAACTCTGAGTGTGCCAACTGCTATATTATTGTTGATTTAATTGAGTCCATCTATCAGGTCTGTGCATTATGTGATCCAGTTCCAATGATGTTTCCCTGCTGCAGCTGACAAAATACAGACTATACACTTCAAATGCAGTTGTCGGTCTTTAAAACAGGCAGTTGCAAAACATGTTGGCTGCTCTGGTGATCAATAATGGGAAGGGCAGTGTACGTTGGACTAACTCCCAAACAATTAAATACTTGCCAGTGTAAAGCAAAGAATGACACAAGATTATGCCAAAAGCTTGCTCGCTGTTTGGCAACCCACAGTATTATAAACACTGATGGTTTAACAATCAGGCAAAATTAACAAAGCTGGAACAGCAGAAACATTCTCTGAGGCCGTTCCTGATGAATACACTGAAGACATAACAAATACACCTGCCCTTGAATGTGCCCACCTGCCATTCCTGGTGCACCGTTTTCCTGGAAGTTGACTCACCGAGGAGGAGTTCAGATACTTGTGATGAACTTCCTGCCCAGACTACGTAGAGGCCACAGCACCTTCACTCTAGCCAGGGCCAGAGAAGCAGTAGTGCCTTTTACCCAGAAAGGACGCACCCAACAGCTTGAACGAGTTGGAGCCCCCAGCTGAGCCCCCAGCACGAGGGAAGGGAAGTGCCAGGGCACAGCGGGGACCAGGACCTGAGCACGATAAATCACCAGGGGCTGAACCAGCTGGCCCCTGTCCCATGGTACCAGTGAGAAGAGCAGGACAGGCAGAGGGATGGCAGCCAGAGGCAGCGCAGAGTCCTCATCTGTAGACTAGTCTGTGGTGACAAGCCAGGGCTGAGGCTGGGCCAGGCCAGACAGGGGTCGGAGGGCCATGGCCAAGCAGGGCTGTGGCAGAGTTGGAGCCTGAACTGCAAGTTTGCCAGTTTGAGCGCTGGTGCAAACCTCCTCACTCTTTTGAAGTGTGGAAAACATGATAGATTTTGGTATTATCTGCCCTTGTGGCCAAGAAAGCCAATGGGATCCTGGGGTGCATTAAGAAGAGCATCTCCAGCAGGTCAAGGGAGGTGATCCTGCCCCTCTACTGAGCCCTGGTGAGGCCGCATCTGGAGTATTGTGTCCAGTTCTGGGCTCCACAGTACAAGAGGGATGTGGAGCTGCTGGAGAGAGTCCAGCGCAGGGCCACAAGGATGATTAGGGGCCTGGAACATCTGCCCTGTGAGGAGAGGCTGAGGGAGCTGGGCCTGTTCAGTCTGGAGAAGAGAAGGCTGAGAGGGGATCTGATCAGTGTCTATAAGGACTTCAAGGGAGGCAGTGAGGAGGATGGTGCTGGCCTCTTTTCACTGGTGGCCACCGAAAGAACTAGAGGAAATGGCCACAAACTGAAACACCAAAAGTTCCACATGAACTTAAGGAAAAAAAATTTAACAGTGAGGGTGACAGAGCCCTGGAACAGGTTGTCAAGAGAGGTTGTGGAGTCTCCTTCTCTGGAGATCTTCAAAATCCACTTGGACACAGTCCTGTGCCACGTGCTCTAGGTGACCCTGTGTGTGCAGTGGGCTTGGACTAGGTGATCTCTGGAGGTCCCTTCCAACTGTAACGATTCTGTGTTCTACGATTCTATGATTATTTCTGCAAAGCATAAACGGAAGGGCCGTGTACTCTGTTATTCCTGGTGTTTGCTGTTCAACTCAGCAACTGCTTTCCAGAGATCCTCAGAGTGACATAGGAGTTGATGAGGTGTGTGTTTGGGGGAAGAATATGGCAAAGTGGTTTCCCTGTATGGCATAAAACAACAGTCTCTTTGACTAGGTCTTATTGGACGAAGTCTGTCCATGCTACACAATGGATAGGTTAAAGAAGCAGCCAAGCTAAGATGGGGCTACAAATAAGGAATGGGTCATGTGGGAGTATACACAGAGAGTGCTGACTCTCTGACAGGGCTGCTCAAACTGTCATTTGGAAAGGGAGGAGAAGGCTTCAAACTCAGATCATGTGAAGTAAGAAAATATAGTTGACAAAAGCCAGAGAAAGGTTACTAGTTATGGGGAAGAGCATCCAGCTAAACACATCGTCCCAGTTTCTTCTGTTCTACAAGAATCACTAGGGCAATGGTCTGCAAAGATTTTGTGTTCTGAGCTTTAGCTCTCTCCGTCCTTGAACTATCCATGGGGATGCCCACAAGGCCGAGCCCTGGCAAAATCCACATCTCCAAGCACAAGGTTGGCTGGGAGAGTACTCTGGAGGTCCATGGTGAACTTCCAGGCTAAAGGCAAGATAGACTTTGAGACAGCTTAGGTCAGTAAAAAATGTGTCAGAGAGACTGAAGGACATTGTAACTTCTCAAAGCAGAAGCATGGTGAGCATCCGGCAGTGTGAGAAATACCGGCGCTGTGACCCAAGAACTTACAAGACCCCAACCACTCAAGTTTCTGAGCAAATAAAAAAAAGCAAATCTTTTTTAAAAAAAGGCATTTACATGGGCAAGATAAGAAGGTGCTACTCTGGGCAGAGGGGAAACAGAGAGCTAGAAAGACTGGGCAATTTGTGGTGGGGCAAAGAACTGAAGCCTGAGTTCCAAATAACCACCATAACACTACATTATCCCTTGTCTCTAGCAGCTGCTCCAATCCTCAGCTCCAGATTTTCCAACAAAGAGCTTTAAAGACATCTATGTCCTTTGAGGTTGTTAGTTCTTAGATTTGATGGAAGAGACAGTCCTCGCCATTTGAAAGCTGTGTGAGGCCCCTGCAGAATGGAAGGCCCAGGAGACCTCCAATGCAGACAGGGCCAGTGGCCCTGAAGGAACATATACAACCTCAGGCCTCACAGGTTTGCCCTCATTGCTCCAAGGCACCTTTATGATATTCTGATAATTCAAAGGTAGGAACTTCAACAGGGAATGTGTTCACATACAAAAGAGAAGGGAGAAAAAAATGAACTGGCCATTTTAAGGCTGCTTTCCTTAGCCAGAATGTGAGTTTATCTAGATGGGGAAATTCAACGCAGAACAGTTGCAAAATAACCATGTAAGGGAATGGGCTTCTTGTTGTTTCCAACTTTAGACAGGTATCTCCAAAAGAAGGGGGAATCCCAAGCACAGATGACCACCTACTTCTAGTGAGGAAGGGACTTAAATCCCTTGCGCAGTTCTCTACTAAGCGTCCTGGCTTATCTGAATCTGTTTCTCAGGTGTTTAACTTATCCCAGCCTTGATACAGGAAATCCAGGCTGTGGATGACCAAATCTTACATGTTGTTACACTTGGCACTGCAAGAGCCAAGTGCCTTCATTGATTTCGCCAGAAAATGAGTTTCAGAGCTAGCAAAACATTTAGTTTGCCATGAAGTGAAACATTCTTTACTTTTGACTATCTTTAATTATAACTAATGTTGCTTTTGAAATGCAACATCATAGGACTTAACCTACTGGAATTCTCTCAATTTTTGCATTTTAAAAAGGCTGTTCAAAATGTCATTAATAAGGGTTTATCTTAAATGTACACTTTCAAGAAAATAGTCCGCCTATAAGGAATGAACTTTTGCCTCAGAGGGATATTTTTGCATATTTATAAGTATAAAATCTTACACTTCTTGAGTGAAGGCCTGATCTTATCTCGGCAACCCTTAAATAGGGAGAGGGCAGGTTTCCTGTCTTCAACAATGCTATGGGACATGGGATCCATATTCACCTTTTCTATCTCCAGTGATTATCTGGGATAAAAATCTCTTTGTGCTTCATAAATAAAACCTGTGTCAAATCATTGTAGACCAGATCCCATATACGCCAAGTCCAACGCCATGCAATCATGCCATCTATGATCCAATTATCAGCTGTCCCAGACAGGAGGTGAAGGAAATTTTCACAATACTATACATACCCTGTAGAATCAAAGTCTAAGGCAGACACAATCTCTGGTCACTGAAAGAAAATCCTGATGCTAGGCAAAGCAAGAAGTCTGAAACCTGAAGATGATATCACAGCAGTATCACCAAAAAACATAAATAAGGAAAACAGTGATGGCGCAGGAAGAGGCATTTGTGTCAAAAGTGTCAATAACTCATCCTTTAGCTGTTCAGCTGAGGCATGCCAGGAGTGTTAACTCCCTAAGAGGTATCAACAATCTCACTAGAATGTAGACCCAGCATTATTGAGGCATCTTCCTTCCTTCCTTCACACTTAATTTTTACTCTGAGGGAAAACAATATGTGTAGTCCATGCAATGTTGGCCAAGATTTCAAGGACATGTACTGTTACAAGAGTGAATGTTGCTACAACATATTAGCTTGCAGCAGAATATAGAAAATTTTACTTGGTGCTTTATAAGGAAATGCACTGATCTGAGATGCAGTCTAACTCAAATTGGCTGCTGGCAGAAAGTTCAGCTGAAACCCTGGGAAAATCAGACCAAACACTGTGTGCCCTGTAATAGAAAACCAAAACATAGTTCTAGAAGCTAATTTGGACCCCCAATTTTTTTTTTGAGCTCTGTGTTAATGTTAATGTATTATTTTTTTTCTAAATGAGTGTCACTTCAGATAGATGCACAGCCTAGACTGAAATCTGCAGTTATGTGGAGCACTTGCAAGGTCTCATTGACATAAAATTGATACTTGGGCTGATTATTCCAACCTATCACGATTAAACGGGTACTTACAAAATAAAACTCAGCTCCTGGTCACTATTCCTTTGCAGAAATGAACAAAAATCAGCAACGAAAGTAACTTTCTTTCTTGTTCAAAAATAAAAGCTCTTGAACTTTCATAAAAATGCAATCTTGACTTTCCATATTTTAAGACTGGACTACAACACGAGTTGGTTGACTTAAGGTAATATTTTAACCAGAAAGCACAAGAGAAGAAATACCCTAATTGACTGAAAATCCAGCTGTGGACTTAAAATAGAATTTAAAAAAGTTGCATTTTTCATGTTGCTAAGTTCAGCACTGTCTAGTCTTTGAAGAAATGGATTGGCTCTGCAGAGCTAACTGGAGCTCTCAGCATTCACACGGGAACTCTCCTCTGCTGTCAAGCAGCCCAAAAGGATGGCTGTGAGACTTGCCATATCCCGGCTGCTAGTTATTGAACCTATCTGCTAGGGCCACCCTTGGGCTTAAAGAAGAGAGCCAAAGATGCAACTTTTAATGCTTTTTGTGAAAGCTTTTTTCTGGTTTAAAAGATTTTTGCTTTTACCAGAGAGATTTTCAAAGCTGAGGAAAAAGTCTGTGAGATGGACATGTTCCATTTTAGTAATAATTAAACTCTCTATTCCTAAAGGTCTAGTCTAACCCCTAATGAAATAAACAGCATAGCTCCCACTAAGTTCTACAGGGGCAGGATGAAGGTTCTTCACATAAATACCTTCTCACTGTGATCAAGCAAGACAGCAGTAATTAGAAATCAAAGTAGAGCAAAGTGTTTGCAATTAGTATACCTAGCAAAGTAAAAATCCGTTCTGCATTTTCCACTATCAGTCCAAGGAACATATCCGCTGTCTGTTATATCAGCATTCTGCACTTAAATCTACCACTTCATTCACCAGTTCACATGTAGAGCCTACCCCATAACCCTATATACTAAAATCCTGCAGGGCCAAGTGTTCCAGGGATCCTGAAATGAGTTCTTGCTGGCAGTAACTTTTCCATCTCCAAGGCCTTTCCCCTACCCACTGAACTCTCCCCCATTTCCTTAGTGCCTCGTGACTCACGGCTGAACCGCGCGGTCGGAGCAAGGCAACCAAGCAGCGTCTAGGCACTGAGCCCCAAAGCGCCGTCACTCAAACGCAGCACGGTAGCGGCGCTCCAAAATTCAGCTGAACTCCTGGGGCTCCCGCCTTCCCTTAGAACTGATCCTGGTTTGAAAAAATGCTGACTTGGAAAAATCAAGATATTTTATGGAATCATTTTTACCTTTTTTTTTTGATCAAGAGAAAAGAATCAAGGTTTGACCTGAAGGCTCTTTAGTTTCCTGACAGCTCATCTATCCAGCGCACATTGACATCTCATCAGGTGGAGAGGCATCCAGCATCTGCAGTTTATTACACAGATGGAGCCAGGGGACCTCAGGCTTCCAAGTGATCACTAGAAGGCTCAGTAGTAAAGCCCAACATTTATCTAAATTTATAAGCTTCAGAAATAGACTCCTTCAGAGGATTAAAAATCAATGCAGCTGAACAGAAATCAGCAAATGTCAGGCATTTGCAGAAACTGAGGATCTGGCCCTTATTTGGTAATATTTGATTAAAATAGACTTCGACATTCAGAATGCTGCTCTGCCAAAGTTGAACATCAACTGTATGAGCAGCCATGTGGCAGGATGTGGAAAACTGCTTTCCGTTAATGATTCTGTGCTCTGATCAATATTCCACAGTCCCCCACGAATGAGTTAGTGTTTGACAGGAGATAATACAGTGGAAGGATAAAGTGTCGAATCACCAGGGTACTGCTGGATTTCATATTGCCATAATCCCATGCAGCAAGTATTTGAAAAGCGGCCTGGAGCAAAATAATAAAAACTGCACAGACATATGCAAAAGAATCTCACTGTTCTATGAAATATAGCATCTAACCACATGGGTCTTTGCTGTTGGGAGGATGAGAGAGGCAAAGAACTGTAGTAAATACCCTCCAGTAGGAAGTCCATCGGCCTATGGCTGTTGGTAATGCATAATGGCTCGATCACATGTCTGACTCTCATTTGATATTTTTTACAGGATTAGCAGTGCATAAATCACATGATTAAAGTCACTGCAGGGAGTTTTATAACTGTAGGCTGCCTTTTATAAACTATAAGCTTACTTTGTGACTTAAATCCGTTCTGTTTTAAAAAAAATTTATTCAGTTGTCATGAGAATGAATAGGCTGTGCCTCTTTAATTGTCTGCATAGACAGCTTCAAAGTTTTTAAGAGTTCACCTTACTCAAATCTTTGTACCTGCCCTCAGTAAAGGCTCTGCTGTGTAGGCAGGAAAGCCGCCACCTCAACCAGCCTGTCCCTCCTGTGACTACAACCCGGTGCTGTTCCCTTCACTGGGACTTCACAGAGGCACCATTAACAGGGTGAAAGCGCTGAACTTGAGCCCACAGTGACCACAGTTCTATGCAAACATCAAACAGCCTCTGTTTTTCCACCATTTACATGATTGCTCCTGTCCATGATTTTTTTCACATCCCAGAAGCTTGTCCTGGGTGTCTGACAAGTCACTCTTTACCCTCTTATTTTAAGGAGTCTGGGAGAGAAGGAAGAACGTGGTAATATGAGACATAGTTCACTAGCATGAGCATGCAAAAGGTCTTGGGTACCACCAAAAGCACCTGTTAAAATTAATATATTTAACAAAACCTTATCGCTCTGGATAGCATAAAAAGTCAAACACTTTATACTAGAGGTTTGGTCTACATTTTCTTTTTTTTTCCCCCAAACCAATTTCCAATTGCAGTCTTTAAAAATGGCCCCAAATTATCTCTGTCTGTGAGGTACCACACAGTCTGAAGAGAGGACGAAACCCTCTCTGGAAAACTTTTCTGGTTGTGCGCTAATGGAAACTGGAAACAGTGAAATGTCTGGAGAGGGAGGATGGTTCAACACAGGCCCATCAAAGCAGACAAGCCCAAACTTATTTTTGTTTGTTTTTACCCAAGGAAGAGACTGATAATTAAAAAGAGTATCAATGAATTTACTCTCACAGTCTTGGAGTTAAGATGCTTGTGATGACAACCACGAATAAAAAGTTCAGAGCCCAAGTTCTCCATCCTAGAACTAGAAGACAGTTGAGGGCAAAGGAATGTGTTTCCCCAGAAAAAAAAAAAAGGCTGAGAGGCACAGGATGTGAAGAGCTCGGCTTGTGACAACTCCCCCCAGCTTCTATGTAAGTTTGTTTTAGCCTGATATGATTTTTAATTCTTTGTAAGATGCATACATTCGACACAGTGTTTGTTCTACTCAATGTCACTACTAAACCCTTTTTATTCCTCTGCAGGGAAAGCTCGATCACTGAATCTGTCTACTCCTTCTCCCATCTCCTCCCCTTCCCTCCCCTCTGACCCTCAAAGCCAAGGCATGAAGTTACATTTTCTATTTCTTCCATCAGCTCTTGTGGTATGAGAGTTCCACTAAGACGTGGGTATGTTCCAAAAATAACATGTGAATAAGGACTTCTGTGTTTTTAAGACCTGACCCAAAATATTTATTTATCCAGAAGTCGAAATTCTCACGAGCAATGGGTGAAATTCTGAGGAGAGGAGATTTGTGGCAGGCTCAGACATAACTTGGAATCTCAAGACAACAAGTGCTGTAATGCAGGCAATGAAAGTTAAGCCTTCGATGGAGTGTCACCAGAAATCTATATATTAACATCATTTTATAAGTGACATCAGTCACTTTTATATTGGAAAGGAATGATGATGAAAGCATAAGCTTAAAAAATAATAGCGATTCCTTCAAATACCACAGTGATTTACCACTGACAGTGCAGGAATGGATGGCTTATGGCAAACAGGAGAGTCGCCGCTTCCCAGGAGGCTTATTCCTCCACTGCGGGATACAAATAATTCCCATTGACTTTGGTGCCTTTCCTGCCATGAAGGACTAGGAATTTACTGGCTTCAGTGGGAGTTATGAATAGCTTCAGGAACTATCAGGAAAATTAAATCCTAAAGAAACAAATTAAAAATACCTCTGACAGGCTAGTTTTTATATCTATTTCAAATATTCCTCTCACTGATAGCAGGGAAATAAACCTTCGTGTAGCTTAAACTTACCCATCTACAGAACTTAAAAATTCCAGTAATATCTACAAACAAATGTAAGTTGTCAGACTAGAGCAGAAATAGCAATAAAAGACACAAGCACCTGCAAGATTTACTGTGGAAAAAGTTCTCCGTAAAGTATCTGTCTCTTGGAGAGATTTTATTAGCCAACAGCCGAGACTCCTTCACACGGCAGGTGCGCACAGGATTCCCTCACTAGTAATCTCACTGTAATTCTGCATGTTGCTTCACTTCCCAGTAAAGAGCAATCACATAAAAAAAAATAACCAAAATAACAGCTTATACTTTTTGCAAGTCCTATGTTTAAATTCCCATCCTGCCCATCTGTACCACTTGTGTGGTGGTGTTTCTGGTGCAGATATGACAGATATTCTTGGAGAACCATATTTGGTTGAGAGGAAGCATAACGGGTAATGTTTAATCTGGTAGACCAGCAGATGGGACAGCCAGAGAGCTGCTTCCTTGTCCAGTCCATGGCATTTTCACCACAGGAATGTATTTTCCTGGTACCAGTGATAAGTATGTGTGGCAATTAGGAGTGTGTGCAGAGGTTTGTTGTGGAGTTCTTACCATCTCCTCTAGCTAGATGAAGTCCTGATGACATGACACACGACCAGAGGTTCCACTCCCACGTAGTGACTTCTGTGAAAGGAGCCCCTACTGCAAACTCCACTGGAAGGGCAGTGCTGAAGGAAACACTCCAGAAGCACACCTCTCTATGGAAAAGGGAATTAATAAATTACTCTCAGACATCCTGTGAAGACTCCCACTGATACCAGTGACACTACAGGTGGAGATGAGAGAACAGGGAAAAGGCAGGGTCTTGTCTTTTCAGCAAGAAGAAATAGCCCTCAATATATCTAAATCTGTAATTTTATACATGACGTGGGGTTTGGATCCAGCAGAACTTTTCCAAGTTAGTGGAGATTCACAAAACTTTAGGCAGAAACTAGACCTTGAAAGAGCAGAGTCAGCTGGCCCACAAGATCACACACAACTGGTTTACCTTTGGTGTTGCAAACGCGGACAGCCTATATGGCTTGGCAACAGGTTCTGCTACTGGGCAATGAAGCAGACTGGTAAAGGATGTAGAAGGAGTAGGAGGAGAGAGACCTCATCTCCTCTTTACTATTTTTTAAAACTCGTGCCATTCAGTCAGTTCCTAAAGCTCAAAACAGGCCTCTTGCAGAGTATTTTAATGGGCCCTGGGGCTAGGCAGTTGTTGGTCTGGATGAGTCGTGATCATCCACTACAAAGGCAAAAGAGCAGGAAGTAGGGAAATTGTTTCAGGCTTCCCTTGGCAGACTTAGTGGCTGAGTGTGAACAGGGAGATCCCACCTGCACATTTTATAGGGTCAGGCTTCAGGGTATGCAAGCTCTTGCTCACTCCGTTACAGTAAGGATGTATATCTCCAGCGAAGCTCACAAACAATGCTGAGGAGCTACTCAGAAGATTAACAGGACCTCCTACTTCATGGAAACAGTGACTGTTTACATAATATGTAATGACAGTAAATCATAACAAATCCTAGGAGAAAACTCCAGTGAGAGATAAAATAACATGACCTTTTGATTCTTCTTCTTTTCTCAGTCTTATAATCCATGTCCCTATTTCTTCATCCTGTAAGTATTTCTGCATATGCCTAGCTTTCAGCAAACCAGTGATGCTACAGATTTCAATTAGTCTCATTAGATGGGGGAAAAACAGCATGTGCATAGCGGAATGCCCTATTTTCCCTCTTATTTTTAATGATCTTAACACGGTCTCTGCCCATAGCTAGAGCTTGCTACTGCGGTGATACAAATGCTACAATACGTTCCAGTTTGCAGGGTTAAGCAATTAGCACTCTAAACACAGGGCTGGTATAAGGTAGCACCACAACTGATCTCCATGACTGCATTAAGCTGGACCAGCTGAGGAGCAGACGCTGCCTAAGGTGGGGAGTTAATAGGCAAAAGGACTAAACAAACACACTGCTGTGGGAAAAATATTTGCAGTTGAACAAGTATTTTCTGAAACTCATCTGTCATTTGAAATTAATTACTGAATAATACCCTGCATCAGAAATCCTCATGCCATAATTTCCTATACTAAAATACAACACAATTTTCACAAGACAAACAGACCTCACTACTTTTCCCTGGGAACTCTTGTGTGCATGCGAGCAGAGCCACGATTACACAATCAGGGCTCAGATTTGCTCCAAATAAACTGTTCTAGTGCTTATGTGCAGGACACTCCTCTGAAAAATCATCTACTCCCTGCTAAGACCGAGGAGTCAAGGCTAAAAAATTGTCCTTCCTCCAGGACAATCTCCCGACATGATCACGGTTGGCAGAGGGTTCTGGCTGCTTTGGGGGGTTCTTCATTATTGATTTAGTCATTCAAAAAAGGAAACCAGATTTGAAATAAGGCCTCTCACATGTGAACTCACTACTCTCCTGCACTCTCCCAGCTCTCCCTCATAGAGCAGTTTTAAGATCTAGTGGAAAAGAACAGACTTTAACAACCACGCGTCCTTGTCCTCTGGAGTGTAGGCTACGGCAACTAATAATAACTGAAGGTTTACATGTTTTTCTTGTGTTTCTGCTGGGGCTGCTGTGTCATTAATTCAGCTTGTGCCTGGCTACTTATGCTAAACATTCCCTTTGTGGCTTTGTCTAAATCTTAAATTCTGCATGTGACCACATGTAAATGTAAATGTGTATTTTTATGGTCCTGTAATCTCAGTCCTTTTAAATCCCTGCTGCCTGAAGGCATACAGTGAGCTGAAGCAGAAAAGCTTGGTCAGTTGGCGATCATTTAGAGCTAGTTTATTTGCTCTTTCTGAGTAGATTCAGTTCCTGTAGAGGTTTTTGCCTTTTGTATAATAGAGTAAAGATAAGATCTAGAAACTTAATTAACCCTGCAGGGCCTGTGAACAAGGCTCATTAAAAAATAGTCAAACACATTATATTTAAATACCTTATTTACAGGAATTTATATCATATTTCTGAAAGCGAGATATACATGCCACACACTTAAACCTTTAACCATTGTAAAGCCTTTCTTTAAAGAAAGCTGAAAAGTGCACCGAATTAGAACTCCAAAGCATTGGGATTATACCTGTAAATAGCTTATAGTTTACAGAAGTTCTGATAACAGTGAAGTGGTCTCTGCACTGTAAGCTGCACCCCAGAAGGGATCCCATGTTCTACAAAATCGACATTATTGCAGCATTAATCCTGACTAGCTAACACTGATCTGAAGCAGTTTCTCCGAGAGCTTTCCCATCCGCCCAAGGTAGGGACAAGCAAGGTCCATGTCATCGCAGATTGTGTCTGCAGATCACTGGAAAGGCTTCATGAGGACTCAGAACAAGGTTATTGAAAACCTCTTTCTGGAGTCACTTGCTATCTCCCTGTAAATCTTCTGGGTCAGAGAAGAGCAGAGCAGGTTTCTGGTACGCAATGCCAGGCATACATGAATTTTTATCATACAGCTTCTACAACTGCTTGAGCGCAGTAGCATGCTAAGGAATTCTGCATTCTCCTTTACTCAGCCTTCATTCCTTCCACCCCATCCTCCATCCCAGAGAGACAAGAAAAGCAAGGTGAGCAGAGACCACTGGAGTATCCAACCCAAGGTTCTGCTCTGAGGATGGCAAGAAGAAAAGCCACGTTTGTTCACAGGCACAGCTGCTAGCTCAAATCCACATCCTTAAAGTGTCCACCAAGCACTTGCCATATCCCACTGACTCCGAACTTCAGGAATAAACTGTGCTGTGCCAGCAATCAATCCCCAGCTTGCAAGCCGGTGCTTTACTGGATGCAGCCCTGCACTGTGCTGTGCGTGCAGAGGCTTAAAAGCCTGGGGAATTACTCTTGTTCTTGTGGCATCTTGAAGCCTCACTCCAGAATTAAGCCTGGACAGTGCTTTGTCATAAGTGACTGCCTGAACAGTGAGTAGGATAAATGATGCCAGTGGGACCAAAAAGCATCCGAAATTAATCATTTGCTTAATGGCTTTCCTAAAGAAGGATGGGTTTGAATATATATTTAAGGGCATTCACTGACACGGGACTTGCAGGAGCGCAGATCCCATCACAGGAAGGTTTCAAGCAAGAGCTACATTTGTCACAGGTATTTTAAATTAAAGACATTTTAAATTTAATTCATTTTAAATTCTATATCCACACACAGTTGGTAAAAGGCAAGCACATCTTCACCCTATATTCTCTTCAGGAGTAGAAATTTATTTTTGGTCAGGGTTTATATAGCATTTCATACAGTAGGAACCAGTCTAGGATTGCCATACATATATTTATTTTGCTTTTTTTGTTTTTTAACTCCCAGTTTAAAATTCTGTCTCAAAGGCCAAAAATTAATATTTTATTAGCTATTTTAAAGTCCTACTGCTAAGAAAAGACAAGTGATTTATATTGTGAATCATTTTGGCAAGAGCAGGAAAATCTCAAATCGAGTTACTCTTCAACCTGTGCTAATAAATCCTGCGTTGACACGAATTCTTTTTGCACTGCTTCATTTTCAAGGAGTCATGGGGCTTTTTAATAATCAGTCTTGTTGCTTCCTCTTCATCCTATTCAATAAAGCAGCAATAACTGCAAAAACATCTTAGGCAATGCACTGCAACTCAAATGCAGCGCTGAGAAACATCTCTGCGAAATCAAGTTTAATGAGATATCAAAATATTTCATCTATAAGTCTTGGCTGCTGGAGAGTACTTTAGAAAGCAAAGCCAGTTTCCCTAGTCCAGATTAGTCAACATCAGGTTCATCAGTCTAACGTTTCACAAAATATTTTCCCACATTTGTCCAATTGGAGTTTGAAGGGTGTAGCTGACAACATAAATGTGCCCTAAGGTGAAAATCCCTAAACATTTCCCTCGGCGATCTTTGAGTCTGGACGTTGCTAATGCAGATGTCTGTAATCAAGAGATCTCTACGGACTTGCTAATTATTCCCTAGACTTTTCCATTCGCAATAAAAATCCCATTTGGCGCAGTTTGTTTGCAGAACTGCTTCCATTTCCACAATGGTGGCATTAATTAGCAAAAACCTGTGAAAATCGTTGGAGTTTATAGGTTCAAAAAAACCTCCAATAAACAAACAAACAAACAAAAACCGTAAGCATTGCTCCTAAATATTCCTATAAATTCAGCCATGGCAACAAGTCCTGAGTGCCCAACTTTCTCAGTCGGAGCAATTTTTCATGCTTGTAGCAATAAGTGGGAAATAATGGGGGTCTCAGATTCACATTAGGGAAGTTGCTTCTGTGACCCCTGCATGCAGAGGGAGGGTGAATTTCTCAGCTAATAAATCAGAGTTTCCTGAAGGTGCAGTGGCATCTCTTGCTGAGGCCCAGAGAGCCGCTGGCTGCCCTCTATTCAAAGGCAGCAGGCCTCTACCCTGCAGGACGCTCTCACTACATATCCTGCACTCAAGATTTGGAGATATTAGGGCCTCCATAAACTGCCCAGGCTCTTGGGGAAACAGCCAGCATCCTGCTGGGAAATGGACACTTTTCAACTTCATTGACATCTGTCACACCTCCAAAGAATAGAAAGTGGTCAGGAAAAAAGCCACATTATGACTTTCCCATCAGCGGGGCCAGTTGGGTCTTTGTTCTTAACAGACTTTTAAAAGGTTCATCAGAGCTACCTTGCTTGAAAGTAGTTTTACTAGGAGAATCTTACCTTTGGCTTTTAACAACCATAGTCTGTTGCTCTGCTCTTGGGTACTTGTAGCATTCGGCTAACTTTCCTGTAGGAATTTCAAACAGAAAAAAAAATAGCTATGATGCTAGTTTTTCCATGCACTTTTTATTAACTTTCTTCCGAATAAGTCCCTGCAAGCAAAACGACACCAATTTTTATTATCAGAAATATATTTATTAAGTGACAGTCTAACTCCCAGAATAGCAAAGCATTCATTTTTTTGGAGTTAAAGCTTTTTCCCAAATGACCCTAAAATAAGCATGGGAAAGCACTATTGTAAATATAGTAAAGGACTTCAAGCAATATACTCTTTTTGCTCAACATTATTGCCTATATTAAGTACTGGTTTGGGATAGGGCTGTCAAGTTTTGTACTTATAACAAGAGAATAAAACTTAAAATGATGCTCCCTTGCTAATTAAAATCTTCTATAACTTTTAAACAGAGGGCAAAACTTTATGAATCTTCCCCACTTCAAGTCCCTCCCCCCCCCTTGAAGTGTGAAGTATGTATACAACTCCTTCATTCAGTTCCTTATTCATGCACATTTTTCTCTTAAAAAACAGTACAACTGGGCAGGCAGACTGCTTGGTAGGGACACAAGAGTTTTCAGCTGTAGCCCTGGGACTCTGGGAGCGTGAGTGACTCCTGGGACTCAGCTTCTCCAGCTGCACAACGGGTGATAATGAGCAATATATGTGCTTTATATAGCACCGTGATACCTGCCGATAAAAAGAATTTTTAATTGCCTTTACCCTTATTCCGGAAGTGAGTATAATCTACTCATTTTTGACTTTCTCTGCTGGGTTCAGCCGAGTCAGCACAGATTACGTAAGTGTAGCTGAGAGGAGGATTTGGTCAGCTGGCTTCACTCTGTGTCAGTTCCACCCGAGACCACGAGCTCCAATAGCAAGGCGAACGAGGCAAGCAGGATTCGGCCAGTGTTTAATATTTCATATGAAGACAACGTTGAGCTTGCTCTGGCAAAAGCGTGGGAAATAATGTGCCTACTCAAAGCAAAACTGGGGCAGGATCTCGACACGCCTGCCCAGCTAGAGCACCGGAGACCTGGCACTGCCCCCGAGCCTGGGGAAGGCCTGTAGAGGAAGAGCAACAGGCTGGAATCATCAGCCACTGAATGGTGAGCGGGATGGAATAGTTGCCATTTAAGATTAGATGTAAGATTAGGTGAGCAAAGGATAAGGTGGGCTTAGAAACAGGTCACACCTGCCAAAAGTCATCGCGGCCTGGCCACACAGAGCAGCCTGCATTGCTCCGCGGGGCAACTGCTCTTCTATAACCTTTTCCCCCACTACTTGGAAGTCTTTTTTTTTCCCTAAAGGCTGACCCTGAATGAACAAACCTAGCAGCACTGTAAAATATAGCACTTTTCAAGTTTTAGTGTAAAACATTATCAAATTCTGGTGGACAGAAAATGTGCTTTCAATGAAAAAAACCCCTCATTGTTAAAAATTAACATACTGAAAGCATTAACACAGTGTTTAAAAGACTCAGCTCATTCCAACACCTAACAACAAAAGTACCTACAACATTCCAGAATAGCTTCTCATTCAGTCAGGAGCTGAACAGTTAAATACCTTTGCAGGTCCAAAGTTTAATGACTGAGGCCCTGGAATGACTTCTTATAGCTGCCTAATTCTGCAGCAGTGTATATTTTTTAAAGAAGAGGGGCTCTTCTGAAATAAAGCTTCTGCTTATCTTTTTAATTCTGATTTCACGGTCTGCAGACGAGCATATTTCCCTGCACCCCTGGGTGCACGTGAACGTTGCGCAAGGCTGATGTGGCCCAGCTGATCACTGCCCTCACTCAGGAAACCCAGTATTTCAGCGCACAGTTCAGGTTTGGGGACACAAGCAGCACAACCAAAGTCAAAGAGACTGCTCGAATGCTTGACGTTACTCAAGGCCTCAAGCATTTTACTAGATTAGCCTGAGGAACTCCCATCTCGCTAGGTCCAACTCTGACACAAGGGCAAAGAGGGATAAAACTGCAATGAAGCCAGATCAAGCCAACAGCAGCGCTGCTGTGAGTCAGCGCCCCTCCTTCCAGTTTGTCCAGGATGGTCCAAATGTCAACACTGCAGCTATGTATTGACTCTGCTTGCAAAAAGGGGAATGACTCAAAATTGTTCTGAAAAAGTCCTTCTATTTCATGTCCATAGCTGGTATGAATAATCCAAAACTGAGATTTGCAAAGGAGTTTGTCTTCTGTTTATTTTCTATTTTAAAAAGTGTCAGATTACCTCTCAGACTCTAACTTCTTTTGAACAACTACCTATTTTATAACTCTGCATGGATGACAATTTATCACTGAGATTTGAAACTATCTAGGTATTCTGGAAAATAAATATCCCAGAAGTGTGCCGAATAATATGCAAACATCTGCATACACTAAGGAAGTATATTTAATACCAACAGCCAGCGCTCAACTAAGGTCCTGAGGCAAGCAGCATGGATTCTAAAATATATGCACTGGTGGGTTTTTGTATTATAACATTAGCATCTCTTTTTAGTCTTATTTAGATTAAAAAATAATCTGATACTATTGTTGCCATGTGTCCTGCATATAGCAAGAAATTTCTGTCTTTCAGCCTATTGTCTTCTTCCATGGAGGGATTTCTGGCTTCTTGTTTTGCCTGGGAAGTGCCTAAACTCCTTGCTGCCTTGCTGTCCTTCGAGCACATCAACACCTAAGCGGTGTCACTCCAACGCCTGGATCACAGAATTTTCTTTGGGTAAACGTGTTGAACATTATCAAATTCCCTTTATGAAGAAACAATCTGGCAGCCATTTCCCCAGGCTTCTCTAAAGAAAACAGGCCTTTTTCATACTCCCTTGCTGTAGGGGGGAAACTGCATCCCTTCTCGGGCGTCCCCAGCTCTTGCAGTTGCTGCAGCAGATAAGCTAACGACCCAGGATCTGCAAGGGACCTGCCCCATGCTGCGACTTCCAGCTCTGCAGGGCCACACGGAGCGTTTCATTTGTCTCATTAACTTCCCACTGTACCAGCCAGGGCATTATTATACAGCACTTTTCTCTTCCAACTTTTACAGTTCATATACCTCAGCAGGAGCCTGCGCACAGCGACCCGGCATGGCCCTTCCCGGCCTGCGCTCCTGGGAGACACATGAAAGCAAATCACAAAAGCTCCAAAGCAGCGTTTTGGGAAACTTCCGACGAGCTGGAGCCCAACAATGGAACAAACAAGCGCAGCGACAACAACGTTCAATGTAACACGACAGGCACAAACCACATTGTCTTGCCTACAACCTCGACAAACATTTCCACTTGATTTCCCAAGGAAATGAGGCTGATGCTGTCATGCTGCCTGTCTCTTCATCTGCCTCCCCCTAATAACTTTCAAGCCTAGCGGCACATTTCAATGCAAGTTGTCAGGGGAGCAGCAGAAGTCTCCAGGATAATTAAGTTCCTATAGGTCTTGTGAAAAATCAGTCATTTCACAGAGGAAAGAGGCCTAAATTAGAGCCCCCAACTGAGGAAAATCTCCTTGAAGGTGAGGGATTGATGGTTACTCGTCCAGTCAGTACAAACCAGCTCGCTGCTCCGCTGCTCCGTGGTGGAAACAGCACGGGCTGCCTTGTGCCCTCCTGGCCATTGAGGGAGCTGCAAAGGATGCAGGGGTCTCTTGAAGATCCCTAGAGGGTGCATGGGGTCCACTACTCCTCAAACAGCTTCTTATATATATATTTTTCATATAATGAATGGGATAGCTTTTGATTTTAGCCCCTTAGCTGTGCAGTTTCTGCTCTGTAAGTTATCCCTAGGCCAGCAAGCAATGGTTCCAGAATTCTTGCTCATACTATTGGCTGCAGTAAAAAAATTTATTGCTGGGGTAGTGCCTGCTCCAGCGCTTCATTTCAGCGCACAGATATTACAAAGGACAAAATGCATTGCATTTATAACCAACATCTTTAACAGCGTGGATGCGAACGCCAACCCTTATCTCAGAGAGGGGTGAGGGAAAAAAGGCCATGAAATATTCAAATAAGAATACTTAAAAATAAACATGCAGAGAAATTCAGATCTGTGACAGAGCAAAAAAATGGCATGTTTAAACATGAATAAATGAGAGAGTAAATATGCAAGAAGAAACTTAAGGTACGGCAGAAACAAAGCTGGAATCAGGATAGTTCCAAATCCAAAGAAATGGAAGGCTATCTGCAAGGCCTTTAGCCACGTGGAAGTGCAGCCATGAGGAGCCAGCTCCAGCTGTGTACCCCAAAGCACTGCCCCTTTGCTGCCGCTGAGCATTTCTTGCCAGGATGCATCAGGCCAGCTAAACTGCAATAAAAATAATGCCCCACCATGGCAGGCCACCTGGTTTCTCATGGGTGCTTTCAGCATCCACGTGCCAGGATCAGGCACCTCTGGGTGCAAGAAAAATTGCCCTAAATATAGAACTAACATTCTAAAAAACATCTAATATGGTTCCAAGCCCCTAAGAAAGTCAAATAGAGCAACCTGAGAAGTGGGCAGAAGGAAAGGAATGCTTTAATCCAAATGCACCTAGTACAATAAATAGGGATCCATCAAGGCGTGACCTCCTAAGTGAAGAGCTAGCAGTTACTTAGACTCAGGGAGAAAGGACAGATCTCAAATGTGAAGAACTAGCAAACATTTATACACGGGGGAAAAGGACAGATTAATGGCAAGAGAGATAAACAGAACACCGATGCCAAACTGGGGGGTCCTTCAAAAGTCAGATTAATTCAGTCAATAAATTAAAGGCTGCAGTGCTTTACACATTCAGGATGGAAAGCTTCCTCCCTCTCCAACTTATCTGATCACTCTCATGAAGAATTACAGAACAGATAAAGGGTTTTTTAGAGACTGTTTTTGAAAAAAAAGGTTTACGTTCGCATTCTTTGTTGAAAGTGAGTGACTCGATGCAGAGGTAGTCATATTTTTAAAGGATTCTGCAGCAAACCTTGTCATTAGCAACTGTCTAACCATTCTGCCAGCAGAGCATTACTCTGAGGAATTAGTGAATGAACCAAATTATTAACATAGTGGTTTGGAGTTTTTTTTTAGGAGTCAAAATGAAACTGCCATCCAGGCACCTGAACATACAACACATGCTCCCCGTCCTCCTGCAAACCCAGTGTTATAACTCAGTTGGATGCCGTGGCTGAAGTCATATCCATTTGCATGGATACGAATTGTGAGAACTGTTTTTTTTTTTTTTTTCTTCTTTCTAATGGGTTATTGATCACTCAGGGCAGAAAATCCATACATTAACAGGCTGGCTTAATTCACCAAGCTGTGTTACTTTATAGCTGTGTTACTACTGAGAAAATTCACTGCATAAAGTTCTTTCAGCTACCCTAGACGAGACAGATCGATGGGTCTCTTAGAAATCAAGGTGTTACAGCACTGATCAGTCAGGAAAGTCAGGAGCGATTCCTCCCACAGAGGAACGAAAGTGTCTGCACATTTTAAGCATGACAAAGACCTGAGACCGGGAACTGGGGTGTGAGGCAGGTACCCCACTTGTCATATATGCTCCATGGATTTCTAGAAGATTTCCTTGTATTAAAAATTACAAGGCTTGAAAACTAAGAACATTTGACAACATAGAGGAATATACTCAAAAGGACTTTGGGGAGGATTTTTTTGTTGTTTGTTTTTTTCTTAGATATTCTGATGTAAAAATATAAATTAAACTGATACTTCAACCTTCTTAGGTGTAAAAATTACTTGCTTTCCTGTGACTTGTTAACTGACAGGTATTTCCAAGTTAAACATTGATTTTCCTTTGCCTTCTTTTATTCTTATCCTCAGCAATCTCTCGGATTATGGGATTACTCATGGATTAGATGCATAAACCACTCATTTCAGGGTTCAAGGACTTCGGAATCATTAGATCTTTATATCGTAAACCTAGAAGAGCCAAATCAGCCTAGGTCCTTCGAGCGTGCTCTTCCTAAGAGACTGAAGTGGTTAAAGCTTCGGGGAGGTAGGATCTGGCCCCTATCTGGCAGGAAATAGTTTTGCAGAGATAACTGCGTGGAATTCTATGGCATGCAAAATACATATGGCCATATTAGATAGTCTTGAATTCCCTTCTGACCTAAGATCCATTAATTTACTTATGCCTCCTTGGTAAGTGAAAGAGTAACTTTTGACGAGATGCAGATATATTTGCATCTTCACTGAACTACTGCTGCACTTCTTGAACTCAGTATTGTCCCAGCTTTTGACTAACCTCACTGTGATTTTATGGCCTTCTGTTTATGAAAATACTCACAAAAATGAACAAAATAAGCACAGCACCCTATGAAAAACATTTCAAAATATGTCAGTGGAATAGACAAAGCCCAGAGCAAAAATCTTCTATATTTTGTTTTTGCTTTGCTGCTCGCTCCCAAGAACTGAGTTATTTCATTTCCATATCTTTTTTTTTTCTTAAAAATAAGTGAAATGCTGCCTGCTTGTTTTTCTCTCACGCATATTACAAAAATTAATTGATTTTTGTGCTTGTTTGGTTTCTTTAGTTTACTCAAATTTAATATTAAATATAAATTTAATAATTTAATCCAGCAAAGCTCTTAAGCACATACTCCAAGAACAAATGTAAAAACTTTTGTAAAAGCAAAACACCTTGGACCTGACCTTCGCAACGGCAATTTTTTCTTCTTTTTTTTTTTTGTGAACTCCCTGCAGTTTGCAAGTAAATTTGGGGATGCTGCTTAGGATGGATTTCCCTTCTCCTTTGCAGTGGAAATGATCTCTACGAGTGACTCCGCCATCCAACCTAGTTTCTCTGGCATCATGGTGATTATATTGATGAATGCAGGAAAGAGAAAAAGCTTGGAGAGAGCCATGAGGGAGATAAATGGGGCTGTTCTGTTTCTTCTACAATGAAATGCTGGGTAATGATATGGCAGAAGATGTGGGACAGCACAGGGGTCACCTAGCCCCGTTTCTATGGAGCAAAGCAAAAAGGAGCCCAGTGACCATGTACTAGCCAGGGTACATGTGCCCCTAGGTGACAGTGTCTGCGTGGCAGAACTAAGGCTCAAGGAAACAGCACCTGGAGAGTCTCTGCTGCGTGTTAGTGAGTCTCTCCCTGGCAATTCGGCCTCCCACCAGACTCCCAATTAAGTGTTGCTTAATGTTGCCATTAGAAATCTGTGAAGAAGACTGGAGGTTAGATGGATGACTGTCCACTAGCAGCACTGGATGACCACTTCACTAGCAGCAACTTCTGGGAACCATAAAAAAGTGAACAGGGAAAATATTCTGTGTGGAAGAATGCAGAATTTAAAAAAATGTCCAAAGTCAAAGCTCCTCAGAAAAACAGAGTACATACAGGGCAAGCTTAAGCAGCACTTTCCTTCCTGGCCAACAAGAAAACACTCTCTTTTCTGGCAATGGAACTTCTGAAGCCATCAATGATTTAACTAGTTTGGTTAACTCAGGTAGGGGAAGCAGACTATTAAATGTACAGAAGTTCAATGAATACTGCACTGAAACAGTTCAGAAAAAAAGATGGGAATATTCTGTTACTAATTGATAGCTGAAAACACAAGCTGGTATGAAAGGCATGATATAGCATGATATAATGTGGGGAGAAAAAAAAAGGAAAAAAAAAAAAAAGATGAGAGAAATATTGCTAAAGGATTTAGCACAAACCCAATCAGAACTTGCCAAATAAAGGAAACTTTACCCCAACTGAAACCTAAGGAGTGGGAAAAATTCTGACAGCCAGGATAGATAACAGGCAAGAAAAGAGACCTGTAGCAAAATACTGCTATTATACAAGCAAGACAAAATTCATGAATGTGAGAAGCCAAGACAACATGTAGCACTTGAAGAAAAGACACAAGAGGTGCACTAGCTCACATCTCTTTGGCACTCACAAACTCTTGCAAGGGAGGTGCTGGACAAAGTGCAGTACCAAATCGATGCTGCTGCGTGCCGAGCTCGGAGGAGACTGCAGGACATTACATTATGCTGCAGAGGATCCACTGCCTACTAAGAAAATGGACCATTAAGTTGAGGCTGGACACAAGCACACAAGACAACATGATGCTAGAAATAGCAATATTAGTGTGATCTTGGCAATATTTGTGGAAACAACCAACAAATAAGCAAAACCCTTAGATTACAGCAAACTGTAAACTAAATATCAATGTAGGTAAACTAGAAAAGAGTATTCTGTAGCAGTATCTGTTCTGGTAAAAATGTGTTCCTGAGACTTTTTTAAGACTCTGCATTTACTGCAAGGGTAGGGGGCAGAAACAAATGAAAACTTGGATGTAACCTCCCAAGGGCAAGTAGCATCTCTGAATACATAAACCTCAGAGATCCCAAGCACATGATGATAAGTTTATGCTCCTGCTGTCCCAGGATGCTACTAGAAGATCTGGAGAGGATTATTGCTTGAGAACTACAAAGTCAGCAGAAGATCCAAAAATCAATTCAATCACCAGCTAACACATAGGTGGGAAAATGCAGTCCTTTAGCTGTGCATTGGCACCTCACCATCAAAACCAAAGAAATCCCCTCCAGTTTTCAGAAAGGCCAAAACTTCTATACCTGAAGGCTGAAGCGGGGTCTGTCAGAGACCTCAACTCCAAGCAATTTCTGTATGCCAGAGGACTGGGTGCTGCTCTTGCTTTTTGTATATTTTTATATGTTTCCCACTGACACCAGCCCTCTGCCAAAGCAGGCAAGGTTGTACCTGTATCAGGTTCATGGTGAATGAGGTAAGGCTCTGCTCGCTCTGATGTAATCTGAAATAAATGGGATGGACAAGTGATCAGATTAAAGAAGTGGGTCAGCTCTGCTGCTGACGCCATCCCACTGGCGTCAATGGCACTAAGCTGATTTACACCAGCCGAGTAGCTGGCCCGGACGTTTAAATGTATTTAGGCAAAATAAATGAAAATGTACATTAAAAGCTCCCCTCAGAAAATCCCAAGGCAAAGCTCCCTGTTCCAAAATAAACAACAAGAATGTAGTTAGTGCGGATAGCACCAGTGGAAAGAATAAAAGTCAGCACACCCTAAACCTTGAATTGTTCCTTAGACTTCTGAGGAAGAAATAAATGGATAATTCAGCACAGAACAACTTCAACTCTGACCCAAAAGCAATACCTTTGCAGTAGCCGTG
The DNA here is from genome assembly GCF_059628265.1 of Tinamus guttatus. Taxonomy (NCBI): domain Eukaryota; kingdom Metazoa; phylum Chordata; class Aves; order Tinamiformes; family Tinamidae; genus Tinamus; species Tinamus guttatus. The sequence continues at coordinate 2,967,597 of NW_028288937.1, read as the reverse complement.
ACTGGAATGAACAGGTACTGTCCTGTGCCTCATGAAACATTAACTCCAATCCGCATCGGACAACTGACGCTACAAAGCAAGTTTAGCTTCTGCCCAGAACTCTGCATCACGCTTGTACTACTTAAGAAAAGCAGAATTTCTAGTCTATGTGCAAGAATAACACTTTTTCCAGAAGCAACTCCATGTGATAGATAAACCTCCAGAGAGGCCTCAGACATAAGTTCACACAGCCACGTATCCTAATTCCAATAGACTTGCTTTTGGAAAATATCTTTATAATTGCTGCTTCTCTAATACTGTGCAAATATTATGGTCAGTCAACACGTGCACATTGAAATGCTTTGAAACTGTATCCCTCATGAGAAAATATGTACTTGTTGAGAGTGGAAGGCCACCACGAGAAACGAAAAATCAGATTCATTATAATAAAATCAGAAAGTATTCTCATTTCTTTGCATCTAGTAAAAGTGGGCCATATTCTCAAACGGTTGGAAAACAGAGTTGCCTCAGAGAAGTAATCAGAGCTTTGTCACTCAGGCCATTGTGCATTTATCATACAAAGAAAATAAAACACACCATCAGACATGGTAATGAGAGGGAACTAGAGATGTGGCATTTCAGGCAAGTTGAGCTGTACTTCTTTTCAGGAACAACACCAAGGAGCAGGTATTTCATACACAAGCAGCCTAATCAGTGTTACTTCACCCTCAGAAATTCCTTGGGTGCTTCCATTCGCACTGCGTTGACTCAAAGCACAGATGATTCTGCTGAGGCCCTAGAAGACAACTAGAGTTCATGTCTTAAAAGTCCATCATACATTCAAGAAAGGGGCAAATTAGTCTTACCAGACACGCAAACTTAGTCTGGCATCTCCCAGATTTGTATTACTTGCATTTTCCACAGTAAACTTAGGTGTGTTTTACATATATACAACCCAAAGAAATATTTACAAAGTATGCATGTTTATTTTTACATTATGGATTTTTTTCCCTCCCAGGAAAAACACTATTTTCCACTCCTAGTCTTCAGCCTCAATTTTGAGGCCTTACTGAGCCCTGTCTTTCAGACCCAATTTACCTGCCTTGTCTTTCAGAAGGCATCAACAAGCATGAAACTTGGAAGGGCGACTTGCTGTTGTGATCTTTCCTCTTCTGCGTGCAATGCATGTGCACTGGGAACCCTCCTCTCGGAGCATCTACCCGTGGTAGCTGAATACAGAGCAATTCTTGAGTCGTTCTTATGCTGCCAGCATTCCTAAAATGTTAGAGCGAAGCTCAGAATGTGACCTACAGCACAGTGGAGGGAAAGTTCAAACACAAAATGAGATATCCATCCCACAGTCTGGATTCCAGTAAGCAATTTCCTTTTCCCAGTGCACCATAGATTCTCACCAGATAGGCAAAAACAGCAGAAACCTTGCCAGTTTTTATTTTATTTTTCTATAACCCATAAAATTTCTGCAAACAATTGTACAGATTTCCAGTTTCCCTTTGATCGGTCTCTGCAACAGTGATTCCAGGCCACTGCCTAGGTATGATTCCTCCATCCCAGCACATACAATGGAAATGCCCTGGCCCACAGAAAGCCTTCTCATTAAAGCTCTAATCTGTTCCACTACATTCTTGCAAGACAGAATTATCCAGCTTTAAAGCATGCCTCAATAGTGAGCCGTAATAAGACTGATAGAAACAGCTTAAGTAATTGGATTGCTATATGGTATTGAATGTCTGACAACAAAAGATATCAATCTCTATTCTGCTACCGCATCTTTGTTCCAGCAATGAATTCATTTAGCAATGCACTTGGAGGCTCGCAGTCCCCGCAGGAGAAAGAACAGACTGCAGACACAAAAGCAGGGCCATCTGATGAGCACAGAGAAAGCGACTGTGCCATTCCAAGAAGTTAATTACAGTGAACAAAAGCACAAGACTATGACTTGTTGACCATTACCATAATCACATTACTATAGTCTCCTTTTATTCTCAGCACCAGAGGGTCTATTCTTTCCTTCCATTTGGCACTGTGCATTATATTGGTGTTTTGTCACCTGAAATGTTCAGTAGAACAGAACTCCCTCTAAAGATACTTGGAAACATCACACACTGCTTTGGGATTGTTCCTTTTACAATGCATTCCCTTAGGATTGATTTAAAAATAGCAGAAGGAGATTTCTTTCAAACTTTGAATGAGGACAAAATGTTCCAAACATTTTCTGCAAAAGATCTGTAAGAATGTTTGCCTACGAAAGACTGTCGTGTTTATGACATACGATATTTCTGCTATTGATGGAAATTATTGTAATCCAGGCAGGATAAAATGGTTTGTGACATATAGCTTATACTCACAACTACTTTTGGAGCTAGACATATCCCACACTTATATTTAACAACACTTTAAAAGCTTATGGCCACTTCTGATTTACCCTACAGTAAAGTGGCTCCTGCTTTCTTCTAAAAACAACTGGCTTTCGACAAAAGCAGAAATTTAAAATGGATATGAATTTAAATGCATAGTACTTGGGCTCAGTGTTTTCATATGCATTAGACATGAAAACTTGTCATGGGGGTCAGGATTCTCGCAGAGAATGGAGGGAGCTGGGTGGCATCTGTGCTGGGAAAGCCCTCGTCTCCTGCTGCACATGCCAGGGGACACATTTTTAACTGGTGTGCATCAGCCTGGCACAACGTTAATGTATCTGGTTCCAATAATGCACACATTTCATACAAAATACAACCAAAATAAAACGTAGCTAGATCTGTTCTTCAAAGTAACTTAAATGGCATGGGGAATTAATTCCCGACCACTCGGAGTTACTCAAGTGCTGCTGTGCCAAAAACTGTATAAATTTATTTTAAAAAAAATCAGCCAGAATAGAGCAATAAGTACTTTTCAGTTTGGAGGGTGAAAAGAAATCGGATTCTCTGCAGCAGGGAAGACGGGAGCAGGGTCCCTTCCTCCCAAATAGCTCCAGAATCAAGAGCCCAACTGCTCTCCAGGAAAAGGGAGAAATAAACAAAACCACGGGAGAATATCAGGATCAACAACTCTTTCTGGGTGTCCAACCAGGACGAAAAACCGACACATAGCCAGGACCTGCCTTTAATCCATTCTGGACTCAAAATTTCCGTACAAAGTATCCAGTCTTTCTGCAATTTACTTTAACATATAGATCAAAAATTAGCTACGCCAACGGTCTGCCTTTCAGCCAGACAGTCAGGGCATCCTGTCATAGAAACTACTGAATTGCTACATACCAAGTCAACCCCCAAAAAGAAGCACCAGTCTATCTAAAGCCCAGCCTGCCTGTGCTGGCGACCGCTTAGCTAGTCCTTGCAGCCCACGTCCTGCGTCTGCACTAAGCACAGCTCCCAGAGCAAGGACAGGAGGTTTCGTGCAGTGGGGCTCTCCAGACCTCAGCTGCCCAGCGTAATTTCTACTTTGCGAGAAAGCCTCTCGCCCAAACTCATCCTTTTCACACCCCCAAAAATCCCCTGTCGATGAGCCAAACCCTGAGAAATCTATCAAAGCCGGGCATGCTTTTGAACAGAAAATCCCTGCAGCCGACCAGCAGTGCCCTGGGGAGCCCTGCATGACCACAGGGCAGCCTGATAAAAATCACCCGCTATTGACTGGAATTGGTCTCCGCGGTCCAGCCGGACACACCACAGCACATTTACTGTCATCCCCAACACGTATTCCAGCAACAGCCCAGCAGCACCAAGAAATAAAAACACTTATCCCTCGTTCAGCGCTCTTCCTCTCTCCAACATCAGCGTGCTGAAGAACACCGGTCACGACACCTGCTCTTCCAGCATGGAAAACAAGGCACTGCGGTGGCTTTTGGGCCAAGTGAGCCTGGAGAGCACCGGGGTGCTCTGCTCACCAGAACTCCCCTTCTTTCAACTGTGAATTCAGCAATTCCCCCAAAAGTTTTGTTTGAACAGGGACAGCTTCAAATCCTGGCCCAAAATTTTAATAGAAGCACTGCTGGTTTGGAAGCACTGTTTGGTAGAGACACTTCCCTATGCAGAATAATGATTAAAATCAGCAGTGCTTTAGGCTCTCTCAAAACTTGCTGAAGATTTATTCTTTAAACAAGAAAATGATTTATTTCAACAATTATCTTCAGGCGGATTAAATTATGTGCTTTTAGGGCTCTCATTCACCACAAAATTAAGAACACTGGGTGCCAGCCATGGAAACCCCGTGATCCTTTGAGACTCAGCACAGGCGGAGACTCATCCCGATCCAGGAGAAAGAAGTGTCTCTTTCCCATGGCCACAAAATGCCATCCCTGACCTCCTGCTTGGCTCCGCCATCCGCACAAATCCTTCGGCTTCCCCTCTCTCGACCTCCCGCAAGTCGCCATGGACATATAAGGCACATGGCTCGCCAGGACCACCCCGGGCACGCTCCGTGGCGGTGTCGTGACACAGGAGTTATGCTCTGGAAGGACTGCCTGATAGCAAGCCAGATGCCTCAAAGCCATAGCATTTGCTAGGAGTATCTAAAAGCTCTGGAAGACACCAGAGTTATTAAGGAAGCAATAATGTGCAACGACAGTAGGAAAACTCCATCAGGAATACTGAAAGAAATACTGTAATTCTCTTTCTTTTTTTTTAAAAAAAAAAAAAGGAATTAAAAAAAAAATGTCCTGCACCTTCCTAGAAGAGAACTCACTTCAGCTAGTAATCTAGGAGTATCCTTACTACCCTTTTGGTTTTGATGAATCAGGCTGAAAGTTCAGAGAAAGTTAATGTGTTGGTGAATTTTTGCTGAGAAATAAACTCTTCACATCCAAGAGCCTCAAATGCAAACTTAAATAAGGAGGTTCTTGCGCCAAGCAAGGTTTCGGAAGAATGACTCATACCTTTCTCCCACTGCTGAAGCCCAGATCTTCGTTTCATACATAAGAACCCTCAAATGTTGATTCTCCTTTTCCCTTCCCACTCCATTATTTCTATTTCCCCTGATTTCAGCTTTTCTCCCTTTATGGTTTTTCAGCTCTGACTCTGTAAACAAAAGCCAGTTGCTCTGCGTGTACTGGACCTCTTCCTATTCTTTTCACCACAGACCAAGTTCACTTGCAATCAGCCATTCACACAGCCTGACGTTCAGTGCCAACAGCAAGACACTCTAAAATACGGAGCGCGTAAGCCTCCCTTAAACACGTACTCCAGAATTAAAGATACCCCAATGGACAGGAAACATTAAAATTGTAATGTGATCATCCTCTAGAACACCACAGGCCCTGAACCAACAGATTTTCGCTACCACCACGCTATGACTCACTATAAATTTACCTCAGCAGCAATACGAACGATCATGGCCAGGCTCACAAGTCCTACTAAGTGCTGCCGCTTTCCTGCAATTCAGAGCCCTCCCTTTTCACTCAGATGTCATGATCGGTTAGGAGCAGTTGTGCTGTATTTCTGCCTAGCTCAGCCACGCTGTGACTTTCTCAACAACAGAGTTCCTTACACTCATATTTTAATAGAGTAAAACCTAAAAATGAGTGCTTTGGATGAGTGTTGTAAAATTTTGTCTAGACATTTGTTTAGAATATACGTACATTTAGTTTAAATTTTGTTACTTTCCTATTACAATAATGTCACTACTTAAATTCCTTGCCTGGAATATTGAATCTCCAGGGAGAAGGGAAGAGGGCAGAAATAAAGGAGGGGTCCAGATATGGGCAAATGAAGTGTTTAGAAGCTTAAAGCAACATCTGTAAAAAGCACCTGAAAATACCAGGAAATGTATCTATCCTAAATGTAAACGAGATGAGAGATACGTAGCAGATGTGCAGAAAGTTATGTCCCCTTCGTGTCTACAACACAAGACAAAGGTCCTGCCAATGAAATAGAAAGATAACACTTAAAACTGATTTAAGAAAAATTGTAGTATGAAAATAATTAATGTGTGGAACTCTCTACCAGAAGAATAACCAGGAAACTAAAAATGCTGCACTCGAATTAATGATTTGTATGGAAAATATCCTCAGTTATTTTTGACAAGATGCAACTACACAGATATAAAGCTCTGTGATTCTGATTCAAATTACTAAGTAAAGGCTCAGGATATTTTTCCTTCACAATTGCTTTCTAATTTATTTGCCCCTTTTACCGACCAATACTGATACATGATATTGCACTGGATTGTCTTATCTGCTATGACAAAGTTTACACTTCTCTGTTGCTTTCCTTCTTAGTTAATTTATAATACAATAATATTAAAAGCATTTTCCTTTTTTTTAATGGTGCCTTTCCAGCTCAAAGTTATTAGAGATCTCTTGAATGCAGGACTTTCATTGTGAAAGCCCTACTTACATGAAAACTATTCTGATTATAACATTCTGTTGACAAGGAGCCAATGGCTATTTTGAGCAAGAATACAATTCTAACATATGTAAGCGTAACAGATACTGTGAAGCAACTACACTGTAATAAAAGCAAGAGCTATATTAATGGTTATGTAAAAGCAGCTGTTTCTAATGTTTAAGGATCTCTTTTAGAAGCTTTAAATCCTCTAGAAGTTTGGGACAATTGTTTATTTGTTTTCTTTTTTTTAAAAAAAAAAACTTGAATTACAGACTAATCAGTTTTAGTTGTGGTCAAAGTTATCTAAGATTTAATCATGTTTTAGAAAGCTGTGTCTTGTTGAGAAATGTGTCAAATAAAAATCCCACAGGTCTTCTTAGATCAGTTTTCAGGCTATTTTTATCGACACTGGTTGAGTCACCAGAATGAAAGACTGGCCTTGTAGTCGATTCGTGGGGCACCTACTCAGCAAGGTATTGCAGCAGAAGAACTTCAGACAATTCATATTTCAGGTTCAGGCTAAAGTATATATTTCAAATCCTGCTTGAATTCTTTTTTGTTTTATTTTTAAGATCTAGGCTAAGCTCTTATTCTTAAACAGGTTTCCTTATGCATTTCAATTTTATGTCTCTGTGTCACTATTCTGTCCCAAGGACATAAACTCAGTTTTCTGCAGGAAGGACTGTCTCCCGATGGCTCTAGCTCACCTCCCATCTCAGTTACCAGGGCTAAGCACAACCATCACAATCAAACTGGAAGTTGTCTCAAAGGAACCAGCCTCTCACTTTTCATCTCAGGACAAGACCTTGACCAAGAGATTTTCTACGAGTCTAAGTCCAGCATGACTTTATATATATTTGAAGCTAACCAAAGAGAGTGGGACAGCATAAAAGCTCCCAGACTCAATGAGAGATTTTCTAGCAACTTGGAAAAGCTCTGCACCAAACTACTCAGAGACTGGCCAGTCTGACTGAGAACTTGTCCACCTCTAATTTTTGTCATCAAAATCTCTTCAGCCTTGGCTGGCTTAGAAGGCTGAAGTGTCCTATTCACATGGCCAACTCGCAGAAGAAGCCTCCTCCCCTCCCACAGTGCAGGAGTACAAAATTAGCAGTAACAAAAGCAGTTTCCACCCAAATTTTGAGGTAGGCACAGCCCTTCCTCCCCAAGGGTCAGCATGTTCCTTCAGCACAGTATTGTCTGCCCTAGCCCCAACAGTAAGAAAAGATACTGCAAACATTGTGTTTTTTTCCCACTGAGCTAGGCAGATAGAAAATTGCTTTCTTTCCGTCCAGGACCTCTACTCCATGATGATGTCTCTTATTTTGGTTACCTCCTGAAAATTGCTCCCGTAAGCCCCAGCACCATCTTCTGTGGCGCCCACCAGCTGCTGTGTCCTGCCTGGGCCCCAGCACTGCTTGCCTTGCTGGCGCTGCCGGGAGCCCCTACACTGTCTCCAGCGGGAGGGTCAGGGCAGGCCTCCCTTCTAGGAAGCTTTCATTTCCTGTTGCCCTAATCCATCCTGCTCCTTCCCACATCATCTTTCCATGATCCTCAGCTCTTCTCTCTGCTCCATTAGAGAACATGAGTTCAAACACTGTTCTCTTCGGAGCTCTACCCCATACTGGGCTGCTCTTACTCCCCGCTTTCATTATAATGTAATAAAAATACACAGTAATAATATTATATAGTAATAACATGTACAGATGAGTTTATTTGCTGAGAAAACTAGAGCAATCATTACTAGGAAGTGCTGATCCTTTTTTAATGGGAGCACATTCATGCTCACAGTCTCTTCCCATTCTGTTTTCACTCATCAACAAACTTCCCCCCAAAACTCTGCCAGTCCAGCACCATCCCCTCTGGCAATGAGGATCACCCAGGTGACACTGAGAAAACATCTAGGAAGATCTGGGATGGGGTAAAAGAGGATGGCTGGCTCTGAAAAGTGCTTCCAAAGTGTTCTAGCCAACACGAGTTTCTCAGCCCCTCTAATCCACAATGTCCATGGGATCTGGTGCTGACAGGAAGGAAAAAAGAGTTAGACTGAAAGTGCTTTCAGGGAAGATGCTACCCCTGAAAAGTGAGAAGCAGGAAAGGGTGCGAAAGGGAAAAGAGGGGCAGAGAGAACTGAAGAAAGGAGATGAAAAAAGAGCAGACTATAAAGAGAGGAGTAAGAAAGAAACTGGTCTCTTCCCCCATTGCTACAGCCGGGTGGAAGAGGTGAGGGAACAAAGAAGACCCTCACAGGAAAAAAAGAGGAGGCACAGAGATCTGAATGGAAGTGCGCAGGAAAGGAAATCCAATAGCTCCCTCTCCAAGTGGAGAATGTGGGGGATTACCCTCTGTCCCAAACTCCACTGCCCCTTGAGCTTCTCCCATCCTTGCATCTTCCCTGGAATAAGAGATTTATACAGGAACAGGCTAAAAATCTACTGGTCCCTTATAGAAACCAATATGAAAGATAAAACTAGTATTTCAAGGTGATAAGGCTAAATACTGCTTTTGCCGAGCAGAAACGTAGATGCCCTTTTAAGTGCTCTGCTTTTGAAAAGATCCTTTTTCCTTACAGCTACAAGCATTCTGCTGCCCATATATCTACCAAGAGCAAAATAGGCCACAAACACAATTTTCTTCTCTACTAGAAGGCATCACCCTGGGAATAAAGTTTTCAAAAATCCTTCTCTTTCAGCAAGTTTCCCTTAGCAAAGCTAGCTGGGGTTTGGGGATAATCCTCTTTCAACAAAGAAAACACTTTTTTGTAACCTGAGGGCACAAAAAGAAAGACCACATTTCAGTAGACAAACAGAAGTAACGTTTTGGGCATACTCTTTTTAAAGCCCAAATTCATCTTGCCAGCTCTGCTCTGACAGCTTTGCATGCTGTCAGCAGGACCTAGCTTGTTAACAGATAGTCTTTACTCTTGGCTATTGCTTTTAAGGAAGCCTCGCTGGCCACAGCGCAAACATCCCTTTGGCTGCAGGCTGCCCCTTTGCACAGAGCTACATGTTGCATGGAGTCCATCGCCTGCCCCAGCGCACGTGGGGAGATGAGAGGGATCAAATCTTTGCTAGGCTCCACTCAGGCTAAAATGAAGTGGCCATGCTAAGAAAATGTTCCAAGATTTGCCAACCAAGACCAATGTCTTGGAGAAATTAAAAATTTTGGGGGGGAGATACTCATCTGGCATAAACAAGCCTTTCTTGACATAGTGGGAAAGCTTTTATTTCAGCCAACTCAGTAGCCAGCTTAGTACTCATCCTCGGGAAAGTCTTCAGAGGAGCAGCACTGATTTCCATCAGCTAAGAGCACGGTTGCAAGGTTTCCCCCTGTCTCTTTTAAAATGTAACAAAATCACTCCAAAAATCTATTCTTTTCCCTTAGGCGTAATAGTCCTGCTACTTTCCCCAGCTGCAAAAGAGAATTTTTCAAGGTAAGTGAAGGCTGAAAAGGCTTTTCCCACTGCTGGGAGATGCCAATGAAGGAAGTGCTGTTTGCCCCTGGTGTCTGCCTGCTATGAGCAGCACACAACTCCCTGCAGGAAAAGACCCAACAGCAAATGAAACCAAAGAGCAGATTGTAGAACTAATAAGCACTTGAGTCCTCTGCAAACTAAACCAAATCCCCGAGTGCTATAAAGGAACATGGTGCTATTGCACAGAAGTGTTGAACAGGTACCAAGCAGCTCTCCATGCACTCAGGGCGCAGCTAACACGACTTCTCATCCCCCTGGAGCTTCTGCATTAAACTGCCCTTGGCTCAGGGGCAGGTAGCTTTTCATGCACAGCACAGGCAAAGGCGGAAAGGTGCCCAGCTGACCCCAACATGTATCCTCTGACCCGTACAGGATGGGTGCAGTGAGGCCTGCCCTTCCTGACAGGAGGTTGCTGTGGAAAGCAAAGAGAAAAGGGGCTGCTCTTCACAGAAAAGAAAAGGAAACAGAATCTGTCCAACTGCAGAGAGTGGAGTCGATCCAGCTCATGTCCCCTCCTTACATCCCAGGAGACGGAGAAGACTGCTCCGTCCTGGCCTCAGGGCTTGTGAACCCGTAAGCTTTCTTTCCAAAGGCCTTGGCTGCAGAAGTAGGAGGGAAGGGTGAGGAGCAAAAGCCCCGCTCAGCTCCCTGTAAGGACGTGCCGCTCCTAGAGAAGTGCCACCTTCTCCTTTGCTGCTCCAGATGAGACAGATAACCTCCGGGGCGACAGAGGAGTCGTTTCCTGTGCAAGCTGTGGTACCTGGCACAGGACATGCCCTTCCTCCAGCTGGAGAGACTTAGAAGAAGGCAGTAGGACAAGAAATGGAGAGGCCTGCAGGACTCCCGGGAAGAAGCCTCGCTAACCCCAGAGGATCTTCTCACGGCTTTTGGACAATGGACCCATCCCTGCTCTCCAAGATCCTTCCTCCTGCGTCAAGAATTATGGGAATGAAACTAGGAGGACTTCAGGGTAGATCCTTATACACTCATCAAGGCATGAAACTGCATTCAAGGCAGGACGGGACAAGTCATTAAGCTAATGAGCGACTTCACTGCAACAATTACAAAATCTTTATTAATTTAATTCCTATAAGCAGAGATTATTGCAGGAACATATTTATTTATATATAAGCAAATATATATATATATAGGAAAAAACTTTCCCTTTATATTTTCTATTAAAAACAGCCCAGAGGTAGATTTGTACTCCCAATGTAGAATGCATTAAACAATTAATTCTAATTTAAATCAAGCAGTACCTTATTCTTTCATAATTACTATATTTATGTATGAAATTTAAACTGCTAAAACACTGAAAATTAAGTTATGGTACATGATGACAAACACTAAAACCAATAGATGCTTTGCTACAAATACGGGCCGAAGCAAAGTCAGGGAAGCTAGAGGTGGAAGGAAAGCATGAGAGAAGTTAAAGTGGCGAAAGGCAGAAGTGATTATCGATGAGATCTTTTAGCACTAAAAATATCCCTTATATGTTGCTTTGGATATACAACAGAGGCATGCAAAAACAGCCTAAATAAATCCTCTGAGGAAAAAAACTTATAGCCTGATATGCCTCTCTCAGGTATCTCTTTTAGCAATCTTGCATTTGGTTTCAGTGTAATATGAACAGAGCTATCTGCTTACAAAAGCTCTCCTCTTCCCACCAGCCTTGTTTGTTATTTTATGTGTTTCTGCATCATTTGCAGAGTTTGCTTTGATCTACATTCCTCCTGGATGTGCAGTTTCCTTTTTCAGCTACCAAAAGGAAAACTGTTTGGTTTGAGAATTTGCTTATTTTGAAGCTCCGCTGGCCCAAAATACCTATTTTTAATCCAAATGAGCACAGTTCAGTGCTTTCAGCCCTTCAGCACCACTTGCCTTCCTTTCAGGAAAAACCTCTTTCAAGCAATAAGTGACCTCTTCATACTCGAATAAATTTGCCAGGCTGTAATCCTAACTGGCACAAGCGAGGGTTTGCCATTGGCTGCAGCCGAGTTTGAGGATTTACACTCCTGCTGAATTTGATCTGTGATTTGCTTTTGTTTTAGCACTGTTCTAAAATATTCACTTTTTCCCTCCACATGTGGAACCTGCCAACAGACACCGTACTGCCCTAAAGCAACATCAGAACAGGTCAATACAAAGTCTCTTGATATTTCTCTGCTACAGACCTAATCTGCCTTGCCCCCTAAACAGAATTGCCTCCAAAGGTTGTCTGGTGCATTTGTGATACTGCAAATGCTTCCACACAGGCTAGATGATGCTGGGCCATTTTAATCCTTCCTCCTTTTCTAGTCGGCATCACACAATACCAACCCAGTAGAAATAGTCCATAGACAAAACACAGTTCATAAATAACAGGTAAACAACCTTCAGATGAGAAGAAAAGACAGGACACATCCTTGGAATGACTCCTTGACTGGGAAACAGGATATATTCTTCAAGGACCTTGCAGGAATAAAGTCCCAGAGGACAATTAGAGATTAGATCTTCTCCTCCATGGGGTTAGGCCACAGGAGTTAACTTGGGAAACAATTCAGATAAACAAAGCGCTAGCAAAAGGAAGGACACTATTAGATTTTGCCTCTGTGCACTTATTAGACATGAGCCTTCATGTTAAGCCCCACACAAAAACTTTATTTCAAATGATAATAGAGCATTAACTGCCATCACCAGTAATGGAAAGTGGGCGCAACCCCTCACAATACTGGGGACTAATTAACAACTGCGAGAATAATCTTAATGAGACAGCCTGGAGCTAAAAGAACCACTGAGCACGTGAGGGCAAATGTAGCTATTCCTCAGCAAATACATAAATCCTGCAGAAACAGCGAGTGCAGAAGCTGGGAGCGTTAGCATTTCTTCATTTGCAGCCCAGCATATCAAGCATAGTCAAAGGCAACAGTGCTCTCCATGAATAATCTTTCTTCTAAGAAAAGAAATGGATGAAAAAAATGCTTTCAAGTGTGTGTGCACACATCGTAATGTAAACATTTAAACCATGGTCTTCTGTACTCACTCTTTTGCAGCCCATTTTCCTGTAACATTAAAAAAAGATAATTTAATAATAAGTAAGCATTAGGAAATTGCGATGGTGCTCTATGCAGCTCATTCTGTGAAGCCATGTCCCCCTTCTCAGAAAGCAAGAAGACTAGGATCTCATAAAAGAGAAAAAATACTTGAAGCATCCAGAGAATGTCAGGGGATAATCCAGGGAACCAGCTAGTTTCTTTTTCTCTCTCTTTTTTTTTTTTCTTTAAGGTTTCTAGAAACGTTTAAATTGTAATTCTGAGCTAACTGAGCTAAGAGGAGGAAACACCACGAGTCCCATCTGGCAAAGCCTTCAGCGCTGTCAATACAGCAGCTCGAGCGGTTAAGACCTGAAACGGATCCACTTCAGTGATTACGCTGATCCAAGGACATGGACAGAGGAGCAGGATTTAATGGGCAGGCGGGCAGGAAAAGTCTTTTAACACTTCAGAAAACGTTGACTTGGTGGAAGGAATTGGCTAGCTCAAGGGATTAGTAATGAGATACTGAGCCCCTTAGCTCTAGGTCACCACCCTGAATCTGGTGCAGGTCAGTAGAAATCAAAAGCTGTTGCTGTTGAGTGGTCCTCAGGAAGCCAGCTGGTGGTCTTACCTACTGGCTAAGATGATACTACTGGCAAAATAGCTCTGCTGTCATTACTGACAATAGTTTCGCAGCACGTACTGGAGAGGTTTACATCTGGCATGGCATAGGAAAAGACTGAGCAGAGAAAGATGCCTCCAGCAAAGAGGCTAGGCTGGGATTCAGGACCAACAAGCTCCTTGCTCCTCAACAAACTTCTGGCATGACTTGGGGCATCAGATTAAGACTGGTCAAGACAACTTTGGTTCCTCACTACTACTGACTCCAGTGGGCATTAGTGGCCTAAATGTTTCTGAAAGGTGGACCAATCACCTGCATTTCAGAATCCCATCTTTAAAATAGGAATAACTAACTTGCAGGATCACTGGAGTGCGCAGTATGATCAGATGCAAAAGCTAACAACAACAAAACAAGATAGGTGAACAAATCTTTTTTCCCTAAAATCAGCTCCTCTAACTCAAGAGCAAGACACCAGCTGGGTATGCACAGGGCACCCGTTTGCAAAGCTCCATATTTAACATGCTGAAAAAGAATAAACTCCTCTTAGAGCAAAACCTACCCCTGCAAAAATAAATTTTCCATGATGCTCAGTAGCGTAGCATCAAAGAATCCAGCTGCTCCCAGCTTTTATCCCACCTAGAATGAAATTCTAAGGCCTGTGTTGTGCAAGAGGTCAAAAAGATTATCATAATAGTCCCTTCTGGCCTTAAATCTATGAAATTGGAGAGTGAATCACAAGGTACTGGTCACTATTGAAGGCAAGAGAGTAGGCAGCATAGCTCAGTGACGGCGTGTGATATGGCAGAGTAAATCCGATGTTCTCAGGCCGTGTGAAGCCAGGACTGACATTTTGCCTTCTTTGTTGCCCCTTTGGGACACCGAGAGAGATGCAGGTTATTATAATAAACCCAGTCCACTCTCAAAGCAGTCTAAGAATATTGCCTCTTACGAGACCGAGTGCGTGAAGGATTGAGAAACACTAGTTATTTTCAAACTGGATTAAGTCTTTCAAAAGCTAATAGGTTTCCAATGAGCTGTGGTGCTGCTGCTGCAGCTGCTCTAATTTGAGAATAAAAGAATGCAGCCTTTGTGCCTAGGGAGCTGTTATTGATCTGAGCCAGGAGGATGGGGAGGCAGGGGGGCTGAGGAGGGTTATCCCCCTTTCAGTTGGGGTGGGGGCATTCCTTTCAAAGTCACATTATCTGCTAGTAACAACAAAGCCTAACCCCATGACATGCTGCTCTATACAGGATTGCACTTGTTGAGAACTAAAAGCATTAAGGGAGAGAAACCCTCCTCTGGCTACCTTGCGTGGCTAACTTCATTGAAGGCCCACGAGACTCAACAGATGGGTCTTGGGCCGCCCTCGCTGGGAAACGTGCCTGTCCCTTTGCATCTGGTGCCTCGCCGTGCTCTGTGCCATGCGCTCATTAGCATGGTAGGCTCACAGATTCCTCAGCACGTGCTTCCAATAAATATTTCAAAGAGAGGAGGGCAGGGAAGCCGCCGCTTGGAGCAGCAAGATGAAGGGTCACCCCCTGAACTGGGAAATCCTTCCCAGCACATGGGCATGTGCGTATACACACACACACCCTCTCCTGCTGTCCCCAGCACAGGGGACAATAAGAGGCAGCCAGCCACAAATAGGCATTTAAAGAGACAGGTGTGGAATTGCTGCTACTCACATTATGGCAGAGTCTCGTTCGTTCCCCTCTGCCACAGTAAATAAAAATCACCATTGCGAAAAAAATAAAAGTCAGGGCAACACACAGATTGCGGATCCATGTGAGTCTGAGGCCCTTTTCAGACATAAAGTGGGCTCACACTGGGTTATGCCATTACCCACAAAGAAATTAACTGGGATTTAGGGCCCAATTCAACAATCAGGCTCTTCTCTGTTCAGGTCTTCACCAAGCATGTCTTGTTGTCTCTGTCACAAATCAGGGATGCCCCTCATCACATTTGCAGTGGTCCCTAACTCAGGGCCTCGATCAGGGAGCCCTGATTCTTGTTGGATCAAGTGGGCATCGTGCCCCGTGCATCTGAGACATGATGAGACACAATGGCCAACAGGGATTGGGAACTGGCAGGAATGGGAACTGTTCAGGTACTGCCGAAGAAGCAAAGAAAAACCTTTTGACTGAGAGACAAATTGACAGGACTTGATGTTTTGACCATACTCCCTAACGTATTCTTATCCCATTCTTTCTTGTTCACTCTTATGTCCACTTTCTTGTTAGCAGTTGCAGGCACCTTGCTCACAGCTAGCCCTAGATTAGGACCAGAAGGGCCTCAACGATTAACTACCTAAGTTACTACAGACCCTGGACAAACGCAGTGTCTCAACAGCAAACCTCCCAAATCAGGACAGACTTGAGCTCTAAGAAATGCTGCTGGCTCTAGTATACAGAGCAGGCAGAAAGTACCTCATTGCATGATGAGTGACATCAAAGCCACTAGCACACATAAAGGAATATTTGCCTAGTAGTGGCCTGTCACAGCATGTAGAATGGACAAGTCTTTTTAATACCTGTATAAAGGGCAGGCAGAGAATAAAGCTGCCGTTTTTAGCTCCTTTGCCTAAAATCTTGCTTTCGTCTCTGCCACCAAGGATGCTACCCATCCTCTGGGGCCTGTGCTTAGTATAAAAACATTTTACTGATACAAACTGATCAAAAAGGTTCCTGATCAAAAAGGTACTGATACTAAAAGGTTCCTTCTGCCAGAGAGCAGGTAGCGCCAAGGGGCTAGATAAACATATGCCATTGTGCCACTGTCAATATCCCTAATTTTATGTAGACTAGCAGAGCCTCTTCTATCCACTCCAAACTGAGGTTGAATTCACTGCATGGTCCAGCAAGTTACTTGACCACACTCCTAATTTAGTATTTTGTGCCTTGGTTTAGGCACATTTATATTTTGGACTGAATGTCCCATATAGGTCTAACAAAATTCAGAGTGCAGAATATATTAGCTCAGCCATGCAACAATGGCAGTCAAGGACAGGAGAGCATGCAACACACACACAAATTTAAATTTGTGAACTGCAGTCCTCATCTTCTTAGTCACTTCCTTACCTACAAGACACCTAGGAATTCTTTAGTCTGGCAAACGTAAGATCTTTTGCAATGGAGAAAGTATTAAGCATAAGCCATCATAAGCATTAATAATGAAAAGAATCTACGAGAAGACTTCACATGTTGTGATGCTCTCTCCTAACAACAAAATGAAACTTGACCCAAGCACTTACTCAATGCAGCTGGCGAAAGAAATGCTCTTACGTAGAGCTGTGAGGAAAACCCTACTAGAAGCTTGGAACTAGCAGTTGTTTCTTGGAGATGGTTCTCAGCCCAGATTTCAGTGTCACCATTTCTACAACTGACAAGAATAGCTGAGGTTACAGCTTATCAAATCAAAGTGTCATCCTGGCTGTGACAGACATGCCAGCACTGCTCAGTGTCACGGGCTTTGCACCTACTGGAGCTTGATAAGATGTACCCCTACTCAGGCCTAACACCGCAGTCTCGGCTCACCTCCCTTTTTAGAATGCAGCAATTCCAGATTCAATCACTGATGAACAGGAATTCCATTGCCAGGATGGATAACGGAGCACCAAAGCAACTGTGTTCACAGGTTCATGTGGAAGCATCCAGATGGGTTAATACGGAAATAACCAGAAAGCAGGTTCTACATATATGGAAATATATGAAAGTGAAGGAGAAACCGTATTATTCTCTGGGATGGGGTAAGGTCTTGATATTATGTTGTGACTGAAAATAATGCAAATTCACTTAGTAACAGCTGGATAAAAATTAAAAGCTCTACCACAGGCATAATTCTGTGGCTGGTTCTCACTAGGGTGATTCCTGAGTAGCACCTTTGCTTTTTCCTTGTTCACAGACAACCCCATGCATTAGGCAAGCACCTCGTTTTAATTCCACGATGCTGATGGACAAACAAGCTAAGGTGGGAATCTGCAGGTCACAAAAGACACATGTACGATATACACAACAGGGCTTTGAAAACACAGTTGTCTTAAGCAACGTGCCCCAGGGCAGCATGCAGCAGCAAACAGGATTGTTTTCTAGGGCATCTTCTCCCCCCAAAATTCTTATGTCACTTTTGAAAGAAATAAGAGTTCAAGAAATTGCCTGACTGCAAAGAACCGTGGTTTTTATGGAGGCAGGTAAGCACTGCTCAGCGTTCAGCAAACTGCATCTCTCCCAAACCCTGCCACTTGCTCTGCTTTCCCAACACAGGCAGCTTTCTCTCCTGATCCATTTGTGAAACAGCCTAATGAGGGGTGGGGCCTCCCTGCTAAACACTTTCTAATTAGTTTCTGAACATTAAATGATTATGGAAGTGCAATTCCCATTCCACTCAGGTGATGAAAAGCTTTACAGGAGCTCAGTCTCACTCTGTAATTAGAGAAATTAGCTTTCTAAGTTTAGATCACTCAGCTGTGCAAATGGGTTCATCTGGAGGAATGTGTTGCTCTGAAATGTGTGTCAGCCAAGCAGCACGGCACAGCCCCTATCTCTGCCACCCCGACACTCGCCCGAGTGGGGAGGTCAGTTCCAGCGCGGTGCAAGGAAAATAAAGCGTTAGAGGGGAATTATAGGGAACACTTTTATCTGAAAGCTCACTCACCCACGATTAACTGCAGGGATAGCTTTTTTCTTTAACTCCTAGATACAGGACTACCCAAATGGATCATGTTTCCTTTCTTTCACTCAGCCTGCCTAAAGCTGCAGCAAATGTATTTTAGACAGTGGCTAAGGTAGAGATGCAAAACTGTTATATAACCTGTGCAGAAAATGAAGACTTCTCCAGCTTCCTAACCTGCCGTGGAATAAGGTCAAGCTTTATGAATTCTTGATGACTACTGGCTCCACATATTCATGAATGCTTTCGTGGCAGTCCTCTCTGCTGGCTAATTCAAAGCTGATACAGCATCAGGCCCCAGAAATTCTGCAACTGTGTCCATCTGCACTGCTGTAGCAAAGAAGGAGTTTAGTCACTGGCTTGAAAAGGCAATGGAGCAAGTCCCTGGACGAAGGATTTCCAGAGGCGCCATTCCAAGCCTACCTTCAGGTATCACAAATCTAAGGAAATCCTGTGGGATTGTTCACAGCCCTGATTCAATGAGTCACCAAACTTGCAAAGGAAATTACAACTTTCCTAGCACAAAGAACTGACTCTGCGACACCTGACCCTCACGGGCCCGGCGCTCCCTCTAAAAGCTGCCGTCCTCATCCCATTGAAGTCCCACTGCTCCCAGCGACTTCCAAAACTATATTAGGAAATGGATTCAGGTCCGAAGCAAAGCATTACATGCAACGCTGGACCTTGGCACACTAGACGTTTATAACGGCTTCTAATGAGGATGTAATCTAATTATGTCCGGAGAGTCAGATTAGCAGGAAGTAACTTTACACAACGTAAAGAGCTGCAAGACAGTCATTGAAAAGTTCTTCGCCAGCCTCGAAGGAAGACGTGTTGGCTCTGCGCCTTGTAAGACATGGCCATGTTAGCACAACGTTACATCAGCAACTTGAAATGCACCAATCTCAGGCTTGCAGAAGCTGTTAAAAATCAAGCTCCTGTGCATACCTAGCAATCTGCATATTGCTGTATATGCTGTGCAATATGCATCTTGCAAAGATCCTCAGACAGCGTAACACGGCATGCTCAGTTGGATATCAGTGCTGCTTTACCCTGCCTAAAGACCTAGCCATGAGATCTCAGTAAAGTAAATAAGGAGTCAGGACTTCAAGGGTGAAATTCTGCCCTTAATAAGTTAAGGGGATTTCACTGCTGACTTCCAGTAGGTCAACGCTGCTTTTTTGGGGGAGTGAAGTGAAGGGGAGGGATTGCTCTATACTTCTACGCATGACTCACACCATGCCTTGGTTTATCTATCAGTAATGCTTTGTATCTCAAGACGTTGGGAAGCTTAATTCATTAATGCTTGCAAAGCATTTTAAGTTGCTGGACAAGTAATTCCATTTAAGTGCAGCTACACTGCTGAGTCACAGGCACTGTGGGAACCAAAATTTTGGATTTCCTAAGCACTGGAGTCAAACAGGTGGAGTAACCTCTCACAGAAAGGCCAACCCGAGATCTGCCCTAAAGGTACAGGGCACATCAGCAGGGTATTTAAAGGCCCAGAGGAGTGGATGTGTGGCACTCGGGAACCAGTAACACTGAGGGAGGCAGTGGAAGGCAGAGAGCACCCACTCAGCAACGGCCAGGGAGACTGCGGCTCCCCCACAAGCTGCAGCCACCTTGGGGACGCACACACAGCCAAGGCTCAACAGCTGAGGAAATGTTTGACTCTTAGTAAGTAAGGAAGAACGGATACTCCTAGCACTTCTGGACTGAATAAGGCCAATGAAGAAGTATTTGGCAAGCAGGTACCTCCCAGGTGTACCAAAACTGCTGGTATATTTTTGAAGTTCTGAACTAACAGATAGGAAGTGATCCATAGGAACCTGATGCAGGTCTTGAAGCATGAGCATACTCCTACCATGCAGGTACCACTGGCTCCACGGCCCAAGACACTGTGTGACCCAGCAGGTCCTAGCACAGCCAAGAACAAATACGTAATTTGCTTTTGCCATAGGAAATGGAAACAAAGGAGATAAAATTAGGCTAGAAATCTCATTTTCCTCCAGACCACTAATGCACAGAATAGACATCTCTACATACATGTATTAAAGCGTGTGGAAGAGAGGATGAGGAGGGCAGAATAGCTGCGCTGGGCATGCCGAGCACCCTGTAGGCCAGGGCCCTGCCTCCAGCACCTCGGGGGAAAGGAGAGCGGCGCCGCCGCAGCGCCCGCGGCGCTCCCAGCCTCGGGACGCGGCCCCGGGAACAGGGGGACGCGCTCTCCGCCCCTCCCCGGCGGGCAGCGCCGCACCGCGCCCCGGCGCGCGGGCCACCTGCCGCGCTGCCTGCCCGGCGGGGCCGCCGCCGCCCGCGCCGCCGCGTGGGTGCGCGGGGCAAGCGGGCGAGCGGGGCTGCGGCCGCCGGAGGAGCGGTTGGGGCGGAGGGGACGGTTAGCTGAGCGGGCAACCCTTAGCGGGGGCCAACGGTCGCCGGAGGGGATGGGGTAACGACTGAGGTGGGGTGACCATTAGTGGGGCCAACGGTCGCCCGAGGGGATGGGGTGACGGCTGAGGGGGGTGACCGTTACTGGGGGCTAACGGTCGTCTAAAGGGATTGGGGTAACGGCCGGGGCGGTAGCAGTTAGTGGGGGCTAACGGTCGCCTGTCGGGATGGGGGTAGCGGTTGAAAGGGACCAATGGCTGAGGGGGTAAGAGCCGCACGGGGCCAACGGCTGAGGGGGTGACAGCGGCGGTGCGAGGGGGCGCCGGCGAGGCGCGCCCGCCCGAGGTGACCGTCACCGCCGCCCGGCGGGCAGCGGCTCCCGCCTCGCCTGCTGCCTCCGCGCGCGGCGGGCGGGAAAGCGCTCCCTGCGCAGCCCGGGCGAGGCGCGGCGGTGGCGACCCCAAGCCCCGCCAGGTGGCCCGGGAGGCACCTGCGGAAACTGCAGCAGCAGCAGCAGCCGCCGCTCGCGGCCGCTGAGCGCTCTCCTCCCCCTCCGCGCCGGTACCTGCCCTCGCCGCTGCTGCCTCTGCCCTCCCTCCTGCCGGCTCCCCCCGCGCGCACATGGGTGGCGCATGCGCGGGCGGGCGGCCTCCCCGCCTGCCGCCGTGGGCTAGATGAAGCGTGCGGCGGCGGTGCTCGCAGACGGGCGGGAGGGCGGCTGCGGGCGCTCTGTGTGCTGCGTGTGTGCGTGCGTGTGCTCTGTGTGCGTGTGCTCTGTGTGCGTGTGCGTCCCGGGGGGGCGAGGCTCGCGCGGGGCCCGCCGAGCTGAAAGAAATAAAAGGATCGGGACAATAATCGCGATAATAATAAAAAAAGAAAGAAAGAAAGGCAAAGGGAAGAAAAGAGGGAGGCGAGAGAATACGGAGAATAAAAGGAGGCCGGGCTGCTTTGCATTGAAGACCGGGGCGCTATTGAGAGGCGCCTGAAAAGCGGCGTTGTTCGGCC
Source organism: Tinamus guttatus (assembly GCF_059628265.1). NCBI lineage: Eukaryota > Metazoa > Chordata > Aves > Tinamiformes > Tinamidae > Tinamus > Tinamus guttatus. Next base: position 2,946,108 of record NW_028288937.1, on the reverse strand, counting down.
CGGGTGCGCGCCCGGCCGGCGCGGTATATAGAGCGCGGCGGCGGCGGCAGCAGCGGCGGCGCCTCCTCCTCTTCTTCGTCGTCCTCCCTCCTCCTGCTGCGGCCGCTGCGCGGAGCGGCGGGCAGCGCGGCGGCGGCGGCTGCGATGCGGGCGGCCCGGCGGGCGGCCGCGGCGCCGGCCTCCCTCGCCCTCCTGCTGGCCCTGCTGGCGCTGCGGGCACAGGTACGTTCCGCGCGGCGGCGGCTTTGGCTCCGCTGGCGCCTCCGCAGCGGAGCGGCCGCGGCGTCCCTGCTGCACCGCGCTTCCTCCCCGAGCCGCCTTCTCTAGGGGGGTTGCAGCAGCCGGTGGGCACTGCTCGGAGCCGAGCGGGGCAGCTCCCCGAGGAGGCGCGGGCAGCACCGCTGGGCTTCGGTGCCCGCAGCGGCACCCTCCCCTTGCCGTAGCTGCCTTTCCGAAGGGGCGGGGAGCCCCTTTCTCCCCGCGTACACAGGGGTTTTACAGCTGCTTCTTCAGGGTCCTTTGCAGACTTAATAGAAGGACTTGGCTGGGGAAATTTAAGAGCCTTTCTTGGAGATGGCTGATAGGGAAAAGCTGGGCTTGCACTTCATGTTTGCTTTCTTGCTTGCTTGTTGAAAGCAAGTTTTAAATGACTTTCTCCTGTCTGCAGACTTCTTGTAGATTGCACTTGGAAAACTAACCACGGTAACTGTATGTTTCTTGTTTCTCTCTCTTTCTCTCTCTCTTTTTTCTTTTTTTTTTTTTTTTGTGTGTGTGTGGTGGCTTTTTTTTTTTTTTTTTTTTTTTTTTTTCTTCCCCCCTTTCGCTTCTTTCTTGGGGTGAGCAGGTGACTCTAGCATCGGGACAGTTTGAGTTGGAGATCTTATCCATGCAAAATGTGAATGGAGAACTGCAGAATGGAAATTGCTGTGACGGCATCCGGAACCCAGGAGAGAAAAAATGCACGAGAGACGAGTGTGACACCTATTTTAAAGTTTGCCTGAAGGAGTATCAATTCCGGGTCACTGCTGGTGGCCCTTGCAGCTTCGGGACCAAGTCCACTCCTGTCATTGGAGGAAATACCTTCAACTTAAAATACAACCGGAATAATGAAAAGAACCGGATTGTCATCCCGTTCAGCTTCGCCTGGCCGGTGAGTGAGTGGCCCTGTCTCGGGACCCTGCTGCATTTGAGATGGCCGCAGCGAGCCAAGCTCTGGCCGCTCGCTTGGCGGGAGAGGGACCAGGCATTTTGGCAAGGGAGCCGGGAATCTGTAGCCCAGAAATGAGTGAAATGTGGTGGTGTTTTTGTTTTTGTTCTCCCTTGGGCTCACAGTATGCAGCCTGTTAAATTTGAAAGTCAGATGTGCTGTGAGGGGGATCTAAATGGGTCAGGGAAGCAAACCCAGTATCTCTGCACTTTACAGCATGAATAAGTCTCTTGAGACTTGAAAGGTCAGAAGTTCAGGTTTTTTTTTTCAAACCAGTGAAGTCTTGGGCTTAAGCCAAAAGAGCAGTGGGTTAGGGGCTGGAGAGGGATCCCGTGTGAAAAGTGTGTGTCATAGCTGGCCTCCTTCCTTGGAGCGTGTTTGGGAAAGCTTCCTGCTTCCCCCAGGGGGAAATCGTGTTGCGCTGCTGTTTCTGCCCTTGATGAACTAGCTGCCAGCCTCGCTGCAAGGCTTGAGATGTTTTGCGCTGCTTGCGGACTCCAGCAGCTATAGGCAGAGAAAGCCCCGGCTGCAGCTTTTGGCCTGTTTTGCCCTTTGCTTCTCGTGGCGGCAGCCCTGTAGCTGCAGGGCTGCCTGCCCCTTGCTGCCGCCTCTCGGGAAGGGGGGATCCCTGGGCCAGGCGCTCTCCCAGGCTCGTTCCTCGGGAAGTGCTGGCCAGGGAGATGCGGGGCTGTGGATGTGAGGCACGCTGGCTTGGGCTGCAGGACTCGCCTGTGCGCAGAGCCCGAGGGGTGACACATCTCCCTGCCTGCTCAGCAGAGGAGGCCTGTGCTGAGGGTCCGTGGTGACCTGCGTGTGCGGACATGGGAGCCACAGCGTTTGTGGACAGAGACTGCCACCACCGTGGCCTTGGATGGCAGGGACTGCACTGTCTTGTGCCCAGCAGTGCTGCCCATGGGCAAGCAGAGGCTGAGGATGGCTGAGCGGGGCACTCATGGTGTATGTGATAGTCTGTCTCAAGTAGTTGTTTGGGGGGTGCTGGGGGTATAAAAGCCGGAAGCCTCCAAATCTTTGCTCCTAGAACTTGTATTTGGCGGTCACCTAGGAAACCAAGCCTGTTTTTTCCCCCTCCCCTTTTCTAAAGGTGCTGAGCACACACTTTCCCATGCCTGCCTTGGGATATGTTGATGCTCAGCACTTTTGAGAATCCAGTCATCCTAACCTCGAAGCCTAAGGTCACTCTTGTGAGGGGAGGAGGGCCCTTACGTGCAGGCAGAGTAGGGCTGGGTCTTGTTTCCTCAGTCACTATCACTGCTGGCAAGGCTGAAGCACGTGTAGGTTTTTCCACCCCCTTCAAAGCTTGGCCCATCCTAGCAGATAAGGGCCGGGTGCTGGGAGGGCCTTGCCTTTTTTTGGCGAGGGGAAGCCGGTCCCAGGAACGTTCTTCCTATACCCACTTGGCAGCCCCGTGGCCGGCGCTGCAGGCAGCTCTGGGCTCTTGCAGCGTCCTGTGCTGCCTCCTACCTGCCTCCTCCGTCACTTGTGCCTTGCAAAGGCTGGAGAGACGGCGGGGCCAAATGGAGCCAGGGCTGGAAGGAGGTGGCCCTGCAAAGTACAAGAGCAGAGTTAGCACAAGTGTTGTCTGTTGGGAGCCTAATTCCTGGCTTTCTCTCTCTCCCTGCCTTTTTCTTTAAGCATGAAATGAGATAAAACTGTTATCAAATATGCCATCAAAGGGATAAAGGGGTTTGTAAAAATCTGAGGTATTTGAAGCTCTGCCAGTGGCTGTAATGCTTGTGCTGCAGGGTTGTGTGTGTTTTTTTTTCTTTTTTTTTTTTTTCCAATAAGAGTCAGGTTCATGGAAGGTTTTTTGTTTTCTTTTGTTAACAAGACCCTTGCCCACAGTTATTCTTTTGTCGAGATGAATTTGATTCTATAGATGTGTGCATATAGGGTTAAAAATAGTGGAAAATTAAATGCCTTCTAACAACCATTGTCTTTTTAGGGGTGGGAAGAGAAATCACTGTGTGTGGGGACAGGTCAGGGGATAGACCCTGGAAGAAGTTCCTTAAGTTTGCTTGTTTTCTCGTAAAAGAAATGCTGCTGTTGTGCTGCTGCCTCTGGCAGAGTGCTGGGATCCTTGAGGAGCAGCAAACTCCTGGGGCATCCTTTGAAGTGCATAAAATTCCATTTCAGACCTCTGGCCACTACAGCTGAAACTTTTGGAGTCTGCTCTTGCATATTCCCATGCAGTAAATGCACTTTTTGAGACTGTGATGACTGTCAGCTTGCAATTATCTAGGCTGCCTCCCAGCTTTAACTTCCACAGAACATGGCTTTTATGCTGGCCATTGTGACTTTCCAATAGCAGCTGAACAAAAGAATATTTAATGTGGCAAAGCTCTTATTTGTGCTAAAAGTGGGTACACAAATCATCTGGGGAGCTGTGGAAGTTCTGAAGATAAAGCAGTAAACTTAATTAGCCCACTCAAATCTTATACTGAAATTTTAGCACTTAAAAGAAATTCTTTTCAATGAATACTATTGACTTTAGAAAAGCTTGGAACCAACTTTGCATTTGTAAATTTGCCTAATGATGAATTTCTCTTTGAATGCATCCAACTGAGAACTATAGTAAAGGTAATAGGAGCTTGACTGAAATATTAATCATATTGCACTTGAAAAGTCATGCTGATCTCTGAATGTGTAGCATTTTATCTCCTGCTGTCCAAGGGAGGCTTTTCCTGGGCATTCCCGCTTGAGTCAGTAACACTGGGAAGTCTTGTTGCCTTGACTACTTAAAAATCTCTTCCTATGCCAAGCTGCTCCTTATGCCTTTTGTCAAAAATAGTTATATGGCATTAGAGGTCTTTACTCAGAGGAGGGGGAAAAAAAAAGAAAGGTGGGGAGGGAGGAGGCAGAAAAGGAAAATGGTGTGCTTGAAGCACAGTGTAGGGTTTGGATGGTAGTTGTAATGTAGTCCTGTATTGCTGGAGTCTTATCAGAAACTGGTGCGCTTCGCTACTGTCCGTTTTGATACGTCCCTGAGTGAGGGGGGTGGAGGTCATGGGCTCTCAAGTCATTTCAGTGACTGGAGGTCTGAGCAAGTTGCTGGGAGACGGCAGCAGAGCAGCATAAAGGAAATGGAGGGCACCCAGAGAGCCCTCCCTGCAGCCCCGCTAAGGAGGGGACAGTAAGGTTCCATTAAAAATACATATATACATTCACCTAGGCCTTACTTGCACATTCATTTTAAGACATAAGTGACTTTCTTGACAGGCAAACTTGGCTTATGAAGCCATATGGAAAAGAGAGGAACAAAAGAATTTTCATGTTGCACATGTCAAAGGCTGCCTCCACAAGTTTTGGTGCAAGGTAGACACATGCTCTTCTCTGACATAAATCAAATCTCTTTCTATTCTGAAAGAATCAAATGACATCCAAAATGAGATGCATACCGTACCTTGAGGGAGCTGTGCCTGAATTAACTGAGCAAAGCCTGGTGCTAAACTTTGCTTTTATGTAAGGGAAGGTCTTTTGGGGTTTGGTGAGACTGGGAGAAGAAGCAGGTCAAAGTTGGCAATTTCTTTGGTATGTGCAGCTCCAGTTTCAAATGGCTTGTTTATCCTGGAATTATGATCCTTGTAATTATTTAATATTGAGACCAATTGCACCAAGCCACCAGGAAACTACTGAGGTGGAAAAAAAATCTAGTGTCTAGATGGCCTTGCTATAAAATATGATTTAAAAAGTTTTGAATATGTTATTGCAACCTTACTCTAAAATATAAAATAACCAGTTAGCCTTTTTTTAATGACAAATCTTACTGCTACTGCTTCTTGAAGATGTAAAGGACATTCTCTGGATAGGCATTGTTGGGATCTTTTTCTAGCCAAAAAAAAAAAAAAAGATAATTAAAGAGCTTTAGTGTTTTTAAACTGTATGAACTTTTTCTCCCCTGCTCTGTCTTGACAAAAGGCTTCCAAAATACTAATCCATAGCTCATGTTAAAATAACAGCCTTTTGAATCCAAGTGAAAGGTATCACCTAATTCAACTGCTTTGTGTCTCTTGCTGGGTGTGTTTGTTGTTTGTTTTTTACCAGTAGATAGGGTTTTTTTTTTTTGTAGTTTTTTAGCATTAAATTATTTAGGGTTTCTTTTTCTTTTCCTCATTTTCTTTTTTTCCTCCAGTTATCTTGTAGTAGTCACGTGCTCAACATTCTTAAACTATTCTTGATAAATCATCTTAGCAAACCATCTTTGCCTACCTCACGGGCAATTGACAGGAAAATCTTGGCGATAACAATGCCGATCAGTCAGGTAGTATCCACAGTGTGATACTCACTGTTAATTAATAACTTAGGAATAAATCCTCTCACCACTTATTTGTAGGTGAAAGGTTGCACTTCCTCCAGAATGGAGCTGAGAGTATTAAATGATACCTGGAGCATAATTAGTATCCACCAGGCTGCTATTTTCCAGGACTTTAGAGAATTGGTGCATCTATTTGGATGTTTTGGACTTCTTACCGATGTGTTCTAAAGAGTCACTGCTGCCCCAGGCAGTGCAGAACTTCATCTTCCTGGTAAATCCATTTGACTGTATTACCATAATACGTCTAAAAATAAATCCTCATCCTGCCTGCTCCCAGAATTCTTGGGACCTCTAATAAAGGTCTGCTCCACTTTAACTTTGGTGGCAGCTGGATTGGGCCTGGCACTGCTCATTGAAGCTTATTCCTAAACTTTCTCAGACTATATCCAGCACTGTCAGCTTGTTTATGCAGCTGGAAGTCAGCATGTCTAAAATGAACAGCATAAAAATCAATGCTGTATGCTTAAAATTGGAGTGAACTTGAGGAAAACTGCTGCTTTGTGCTGGACTAAGGCTCGAAATAAATGAGTTGTGCAGTTAGGAGAGGTGCTGCCTTGGCAATTAGAGGGGCTGATGTGCAGCCCTAGAGACTTGCTCTGTAATGCCTGCCGTTCATTGCCATTTCAGTCCATATGCCCTGCAGCGTGTGCCAAGACTTGCAGTTCCTGAAAGTGTTTCTTTATATATAAAAACAAAGACAAGATTGACTTTGAAAAACCAAAGCAAACTTGACTTTATGTTTCTGCTGACAGACAGGAGTTTTATATGTTAATTGAGTCATTTCTAATAATTACTGTAACTGGAAACCTGTGTATGTCCTGCGTGGGGAAAGATGTCAACAGTAGAAATTTTTCTCATTCGTTTCTTGTTACTCTGTGGAACTCGTAGGTCTGTGGTCACTGCTCTACAGCATAAATCGCGCTCATTATTGTTCTGGTATTTAGAAGAAACTGTAAAATGTGGATAGAAGTGGTTAAAGTGGTTTGTAAATAGTCAAACATGCAGAGTCCTTTACCAGCTCAACCCAGTTCTTGTGCACTTAGGTAAATAAGTAGAAAGGCTTCTTGTTCAGGCTTGCTCTATGTGAACCTGACTGTTTTGCTTGGCTGGCTACTAGGTATTCTCTCTATTAACCTTGCCACCCTTTTGTAACTGGTGCATTTAATTATCAGAGGGATGCTTTAAACAGGTAGGGGGAGTGATAAGAGCAGGTAATCCGCTTGATGGGGAAGCTTGAAAGCAACCATTGACATCCCGGTCTACCTGCGAGCCTTTGACAAGTGGGGTTTCATGAGAAAGTAACTTTGTAACCAGATAAGACACTGATTAAAAAGCTTTGGTAATATTATGCACCCTCGTAGCTGAGATCACTTTAATAATAATAAAAAAAAAAGATTTTAAGAGGAAAAAGTTGAGATGCAGTAGCTTCTCTTTCTTTGAAAGAAAGAGGAAGGAAGAAAAAGAAATGCAGAGACCCCAAGTGTCCTCCCTGCCTCCCAGCACGTTGTTTGACCAAAGCGTGCCGGGTCTGGCAGCGGGATGCGCCGCAGTGCGGCCACCCAGACAGGGGCATTGGCTGCTAATATTGACCAAGAACAATAGTGCGGCCCTACTGACTGCAGCGAGGATTACAGCACATAATGGGGCCCATCCAAAAATAATGCTAATACGGGACGAGCAACAGGAAGCAGCAGTAGACTCAGCATTGCTCGGCTCCCAGACAAACCGTGGACTTACTTCACACAATGGCCACTCCAGCACATTATGTATTCACAGGATCCTCATTATTCCAGCCGGCTCGCCAGCCCCGAGATCAGCCTGCTTTACTGGCCGCTTAAGCGCGCGCATGGCTTGGATAGTGGTACTTTTGTGCCCTTCATCGTTTGGCAGGAGGGTGGCAGCTGTATCGCAGGGAAGATCTTGATCTCAGTTACTGGCTTGGCTTGTGCTGTAAGAAAGGAGAGGGGGAAAGTTTCTTCTGGAAGCTTCTAGTAAAGTTAACAATTGTTTTTATATCCTCTCCTTTATGTGGCAATGAAGTGTCTAGCAGCATTAGCAGCAGTGAAGGAGCTGCTCCAAAGGCAGGCTGGAGGAACAGTGCGCTGCATTTGGTGTAGGCTCAGTCCGATGAGGCTCTTGACTGGGCTGTGCCTGAGGCTCAGTCTGGCTCTTGGCCGTGGAGAGAGTACACGTTTTACAGGGTGCCTCCTTATGGAGGTGGACCCAGAGAAAGAGCTGCGTTCAGCAAGAGTTAAAAAGGGTAGATGCTTTCCCTTCTGTTCTTCAATACATTCATATCTGTGCATGATGAACGAGTTGGTCAACCAAATAAGTCTTCAGAAGAGCTAGAGACAAGTCCAGGGTAGGAGGTTGGCCCCAGCATGATGCTCTGGTGTGTGTGGAGAGCGTCAGCACGAGCCACCCGAGGGCAGCGTGGGCATCCTGCAAGAGTCCTGCTGCCCTTCAGAGGAAGGGGTTTTGTGTCTATGTCTGCGCAGGGACACCCCCCTCGCTGGATGCTGGGCATGCTGAAGTGCTCCTTGCTGTCCCTCTTCCCTCTGTCACCCCCTTCTTGCCAAAGGCAGGCAGGCAGGATTGCTGCAGCTCTCGGCACGTTGGCTGTGTGCTGCCCTGTGGCTCACGGTGGCAGTGTGCCAATTTCCAGGCTTCTTTAAGACCCAGGTAGGGTGCAAGGAACCTTCTGAGACTGGTCTTCGCAGTGACGTGTGGCTGGCAAGAACGTGAGGTGGATGTTATTGGGCTTAACCTGATTTCCTTGTTCGCCGGAGTAAAAGCTGGCGCAGCATTTAGAATGCAAACTTCCCACTGCATTTGTCTAGTCATGGTTTCACATGCTCAGCAAAGCGCTTGCATGGCTTAACCGCAAGGAGGGGAGGGAAGAGGTTTGACTAGTTGCAGCACTCTTTGGAAAGAAGGCTGCCCTCTCCCTGGCAAGCCTGATGTCTCAGTCTGACTCTTGGAATGCCTATCGAAGGCCAAGCACAAACCCACCTTTCCTGAGGGGGTGTCTGGATGAAGGGAAAGAAGAAGGTAGTTAAGCTTGGAGCTTTGAATACCTTCTGCTTACCTGAACCTGCTAGTATATCATTTAATCACCTAGAACAGAGGTTGTGTTGCCCTTACAGACACTTAAAAGAGACAGATTTCAAAGTTGTCACAGTTGTTCCTGAGTAGCATTATCAATGGATCAAGGCTGAGCCACGGTGGTTTGTCACCAAGGAGAATAGCTCTTGTGCACTGTTGCTCTTTGTGTGTGTGTGTGTGTGTGTTTGTTTGTTTTGTATGTTTGTTTCGGCATGTGACCTCAGCCACTTCCACCCTCTCACACTTTAACTCTTAGGAATTTTGCTTAAATTTGCCTGAGCTGACTTTGGGCACAGGCCCCTGGGCTGCTCTGGCTGCGCGTGTGCTGCAAGCTCCGCTGGCCTCTTGTTCCCTCGCAGGCAGAATCGCTGCCTGCTGGGGAGGATCAGGTTTGCGGCGCCTAATTGGGTGCGACTCGGGAAAGTTCACTGCTGCCTTGTTGCCTAGGATGTGGCTTTGATGGAATAAGGTGCGTGATGTGGAATTCTTGTGTCTGGATATGTATTTATTCAAAGATGGGCAGAGGTCAGCTCTGGGCATGGGAAAGCTTAAACCTCTGTGCTAGGAGTCATCATTCCTGAGATATCTTAATTGTTGATCTATAGAGTGGGGATGATATGCGGTATTTTTTTTTTTTCTTTGCACAGAGCTGTTTTGGGGGGACGGGGCAGAGCTATAAGATTGGGAAAAGTCAAGGGGGCACTCGGCTCTGGGGCTGTGTCTAGACTTGTGTTCAGAAGCGCCTCATCTCGACTACGATGCCTTGTCCTTTCCTGGCCCCACGCTGGGAAGGACGGAGCTGAGAGAATAAACTGCTCTTCTCTGTATCATCGCCTGTCAGGACAGGGACTCCTTGTCTAAACTATCCGGAAGCAGAAAGAGCTGGGGAACATGGAAAACAGAATTGCTAGACTAGGTCTGTTTGCCCGTTTTTTCCTCCCCCTCTTCTGTTTCCATCCTGTTAGGCAGAAGTGTCTCTTTCCCCAGCTCCTGTATGGAGCTGGGAAGCGGTCACACAAGCAGGCAACAGCAGGAGTGCTCCGAGCAACGATTCAGCCTCTCCTTTCCTTTCCTCCAGGGCTAGGTGTGTTAGTAAACAGTCTTGAGAACCGTCCGGGAACTGTTGCTATGAGTTTAGACAAAATATCTTCCAAAACAATTATGCAAGGCTGAAAGAAAAACATCCTTAACTTTATTGGAAGTAGTGTGAGTTGCCATAATTCATTCTCTATATCATAATATTTTTTCAAGCTTGCAGTAACATGTTGTGCTTCTCGCTGTTTGTAATTAAAGCAGGGAGGAAGCACCCAAGGTAGTGCAATATGTATCTGTAATATGGCTCAGGAGTTATAGTCTGATTCTTTTTTTAAACTTGTGTCAGTACTTCTCAAAATCTGTTTTAGAGTTTTAAGCTATTAGTCCTGTGCTGCCTGGGGTGGGAGGGGGACTTTTATTATTTTTCTTCTTCCAAGGTGTAAGACTTGTTCCAGAATAGTAACAATAACATGTAACTTTGATGAAATATTAACCAAAAACGGTTTGGGCTGAGGGAGCCTCTGCACAGAAGTTAGGGCTCGTGTCCCGGCTTGCCCAGCCTTGCTTACTTTTTGAAGCATTTTCCCACAGTTATCAGTGAACAAAATGGAATCCTAGTCTGCTTTGAATGTGAAACATATTTAGGCTATATTCCAAGCTGGTGTCCATCACAAACTAGGTTCGCATTCAGAGGCTGCATGCTGTGTCCAGTCGTGAGAAAACAGTCCCTGTTTTTTTTTTTTTTCTCCCCTTTTCTTTTTCTTTGGAAGCCACTTTTGCCCTTACACCTTGCGGCAGCTCCCTCCCAGCAGCGTGTTTGCATTGCCCATTACAGGAAGGGGGAGGTTTGCAGACCACAACTGCACAGGCTGCCGCTGCGTGCGGAGGTGATTATGGAGGTGAAACTTGGTGATGAGCAGCTGCTGGGCACTACCAGCCTGCCCTGGAAAGGCAGTGTATTCATTCTGCTGTATCCACCACCGTAAAAATGTTACCCTCGTTACTGCTTTATAGTCCTTATTATCATTTTGCTTATTTTCTTATCAAATGGTAATTTTTCATATTTTTTCCTCAACTTTACCTTTTGATTTCTCATGAGTCATCCCATACACTGCTACACAGCTGGCTAAACAGCAGTTTTGAGGGATGCAGGCAGGACAGCAATGAACCAGGCCAGGGCTGGAGGAGGGGAAGACTTTTTTTTTTTTTTTTTTTTTTTTTTTTTTTTTTTTTTTTTTTTTTTTTTTTTTTTTTTTTTTTTTTTTTTTTTTTTTTTTTTTTAATGGCTCTTGTTCTCAAGTTAGGATCGGAGATAAAGGTGGCTGGGTGTAATAGCTGGCACCTTTCCAACCCGCAGCATCACTCTGCTGAGCTTACGCGCATGGTTGTTATTGCTGGAGTGCTAGAGAGCTCCCTGCAGGCTCGCGCGTCTGCGAATGCGACGCGGGGCGCGCGGCGCTGCTTCCCTCTCCCAGCGGCCTGCGCTTTGTGTTACCGTCCCTGCCCCCCCTGCCTTCCCAGAGCCATCGGCTCTTCCCGAAGTTACCTGATACTTGTGGGAGCAGCGCTGGCCCTCGGGCACACGGAGCATTCAAAGGGGGTGCTGAAAGGCGGAGGCCCTCGAGATCACCGTCGGGGGCAGAGCGCAGACCTCTCGGCGAGGCTCCTTGCTTTCAGCGGCAGTGGGGAAGGGACATCCAAGCCTAGGGTTTTCTTGGAACTGAAATTCTTTGAAGCAGTTCTTGGGATGGGAGAGAGTGGTGGGCTTGGAGGGGGGGCTGTTTTTTTTTACTTTTAATGCTACTTTGGTGCTTTCTCTTGTGTCCTTCCCTCTTACACGAGCAGTTGTAACCTGAATTGTGCTTATTTAAAGCCTAGTGTGGGGCTATGCTTCCAGGTTAAGTACATAAGATGCATTAGCCATGACAAAGATGAGCAATCTGAGGTGAAAGGTCTCTGTTAAGCGACCTTACGCAGTCTGACTTAAGAGGCTGGAAGAAGATCATGTTTGTCTTGAGTATAACCTATTTATGTTTTGAAGTACACAGTTCTAGGGCAGAGACCAGAAATTTCTCAAACTTAAAATTACATTAATTTTTTTCTACGCTTTTGGTCTGGCTTTAAACTCTCATATTTCTCTTTTGCAGAGATCCTACACATTGCTTGTTGAGGCATGGGATTACAATGATAACTCTACTAGTAAGTATTGGATTCACTGATTTACTTAGTTCAAATTCCTTGATTTCCTGTCCTACTGGAGAAAAAAAAAAAAAAGCCCTATTTCATTCTTACCTTTCAGACATCTACCTACTCTGCTCTGGTCAGCCATGGGGGAGAAGGGAAAGCTCTGCCAGCCTTGGTTTTGGACAGCTCCTCCAGGCTCCACCATAGCCTCCCTCTTGTTGCACACAGAGGTTGAGTGGCTTGCTGGCTTAGGCACCCAAGGGCTGATGCCTAAAAATACCTGTCCTTCCTTCTCCTTGGGGAGAGTAAATGTCCAGCTTATGGGGAAAGGGATTTGTTCTGTTTTGTGGGATGTCTTTTGATTTTTTTTTTTGTTGTTTCTTGAATGATATTCAGAAGCCTAAATCCTGTTGACTACAAAGGTGAACTGAATGCACATGCGGCTTATTCGGGAAGCAAGGGGAAGGCACTGTGCAATTAAACCTGGTGCATCCATTCATCTAATGACCATAGATGAGAAATGGGAATGATTATCAGCTTTTGCTTAGCGGTTGGATGTGTAGGATTTAATAATCGGGGATTGAAGATATTTATGAGCTGTTCTACTTATAAGCTACAGATACTGAAGTAGAAGGGCAAAATTACCTCTATTTGCAAGCTAGAGTTTTAGTAGTGGGGTGGGGTGGGGGGGAAAGCTGCTGCAGAAAGAACGAATCTGAACTTGTAAACCTTTGTTGATACAAGTCTTTTTGCTTCTGTCCAGAAGCAGCTCTGGACAGAAGCAGCTCCCCCAGATGCTGCAACAGTTTAGCATAGTCCCCTCTGGAGTGTTTGGTGGCAGCCACAGGGTATTAGAAAGGGCTTCCGTGTTGCGGAAGAAAGGCCTTGCAGCCGTGTGGAGCGTGCTGTGGGGTTGTGTGGTGCTAAAGGGTTTCTGCTGTGGGTGCAGTGCTACAGGTTTATGCTTACCTCGAGTTCATGAACAGCAGACTGTCATGAAACTGCACTTTGGCTCCAGGGGCCTTTCTGCACTTTTTTTTTTTTTTTTAGTATACGGGATGTCCTATTAATTCTGGAAGAGAGAATTTTCCACTGAAAATGATTTCCGTGACCATGAGTGATATCCATAATTTGCTTTACAGCCTGACTTGTCCAACGCTGTTGCAGTTCTTGTGCTTTTAAGCCCTACCCCAGCACCAGTAATGGGCCTAGGAAACCTCTTGAGTCTCGATTAGAAGTATGTTATCAAGGAGCAGAAAATACACTGCTCTGGCAGCAGAGCTGTATCATAAATGGGAGATGCCTGCATTCAAAAAGCAAGTCTTGTTTACGGTAGACTTTGAGGGTTTTCTCAGGCTGGGTCTCTGCCACTTTTACTATTATTAGAGCTCATCTTTTTTCATGAAACAACTGCATTTCCAAAGCCACACAATGAAGCCTTTCTTGCTTTCATGTTCTGGATGTGTGATTGTCTTCAGACAAAACTGCCTCATTTTCTCAGCAATGCATTTGACCAAGTGCAGACATGGCTTTGCATATGTTCCTGACTTACATTCCTGCACTAGCTTTGCTGTCACAGACCCATCTATAGGTCCCTTCAGTCACTGTACTGCACAAGCCCTTCTCTTTGCACTGTATCACTTTACTTACAGTAGCTTTCCCATAACTGAAGAATAAGCCTCGAAGAACTAGTTGAGCTAGGGCTAAACGACTGTCATGAGAAAATATGATGAGTATTTTTAGATGTCGACGGGATTTTATTTTGCCCTAATTACAGCTGAATTGTGAGCACTCCGAGAGAGCTCTTTTAAAAAATAGTGGGGTTAGGAGGCATTGTATATTCTGCAATAGTTGTAGCATCCTGATCAATCCTGTCATTAGGAGATCCTTGAGTGGATGCTTCCTTCCCCCCTCTACATTCCTCTCCTCCTACGTTCCCTTTACCACACGCTAGCTCTTGTCCCACTTCCAAGAGTGGCTTGCAGTTAAATTCTGGCCCTGGTGAAGCCGATGAGAATCATGCTTTGTTGGAGCCAAGATTCGACTTAAATAGTTTTCTTATCCCGGTTCTTGTCTAGATTCCATCTTGCTCCTGTCGCTTTATACATAAAGCTAATGGGGCCGACACTGCATCTCAAACTATGTCAAAGAGCTATTGTAAATGACTAGTATCGGTTGCATGTGAATTCCAGGCAGGCATAAGAGGCTTCAACACAATGTAAACCAAGCCAGAGCTGGAGGTTGTCTGAAGCAAAGACTTTCAAAAAATAACTGCGGTGTCTATGGCCACCCAAACTGCTTGGAGGCGTCCAGGCTTTCTTGGTGTGCTTCCTAGGGCTGGCCAGTTGCAGTTTCTGAAAATGGGACCCCTGAAGAGCCAAGGTGGGCACTCAAAATTGCTAATTTTCTCTGTGCCTAAGAACTTTCCCCTAGTTGCTCCTTGAATAAAGACAGACTAAAGGCTTTGAAGCTCAGCCACCAAAAATAAATGAAACCACCAAATTTTCTGGCATCAGAGTGCAGAGTGGGAGTTTAAAAATTTGCAGAAAGCCTCTCTTCCACTTCATCAACTCCTCATTAGTTAGTGTTTCCTCTAACCTTTCTGTCTGCTGTCTGTCATGGGCTCCTGAGTCAAACGATGTCAAGGGCATGATGAAGACCCCTTCTTCTCAAGCCTCTGCAGCCTTTTGTTTGTTTGTTTTTATTTTTAACCTAGCCAGTGTGCTGCTTTGGGGTTGCATGCTACAGGCTAAGAATGGCAGTGTTTTTGCAATGCCTTCCCTGAAGCCTGGGTCAGCACCCTTGTGTAAGTGTGCACTGGCAGGTGGGAATAGGGAGGGGTGGAGAAACTGCTATGCAAGAAGGAACTTGCCACAACTTCATTGTGAAAACTGTGGGTGACGGCTAAGGAAAGGGATCTTACAAGTCTGTGTGCCCTTACTTAGACTTAAATGCAGAGTGACAGCTTCGCAGCCCGTATCAAATGAAAGTATTTTAGCCATGATCCAAAGTGAAATCGCAGCTGGTTTCCAATTGGGCACTTACCAAAATAAAGTTGGGGGACTAAGAAGGATGGCTGTGTGTAAATTCAGTAGCCTGTGGATAAGGGCTTGAAGGAGCTGGTGGCTGGAGTTGAGATGTCGCAGTGGTGCAGCAAGGACATGCTCCCCACGAGCTGACAAGCAGGGGAAGAAGGGTAGAGCGGGAGACAAGATGAAAAGGTTCTTTCTCCATAGCTCTTGTTTTTCTGGTGCCAAGAACTGACCTGGCTGTCAAGGGTATGTTCCCAGCAGAGAACACAAAAAGACTTTCTAGAAGTGTATTGGGGGTGTGACAGAACTCAGTTGAGTGTCATTCCCCCTCTCTTGCCTACGGGAGAAAAGGATAGAGTTGTTTTACTCGCAAGAAACAGGATGTCTTTATGCCCAGGCTTGATATTTGGGGAAATGCATTCACTTTCCAGCTACGCTGTAGATCGGGGTGTAATCTTGGCAAGGGCAGTAAAGCCATCTCCAGCACGCATGAGTGCAGCCATAATTGCCTGACTAGCTCCATTCAAGACAAGCAGATATGCATCTGCTTAAGTACCTCTTAGAATTAGGCTGTAATCTTGTTGATGAGATCTGAGAGTCTTACACCTGCATGGTACAGGACATGATATTGCTCTGGATATACCAGTATGGAAAGTCCTTAGGCATCTGCATTGCTTGTGAATGGGTTTTAAACTAATAAAGGCCTGCATGCATCGGAAAGTCTTAGGCGTAGATGTGGGGTTGGGGGCTTAGTGCCAATGAATAATAAAAGCTGATTTAAATGGGAAACGTCATAAAACCAGAAATACCAGAAGGTGAATAAGTTGTTGCCCTTAATTTCACACTGTAAACGCTTAATAAACGCTGCAGTCTTGAGCCAAGAATACCTGTATCTGCTTAAAATATATATGTATTGACACTCTTCTGTTGTTGTTTACAGTTTTGAAGATAGTTAAGTTGAAGCATTTGCTGCACAAGCAGGCAAGATCTGTCAGGAAATTGACAGCAGGTATCTGAGGCTTGAGGAGCTTGTTTAGATGTTCCTTTAGAAAGCTAAAAATCAAAGGCCCTTAACAATATGTTCAGAAGTATTATATACAGAAGCCTTCCCATGTATTTTCATAAGCTTTCTGTAGCAGCTTCATTAATCTTCAACTCTGCTTTATGTAAAATCCTCCAAATTGTTTTTAATTGTTGTAAGGACAAGTGAACGTCAGTACTCTTTAATTTGTGATACTTGAATGTGCTAGTTCTTCACACGCTGCTAATACGTCACTGGCAAACTGCCCTTCTGCAGTTTGCCTGAATTTTTTCTGTCTCTGGATTATGCTCTCATGTACAGAAAGTGCAGCCTGGCACTTTCTTTTAAACTATGTCTGCAGGGGTATTTTGGCTGTTTTATGATAAACTTTCTCTCAGCAGTCAAGTACTTGCTAGCAGCAGGTTGTACAGTGGTGTCAGATCATTTAAGTCACAAGGCCTAGACTACAAAGTGACATACCACAGATATATCCAATATTCGGTGCTAATGTGAAATATTATTCAAGATATAATTTAGGCAGTTGTAGGTCTGTAAAAGCCAGAGAACTTTTGCTGGAGCTAAGCATATAGTATGAAGTCTAAACTTTGAAATCTCCTATAGAGAGAAGGGGAATCTGTAACAAGCACAGTAATGTGAGCTCCTTGCTCGAAGCTCTGGTAAGCTTGAATTTTTAGTGTGAGCTGACTTGTGAAAAGAGAACTTCCACAACATTTCTCTTGTGAAATCACTGGTGTCAACCGAGTGCCAAAGCGGCTGGTTCTCAAGGGATTCAGGGCTTACCCTGGAATCCCAAAAGGCTGCAAACTTTTCTTTTGTAGTGTTTATGTCCAGTTGGTGGAGAGTGCCCTACTGTAGTATGGAATGCTACAGTTAAAAACAAGGCCAGTGCTAGTAATTGAGTTGCAGGGAAATTTGCATTATGCTCCACTCTGGAGCTCGGAGGAAAAGCAGCTCAATTTTCTTTAACTGCTAGACCTGTGGTTCTTATCGAATGTCTTCTCACCAAGAAATTGGTAAGTGCCTGGCTAAGACTTGAGTCCATCTCGACTTCCAGCCCTGTTTGGTTTGACATAGTGTATGAATGTTTCAGTTAATAGTGTGGAGCCCTAGGACAGCTTTATCTTACTCTCTAAAACATAAAGCTGTTAAAACCAAACTGGCTGCCTTGGTCATACCTATGCAGCTTGAGAACTCCAATTTGGGAAAATCTAACTCTGTCTCTTCTCCCATATAGATCCTGACCGCATTATAGAAAAGGCATCGCACTCAGGCATGATCAATCCGAGCCGTCAGTGGCAGACTCTGAAACATAATGCAGGAGTTGCCCACTTTGAGTATCAGATCCGGGTGACCTGTGCAGAGCATTACTATGGCTTTGGCTGCAACAAGTTTTGTCGACCAAGAGATGACTTCTTCACTCACCACACCTGTGACCAGAATGGCAACAAAACATGCTTGGAAGGCTGGACGGGACCAGAATGCAACAAAGGTTTGTGGCAGATGCTTTAACCGCAAATGATCGGCAATTTTGGGTAGGCTGGAGGACTGAGACAAGCCTATGGGGTCCTTCATGTCCAGAAGTTTGGTGGTATGCTAGTGTTAGGGTGACAGACAGTGAAGCAACTCTTTACCCAGAGAGCTCAGAAAGGAGAAGGCTAGTTCTAGACTTGTTTTAAAATCTTGGAGAGGTCTGAATATAAAGAATAAATGTATTCTTTCTCTGATTATCCCCATCTTTGCCCTTGGGAAGAGAGCCCAGCCCACTGACATCAATGGGAGCTCTGCTGCTGACTTCAATGGCAGGATTTCCCCTTTGGTGCAGAATTTCAAGACAAGCAGGAAGGAGAGACTTGTTCTAGAGGTGACCTGGCAAGTGTAAAGCTTTGGTTTTGAAAAGTCCCAGACCATTTGTTCCACCTGAGCTGGTGTTTAACATGTATATTAGGGATTGGCGATTTCCTAGGTAATTTCAGATGGAGAAAGCAGGATGCTGAATAGGGGCAACAGACTATCGGCATGTCTTGCTGACTGAATTTACCTGCAATTTGAATAGACGCTCATCTTAATCTCTTCTCTGTGTAGAGATAGGGCTCAAAAGCAAATCCAGAGTAGTTAAAAGTTGCTCTGAATTAGATATAGAGATAGGGGCTAGCTCTGCAAAATGCAGAGAAAGGGAATCTGTAGACTAGAAGTGACTTGCAGCTCTGTAAAGTGAGATGGCTTCTCTACCATTGAGGCAACTCTTTGAAGAGTGCTAAGTGTGATTGTTCTGCAAAGCTAGCCGATAGATTTGCTATTGTAGGGAACAGCTACCTTAGTTTTTTTATCCAGTAGACTTGATATGAGAGACTCGCTAAAAACTTGGATTCTATAGGATTATAGTGACAGAGATTAAAACATTCCCACGGGCTTGAAGATGCAGGCAGCATGCTGATACTCTGTTTTGTTTTAACAGCTATTTGTCGTCAGGGATGTAGCCCCAAGCATGGTTCTTGCACAATTCCAGGAGAGTGCAGGTAAATGCTTCCCTCCTCTTCCCTCTCACCCCCCTCCACCTCCCACGTAACTAAAAAAGTGATGCTAAAAACAGGATTGCGGAGGGAGGGAATTCTTGGAGTTCTGCTTTTAACCAGGGTGCACTATTCATGCTGACTAGTCCTGAATAAAAGGGGGGGCAGGTAGGTCTTTAATGTACTAATACTTTTGAGGGGTGCTTAGTTTGTGAAACAGCAATGCCCATAAAACGTGTGGGCTAAATGCTGTGAATATTGCCTAATTAGCGCTAACTAATTGCTTCTGCATAAACGGTGCAAATATTTTGGGCTGTGTATTTGTTTTTTTCAGTACAACCTGGTTAATAGGCTCTCTCCAGTAGGAGTTTGAACTGCAGTGTGACTTCTCTCTCCTCCCTTTCATGCCTGTTTTCCCCCTCTACTTTCCTCCACTCCAAAGTTTGCTCCATCGGTAGGCAAAAGTCAAGCATTCTTTAGAATGGGATTACTGAAATCTCTTGGTTCCTTTACCATTGTGAGCCAGGCTCTGAGTGCTGAGAGGTTAATAGCTGGGATGAAATCTTGTCAGCAGACTGATGAATGCAGAATTTTGCTGCTGTGCTTTGAAGTCCGTTCTGTCCTGGCAAGGAGACAATGAGAAGCAGAGTTTAGCCATAACCCAGCAATTAAATATTGGGAATACTTCAAAATATGCACCATATATTTACAGCACCAGGGAGGTTTTCTCCTGTATCAATTGAAGGGTAAGGACAATAATAAATCTGGACATTTTTACTAACAAATGGTTATAGCTGGTTTTGTGTAACCCTTTATAAAACCTGTTTACAAAACATAACTGGTGGATTTTCCTTTGCTGGAAACGTTCACATGAATTGGGTTGCTCTTCTCGATAAACCGTACTTCAAGCAAGAATTAAATGTAGGTTGTCTGACAGACTACACAGTGTAAGAGGTCAGCCCAAATGCCCACAGTAGTTTGTTCTTTCTCTTTATCCCTGTCATCTCTACTTCAAAAACAAACCAAAAACACTTTCATCAAAGGGAATCCTTAGAGCAAGACAGAAAGTAACTTTTCATCCTCCACAAGAGACCTGACAAAGTGAAAGCTCCCGAAGGGACTGATATGGGTTATGCTAAGTACTAGCTACACCTATATAGGCTGGTTAACCCCCAAAATACCAAATCTTTTTTTCTTTTTCCTCTTTTAAAAAGCAAGTAATAAGAAGCATGGGTGGGGCTGGGGAGAAAATTGTGAGGAGAGGGTATCAGTCAGGGCTAGCAGTGATTTGTGCTTCTGTCATCAGAATAAACATGCCTTGTAGAGGTTGCTGTCTCCTAGTCGGAACAACAGGCTTTGTTTCCAGAGGTTTTTTCTTCCCTTTCTCTTTCTAAGGCTCTTACCTCCCACTCACTGCCCAGACATGCACTAGTGCTCTTATTTACTTAAGGTGCAACTTTCCCACACTTGATTTGCATAGTCTTGAAACAATGCTGTCCTTCTGGTGCTTTCAGATAACTTCTGCCTGCCAAGTTAGACCAATATCTCTAAAGAGACTACAGAAACAAGATTTTATTTTCTCTTAAGTTTTGATGAGTCATGTAGCCTCTATGTTACAAATGCAATAGAGTTTAAAAATAACATCCCAGCAGAAACTGCTCTGGGTTCTGGTATAATAGACAACTCGCAAACACTCTTAAAATATCCTCTTCCCTCTTGGTGCAAGTCACTGTCTTGAATGCAAGCCTGCCAACAAAACCAAATGCAAGGAAAGTTAACTTTAAGTTTCTCATGAGAAACTACTGTATACATATTATTAAACAAGAATTACTATTATGAATCTTGTTCTAGGATGGATATCTGATTGATGGGGTGGGTTTTTTGTGTTTTGTTTCTTTTTCTAAAGATGACCATAGTCTTACTCCTATTTTTATTTTTTTTTCTTTGTTATACTTTGAAGCTGATCTTAGCGCCTTTTTTTTTTCTTTTTAAGTAATACTTGTTTCTCTTTACACATCAAAAAGCTTTAATTTGACCAAAAAAAAAAGGGGGGGGGAGTAAAATTCTAGATTTGTGTGCTTCTTTTTTTTTAGGTGAGGCACTTTAGTTAGGCCTGCATGTAAGCTTACAGGCCAGTTGCTTTGAATGCAATAGAAGTTAAAAGGGTATGTTCCTAAATCTTGGTCTTTTTGCATTCTTTTTCTATTCCCTATATGGAAGCACTTTCTAAGAGCTACTTGAGAGGGGCTGTTTTGCTTGATCTGGGTTTTTCTTTCATGATCTTTGTCCACAAAGAAAAATAAGTTGGACTAACTCTTCTTTTGTTTTGGTTTTTATATATACACAAACTATCAAGTGTTTCCCACTGATTTTGAGTAGGCTGCTATTGAAGTAGCTCTTGAAAAAACCCACAGTTCATTAGGATGCAGTTTGTCACCTGAGATTTTTTAGAAGGGAAGTCAGACTTACCACTAGCTGTGTGTGATTAACCATTGGATAGATCCCTCCAGCTTTTTCCCATGAGAAGAAATTGCTAGTAAAAGAATAGTAGGGGGTTTTATAAATAGAAAGCTTAGCTGACTTCTGTACAGAAAAGGTTTGTTTTCATAATCTAGTGTCAGCTTAGTGCATAATTACTGATGATCAATTACTCTCAGGACCTGTTAAAGAAATGCATGCAGTACTTCACCAAACCCTTGCTTTTAAGTCTCAGCTTGTCTTCCTTTTCTGTCTATAGATGAGCTTTAATTTGAAGAATCCTTGGTCTGCTTTGCCTGTGAGAACTGAAGTGAAAGCCAAAATAAACTTTCTTTTTAAGGGAGCTTTATTTTAAAGTAGCATCCTCCTTTTTAGCAGGAATTTGTGTAGCTTGTTGATAGTGATAATAACAGCTAAAAATGATTAAGTCTTCTTCAGGTAATGTAACTAAAATTGCTTGAAATTGGGCACCTTTTAGTTGTTACCTGAAGAGAGCTTAGCTCGGATCGAGCTCAGAAGTGCACTCGCAACAGGTTGTCTTTGAACAAATGCAAAATTCTGGCGTGCGCTGGTTCCTTTGATCTCGTGCTGTGGCTCTGTCCCGCTTCCTGTGTGTGTCTCCCAGCTCGGCATGGGGCTGTGTCCCGGCAGAGCGCCGCGCTCCTCCTGCGCTGCCGCTGCCCTGCGCGGGCTCGGAGCCCCTGCTCATGGTTCTGCTTGTCCTCCTGTCCGCGCAGCATGGCTGCAGTGCTGGCAACCTTGGATTCAGGAGCATTTCTGGAAAACTGTTGTTTCCACTGCCTGTTCTTCCCCCCTCCCTCAGTTTATAACGCACTCTGTCAAAGTCCAGAGATTGATTTGTCGTGCACGCCTACCTTCTCGGCCACATTTATATGAGGCTCCAGAAAGAGTGTTATTGTGCTCAACGGCCTCATGCTGGTTCTCCCAGAACAGTTATTCTTTTGTCAGGAGGCCGGCTACAGAGACCTTGGCAAAACTACTGAAATGTTTGTTTATAAGAAACCATCAAACAAACCTTGAATGGCTTCTCCACTTCCTTTCGTCCTCCCTTTCTGCCCCATCTTTCTTGAGGCTTTGGAACTCAACACTCACATCTACACAGAGCAATTCTAAGACTGCTTTCCCTGCTCTAATTTATTTTTCTCCCCTTTCTTTTCTGAAGGTGTCAGTACGGATGGCAAGGCCAGTACTGTGATAAGTGCATTCCACACCCAGGATGTGTCCATGGCACTTGCATTGAACCATGGCAGTGCCTCTGTGAAACCAACTGGGGTGGTCAGCTCTGCGACAAAGGTATGTGAACCTCACCAGAGCCAAGGGCACCCATGGGGTTTGACACTGACAGGCTCCTCCCTGGGTCGGGGCAGAGCCGGTGTCCTTCAGTGCCTCGGCACTGCGTGCTCCGCTGTTCTGGTGGTGTTGGCATGTGCTTCATCTTGCTCTGCTCTGTCCTACTTCTGCAGGCAGAGGTATTTGATGAGGTCTCTGCACGCAGCCCTATTTCTGTAGCCATTGAGCTGTGGTTTTTAAGCACCTTGCCCTTTGCAGATCTGAACTACTGTGGAACCCACCCACCCTGTTTGAATGGTGGCACCTGCAGCAACACTGGCCCAGACAAATACCAGTGCTCCTGCCCCGAGGGCTACTCAGGCCAGAAGTGTGAGATCGGTGAGTGCTCTTGATGAGGTTGCTGACCTGCCACTTGGCAGTTATTCCCTGCTTAGTGGCTGAGTTTGTTACCTGGATGCACTGTGCTGGGGAAGAGTGGGTTTCCAGCGTTAATTGCTGGGGAGAGCTACAAAGGTCCAGACTTGTTTCATCGCTGATAGTTAGTGTGTCCTGGCCCCTGCTCATGATTGAGCTTGTTTGCTTCCGATGCGAGCAGGTGTGTGTCACAGTGTGCTGGCCAGCTTAGCATGGGAGGTGACTTCCTGCTGGTGGCCTGTGCCTTTCCAGTTCTTGGGAACTGGACACACCAGGAGCAATGGCAGCGGGCGCAGGGTAGGAGCGCGCGTGGGGGCTGGTGGCGATGCCACAGTGGTCTTGACCAGAGCCAACTTGTGTCTTGGTGCAGCGGAACATGCCTGTCTTTCCGATCCCTGTCACAATGGAGGAAGCTGCTTAGAAACTTCCACGGGATTTGAGTGTGTCTGTGCGCCTGGCTGGGCGGGACCGACTTGCACTGATAGTAAGTCTGTGGGGCTTGGTTGTTCTGCTAGCTTGTTTTCCAAAATTGCTTGACAGTAAGAAAATCCTAGTTACTGTTTTCTATCTGTCTTTCTAATCCTTGACAAACTCACAGTGCAACCTGCCTATCCTGGGCTGGCTTTAGCATTGGTTCTTAGCACCCATGCGTGTCACCATGCACCCTTTTCTCCTGTGCTTGTCCTGCGGCATTTCCTTAAATGCAAGGAGAGAGAATGGTCAACAGGTTCGAGAGAGGCAGAGCAGACTTTGGGTGGCATTTTGGCAAGCTCTTAAAATGCAGTCCAAGAGACCTGTTGTATCAAAATCTGATTCTGCTTGTAAAAGGCCACTTAATCTTTCTCCATGCTCTGTATGCTTTGAAAACCCTTTCACCCTTTTTAAGGATTATTTTGCTAAAATATTAGTAGAAATTCCAAGCAGAAGCTCTGTTGTTTTTCTGTCCCTCAGGATAGATCCTAGAAGCAAAAGTAACTTATCGTATCAGCTGTTTTTTGGTTGCCTGTTTGGTAACAGAGCTGAGCCTCTTCTCTTCCTGCGTTACAGATATTGATGATTGTTCTCCAAATCCCTGTGGTCACGGAGGAACTTGCCAAGATTTAGTTGATGGATTTAAGTGTATTTGCCCACCTCAGTGGACTGGCAAAACATGCCTTCTAGGTGAGTACTGTTTCTTTTCTTCCGAAGTTGCTGGAGGGGGAAAAAAAAAATAGAGGGATCCTAGTCCTGCAAGCATTGCAAGCATGTGATCATGCCCACTGCTTCATGGGTTATGTTGTGGGCATGTTCATGTTTCTGAAACCTGTGGACATATTCTGGCATACTCAGAGTCCTAAGTTTTTGTGTTTGCAGGAGTGGGGCCTAAAACAGCTTAGAGTGGCATCCTTTCATTTTTATTGCTGACGTGCGCTAGCTGGGGAAGCAAATAGTTAACTAAGCCAAACAGGCATCCTCTAAACTGCAAATACTGCAGTGGGGAGGGTGTATGTGTATCTGCCCCCACATGTTTCGTCCTTGGGCCTGTGAGAAAGTCGTTGTATCTCTTCAGCCATGTCAACTCCTCCAGACCAGGGAGTTCACAGCTGCCTCCCAAAATGCGGATGATCTCACGGCGAGCGAGCTGTGTGTGCTCTCCACGACACGTTAACCCCAGTGACCAGGCGGCAGCTCTCCTGCCACAAAGCCAAGTGTTGCCGTGTGTGTGGAGGGGTCTGATTGAGTAGCTGGGCAATTACCACATAATTGGCATAGCCGGTATATTCTAATTGCAGAGGAATTGCAGGAGACCTCAAAGACTGAGGCATGATTGACTCTTGTTTTCTCAAATCACGTTAATCCAGGCTGTATATTGCAAGTTCCTTTGAGACAGGAACTGTTGGTCACTGCTGTGAGAGCAGAGTGCTGGCTTCCCTTCGGCTTCCCTTCGGTCTCCCGCCCTTGGAGCAGCTCATGGAGCCGTTCCCCTTGTCTTTCAGATGCGAATGAATGTGAGGGCAAGCCCTGTGTCAATGCCAACTCCTGCAGGAACCTGATCGGCAGCTACTACTGTGACTGCGTTACCGGCTGGTCTGGCCACAACTGTGATATAAGTGAGTGTCTGGAGCGCCGCGTTTATTAAGGGCTAATTGTGGGTGTTTAATGTATGTGCTCCACTGAGTTCTCAGCTCCGCTCTAAATATCGGTCAGAGTCTTAGTTGTTTTTAGAAAGGGAGTAGTTGGTGTGGAATGAAAATACACAATTTTATCAAACTCATTAGTTCATAACATAGCTATATTCTGATAAAGTGACTAAAACAATGATGTGAAGTTCCACTAACTCTACTAGAAGAATCACTACAGGTTCCCACCCATTATAATAACCTTATCTCAAGGGAAGGCATGCAGGAAACTTGACAAAAGGTTTATCTAGTTGCTGTCTTAGAGAGTTCAAGTCCTTCTATCTAGTGTAAATATATTTTTGCCTTCTAACCATGCTAATTTTACTGCAGATATTAATGACTGTCGTGGACAATGTCAGAATGGAGGTTCTTGCCGGGTAAGCAACTGGTTTTGATTTGGTTTCTGCAAGTTTGCAACAGTAACTAAGACATTTGGGTCTAAACACAAACAGAGCAGGAAACAGCCCTAAGCTGGGAATGCTGCAGGTGCTCATTACCCTGCCTTGGACTGGAGCAGCAGCAGGGCTGTGTCACGCTTGCTCTTCTGCACACACATTCCTAAAGGGTGCAAGAGCAGTAACTGCAGCAAATGACACATCGTCACTGTCACCAAGAAACAGGCTTGGTTGTCGTATCAACCACTACAAATGTGGATCCTCCACTTGAAAGTACAGGTTTATGTATCCTGAGAAATGAAGAATTTATGCCAGCATGAGCTGGTGGATATTCTTTCCCCTATATTTTCTTATCTTGTTTTAACATGAGCTCTATATGTGTGTGTGTGTGTGTGTGTGTGTGCATGTATATATATAAATATATGTTGGTATTGGATATAATAGATGATATTGTGGGGCTGTTAGGGTTTTTACTTTTAATTATGAATACATGTAGTATTATATATTTTTTATATATATATAAATATATATATATAGTGTATGCATTATATAAAAATGTATTTGTGCATATGTGTGTATATATATCTACATACACTCATACATCATATGTGTGAGGGAAGAGAAAGAGAAACCCCTCAACCTTAAACTTTCTTGTTCTTTTGCAGGACTTGGTTAATGGTTATCGGTGTATCTGTTCACCTGGCTATGCAGGAGATCACTGTGAGAAAGACATCAATGAATGTGCAAGTAACCCCTGCATGAATGGGGGTCACTGCCAGGACGAAATCAATGGATTCCAATGTCTCTGTCCTGCTGGTTTCTCAGGAAACCTCTGTCAGGTAAGAGGCGCGGGTGAAAGGCGGCTTCGCAGCCCGTGGCTTTTCCAGCAGGGCTCTGGAGCTCTACCCTGAATACTTTGCATCCAGTGGACCATAGTATCAAGTCATACTTGGTATAGCTGTCAAGCTGCCAAGAAAGTGCTTGATTTTTATATATATATATTTTTATATATATATATATATATAAATATATATATATAATATTTATATATTTATATAAAAGAAACAACAGGGCGGTGGGGGGGAAAAGGCTCACAGGCTGCTGAAGATTCTTTTTGTTAAGCAAATTGCAAGTGTTTGCATGTCAGGTTTTGTTACATGCTAACTATTAGCTTTCAGTGACTGTTTAGTATCAAGAGGGCTGTCTGTTGAAATAGCTGCAAGTCTAGCTGAACTCTGTGCATTATGAACAATTCATTGAGGCAGTAGATAAAAAGGTCAGATTCCACGATGTCTGCTTGGCGTAATGAGGGAAAGCTATGATAAAACTTCTGTTTCACTCAGCTTCCCTCCCCACCTTTTTTTTTTTTTTTTTTTTTTTTTTTCCCTCTTCCATTTCCCTGCCTTCCCTCTGGACTGCTTACAGCTGGACATTGATTATTGTGAGCCAAACCCTTGCCAGAATGGTGCCCAGTGCTTCAATCTTGCTATGGACTATTTCTGTAACTGCCCTGAAGATTATGAAGGGAAGAACTGCTCCCACCTGAAAGATCACTGCCGCACAACTCCTTGTGAAGGTTTGTGTCGCCTTGGAGGCTGGGAATGACTGGGAACACTTTCTGCTCATCCCCTGGCACAAGACCTAATGCAGCCCTGGTTTAGTGTAATCAGTGAAAGAGGGTGGGTTTTTTTGTTTTGGTTTGTTTTTTTATATAAAGAGGCTGAATTGTACCCAGTGCTTATGCTTGTGTTAGTGCAAAAAGATGGGTAATACTCTTTAAAAAAGAAAAAGCGCCCTGCTATTTGAAAGAAGATATGGAAATGAAGCACAAGCAGTAAATAGCCAGCTTTGCTGGAGATATTTTAGGCCAATAATTGGTCCATCAACCTTCAGATAAGATGCTGTTTGTTTTATGCCTGAATACTTAGGACATTCCTTATATTCTAAAGCAGCAAGCACAAATCTTTTAAAATGTAGTAAGGTGGCTATTAGCATATGAAGCCATCTCAAAGGGGCAATCCTTACACAGATCGCTGTTTTCCTGCAGTGATTGACAGCTGCACAGTGGCAGTGGCTTCTAACAGCACACCTGAAGGGGTTCGTTACATTTCTTCAAATGTCTGCGGTCCTCATGGGAAGTGCAAGAGCCAAGCGGGTGGAAAATTCACCTGTGAATGCAACAAGGGATTCACCGGCACCTACTGCCATGAGAGTAAGAGCTGAATGATGCTTGAGGTTTACTGTCTGTGAATCTTCCCCTGTAAAAAAGATTCCATCCTTCCTGCCAGATCACTTGAAGTGTGTGTGTTTGGGGAGGGCGGGGGGGTGTTTGTGTGTGTTTTTGTTTCTTTTTTTTTCCTTTTCTTTCCTTTTTTTTTTTTTTTTTTCCTCCTTCTAACACAGTGAACCTTGGAACTGCTTTAGGTTTTCATATCCCACTTGGGCGAGGCAGCTTGGAATTTGCTAGGCCTTGGGGAAAGTTCACAATAATGAACCTTCTGGCCTTGAATTGTATGTTTTTAAAAACTTTATGTATACAAGGTCTGAGGTATTTAATAGTGGGGTTTAACATGGATTTTAAGGGCTCCTCAAAAGTCCTATTTTTAAAATGTCCTTTCTTTTTCTCCCTCTAAATTGCTGACTGGTGGTTTGATCATTTCATGTCTGTACTGTCTTCAGGTGTGTCTTGTCTTGCTTAGAACTCTTCCTCCGAGGAGCTTATAAATGGAAGCAGCATCAAATAGTCTTGAGTAAGATGGTAACTTTTAGTTCCTGAACTTACGGCATGATTTTTTTTTTCCCACCTCCCCCCAATTTTTGTAGATATCAATGACTGTGAGAGCAACCCTTGTAAAAATGGTGGCACTTGTATCGATGGCATCAACTCCTACAAATGCATCTGTAGTGATGGATGGGAAGGAATGTATTGTGAAACAAGTAAGTTAATCCTCCTCCTGCACACAAGAAAAACTCGGAGAAATATCAGCAAGAAATGGCCAATCTGGTCTTTAAAGTGATAGTGAGCAATGCCAGCTCAGCACGAGGTCTTCTTCCAAGGCCATTTTTTTGCTGGACCCTTTGGATAACTTCTGCAAGAAATGTTTAATATGAGTACCTAGTTTTTAAGAGAGCAGATGTGCCTTATTTGGATTTTATCAGCCTTGAAAACAGAAAGCACTGAAAACAGTGAATACTTTACCTTCCCTCCTCTGATAGGTTGTTTTTTGTTTTTTTTGTTTTTTGTTTTTTTTTCCAAATAAATCTTTGACCTCTTGTTCATTGAAATAAAATGAGAATGAGGCAGCAGAACATAGAATATTCTGACTTTTGTGGAAGTGCCTAAAGCATAAAAGTAGTTGCCTAAGTATTTAATCCATGACTGAAATACAAATTTAGGAACAGAAAATTAATCTTTCAGGCATTAGGTGTTTGCTAATTCTGTGCTACTTAGCTTGTTAATTCTGTAAGTGCTACTTAGCTCACTTTTTCTCCATAACATTTTTAGATATTAATGACTGCAGTAAAAACCCTTGCCACAATGGAGGAACTTGCCGAGACTTGGTCAATGACTTCTTTTGTGAATGTAAAAATGGATGGAAAGGAAAAACTTGTCATTCCCGTAAGTTTAGCACTTCCAAAACACAGCAGGCATGCTCTGCTATGCTGTTTCAGCTTACTCGATTGCATTAAGAAAGCACCAGAATTACAGAGTTTGGTTCTTCCTAGGTGACAGCCAGTGTGATGAGGCAACATGCAATAACGGAGGGACGTGTTATGATGAGGGGGACACTTTCAAGTGCATGTGTCCTGCAGGATGGGAAGGAGCCACTTGTAATATAGGCAAGTACCCCACATAAGCACCAGGAAGCAGATGCAGTTCTGAATCTGTGACCTCAGCTTTCCCTCTTGGCTCAGTTTTGAAAGCTTAGTGGCAATTTTTGTTTGTGTTACAGCAAGGAACAGCAGCTGCCTGCCAAACCCCTGTCATAATGGTGGTACCTGCGTAGTCAGTGGGGATTCTTTTACTTGTGTCTGCAAAGAGGGCTGGGAAGGACCCACATGTACTCAGAGTAAGTTGTCTTGGCTTGAACTTTTCCAAAGTGTTGCCTGATGAGAACATTAACTCATCCTGTTGCCCTTGGAGTCAAGATTGAAACCAGAAGGGAAAGCTTGTTTGATGTAGGCTTTAGCATCACCTGAATCTTTGTTTTTAATGACTTTATGTGATAGAGCCTTGACCTGGGCATGAGAAAGTTGCAAATGAGCTAAGTGGAGACAGATGTTGTCTTGTTTTCTCCCAGATTCTTTTTCTACCAGCAGCTCTGTCTGCTTCCACTCATTTCCTTCCCCTCCCCCTGCCTTTAAATTCTTTACAACAATCTCTTCCTGTGTACATGTGTTCCACAAAGTAGTTAACAAATTTTGTGGTAGAAGCCTGGAATCAATTTAGTAGAGAATTTCGGCATATTTTTGTAAAAGTTAAAGTGCAACTGGGGCATTAGGGGAAGTCTAGTCATTCCTTACTGACAGTAGAGTTGCATTAGCCAAAGTTTGCATGTTTAATGTGTCTGTCTCTGCTTTGCAGACACAAATGACTGCAGTCCTCATCCTTGGTAAGTTTAATGCTTGCCTTTCATCCTGTTCCTTTTTTTTTTTTTTTTTTCCCTCTTCCCTCTAGAATGCTAGATTCCTTTTAGAATACTAGTTTTTTTTTATTTGTAGCAGACTAATTTGTGTGTGTGTGTTAAATTATTTTTCTATTTATAGTTATAATAGTGGCACTTGCGTGGATGGAGACAACTGGTACCGCTGTGAATGTGCTCCAGGCTTTGCTGGTCCTGACTGCAGAATCAGTGAGTGTTACAATGGACTCTACCTTGATTTTTGTCTTACTTGAATCTTGCTGCAAGACAGTCATTTTAACTGAGTCAAGTGACGGTCAGATTTACAATAGATGGCTGATATCTTCCTCACCCAGATCTGTAGCTGATGTGGAGAGAGTAGGAATTGCATTGAAAATGAAAGAAATACTGCATTTAGTTCAAAGGGGACTGAAACCTTTTGGTTCAGCTGAGTGGGGAGAATGCCCTTCGTGATGGTTGTCCCAGTGTGCATGTGTCTGTGGCGTGGGTTTGTTTGATATGAAAGCATGCCAGCCAGAAGCCTTGTCAATTAATAATATACATACAAGCCCTGAGGTCATGTATACACTTCCCTGTAATTTAATAATAATTACAGGTAGGAGACTAACACTTTTTTAATAACAGCCATGGAAATAGCAGTTTCATAAGAGCAGTACCTAGTTTCCCTAACTGGAAAGGGGTTTAACATTGTCATCAGTTGAGGTATAGTATGGTAGGTAGACAAAACTGGACTGTGTCAAAGGAGAGGGAATGTCCTCATGTGAAGAGAAGTGTGTCTCCTCTTGAAAAGCCATAAGTTGCCATAAGGGTCAGGTTTTGATCTCTGCTAGTGCTATAGCAGAAACTTCATGGAAACTGCTCCAAGATGATAATGGTGCTTCTAATAAGTGTTGATCTCTGAGTAGACACTGGAAATGGAACATAAGGTTCCAGTATGCAAATTGCTGTGTTGTGGGTGTGTGTTGGGTGTTTTTGTTTTGTTTTGGGGTTTTTTTTGTTTGTTTGTTTGGCAAAATAAAAGGATGTTACAGAGTAACTTTTCTTTGTTTTTGTTTTTTTCTCCCCTTCTTCTGTTCCCCATGATAGACATCAATGAATGCCAGTCTTCGCCTTGTGCTTTTGGAGCTACATGTGTGGATGAAATTAATGGGTATCGTTGCATTTGCCCACCGGGTCGTAGCGGTGCAGGATGCCAAGAAGGTATTTCAGGTGTCATGGGATTATTATAACTATTGTAACAACTGCTATAACAGTGTTTGTAACAAGATCGATATGATTGCGTTATAACAGATAGGTTTTCCTTTTCAAACAAGCTTATTAAATCAACACTGAGTTTAGAAAGTTCTAAGGTGAAGGGAAAGGGAAACACTTTTTCCACGCTTTTTCGATGTGAAATTTTTAATTCCAGCCTGTATCTTCAGTTACAGGAAGGCCCTGCATTACCAATGTTCGTGTAATGCCAGATGGGACCAAGTGGGATGACGACTGTAATACCTGTCAGTGTGTGAATGGAAAAGTCACCTGTTCTAAGGTACAAATCTACAGTGTTTTGGGTTACACGGTCTTCTGTTCTATAACTAGAAGTTTCTTATATCAGTGTTTATTCCCTTCCAGGTTTGGTGTGGTCCTCGGCCTTGTATAATACATGCCAAAGGTCACAACGAGTGCCCTGCTGGACACACTTGTGTTCCTGTTAAAGAAGACCACTGTTTCACCCACCCTTGTGCTGCAGTGGGTGAATGTTGGCCTTCAAATCAACAACCTGTGAAGACAAAATGCAATTCTGACTCTTACTACCAAGACAACTGTGCCAACATCACCTTTACCTTTAACAAGGAAATGATGGCACCAGTAAGTAAGAGGACTTCTTGCTCTTGGAAACCAGCCTGAGTGCACCACAGCACAAACCAAACTGCTTTGCTAGTAAAGTACAATAAAAACTGATAGTCCTTCATTATCAAAGCAAACCTAAGGTATAAAGGGCTACTGCCTAATACAGATTTCTACCATAAATGCTTCTGTGTCTGCAAAAGAAGGAAAGCTAGTTTGGTGGGAATTCCATTCCCACCCAGCCAAGAACTAATTCTTACAGGACAAACACACACACACTTGTACATATACACACAAAAATATATAAAAATAAACATGTAAATCTTTGTGTGCTTTAGGGTCTTACCACAGAGCATATCTGCAGTGAACTGAGGAACCTAAATATTCTGAAGAATGTTTCTGTTGAATATTCCATCTATATTACCTGTGAGCCTTCACACTTGGCGAATAATGAGATACATGTTGCTATTGTAAGTACTCCTAGAATGGTTTGTGTGTATGTGCCTTAGTAGCAATTGCTGGATACACATGTAATGTGGATTTCATAAAAATCATAATTTCTGGGTCTTTTTTATCTTTTTGGGGTGTGTTTTGTTTGTTTTCTCAGCACTTGTGGTTTAGTTTCTATCCCACTTCCCTTCTGAGAACAGGGAAGAATCTTGCTAACACGGGCTTGTATAACTTGGTTATACACTCCTGAGTGCTGTTCCCACTACCCTGTCCTTTTGTGTGTGTGTGAGAGTAAAAATGCCAAGTGCCTTAACTGACTGTTCAAGTTCATAAATAGTAGATTGCCCATGCACCCGATCAGGTATTTGCTATTGATTGTGTGACTTTTCCTTTAGTCTGCTGAAGATATAGGAGAAGACGAGAACCCGATCAAAGAAATCACAGACAGGATTATTGACCTAGTCAGCAAGCGCGATGGAAACAACACTCTAATCGCTGCAGTTGCGGAAGTCAGAGTGCAACGGCGACCAGTTAAAAACAAAACAGGTAAACTGCACTGTCTCCACAGTCTCCTATCCTCTAGCTGACTAGAAAAGAGCTTTTCAGAGCAGGCAAAGCTTTCCTTATTCCTGAGATGTGTAGCAAGATTGAGAATGTTGGATTCTTGCTCTTGTTAAGTGGGAACAATAAAGGGGGTTCGCTTGAGGATCTTGCTCCTTCCCTCTACCCTTGCGTGGTTGGTGTAACTGAAAGCCAAGCTTCTTGGTCCTGAAAGCTCCACTAATTGACATGGCTATGCCACTGTCCCCAGGAGCACTGCTGCTGCCTGCCTTCACTGACTGGGGGGGTAAGAGGAAGACACTGCTGCTCCCAGAGCTACTGGTTAGTCCTAATTTTGTTTAGACCACCCTGTACTATAAAGGAGCTTAAGGTAATCCTTAGGTTCCCTCTGACCCACTACATACAAACTAGACAGAAGAATTTAAAGCTGTTTTGTTTTTAGAAAGCCTTGACTAAAACTTGCAGCAGGGCTAACTCGTTTCATCTCTTTCAGATTTCTTGGTGCCATTATTGAGCTCAGTCTTAACAGTAGCTTGGATCTGCTGCCTGGTAACCGTGTTCTACTGGTGCATTCGGAAGCGCCGGAAGCAGAGCAGCCACACGCACACGGCAGCTGACGACAACACCACCAACAACGTGAGGGAGCAGCTGAACCAGATCAAAAACCCCATCGAGAAACACGGAGCAAATACAGTCCCCATCAAAGACTATGAAAACAAAAACTCTAAAATTGCCAAAATAAGGACACACAATTCGGAGGTGGAAGAAGATGACATGGACAAACACCAGCAGAAGGCCCGATTTGCCAAACAGCCAGCGTACACATTGGTAGACAGAGATGAAAAGCCACCCAACAGCACACCCACAAAACATCCAAACTGGACAAATAAACAAGACAACAGAGACTTGGAAAGTGCACAAAGCTTAAACCGAATGGAGTACATCGTATAGCAGACAGTGGGGTGCTGCCATGCAGGGCCTTGAAGTATCATTACAAAGGCACTTGGAGCTTGTAGTTCTTAAACTGTTGTGTAATATTTGAGTCTAAGGCTATTATTTACTTAGAATCCCTGTGTTAATTTAAGTTTTGACAAGCTGGCTTACACTGGCAATGATAGTTGCTGTGGTTGGCTGGAATACCAAGTGCTGCATTTCACATCTATGCAAAACTAGTCAAAAGTGCCCTAATGTAAATTCAGCTGTAGCTGATGCATCATGGAAACGTTTCATAAGGTATTACATAGCCTTATCACTCCTCTTTAGTGTTAACTCTTTTTCAGATGTCCCAATTTATACAGTTTCTTTAGAATAATACATTTTATTTATATTTATTGAATTTGAGTTTTTTGTATATTGGTTTTATGGTGACGTACAACTAGTTCTGTATTTGAAAGTGCCTTTGCAGCTCGGAACCACAGCAGCTATCAAAAATAAGTTTATTATTTATTTTTTTTTTAAATTGTATTTTTGTTGGGGGTGGGTGGGGGGAACTTGTCAGCAGTTGCTGGTAAATGAAGAATTTAAAGAGGAAAATGTGTCAAAAATAGAAGTTTGTATAGATATGTAAATAATTCTTTTTTTATTAATCACTGTGTATATTTGATTTATTAACTTAATAATCAAGAGCCTTAAAATATCATTCCTTTTTATTTATATGTATGTGTTTAGAGTTGAAGGTTTTTGATAGCATTGTAAGCTTGTGGCTTCTTTATTTTGAATTTATTTTCTTGTTACATGTTGCCTATATGCCAAAACCTAAGGTGTTCTAAAATAGTTTGTTTTTATTAGGATGGGCTTTCATGCCTTGATGCTGGTTTTTTGTACAATGTCAAACGTTTGAAACACCTTCCATAGTATCACTTTAAGACTTTTTGTAAGTACTGACTGAGGCAGTTTAGATAAATAGACTAGAAACTTTTTTTTGCTGCTTTAGACTTGAAAAAGAGTGACAGGCAGATAATCTGCTAAGAAGCAGTTTAAGGGAACAAAACTGAGCTATGACTTTATGTAGATGAAATGTGAGTGGTTGCATGTAATTAAAATATCAAATTAGCGTGTGAAGTTGGAAACACGGCAATCTTATTTTGTAAATTCTGATTTTTTTTTTTTTTTTCCTCCTCCTCTTCCTCACCATGAATATGTAATACTGAACCACTTGTAGATTTGACTTTTTGGGTAATCTACTGCATTTAGGGAGTATTCTAATAAGCTAGTTGTTGAATACTTGAACAGTAGAATGTCCAGTAAGATCACTGTGTAGGTTTGCCATAGATTACACTGCCCGCCTTAACAAGTGAGGAAATCAAAGTGCTATTACAATGTTTAAGATCAAAAGGCTTATAAACATAATAATCTCAGTGGTTAACCATTGAGATCATGAAGATACCTTGTATTGTGATATTAGTGTTATATGAAAATGCATCTTTGATGTGTTGTTCCTGGCAATAAATCTTGAAAAGTAATATTTATTAAATTTTTGTATGGAAAACATAAAGAAAAAAAAAAAGCGTGGAGATTATTGAGCGTGGAGGCCCTCCCACCTAGGTAACTGTGCGAAAGCAGTGGCAGGTGGCACTTTGCATTTCCAAGACTTGCTACTGTGTTACACTCCTTTGTTAGATGACTACCCCCTCTCATCTGGTTTTGAGTCAAGTCGAAGGGATTTAAAAGCCATATGTCCCTTTGGGGTTGTTTATGTGTTTGTTTTTCATGTCTTTTGACTCCATGTAGCTGTAAGAAGCGTGATGGGACCAGAATTGTGCAATTAGTTTACTTTGCCTGGGCCAATGAACTACCCTGGGGTAGTGAGCAGAGCTGAGTAGCTAGGCAAGATTCAAACTGCTGACCTGGATGGGAAAGGATCCATAGATTATACTGATCTCTAATAGGCAAGTGCTTTGTAAAGCACAAAATCAGCTTTTAAAATATTCTATAATGAGCTGATGGTTAACTTAATGCAGCCTCTCCCAGGTAAGAGGGGCCCTAAATGGAATTGGGGGTTAGCTGTAGGGTAGCACATGTGCCCAAAGAAATTAAGCTGCAAACTTGTTTTTGGAAGGCACTGCTCTAAATGTGAAGTAACCCTTAACTGTGTAACAAACTCAGTTGCAAAATAATGTAAAAGATGGTCAGGGTCTGTCTTGTACTTCAGTTTAAGCCAGCCTGCTACAACATACTGAAAGATTTTTTTTTTTTTTTTTTTTTTTAAAAACTTTTGTTCTATCTTTGGTCTATAGTAAACACAGAAACTTTATACAGAGAGTGCTGTAATATCCCTGGAATGAACACCTATTTTTTTGCTTATCTTATGCTTTTGTAACTTTTCTACAACTTTCAAAAAAAAAAAAAAAAAAGCAAGCATCAAATTTATTTACTATTATTTTTAAGTTCACTGCAGTTGGGATGCCTAACCAGTCACTACACTCCCAGGTGCAGGGTCCTACTTTCCTCTTTCCCCTCACATACTCCATAAACTGAAAATTCTCGGATAAGGTGCAGTTACCATTTGCTGAAGGGGGAGTCAACAGGACTACTAGTGCTTCAGCTGCCTGCTTCAGTAACGCCTCAGCTGCCCAACCCCACAACTGCTGTTTTCCTTTGTTTCCAGATTTCTTCTGCTCTGCAAAAAAGTAAACAAGCCTTTTTTAAGAAGCTACTTGAAGCCCAAGTGATGAACAGTTGTGCTTTTAATATTGAATTGTCTTCTTGAAGTCCACTTTTACCATTTCAGCCCTTCACTTACCTCTTTTGAATGACTGTTCACATGGGAATTTGTAGGGAGAAAGCTGGGACTATCTTCCACTAAGCAAAGGTGAAGAAGAAGATAAAAAATATATAGGCCTAGTCTCTAGGAATATGCCTTTGTCAGGCCACCTTCCCACCCTGCTGAAGTAAATCCTAATTAGATATTCAAATGGTTGTGTCTGCATTTAGTGACTAGGCCTCCCAGGACTCAATGAAGAGCAAAACTTGGATTTCTTAAGCTTCAAAGCTTGTTAAGACTTTGACAGCACTATTTATTTTGAGCCTCTGCAGGGCAACAAACCCTGACATTGAGCAGGTAGAGGCTTCTGTTACAGCATAGCTTCTCCATACATAGCATCTTTTTCCTATATAACTCATTTAATTGTCAAAGCAACTGAAGTCTGTGAAACTGCTCTGATGGTATTTTTAAATTACATCCTCATGTGTTACTTGTAGCTTCACAACTTACTTACTCTGGTGAATTTAAAACAAAAACAGTCTTCCATAGCCCAGAACCACCACCCAGCTGGGAGAATTTTTCCATTGTTGTAAAAATACATAGAAACAGAGAAGGTTCTAACTGGAATATCAAGAGCCATTTATTTTTGTGGAAATGTTACTTTGCCAGGTTCCAGTTTACTGCTCTAGGAAGACACTTGCTGTTTAATCAAGAGCTGCTTCCTGCTGCTACTGTGTGTTTATTCTTTGACTCTTCATTCATCTAAGAACTGAAAAATGTTTCCTGAGCTGTGTTTTAAATATAAAAGCTTAAACAAAATCCCTCTCAGCTCTGCTACACCTATGCCGCTAAATGAACCTGTCAAATCTCCTTTTGGTCCCACAGGAGCTGAAGGGAGCCACATCAAAGCCACTGCACCTCTGCAGGGAAAGGGCCCACATTCCTCTCAGAGAGGTGACTTAGGGAAAGGTGCTGATTCTGCACGTTACAGCAGCCTTAACTCAATATATCACGTCACTGGTGGAAAGCCAGCCAGCCTTGGGAACAGCCACTCATGCAGTAACCCAAGGAACAACAGCTCGTGTGCGCTTGTACAGTGCTCACCCAGCAAGCGCCTACCACAGGCCGGGGCCTAAACTCAGACAGCAGCCTCGAGCGCCTTCCCTGCTGAGACTCTTCTCCTTGACCACTCCTTGCACAAACTGATTTGCTCCTTTGCGAGAGTTAATAGTATTAAAGAGCTCCCTGCCAAACTAGGGACTTTACAAAGTTGTGCTGGCTCCTGCTCCCTGCCCCTCACATGATTCAGCCGCTTCGGCCATTACACGACGCTGATCCTGCCGCCGCCTCCGCGCGGAGGCCCGGAGCGCTGCTGCCGCTGCCGCTCTCCACATCCCGCTGGAACAAGTCACAAGGCAGAGGCTTAATGTTTTTTATGAGCATACGCAAAGGAGATGAGAAGTTGTGATAAAGGAAGTGCCAAACTGAGCCTCTCTTTCTCCTCCGCCGAAGATGGAAGCGATTGCACAAGCTCCCCTCCCCTTCCAGCGCTCAGACGCAGCATTCAACAACACGCTTGATTTTTAAGAATTTTCCAACTTCCTCTTTTGCAATACTGACACTAAAGGTCTTCATGATTATTGTTTACTAGCGCACGTAGAGCTCTAAAAAAACTTAGCTATTGTTCCCAAAAAAGAAAAAAGAAAATAACAAAATTATTATTTCTATTTTGTGGGGAGGGGGTGAAGGGTCTGAGCTGTCTCTTGGCCTGCCTGGGTCAGGCAGGTTCACTCGGGCAGGGATCAGTGCTAGCAGCCAGGGTGTCACAGCAGATACCCAGCCCAGTGCTGCCCGTGAGCACCTGCTCTGTGATGTGCAAATTGCCTCAACCAGTTTCTCAACAAGGTGGAGAAATAAATCTATTCTTTTTATTCTAGCACTACGACAGCATTTTAATATTAAAATGATGAAGCATGCCCATCTCTAGGATTGTAGCTCGAGACACTTTTCTTTAAAGAGCTGATGCAGAAACCAAAAAGACAACTATTCTGACAGCCAAAGCAGCAGTTAGTTAGGAGACAGATAATTCCTACCAGTGACGTATTACTTGAAGGGACTATATTGGCTACAGAAAAGGATGGGTAAAAATGTCACTGGAACGCCTCGCACCCTGACTACGTTCCATTTCAATGATCTGGTGGCTCAAAAAATAAAAAATTAAAAATTAAATCAGAAGTGAGAACCATGTTCAGAAACAAATGTGTTGACAGAAGAACTTGCAGAATAAATTCCTTACCCAGCTTGCATCACCTTGACAAAGTCGCTTACCATCAGTGCTATCCCCCTGTCAAAAACAGCATCTTCATATTCCTCCTAGGTTCAGCTGCTTGCAGAGCCCTTTGATGAAAGGCTAGATGTGGAACTATTCCCTCATCCTACATGTTTTTGTTCACATAGGTATTTTGACGCTAGCTAATGCTGCTTGGAGAAGTCCAAAAAGCAGAAAGCGAAGTGAGGAGTGTCTTTTGTTAAAGCAAATTTCTGAGGCCAACCCCCACTTCCCACTGCCTGCTAAAAGATACTTGAGACTATTAACTCTATCTGTTTGAGCCTGCATTACTGTTTTCATACAGCACGAAACATTTTGATAGATACTGATAAAGGCAAAGAGACAACTATTTGTAACACAAACAATCTGAGATATTCTAATTAAAAATTCAATTGCCTGTTTATCAATGCAAGTAAAAAATTCTTCCTCTATTTTTTTTTACTTAAAACAGAATCCATCATTTTGTATCCAAAAGCCAATAAGAGAATGATCTCAAAATGCCAACTGAAACTCAAACCACATGACCAACATGTCGAGCTCTTTAAAGGAAGGAAGTTTACTTTGATTAAATGCACTTCTTGGGAAGATTTCCTAACACCTCACTCAGACTAAGTTTCTGTAGCAATGCAAAGTCCTAGTTAAGATTTTCCTTTTTGTTAGGAATAGCTGATCTTTATTTTTTTCTAAGTGAAGAACACTGAAATGTGGCTATACAATGGTAATAACATGCCAGTAGACTGTCCAGACTTTCGTATGCAGAACTACAACGTGACAGCATCAGAGCTAGCACGATGTTTACTACTCAAGACTAAATCTTGCAACAGTTGAACTTTCTAAGAGACCAACAGGGGCCAGGGAAGATCTTACATCAGATGCTCCCTTCTAATAAATAAATATGTAAAAGTGTGGTCTGGCTTTTGATGTGTGTTTAAACACAAAAGTTCACTAAACAAATATTTTTAACTACTTCAACAAACACGACAGATCAAATTAACCAGCTAATTTCTTTTAAAAAGGAGAAGGAGGATATGAATGAGGTTTCCTTTGAATGAGACAGTTATTTCTTTTTAAGGACAAATCTATATTTTTCAACGTGAACTCTACATTTTGGGCTTCAGCCAGTCAGTTACTCATAGTCTTGATGTATGTCAGAGAAGCTTGAAAAAGCTTTAAAAATGAAACAAAACAAAAAAATGAAACAGATCAAACAGAAAAAAAATAAGCACAGACATGGTTTCTGTGCTTCAGTACAGGTTCAGAACCTTATAGAACCTTAAATCTTTATTACCTTTAGCAGAAGGATACGCTAACACCGCTCTGAAGCAAATTTGTAATAGAAAGCCAAAGCCAATACTATTTTTACATTACTCAGGCTCAGTTTCCAGTATTTTTTTTTCTATTCCTAAACTTGATTTGGGAAATTACACTTGTGAATCAAGAGCATCTCAGGCCAGACACACCTGTCAGTGATCTGGATGCAGGTGGACTGTAGATAAAGAAAAACCCAAACACTGAAGAGAAGACCTTAGGGATAAAGCACAAAGATAACAGAAACACACAGTAACAATACACCCTGGGTGTCATGGAATCTCAGAAAACATTGTTAAAGTTTGCAAAAGGAAAGCTTTTACAATAGTCTTGCTGTACAGAAAAAGAACAATTTCTGGCAGCAGGACCAGCTAAAATCCAAAAGTGAACATGAATTCAAAGTTTTTCCCTGGATAACTGCATTTCTGCGAGGATCCAGGAGACATTTTTTCAAATTAATGAGCACAGAGAGCAGTGGGTCTTCCCAGAGAGCCTCGGAGCCTGGCAACCTGTAGTAGGAGTGAGCCAACTATGCTCACTCCTATTACAGGTTGCCAGGACTTTTTCAAAAGTCCTTCTGAATCTCTAGGCCTCCAAGACTTGTATGCAATCTAGCCTCACGATTCTTGTCACAAGATCACTGTTTTAAATGCAAGATGTTCCCATGCTATCAGTAAAGTGATGGAAAACAGCACTGTAACATAGCAAATGATCCTAAAGGCAGGATGAAGTGTTCCCAGCTAAGACTGATCTACCCTAGCCCCTTATGCATCTACGATAACATTTATTTGTAAAGATGCATACCTCCATATGCTATTAAGATTAAAAATAAATTGCAACCTTACCGTTAAATATTGTGTGATGGTACATATTATTTGTGGTTAGAGTTATGATTTCTAATATGTTAGATTTTTTTGATTTGGAAAGGAGGGAGGCAAGAAGGGAAGCTTCAGAATTCAAAACTGTAAGTTGTAGTTTTTTGTAGTAGGCTGTATTTACTGAGGTTTGTTCAAAACTTTCACAGATAAAAATCATTGTGTCACCAGTTTGGAAAAGCAGTGATAAGAGCATTTTTTCTATCTAGTATAAAATGAAGAGAAGAAATTGAAATGATTTGCTAACCTCAACATATGTCTGTCACGGGGTAGTTGTCTGAACCTCTCCTGTGGGTATCTGCATTACACCTGAAAACTTAGTAGAAAAACCTAATAGAAAATTCGTAAGGATTTGAGCAAAAACAAAGTAGAACATAGAACACAGAAAAAAATTACAGCTGTTGCCTATCATATATGCTTGTATCAGTTTTTATCGACTTGTATACCATAATCATTTCTCCAGAAAATATAAGCTAACACTTATATAAACTCTTGGGATGATTCTAATTATTCTTATTTTCCTGATCAATAATTCATTAAATACATCTTCACAAATCTTTCAAGTCCATCAAAAAAGGGCTCTTCCCTGATGTGTAACCTAGTATCTTTAGACCATACAAAAGATAACAATAAACATACCTTAGGCTATTCTTCCTGCAAACCCATGTTCATTTGCAACTTTGGTTTTGCTTGTTACCAGGAAAGACCTTTCTGCAGGCCTGCAGCTTGGTAAAGCATTATCAGCCTTAATGCAAAACACAGTCAGAAACACCATGCAAAGAGACTGGAAGAAAAAAAAAAAGTGTATTGTGGGCATGCAGAATTTTCTTCATCCACAGGCAAAGCTGAAGTTACTTACAGCAGCAAAGATGCTGTTCAACTTACTAGCTCTCATAAGGACAAAACTTGCTCTAATCAACTCTAATGCTTACATGAATCTAAGTAAAGATATCCACAGTAATGACTGCTTGTCAGTCAGACTGGGCAAAGCTTGATTCACACAAAATTTCTGTGCTCACATTGATTTTGAGAGAACAATCAAAAGAAATTGCTTGTAATTTTATTTTTCCTCTTTAAGAAAATAAATGTGAAGTAAGAAGTTACATTTCCTTAGCACATCACCCTACAATTTACAAATGCATTATTAAAAACTGCTGTACAATTAACTCCATCTTAAAGTAACAGCTAAGGTATCACTAAAACCTGAAAAAGCCAGACATTACAGCATGTTGTCCTTGCACACAAACAGGGCTTGGTTTTGAAACATACATGCACAAATAAGTTTATGCATGTTTACGTATGATTTTTTTTTTCCTCAAAAACAATGTTTGCAAATGTAGGTGACAGCAAATATAAAACCAATCTCAGTGTTTCCAAACACAGAATACATGATCACTTGTATCAACAACTCATCTTAGAAACACATATTTGTATCAAAACTGCA
This sequence comes from Tinamus guttatus, assembly GCF_059628265.1. NCBI lineage: Eukaryota > Metazoa > Chordata > Aves > Tinamiformes > Tinamidae > Tinamus > Tinamus guttatus. Next base: position 2,903,760 of record NW_028288937.1, on the reverse strand, counting down.
TACTGCAAACTCCTAATTATTTTGAAATCCCACTGAAAATATAAGCCTTAACCTATCGGCAATATTAAATGTTGCATAAATATGTATTTGATCTAATCCAAATTTGTTTTATTGTTATAAAGAGCATATGAGTAAGACATGAACTCTCTAACATGGAAATAGAAGTAATTAATACAAACTAATATAAACAATTATATGCTCAGAAGCAAGGAAAAATTGGCAACTACAGTTGTTAAAGGCTAATGAGAAGGGTTTTAACTTTTGTTGCCACCAGCCGATACCCAGTTTTTATAGTGCCAAAATAAACATCCATCGGAAATTTTGCTTGGTAAATATTTTAAGATATTTCTTTCTATAAATATTATGATTGTTAAAATATTTACATGTCTTAATACTTAAAAAAAAATCAGAATTATCTTAATTACACTTCAAAATCACAGACCTGTTTAATTATTAAACTTGCTTTAAAAGTTTTTCCAATTTAGACTTTGTGCATTTTTTACTGTTTTTCATTGTTTTGACTGACTTCCTACTCTTTATACATTCTTTCTGAATACAAATCTGGTTGTTGATCCATAACCATCACAGTAATATTCAAGACACTATCATGACTTCTTGAGCCTTCGCAGTTTTAATTTTCTGAGACCATCTTTAACCTCTTTTTTTCTTTTTTGATTAAGCTTCTCTGGAGACATAGACAGTGTTTTAAAATGAGATGCTGAAGGCATCAGAGAGAACTCTTCAGGGGTTGTGCCTGGCTCAGTTTTGCCAGTCTGCACTATACTGCTCCCCTCAAGAAGAGGTCTGGAGAGCTTTTCTTCCAGAGTGAGTGACTCTTCATCAGATACCCTTTTTGTCAAGTCTTCTGTAGAAAATGATCTTGAATCAAGTGGGGTCTTCTCCTCTAAGACTGGAGCTGAACAATCGTCACTGCACTTGCTCATTTCTGTAGTGCTGGGAATTAATGGAGCCTCTTCAGAAAATTCTTTCCCGGAACAGCCTAGCTTTTCTTCTGAACCACATCTCTTCTGTTGAGCCTGTGTTTCAGTCACTTTTTGACTTTGTTTTGGATCTAGTGGTGCTGACTCATAGCTAGAAGGAGGGTTCTTGCTTAGAAGTCTCATCTTTAACCACTCCACAGAATGAGGTTTTTGCTGGCTGCTAGCATCATCTGGCTGTCTCTGATTAACATCATTTTCCAGCTCTAAAACAGGAAGCTCTAAGTTGCTCTCAGATGCACTTATGCAATCCTTTAGTTGCTCTATACTCCCACATTTTAAATCAGATGGATTGGGAGAAGTTTGACAGTCAGTCTTTCTGTTCTCTTTCTGGGAGTCCCCTGAGCCAGGATGTACTTTATTAGAGTCCTTTCTTGTTTGAGGTTTGCTCATGCAACTTTCCCTTGTTTTTGTCCTTTTCACACTGTAATTAAAAAAAAATGTTTTAAATAAAAATGAATCTTAACTGTTTCAATCTGTCTTTTCTTCTAATCCTCAAAGACCAGCAGGGCAATCCTCTTTCTGAATGTGGAAAGGAGAGTATATATCACCTGACAAGCAGTAATGTTTGTCTAATGAGGATAATACCAAGTGTTACCCATCTGATTTTCCACTGCTCTAGGGGAACCCTATTTATTAATGACTAAGCCATGAAGGAGTTTGCATTCTGTTCCAAGAGGCAGAACTGGATTCATTACAGATGTTAAAGGTCAACACTGCATAAGTACATTGAATTCCTTCCCAAATTAGCTAGATAAAACAGCGTTTCATAAGCGTCTAAATGATTTCAAACCATTCCCATATATTCATATACATTATGCATATCTAAAGACTAGAGAGGGACAGGCAGGAAGATGCAGTGTGTGTGTCTGTGTATGAGAGTGTCTAATCACTAGCTTAGAATGTTTCTCTGGAATTTTTCCCAGGACATTTCAAAGCGTTACTTTAAAGTTAACCACTACTCATCTAATATCAAGCCTGCTCATCTGGAAGGGACTTAGGTAAAACAAATAGAGGATATTTTTAAAGGAATTATACAGGAAAATGAAATCATAAGAGTCACAATGGCCTGTTAGTACATAAACACTCTTCAACAGTGTGTATTACCTACAAAGCTAAACTTCACATAATCTGTAAGATGAACTTTACATACAAGTATGGGAGCTGCCTATATAAGATTTAAAGTCTCAAGACTATAGAATAGCTCCTCCCATGCTGAGACTGCTTTCTGCAGCTCTGCTGATGCCATCAGTTCTCAAGTCAGCATATCTAACTTGAGAAAAGGACTAGAATAGTAACCCCAAATCTGATTTCACTTTAAAATCAGCACAGATGAGAAAATGGGGGTTAAAACAAAAGTTGCCAGGGTTCACAGCAATATCCTGATTCCACAGTAAACATTTTGGGCTGTTGGCAGGCAAGGACAGCATAATGGTCTAGCGCAGGATCACTGAAACATGCAGCTGACCAACTGACCCCCCGCCCCATTCCACTACGCTATATAGCTGTATAGGGCACCCTTTAGTTGTAGCCACAGGTCCTGACTAATGCTGTGGTACACTGTAGACTCACAAAATGAAAACAAAAAAAAAAATATGTATTTGCAAAGTGGGGCTTTTTTTTCCTCTCTCTAAATCAGATTCAAACATCCTAAGTATTTATTTTGGCTCAGAGCTTCATTCAAGAAAAAAAAAATATTTTTATTCTGCCTACTGCTATGTGAGATAGCTTATGTGGGTTGCAATAGTTTTTTTTCATGTCCTATAAAATAACAAAGAACATTTTATATGCTTATCCACAGTACAGTATCAGTCTCTTAACAATCAAAAATAATCTTTTATATAAGAGCTCATAATATTTGACATTTCATAACATGCACTGACTCCTATCTACTCATATTTTTTATAACTCAGAAACAAGAGTGACATACATTTCTTTCAAGATGTCTTGCTTTATCTTTTGGGTCACACTAAGCTTAGGCTTTTCATTCTCGGCAGATTCAGTAAAATACTCAGACATCCCATTGGAAACTTCTTTCTGCTCCAAAAGAAAACACAGGTTTAAAACAGGACACATTAAGCTATGATTATTCATCCATTTGTACTACTAAGTCTTACACATGGTCTTTATTATTTTGATGTGAGTGGTCTTAGAGAAACAGCTAAGAACCAAATTATTTTTAATCTTATATCAACTGGGAGTCTGTAGTCAGTTTACTCCCCTTTCAGACTCCTGATGAACATATTTCGTATGCGAAAATATACCACAAACAAACAAGATTGCAATGTAAAGGATGTAGCTTTCCAAACCAGCTGAGGAAACTGTTGGCAAATATTTGACATCTTTGTGGCTCAAACTGTGACAAATGCCAGGAATCTCTGTTGCAGACAGGAGCATTTTTGTCAGTTTTTTTTCTGAAGAGACTGACTGGCGCAGCGGTCTATGGACTTATTCTCAAAAGAATTCCCATAATTTTCCATACTTACCAAAAAATATACAGAGTATTATTTGCTCATTTTAGAAGGCAAGGGTTAAAAGTTTTAAAACTAACATTCGGACGCTCACAGCTTGTAGTGGTTGGCTACGACAGGACAACAGGGGAATTCTTTCTGGTCTCAGCTAACAGCAGCACCATGGTTTTATATAATATGAGACTAGGAGCGGGGGGAGGGAAGGAAAATGCTCTTTCTCTTCAAACTGTGAGCATTTCCTTTCACGATGAAACAATCTCAATGAGAGAAGGGCCATTTGCTGACTTCACTACTAACTACCATAGACTGCAAATAAATCTGATCTCTACGGCTACGGAGAGGAGGGAAAGAAATGGCGCAAAGGCAAGAAGAGAAGGGGCTTTGTGCATCTCCTTTCTTTTGACAGCATTTTTCCTCATCAGCAACGAATGATGCAACCTCTGATTGGGGCTTGTCGAACACAGGGAGCCCTCGCTCCTACTGCTGCCTGCGTGACGCTGGCAGCCCCCTGCGCCAGAGCCGGCCAAACGGCAGAACCGAAGCAACCCAAGGGGCTGGAGCCCGCGCGTGAGCACGAGCTGGGGCACAGCTGGGGCAGCCTGCCCTCGCCGGGGGTTAAACCCTGCCGTTTTGCTCAAGGAGAGGAGGCAAACCCTGCTTCTCTTCCCAAGAGCAGGAGCCAGTGAGAACGACTTCCTGTTTTGTTCGGGAGAGAGAGGACAGTTCGGCAAAGAAACAGGGTATTTTGACAGCTTCAAAAACTGCAGATGTTTTGAGTCTCTGTTTCAGAGGCAAGTTATGCAAACTTCTGTGTGTGTATTAATAGATGCATAAAGTTCTGTGCACTGCTGTTGCAATACATGTTTACAGGAGGCACCCAACACATAAGACATACATGCCATGTGATTTCAATCTCAAAAATCAAGCCTAACGAGTTTAAGATGAGGGCTGAAGAGCTGCTTCTATTCTTGTTAAAGCTATGGACTCCCCTAAATTGACCTAATATACCTTCATACTTTTTAAACTATTAAAAGCAGAAATATTACTATGAAGATACTGAAAAGCTTTGGAAAGAAGCACAGACCCTTAACTTTAAAGCCAGCAGGAACTGTTACATTTTCCAGTTACTGCCGCTCAGCTTAGACTGCAGCTCTTACACAGCAGCTCTGCATCAAAACAGTAGGACAGACCCTTGGGTAGCCACAGAAAGTGGCACAAGCAGCAGCCTTTGCACCTCCTTATTCTGCTTTATGGTAAGCGGGAAGGCTGTTTACATTAAATCTTCCCCTGAGCTCATCACAAAGCAGCCTGGGACAGGATCACCAGCCCACCACACACTTCTGGCTGTGGCAGACAAGGGGTGGCAAGGAGACAACGTGGGCAAAGGAGGACCATGGTCAGGAACTGTCCACCCGCGCTCACTGCTGCAGGTGAGCCATGAACCTCACTCCTATCCTGTGTCCTGCCAGGAGCAGGGAATGGCTGCTGACCAGAAGGCAAAGTCAGTTCTGGGTGTGAGGAGCAGAGCCCAAGGAGAAGCAAAGGCCACAGAGTCACTTCACGTGGGAACTGAGTCACGTTGGAAGTTAGGAGCTCGGAGCTGACCGGCAAACACGTTCACTTTCTGCACCGCCTCGACTCTTGTTTTGTTTTCAAGTAGCTTATCCCATCAAGAGGCGACAGAAAAGGGTTAAGACAGTAAAAAAAAAAATAAAGAAAGAATCAAAATGATTTATATGTGAAACACTTCTGAACATGCCCTCTAAGTACAGTAGATTTTCCCCTCGGAACCACACCCTCTAAGTGCTGTATTTTGAGAGCTGAACAATTAACATAAGGCCCATGAGTCAGGCTTTGAAAGGCTCTGTGGGAACCAGAGAGCCTTTTGCTGTTACAAGTGATGTAAACTCCCTAAGGCTGGAATAAGTCCACAATAGAAGGCAAAAAAGAGTAATAAACAACAACAACGGGCACTGCATATACTACTAAGTCACTCGGCCATTACTGGTGATACTTCCTTTATTTTCTTTATTAAGCTTAATAATTTTTGCTAATTAAAAAAATAAAAAACATTGTCTGTTTTGGGAATACTATTTATTTCCTATGGGAACTTCGGGACTTGTTAGAGAAAGAAAAAAAAATAAAAAAGAAGTTAATCTGCTCTCATCCTGTCTAGTAATCCCAAGTTCCTTTTAGGCAGTGAAATAATTAAAGAAAAATATTCCGGGCATAAAAAAGGAGGAGAGCAGAAGCAGACTTCACATAAACAATGACACCATGACAGAGGAAAACGTCAAAGCACCGCCAGGCTTGCGACTTGACTCCGAGAGAGCTGCAGGGAGTGGGATCACTGCTAACAAATTAAAACCACATTTCTTGGCAAATTGTTAAAAAGACAGACATATTTACATTTGTATAGAGACTGGGTGGGCACAGAAGATTAAAATGGTTCTCTAGCCCTTGAACTGCCAAGTTCTATTAGAAATCTGTGCTCTGAAAATCCTAGGGTAAACTCGCTCCTTTTTATCACTTAAGCTCAACTGCGAAGGGCCTGCAGAAACGAGGAGCCACCACCCTACCTGCACATACAACCTGCTGCACAGAACCCCATTTGCAGATCCTTAGCGCTTACTCAGTGGTCTGGCATCAAGGTGGGGGGAGAGAGGGAGAAATACCCCTCTCTATTAAGAGCTATCTAGAAACTTGGCTGTTAGGTGCACAGTATACTTGCACTAAGGCTTATCAGACTGCAATTTTGTTCTCTTTTACTACCTAAATTCCAAGTGAAGAAGAATCCCTCAAGCATCTCAGAAAGAGTTCTGACTGATACATGCACCTCTCTCCATGAGAGCCAGCATGAAGCATATGTAAAAGTACTACTAATTTATGTGTAGGGATTCTTCACAAGAATGATCAACTGATCATTTTGAACTGATCAACTGATCATCTTGAAGAAGACTGAAAGGTTTGGCCTCTTCAGAAACCAAGCTGCCAATACTGCTCATATAAACACTGCAATCTTGCAGTTGCCAGTGACTGTGCCCAATATAACAGTGGCACCAACAGTTGTGTACCAATAAAACAAAATCTGTATGGGATAATTAAATTTCATGTCTGGTTAAAAAGAACACATTGTTTTGGAATCGCACTTATCAATGTGGCTTGACTTAATCATCAAACAACAAGCTTAATAGAAAACATCAATGGGCCAGATAAATCAAAGTTAGTACCAGAGTGGCATATGGGGGTCCCCACTGAGGCCTCATCCAGCACATGTAGCACAGCAGCCCCCAACAACAAAATTCCTAGACCCTGAATACAATAATGGAGATGAAGCAATGGAATAAAGTATTATCCCAATTACACACAACTGAATAAAATTAAAATTAGTAAAAGGAATCAGACAGAAGTAGTTATTCTTGGGAACTTTATCTGAGCTTGCACTTCTATGATTTCTCTTAATGCCACCCTGGTAGCATCATGAGCTCAATCATATTTTAGATCTTAGAAAGGTTCTGGTAGATGACGGGCAGAGCAAAGAGGTGATACAGGAATTTTTCCAATCTCATAAATATCAAAGGCTTCCTATAATAGGCCTGTAAATGAAGGATGAACCAGATCCAACTGACAGAGAATCAACAGGTATGGGACATTTTGGAACTAGTCTCTGACTGAACCCTCCTACGTGACCCAAATTTTTCAGTGTTTTCACTATAGGACTGCACCCGTCCTACAGACTCCTACTATAAGATAAACTATTCACAGAAATGTTCCACGTACAGAAATGGATATCCTCAATCTGAAATATTGTTCACTGTTTGGTCTTGCAGAATTTTGCTTTACATTTTAAAAGCGGACTCTCCCATTCTACAGGTCAATAATTTACAACAAAAAACACTACGGATCACATTCCATGCCAAGAATGGGCATATGGACTTCCATATGTGAAACAGGTATTTTTAAGACATGCTGGTGGTTTTGAATTACATTCCTTTCACAAGACTGAAACCAGAGTATCAACCAGAGTTAGGCACCTCTCTCCTGTAACAAGCAGGACTATATGACAGATAGCAAGACATACATAATGTTTTCTAAACCCACACAGATGGTGCTCCTGAAACAAATGATTTATTTACATACTTAGAAGCACATGTGATACATACTGTGTGTGTTTGCTTGAAGGCAAAAGTGTTAAAATTAATGTTAACTAATTAACCTATTAATCATTCTGATTCCATGCACTGATGCTGCCAGATTCAGATACTATCTTCAGAGATGTCCTCCAATAAGGAAACAATGAAAAAGACATTTTCTTTTCAAGTAAAATAACCACTCAATGATATTTAAGGAAAACTTAAACATAGTCTAATTTTTTTTTCCCAGAGAAATACATTGCCTGAAAACACGCATCTTCAGGCCCATTTCACATGAACTTTAAACTTCCTGACTTCAGTAGTCACAAAAGAAGATACGCATGTAAAACATGTTTTATACTTAAAGAACTTCTTAAGGAAAAATAGTGATTTTACGTGCAGCTCAACCCTTTCACCCAAACTGCAAACCACAGGAAAGGGAATCAACTTAAACTGTCACATGGGTATCCGGAAAAGCAAGGTGAACCTGTAATGCTCCACTACAGCTTTTAGCAGTCTAAAATTTGGATCTTCTATCTGCCTATTAAATCTAAGTGGTGTATTAGATATTTAAACCAGTACTATCTATCAGTAATAATTTAAGTAAATTTTGTATTTATCCTTGCAGATATACTGTAATTCCCTTTATCCTGGGTTATATGACATAACAGAGCATTAATTAATGTACATGACCTATACAACGTTATGACTGATTTGCTTAAAACATCAGTTCTCACAAAATAAAATACCTGGAAAAAATGCATTCAAGTTTAAAAGCAACCATTCTATTTATACAATTACAACAGCATTTAACGACCACAAGAGACTTCAGAAAGATTAACTCTCTCTCTCTCTCTCTCTCTATATATATATATATATTCTTGATCACTAGTTATACAAACAGATAAAACCAGAAGAGCCCCCAGGCTCCAGCTCAGTAACAAAGCTGCACATCCTGGGAAAGTTTCACTCTTCCACACTTCTGCCAGCGTTTTTATTTCAATTTCCAAAACAGGGCACCCCCCTCGCCCTGAAACCCCAAGATTTAGATTTCTGAGCTCACACTGTGTGCCTGGTCCTCCAAAATGTTTCTAAACCTGCAGGTCAATCTCGGGCAATGACGACAGACTCACTGAAGTCTCAAATTGAGTCAATTCTGAAATGTTTAAAGAAAGCTGACATCCAGGAAAAGGAAAGATCCCTTGTAAACGTCTCCCCAGAGGGAAAGGCAGAGCGAGCTCCGTTGCTGGAGCTGTTCAGCCTGCTGACAGCTGGTATGCAGCCCGAACAAGCCCCCGCTCTCCCTGGCCAGCAGTTCAGGGGCAGCACAGGAACACGAGGCAACTGTGCAGACTCAGGGGGCCAAGAAACCCGAGAGGCCTGTGGAGGAGCTGGGTGGGCACAGAGGGGGAGGACACTGCGCTAGACGGGGCAGGGAGCTGGGCTCACTCAGGTTGATGCATGACGAAATCAGAGGTATCGTGGTGCAAGCTGAAGAGAAGGCAAAAGCCGATTAGTTCCAGCAATGGGAGAACAACCTGGGTTTTTTGTTTGTTTGTTTGTTTGTTTTCTAATAAGAAGTAAGGAGACACAAGGAAATACTGGAAAGAGAGAATATCTCCTCGACCAACACCTCATTGACGCTCAGCCGTGGCCAGCGGGTTGTCTCTATCCAGCTCAACCGCACGGTGCATTTGTACACACTGACTGCAGGGTGAGCAAAAAAACACGTGTCCGAAGGTTCGTGCAAAGCTCAGGTACGGCAGAGCCGAACCAGAGACATTAGAGACTGCTCAACCACCCACCCGTGATCCTCCCCATTCATGCAGCTCAGCTCACTTTTCATTCCAGTTATGAAATTCCAACTAGTTATTACAAGGTTTTCTGCTGAAGGCTGAGGAACAGATTGCTCTTTAAAATGACAGAAAAAATAATAAAAAGAACCACCCTACCCTTTGGACAACAGGAACACAGAGAATTATTATCACAACATTAAGTCATCTAAGTCTCTTTCAGGACTTAAATCATCAAAATCTCTCAGGCGCACAGTGGCAGACTAAACTTCTTTGGCTTAATGCAACCTTAAGCCTCAGCACGTGCCCATCCTCTCAAAGGCTGCGAGATGGAAGAGCATCCCACAGCACAATGTCCACAGCCCTGGTTCAATACGTGTTTGCTACACAGCACAAGCTGAGACATCGAGAGAGTGAGAGTGGAGAGGAAAATGGCACAAGGGAAAGGATGATGAGAGACAATAATATCTGAATTAACCACAAGCCTTTGAGAAATGAGACTATGTGAATGCTGCCCAGTAGTTACACTGAAATTACCTGGAGTACTCACATAAGAAACAACTGCTGATATCAGAGTTTTTCTGAATTTACCCTGCTTTTTCAACATGAGAATCAATTTATGTACTTAATTTATATTGCAGTTACAATCTTATTTGGATTTGCACGAGAAGTACAAAACCTTTTAATGAAACTGGATTCAACTTAATGGCATTAAAATAATTCTGCTATTTTTATTTTATTCTTGACACACAAATATTCTGTTTGCTTTTCAGATAAATAATGTTACTGAGCAATCTTTTTCAAATCCACTCACTAGCAGTATCTTGATTTTTTTTCCGGAGGTTTTACAGGTAGCAGCAGCACTCAGCAGCAGGCATCAACAACATAATTGCTCTTCGCAGTGTAAATTACTTCACACGTATCAACGAATAATTTTCTTTTAGAGTCCTGAAAGCCATTTACTGATCTTTGTGAGATCTCTCCCATGTACCCCATAGTTTTCTCTAATCTTGACCTGTTGAAATAACTGTATCAACTTCACTATTTAGCCCCTTCACTGGAACAGTAATATAACAAACAGCAGACAGCTATTACACTTTAGCCAGGCAGAAAACAAATCAGCCAGGCTGTGAACTAAGAAACCAAGACAAGTTCAGACAGGGCTCGGGCAGGCAATCCACCTTACCGCTCTCGGGTATCTTCCCTCCCCTTCTGCAGGAGGTTTCTGCCCCCCAGCAGGGCTGAGGGAAGGAAAGGCGCCCGCGACTGCGACGTGCAGGCGATGGGGGGCAGGAGCCCAGAGCCTTCGGCAAACCCTGCTACAGGAGCTGGAATACCCAAGGAGAGGCAGACGAGTGGGGCAAAAGGGAATATCTGAAACTGCTGCAGCTTTCTTCCTTACGTCTGAGTCAAAGGCCTTAGCTCCGCTATTTTGTGTTTTAGTTTCTCTCGGAGAACACTTTGATGATTTAAGCTAATTTAAAGCTATATTGACAATGAAAGGAAAGCCTCACCCTTATCAAACACCTGGTCCTGCCAAGTGCCTGTGTGAACACAGGCACTCAGGCAGCCACAGAGTGAGTCTGGCCAAGGGGATCCAGCTGAAAGGTAACCCTGCAAACAGCAGCAGCAAACACGTTGTTTGCAGATGCATCAGTGAACTACGGCTACTCGCCACACATGCAGATAGTGACAGGAGCTGCAGACAGGAACTCACAGATAATCAAAAGGAAGAGAAGGCAGGAGAGATCGCAGGTTTTAGCGTCCTCAGTCTTGGCCAGCTTGAGCTGAACACAAAGGAGCAGTAGAAAAAGGTGACAAAAGCTTCAAGTGTTGAAAGTGCAAATGCACAAAAGAAAAACTAATTATCTGTCTAAGTAAAATGATGTAGGGACAAGGCTCACTAGTCTGCAATTTTCCTCTTTAGGAAAAAAAAATAAAAAAGGCAGTATTTGCTCTTATATTACTTCTACTAAGAACAGCTTCTAATGAAAAATGTTACGCATTTTGTACAGCCTGATTACTTTTTCATTTTAATTCAGTAATAATTCCTGAATGAACAACATGTTTACCTGGCATTTTGCTTTGCTGCTGCTTAACTGATTGTTCCGTCAATCTCCCTCACATCTCTTGCTTAAAATGGGCACCAGCAACCCAGTAACCAGGGCAGATTTGAAGAACACACAGAAGTGCCAGTGTCAGCTTGGTAGGAACAAAACTTCCAAGGGAGATAGGGCTCCTGAATCCCAGCTCCAGGCACTTTTCTAACTCAGCACTTCAGATTATGAGAAAGCCCAGCAGCACAACGCACCCGAGCAAAGCAGGAGCTCGGAGGAAGCTGGCCCTGGGGGCCATACCTCACACAAACGCCTCTTTCCAGGTGCAGTAGTTCCCACCTCTGAGCTTGGGATTCAAAAGAAATACAGAATACATTTACACACAGAATAAAGGCAATGTGACATAACTTGGCGTGCTTGTGCAATCTTGTTTCGTATGATTTTGAAGAAGTCATGAATGAATGATAGGTTGCGACACTATTTTCCGGGCCACTGAGACCAATGCAGAGCATTTAACCCATTCATACAATATATTTAATCCTGTTCAGACAATTATCAAACTACATCTTAATATTAAGTCGTTCTCCTCTAATTATGCCTCTTATAACAGTTAGAAGGAATTATAGCATATTATCTAAACCCAAATCACAGATTTTATGAGGAAAAAAAAAAGGATAATGCAATGACTTTGAAAACATCAGGCAATCAGGCACTACATCAAATGCAAAATCAGCATGTGGTTTGGATGCTACTTGCACTCCAAGTAACTGTGTGTTGCTGTCTGAAGGGTTGGTCCTTCCCTCTCCTTCCAAATCCTGTTATGCTTCTGCAAGGCTTTTTGGGTCCCATTTGGCAACTGAACGAGCACATGATGAGCTGGGTCAATGAACGGACATGACAGAAAACTAACTCAAAAAGAAAAAAGAAACAAAACAATGTAACAAATAAATAGTTTTCTACTGGATCAATTCCAACTGATTGAAGGTCAACTGAAGAATCACAAGGCCCACTGCAAGGGAAAGCAATATGCAGCTGGCAATAGAAGGGACACTGACCTTTTCAGGATTAGCCCCCAGTTACAACAGTTTAAGTGTGATATTACAAATGCACAACACAGTTCCATGGTAAGATTAGCACCTTGTGCACTGTAAACTGTACAAATGTATTTCATGGTGCGCTCTGCATATTTTCCATACTTTTCTCATTTTGTACCTTTTAGGAGTCAAATTCTGTTTGGAAAAATTTTAATTTTCCCATAATATTCTGTATAACTTAATAAAGATCAGTGAACACCTTGCTACCTCTAAATCAAGATATGATCTCTCCATTTTTTTTCAAAAATTTCATATGAATTTCGAATTTCCATTTTAATATCATTGTTAGCTTAAGTTCTTTCATGCCTTCCCTACAACTATTTCCTCTCATAGACTGTAATATAAAGCTTATGCCGTTATCAATGAATACTCTATTGTTGGCACATTTAAAAAATGTTCTCAAGACTCCAAATAAGCCTTCCACCCATTTCCACTGTTTCTTCAGATAACCCAGTTACAGTTTTCCATTCTAGCATTCTAAATAGTAATCATGAAGAGAATGTCGACACTTTGACTCCGATGACTAACGTCTCTATAGCTGTTATATTTTCCTGGGTTTCCTCTTTTGCCATGTTCCCGAAATCCGCTCTTTTTTCATGGTAAATCTATTTAAGATTATAAATATAATATGACAAAACATGAAACAGTGGCTTTATGCCTATACTTAGCGTCAATCAGCTGGGCTATTCTTCCATCTTTTTTCTAAGACTTCCAATTTGTTAGGTATTTTTAATAGCCTGTTGTATCGTTTCTGTAATAGCGATTTGCTTTCTTTCAAAATGATGCGTTATCTGCAGACAGTTTCCTAGATGTGATGACAGCAATTCCCATTTCGAAGCATAGATTTTAGAAAACAGAAGGTAAAACAGAAGGCAATCTACTGATATTTAATTTCAAGCTCTATTCCATACAAGTTCTCTCAAACCTCTTATTACCTCACATTTAAAACTAATTTTACAGAGACTGTTTTAAGTCACAACACACATCACAGAAGGCTTTAAATTGCTACTTTCAGCCATCACTGCTCAGGTCTGTGCCTGTGAATATCTCAAAAGCAAACTAATCCTGATTGTTCTTACGATGCAGGGCATTAGGATTTTATTTTATATCTAGTCACATCTCTTGCAACTCTTGGTTTAATCAATGCCTGTTTTGGGAGATGGAAAAAATAGCCTAAAACACAGGGAACGGGCAAAGAAAGAACTGCTGAAGATTGGTGAAGAACAGAAGAGTTGCAAGCGTATGAGAAGAAGCAATGAATGAATGAGAAGTCCATCTATTGGGCTGACATAAAATGGTTCTAAGTATACAGCAGGAGGCCACTAAGCCTGACATTTATTGATCTAATTCAGGAATTAAAGCTTGACTCAAAATATAAAACAACATAAGAAAAATTTTAAAACAAACAAACAAACAAAAAACCCAAGATTTTAAAGTCTTGGCCAACCATTAACAACACATAACACTGAAAGGTGATGAAGCCGCTGTTAACTCTTAGTCACTTTTATAAATTGGAGATAGATCCTCAAATCAGTAGTAAAAGGTAAGAGCTGTTAAAATATCTAAAAGAACTTAAATGTCTTTATGAAATGAGTCAAACTCAAACAACATACAGAGGAAAAAGGCATATGCCCGATTTTCAGCCCATGATAGAATAGAACAGAATCTACAGGAAGGGAAGGGTCTTTTCAGTGGTCTTTTGTAGTCCAATTTGGTATTCAAGCAAACACACTGTTAAATTGCATAGAGGAAAGCATGTACACTAAATCCTTAGTCTTGACATCTGGAGTACCAAAAACCTGAAATTATCTTTACTAGGCTTGGCAAAATAGTCAACTAGAAATTATAACAAACTTGGAACTAAATATGCTGTAAGAGATCTGGATCATTTGGTAATTTTCATAATTGATAATTTTCACCAAACTAGAAAAGCAATTAATTTTATTTTAGAGAAAGGTATATAGAGATTGAAAGACAGATATAGATACATTTGCTCAGTCCTTTGACACTTAAGAATACTTACCAGTTAAGGAAACAAGACAATAAACTATGAATGTAAGATGAGAAATAAAAACGCCCTGATATAAAAAAAAGATCATGTTCAAGGCATGAAAGAAATGCCTTTTTAAAAAAAAGTATCAAATATAGCTAAACATATTTGATACAGACCTCTAAAACACACATAAACCTGTCTGTCATATAGGCTGGGTCAGTGCGAGTAGTCCTGAGACAAACGTCAATCAGCTGCAGCATAAAATATGTAGGCCTTTCCTGTTGATATATACTTCATCATGAAGGTGTTAAGTGCAACTTTTTATGGTACTTAACTACCCATCAATGCCTTCTTCCCCCAAAAATGATTGGGATTTTTTTCTCTGAGCAGGGCTAGCTCTGATTCATTTGAGCTGTTCTGCAAAACAGCAACACTAACAAAACAAACAAAAACTCCACAGTCATTAAAAAATGATTCATAACTTTGCAAAATAAATTCTTGTAAAGACCAAAGGTAAAGGAAAAAAAGATCCTAAAAAAGATCGCTAAAGCCAGGGGCTGAATGTATACTTAGCTTCCTTAATAACTGGTCGTATTATAATAAAAAAATAATAATAATAAAAACTGAACTTCTAAAAACTGTCATTATTGTCTGTTTCAGAGTCACTTTAGGATCTCCTTTTGAATACTCAGTCAAACTGTCTGGGTGATTTTCTGGTTCCAACCAGACATTCACAAATATGTGAATAACTACATCTATATAAAACATTTGTCTTGCTACTCTACAGTAAACGGGAAAATCAGAGAACTGTTTTGTACATACCAAAGCACCATTCTCACAGGTCCAAGCACTTGGATCAGATTCAAGTCTACTGATACAAACCACAAATCTTTCTGGGAATACACGTAGCTCTGTGCAAAAACAATTGAAAAGAAGATTACAAAAAATGAAATGCATATATTCAAAGACACATAATGGCAATATATGCATTATTTTTGTAAAAAGTATATGTGTATATATATATATATATATATTAACTACAGAAGAACTCATTTGTTCTACTCCACTACTGAGAACTTTATTACCTTCTTTCTTCAACATCTCATCCCTGGTTTGGGTCCCTGCCTTTTTAAAACATTCAATAATCGCTAAGTGAGAGTAAGTCCAGTCCTCAAGAGGACAGCCCTGGGAGCCAATTAGTCCATCCAAGCCCCTGGACAAATTAACCACTAAGAACCACAGAGAAACAATTTAAGGTGCTATCTTCATATATCTGGAAGTGGTTTCCAGACAGCTTTTTCCATCACAGCTGCTTTACTGTTTGGAAGCCAGTATGCTCTGCTTTTGAGGGAGGCATTTCAAGTCTTGATGTTACAAACAAAGCAAGTGTGAAAGGCTCATATTCCCAAACAAGCTGAGGTAGTTTAACAAGCTATTGTGGTACTTAAGCTGCAGCTCTGGTCTCTCTGTGGACACTCTCTTAGCTAATGGGAATTGCAAGCTAATATGTATCAACATGGCCATGATGCCAGATGCTAGAGAAATGGGCAGAGAAGAACCTCATAAAGTGTAACCAAGGGAAGTGCGAGTCTCACACCAGGGGAGGAATAACCTCATGCATCAGCACTGAATGGGGTTCAACTCACTGCAAAGCAGCTTCCCAGCAAGGACCTGGGGGTTCTCATGGACACCAAGTTGATCATGAGCCAGCAATATGCCCTGTCAGAAAACGTGGCCAACAACACCCAGAGCTGCGGAATGGTTGAAGTTGGAAGGGACCTCCAGAGATCATCTAGTCCAACCCCCCTGCTCCAGCAGGGACACCCAGAACACATGGCACAAGGTGGCATCCAGGCGGGTTTGGAAGATCTCCAGAGAAGGAGCCTCCACAACCTCTCTGAGCAGCCTGTTCCAGGGCTCTGTCACCCTCACAGGAAAGAAGTTCTTCCTCACATGGAGGTGGAACTTCCTGTGTTTCAATCTGCAGCTGTTACCCCTTGTCCTGTCGCTGGCCACTGCCGAGAAGAGTTTTGCCCTGCATTAGGAAGAACATGATCGGCAGGCAGAGGAAGGTTCTCCTCTCTTCAGACCTGGTGAGATTCTATCTGGACCACATCCAGTTATGTAGGAGACAGGGACATACAGGAGCAAGTCCAGTATGGACATAGTGGAGCCACAAATAAAGTTAAGAGATCAGAGAATCTGTAATATGAGGAAAAGCTGGGATTGCTTAAGAAGGGGAATTTTATCAATCTGTCCATGATGGAGGGTGTAAAAAAAAGTGACCCATCTCTTTTCAGCAGTATCCAGTAAAGAGACAGGAAACAATGAGCACAAACTGGGCAAGAAATTTCCTTTAAAGAAAAGACTTCTTTATTATAAGGATTATCAAGCACTGGAAAACACTGCTCATTAAGCTCCTCTTGCTAGAAAATCCAGTTTTCAGGAAGTTGAGTTTTGACTGAAGACTTAAAGTCTCTCTTTTCGGCCACAGTAGTAAAGCAAGTTAATTCTAGCTAGTTGCTTTTATTGTTATATTTTATAATAATCTCACTTGCTGGCTAATAAAATAAATGTATCTTTAGGCATTCACTGATGCTTAAAGAAAGTTAAGATATAATACTTAGAAAAGAATGTTGAAACAGCATCACAGGCTTTCTGTTATTCTAACCTAATTACTCTTTCAGCAGGCAAGAAAAACAAGTTTGACAAAATATTTAAAATCAACACTATAATCTCTTTAATCACTACCCATTTAGAAAAAAAATAGTTGATATGACGAGATTTAAACATTCATGAATATAAATTCCTGTTAAAAAAAAAAAAGAAATTACAAAAAGGTTTCCATTCAAGGAACCATATTTTTAACGCCACTTAGTTGATTTACTAGTCTTCTTTCATATAAAAAAATCCACAAAAAGGGCAGTGATTGTTAAAGCTCCTTTTTTATTGTTGTTGGCAGGATGGGATTGATATCACTTCCTTACAGAACATCTTGGCCTGAGAAAACATGAAAAAAGACCTGATCCAGTGACATCACTTATGTAAAGATTTTATAACACTGGGCCGAATGAAAGCTTTTTCTTGCATACACTTGTACCATACAGTTGATGTCACAAGACACTCGAGCAACAATGAAGTGATTCATACTGCAACCTCTGGTTGATTCATCCTGCAGAAACTCAGCAAAATGCTGAGTCTCATCATACTTACAGATTTTGGTGTGGCTTAGCTGATTACCCTGAGGCGAGGCACACAAAATTTTAAATTAAGTTAAAAAAAGAAATCTATCATATGTTAAGAAACGCTTCTAATTTTAGCGAACATCCTCTAGAAAAACAAAACAAAAGCAAATCCTAAAATAATTTTGATTAAGTATAGCAAGAAAAACCTAACAAAAGTATTAGTTTATAATCTCCTTGTTTTCTATTACAAATGCCACATTATGAGCAACATCATAAGAAACCAGTCTCTTACCACGATATTGTTTCCCCACAGCACAACGAAGATTGACCCATCTCTTCATAAACTGGGCAGCAATGTGAAAACGGTTGCCTGCTACATAAAACAAAAGTGATAATAGTAAGTGCAAGGGTATCTTGTGCATTCTGGTCTCAAAATGTTGCATATCTACAAAAATAGGACTGCTGAAGAGAGAAAAAAGCAACAGGTTATGAATACAAAAAAACACCACAACTTCAAAGGAATGTTTTAAAATAAGAACTATGTACCTTTAAGTCTGAAGAAATAAGTATCTAGAAGGGGGGAAAACCTAAATAATTTCCTTACGGCAAAGTTTAGGTATTCAATCACAGAAATATATTTAAATTGATTAACTGATCATAGAAGATGTCTCATCAACAGCCCTGGGGGCTAAACACCTAGTCACTAATATACTTTTACACAAATGCTACATGAAGACTACAGATGACCATTCCTTAATTGTTTTCTAGAGAAATGTCATAACTCCTAGTAAGCAAAATGCTTAAAAATGTCTTAATTGTTTATTGTATTGAATTAAGTGAAAAATGCAAACATTCAGAAATGTCAATACCTACAAATACACAGAGTCATACTGGCTGGCCCAGCAGATATCTGTAACATTTCTAGAGGCTTCTTCTTGAGTTCCCTTTCCTGAGAACAATAGAAATCCTTATGCTCCAGGAGCATCAGAAAAGGCCAGAAAGGATTATTTTATGTTAAGTAACTATGAAGCCTACTTAAATTCCCAGTGGACCCTGAGTAAACCAGATTCAGAAAGGTACTTAGGAACCTAAGAAATTGAAAGAAGTTTGAATCTGTGAGTCCTCCTCCACAGTTTCCCTCTACATATCACTACAAAAAAACAAACAAGAATTTTAAAGACAGTTAGTGAGATTGGCCCCAACTATTCAGCGGTTTGCAAGTCTTAATATTTTCCCTAGCTCTTTAGGGGGTTGCAAGTTTTAACATATTGCTCCTTTCAAGACAGACATTCTAGCTGCAAAAACTACAGACGAGTTTAAAAATGAAGTGGCACTGTTGTTCTTCTAACCGTTTAAAGGAAGTAAGGAAAGACCCTGTGCCCCAGGCTCAATCTCTGCTAAGCAAGTGCCAAGTACAAGGATATTTCCAAGTCCAAGCCTGAAGCTGCACGTCCGCTCCTGCACAGACTGCTCTCCTACTCGTACAAGATCTCCTGGAGCTCCCCATTAATGGATGTTCTACAGCATCATCTCGCCTTAAGTACTAAAATTATTGATCACAATCAATCCTTTGATATTTATCAGCCATCTTTTTTCCTTCCCCTCAGGAAGATCACCTTTATCAACTGTATATTTATGAACACAACTAAAGAAAATTACTTCTAGCTATTTCCAATTTGGCATCCACAATTCTTCAACACTCTTAATAGGGTAAACAAAATCTAGGAATTTGCCCTTTATTGAAACAAATTATTAGTGCAATTATAGTGTCTTCCACTTGACCTCCATAATGCTAGAAAAGTAACATTCATAGACAACACAATTTTGCAAACAAATTTCCAGAGAGAATTATATTAAGAGAGTCTTTCCTCTCTTAATAGGTCTAAGATATTTCCAAAGCGTTCTTCTTCAGTAAGCCTTAAAATAAAAAAGGGTAAGTCTTGTGCTTTTCACAGGGAAAAACATGATACTTCACTCCTGAAATTCTTTTAAGAAACTAGTGATATATCTTTAGTTTGCTTGCTCTCCTATTGTTTTTAATCACATTGGATTGACTAATGGCCTGAACAAAGTTAGAAATTCCTATTGAAGAATCTTGATTCAGCTAATTCCTGTTCTCTGGGGTAGAGCAGCTCCCTTAAATCTAACCAAATAAACAATACATGCATACATGAGTGACCTGGAGAGCTTGACGCTAATTCTGCAGAGACACCTCAAATCTGAAAGCACTACAGAGCCTTCACAGGGTGTTGTACCTGAGAATAAGCTCTGCCCAGAGGGACTAACACTAGGAGAGTTTCAGTTTCGATGACTATTTACCGCTAGACTTTGTTGAAAAGCTGGAACAGATGCATTGCTATAATTGTGAGAAAATGTTACATTGTGTTACATTCAAAATATCCATACTTTAAAACTAACACACAGCCATGTTTATTGAACGTATTTAAACTCTTGTGTGAAACCTAAATCAGCCCCTAAAGTCACCTGGATTTTGCAGAACTTGCCCATAGCTTTGAGACTGTCAGAGTTACTGCAGCACTATGAAAGCTGCCACATTCATTTTCTGCTTTGACTGAGTGAAAGGTTTTGTTCAGTTAACCATTCTTCTTCATAACACAAGAGCAAGCCTCACAAGAGCAGCTCCTTATCTGCACCTTGCAGTTTTTTAAACTTTCTGTACAGCTAATGAGCATGAGCCTGAATTAGTTCCCAAAACCAGCCTTGTCGACCATCCACATTGTTCATACACAGGGAAGAGGGCCAGTGTCGGCTCGGCGAGGACCAAACGCTACGGGAAGCGAGGAACAAGCGGGGAGCCTCCAGCAGGCCGGTGCCAGCCCCTTCCAAGCCGCCCGTAGCAGCCCACGCCGCGCTGCAGCCCCGCAGAAAGGAAGCTCGCGCACCTTCGGCTCGGCAAGCCCCCGCAGCCAAAGCTGGAATTTCATCTTCGCCATGCAGCACCTGCATAACTCCCTATGCAGATGGCCAACGTAGGCAGAAATAATGTTTCTGCGAGCATTTATTTTCCACTTTTTCCAGAACTGTGCATCTAAATCAACAGATCAAAAAGTGAGCCCCTGGAACCCAGCACGTGACTTAACAAAAGCAGTTCTAGAGAGGCTGCAGTTCGGTTTCAGCTGTAACATGCACCGGTGAGTAATGCCTTTTAAGGGAATGGTAATTTGCCCTGCTTGTTACATTTCATGGTCCCAAGACACTGAGGGGAAGTATCAGACACTGACTTTTCACTGTAAAACTATCCAGCAACACTTGTTTTCCGAAGGAGTTACAGCCAAGTTGACTTGAGCTTTCCAAAGGCTGCCAAGAGAGGGCTGTGGTAGAGATCCCAGCAGTGGGAAGCCCTCTCCCACGGCTATTAGCGACCAGTGAGCTGGGAGCCTGGGAAAATGCCTCTGAGCAGCAGAGTTATCTGCAGCAGCCTGGCAGGTGTTCGCTTCCCAGCACAGTCTGGCACCTGCCTGGCTCTGAGCTCTGCAGAGGCTTCTCCAACCCCACTGCCAGCCTGCGAAGGCCTGGTGCCCCACAAACAGGTCCCTGCTGGGCACACAGCTATTTTATTTTATTTTTAAATATCAGTATTTCTTTATACCGCTCTAAAAAAATCCTTTTTTTCCAACAGTCCAGATATTATACATCTCTGACAGATTATTCCCGATTAGGACCATCTCTATGTGTCTGCAGTAAATCCTTGTAACTCACACATCCTGAAAATGGAAGATGAATGTGCTATGTTAAACTGGGAAAGTAAACATATAGACATTTTGAAATATTAGAATAAAACAAAATCTGAATGTTGCTTATGCTAGTTTAATTATTGCACACAGAGTAAACTAGAATGGTAATAATGTTTACAGTATAGAGGGCTTTTCATCTTCAAAGTACTCTACAGACATATTATTATGATGCTTTTTAGCGGTCATATTTCTCCATTTAGAATTACAAACCAACAAATTCCTGATCATTGTTTGTTACCTAAAAAATAAAAGAAACAGATGCAACCACAACACCACACACACAAAAAAAACCTAAACAAAACAAAAGAGAGGCCTACTGCTAATTGCGCAGCCTTCCCTCCCCAAAACGACTGGACATATTCACCTCACCTGCTCCAGCTAGCTCAGCCTAATCTAGATGAGATCCCAAGCCAAACATTGGTGTCCAGGCGCCGCTCTACGCACCCTGCCCAGCAGGAGCTGGCAGGCACAACGCAAGAAGCTGTCGAGACTCCTTGCGCCTTTTCTGGTCCTTTGCAGAGGTATCAAGGTAGGGCACTTTCTCGAACTAATTTTTTAATCTGTTTTCTAAAACTGTATCATTCAAAGCGACAGTTACGTTAAATGCATAGGAATATGTAGGTAGACTTTAAGTGAAACTTAAAAAGGTCGATTCCATCCATTACATTTATAAACATAAAACGTGAATAGGAAAAAACACTTGGGTGCAGTACTGATTTCTGTATGAATATGCATATATTAGTGCATGTGTCTGTTAGGAAGGAGGACAGGTAAGCTAAAGGCATTTAATGCAGCACTGTAGGTGTGGTTTTGCATGCACAAATTAAAGGTCTTCCCTGATACAGTTCTATCAAATGCTAAATCATGCTGCACATATGCAGGGTCTGATCTTAACAACTTTTATAGCTATAAATAAGTTTAATGATGTAATTGGTTTCCATCTCTTCCAGGAGATAACTCTCCTTACTCTTCCCCTTAACAAATTTATTATTTTTAGTGCCCTTCTGCTATTAGCTAAGTCTTCTGAACACAAGTCAGTTGCACTCCTTACAAATCAAAGTCACTTTGAACACAAAGACCTCACTGTGATGTGGAAAGGTGCCTTTCAGAGTTTAACAAACGTGACTGCTTCCCTTTACTGCTCATTGGAACAACATTATCATAGGTGCTAATACTACAGTGCTAAAAAGACTTTCAAATGAAGGCAAACAAACCCTTCATGGGCCTGCAGACAATTTTTCCCCTGGCAATTGAAAATAGCTTCTGCAAAAGCTTTCCTGAGAGAAAAGGATACTAAAACTCCAGCTCCCAAAGCTGACAAGACTTCCATCTTCTACCCATAACAGGAAGTCTAGGCAAGGGTCACTAAAAATGTCAGGAAGAAGCTTTGAACAGGTGGAAAACTGTATATTGTATCTCATGGCTAGAAAACCTATGGGTTCAGGGGGAGGTCTGCCCCTAAATGTGCTGGGAGAAAAAGAGAGGGAAGGAAGAGCTAGTACAAGTATTCCCAGCAGAACTTTAGAAGGATGGCATGTGAGAAGGTACACTTCTTCAAAGCTGATCCTGACATATGTGCAGCATGGAATATTTTTGTGCATTTTTAAAGACATATTATTAAGAGATAGCTCAATGGAGCCAAGAGGTAGATATTGATGGTCATGAGCTCTCTCTTCTACCCTGGGACCTAAAGGCACCTTAAAAAGAGAGAGAGAGAGTTAAGAAATGTGTGTGGATTTGAACTACCATGTATTTCACAGTGCTGTCAGAACAAAGCAAGTTGTGGTGTTTCATTCATAGGTTCCTGTCTGTTCACGCAAAACACTCTCTTTAATGTTTACAGGAGCTCCTTCTCAGAAAATAAGTGCCAAGCCACCCCAGTGGAGCCTGTGATATTTTCTCTCAAGAGATGCAGGCAGCAGGACCTCTACCCAGCTCTAGCAGGGAGGCAGGTGATGGCCGCGGCGCCAACAGCTCAGTTCTCATCTCAGAAGGGCTGGTAACAAGCTGCTCATTTTAGCTTGCTCACGAACACGGTACTGTAATGAACCACCTCAGTGACTTGCCTATGTCTCTTGCAGACTCTGGCATCAGTTTAACAGATATTACATGCAAAAGATACACAGAACATTCTCTTTTTCAACGTTCAGCAGCAAATTTAAGGTATTTCATACCAAAAGACCAAAAGACATGAGTCTACCATATGCATTTCTTGCATTTTTTGTAAAATGCAATGTCAGTTTTTGGTTTTGTTGGACTACCGGTAATAGTTTTGGGACTTACTTTGAGAATTTTAGGAAATCAAGGGTTAAAGACATGTAAAACAGATTTTCTCACAGTTTAAAGACAGCAAAACAACACATTTAGGAAACCAGACAGCTAAGGGGTCAAAACATTACACTTCCAGGTCAGACTTCTGGATGCAATTAAGTAAATTCCTCCAAACATTTCTAGGGAAATCGTATTTCTTTTAGGCTTTGTTTTAAATCCCTATTCTTTCTGGCTTATGCTGTAACCAAAACACTATTGCTCTTTTTAGAAGCATTTAATACAGAGTACCTAGTTTTTTTTTTTTTTTTTTTTTAAAAAAAAAAAGGGAATCTGATATTTCATCTCAATTTGAAAATCAAATCTTTACTTTTTTCTGTCTCATTTATTTTCTACTGGAAAAAAGAGGCAGAGGAAGCCATCAAACTGAAAACCAGTGAGTTTAAAAATAGAGCACATTTTTAATTTTCTGCTTAGAAGAGTTATTTCCCTTTACATATTCTTCCTTTTATTACTTGTATTTTAATAGCCATATCATTTTTTTAAACTCAATTCTTCTTTCCCTGGCAGTTATATGAAAAAAACTGATATTGAAGATACTGACAATGCTCCCAATTCCACAGTTATGTTTCACATACCAGCAATCTTGATGACTTATATCATTGTCTAACAAGACTACTAATGTCAAGAAAAGTAGAATTTAAGCCTTGGTAACAAAGATTTTCAGAGGCAACATTTCCAGACTTGCAGAAACCCCATGTACATAGCCACTGATAAAGGAAACATGCACATGAGTAGCAAGCTCAGCAAAGATGCAAAAATACAAAAATACAAAGATACCAATTGGATTTTTTTTTTAATACAGGAGTGATAGGCCTGGTGTGCATCTAATAATTTAGTTATTGTAAAGGTTTATTCATATCACAGGGATAATATTACCATATTACAGACAAACCCAAAATATTTAAGTAGATTCAGATTCTTCACAGTGCACAAACAGAAGAAAACTTTCAAGAGTAACAGGCTGCAAAGAACAGTCAGGCAGTCAAACAGAAAATGGTAAGTCCTTAGGGAGCAATTTCCCAACTCACTCGACATGGTTCTCACCTACAAATAGATGCTAAGGCCTCTCTCACATAGTAGCTATGTACTCTATAGCCTGAGACACTCATTTTGACAGTTACAGATATAAATCAAGCAAACTGGGAATTAAGAGGAAGGTTCCTCTTGCCTAACTTGAGATCTATACCAAGCCAGTGTTCTAAACTCTGTTTTTAAATAGTAAACATGACTTGCACCAACCCAGACAGGGATGAGGTTATTTCTGTCCTGCATATTTTGTATAGGTAAATTGACTATTAACTTCTAGCCAGCTTTGGCAAATTGGAACAGGAGACATGATTTCACTTCATAAGAGCATGGGATTACTTTTTACTGAAATGATGCTTAACTATACAATGAACATTATAAAAATATTGTTTTTATATATAATTAGATTTACAATAAATAGGTGTTTCTGCATGAACTGAAGTACTAACAGCAAAATAGCTACAGATACTATAGCAAGATACTATAGCAAGACCTTTATAACTTATAGAGATACATAAGATAATACCTGTTACATTTGCATGTAAAAACACAGGTATTTTTGTTGCACCTGCATACATATAGTAATTTTCATAATCCTTTTTTGCCTTTCATAAAATTGGAAAAACTCATATGGAAATGAGATAGAAACAAAAGATAGAAACAAGAGACTGAAATAGTATGAATATAAGGCAGACATAATTAAAGGTCAGAAGTCAAGACTGTATTCAAAACTAAAATTAAATTAAACAACACGCTTATTGTTTTAGAGTAACTGATACTTCTTTTCAATATTAACTATATAAAACACCATTATAGGGTATCTTTAAAATAAAAACAACACTATTTCATTTCCTCTCCAAGACCTTCACATGGGAACTGCAACTAGGGAAGAAGTAAAATAAGGATAAAGCATCCAGCCCACCTGGTACTGCAGCTGTAAATGTCCCAGGGACTGCTGAAGTCTCTGCATGTATCAGGAAAAAGACAAACATAGATGCTGGAATATTGTAACTCCAGCACTTTTTCTGACAATCTTTGAAACACAACATCTTTTTCCTCACAAACTGATGTTTTCAGATAACAGTGCCGGCTTTTGCCAAAAAAGTATGATGGCAAGAACATACAAAAAGGCCATATTGTGCCAGATCAAAGGTCCACGTAGTTAAATGCTTTGCATTTATAAGTCACTAAAAATGGATACAAGGAGAGAATAAAAACACGCAAAAACATATGTAACATCTTGCCCAAGACTCTCCCAACCTGCATCTACTCTCGACATGGCCCTTTCCTGAGCCAGTGGAGATTTCCATGCATTCTGTAACCTCACTGTTCCCATGTGCCTTAACCATAAGTTCTTGAGTCACTCTTCATCCATCCCAACTTGAGACACATTTTGTTGACTACCTGTCTCTATAAATCTCCTCCTCCCCCGTTTCCTCATTCAGAGCTCTCCTTACCAGGCTGGCCAATCTGTTAGCAAGGATACATGTGCCCTGCTTAGCAAGGTGGATCTCTCCCCATCAAGCTGTTGATCTTCAAACAGGATTCCCATGGTTGTAGAAACTAAAACCCTGTTGCCAACACCAGCAGTGCAGCCATTTGGTAACCTGAAAAAATCCATTTACTCCTCCTCCCATCCTTCCTCCTCACTGGCCGGATTGAGGAAAAAATAAGCTGGGTTCCCAGACCCTTGACTGTCTTCCCCAGAGCTCTGAAATCCTGTTTGCTCCTTTCCAATATGGCCTTGTTGCCACTTGTGCACACATGGAGAGCAGCAGGGGGTAACAGTCTGACACGTGGACATGTCTTGGCAGTCTTTGCATGACATCTCACATTGGAGCCCCTGCCTCTGGAAAGGTGACAAACCTCTCTAGATAAGAGGGCAGTTCAGCAGATGGGTCCCGCTGTCTCCTGCTGCGGGAAGTCACCCACAACAATCACTCGACTCTTCTTCTGGGTGTTCCTGCATGGCAAAGGGTCTGTCTGCCCAGTTGCTTCCTTGAAGTCATGCCCAACTCCTCCTCAGCCCAGAGGGCACCAAGCCTGCAAGTCATCAGGATGAGTAGTGCCTTTCTGTTCCTCCTATGAGCGACCCGTTCTCAGCTACCTTCCACGGTGTTATGGGGCACCCTCTCACTCTACACAGAGCCCCCCAGCAACCCCACTGCTAGTGGGCACCGGGACCCCTGGAGGCGTACAGTCTCCAAGAACACCTCTCGCTTGCTCACCATCTCGGATGCTACACAGATGACTGACATCACCCTGCAGCTCCTTTCCGTGATGACACAACTCGTCACCAGCAGCACACCTTCTGTGGGAGAGCTCGCCATCAGCCCAGGCCTCACGGAGGGGCCCCAAGGACCCTCTGCAGCCCGAGACCTGGGCAGCTGCAGCAGTTCTCAGAGGGCCTGTCCAGCTGAAAACCTCTGACCAGCTGATACCATCGAGTCCACCCAGGGAAGGTTCTCTGGGACAGGTTGTAGCTGGGCCCGAGGAGGCGGCTACTGCCAGGACTGGAAACAAAGGTGCCTTTTTGCATCCTCTGTGCAAACTGCTGTGTCTGTCAGCTGTGCTAACCTTCCTCCCTTCCATTTCTTCTACGGAAATTTCTACTAGCCATATTTTCTGTACACATCCTCATTGTCGTTTCCTCTCTAGCATGCAAACTTTGCCTTTTGCCTGAAGCTTCTGTAGTTTGTCCTTTAACATCCTCCTGTATTTAAAATCTCCACTCAGTCCCCTTGTTACTTAATTCTTTGCTCTTAATCAGAAAGAGCCATCTTCTACAGAGCACAAAAAAAACAGGCTTTGCTTTTGTCATCTTCAGGCCTATGATCTTTTTATATCAGAGTATTGTGTGCTTAACAAGTTTACTGAAAAAAGTACATTATCAAGCAGTACCAGAAGTGCAAAGTGAAAATGTACTGCATATATATGAACACAAGCTGTAACTTTTAAGATTATATAATTGTGAATTACTTAAGTACTGTTTTTAAATGAATAACCAAAAATCACTAATACATGCCTTTCATTACTGATTAATTTATGCTCATTGCACTTCAAATAATGCTACTGAAAAACAATGGCCTTTTTGCATGGTTTTGTCCATGCAGGTTGGATGCAGGCAAAATCAAATCTTGGTAAAATCTATCACATTTTAATTTTCTCTTTTTATTAAAAAAAATAAACCAGAATCAAACATATTTGGACTTTAATTAAACACAGGAAGTACAGAGTTTACACCAAAGCCTATGTCCAAAGATTATATTAAAGCTTACTTTGGCAAATTGTTCACACTGGCTATTTGGGAGGGGCAGGGAAATTGTTCAGACAGAAGGAAGAATAGGAAGAACTTGCTTGTCTTGGCTACTTTCACTCATTTTTCCATTCTTTCCTCCTTTCTTCTCCTATGTACAACACCCACAGATTTCCTAATGAGATGGTATGCGACCCACCACACACTGCTACGTGGGTGTAACTTACATGAAAAAGAAAAGTAAATTAACAAATATGGATATTTACTTTATGTGCTGTAAAACTGAAAGGTGGTATTAAATACTATTAATATGAAACATAATATAAACAGAAATTGTGATACCTGCTGATTTTCCCTTCAAAATAGTTATGGTAGCCATTGTAGCAGTCTCTCCTCTGTTCTGCAGACACCAAGAGCAGATCAAGTGAAGTAGCTTGACTTTATTTCTGACACAGCTTTCTAATCCTGACACAGCACACTTCAATGCTAAAGGCAGTCTAAAATTTCTACTAAGAGTGGACTAATAATTCTGATTCTAGTAATTTTTGAGTACAGTCTGCAAAGTGGAGAACAAATAAGTAACTAAGCATGACCTGAATATACATGAGTTCAACAGAAGTGAGGTGCAGATCAGGGATACTCCATGTAGTAAATAACCAGCTAAGAAAATATTTTAATTCCCTCCATTGAAACGTTCCTCTTTGCAGTGGGGATTTCACAGCAGTGAAACTCTAGACACAGACATGCTTTGTAAGCATAAGAAACCACACTCAGCTAGAAGAGCTCAACAGCACCGAGTAGCCTCCAAACGCATCAGCAGCTGCAGGCTGCAGCGCTCCACCGGCAGCACGTAGGGAACGCGGGGCAGCCAGGCCCGTGCGCAGCCCGCGCGTTCCCCTGTGTGCTGCAGGGCCCGCCGGCTAAGCACTGGCCAGTTACCTTGTGCTTCACCTGGTCCCTTCCGTTCCTGTCTCAGGTTAAGTGTAGACATGAATACACCCTGAATAAACTTGGTTCTTGGGCTTGAAACACCTCTTTCCTTCACGTGATGGCCCTGAACAACACAGGCTTAAAGAGGAGGAAAGAGCTGGATCAAAAGTTTTGTTCCTTCCACATGAATGTTTGTTATCCCCAATTGCTTTCTTGATTTTTTAGTGGAAATTAATGACAGTGATACTAACTGCACAAAACTGATCGAACAGTAAATCTGCCTCATGCAACGCACACGAATATGTAATCAGTGGCAGGCACTATTGATGACCTTGTTCCATGTTCATTACTTAAGCCCTTTTATTTTCTGGAAATAAGGGAAAATACAACCTCCAAGAGCAGCGGACCCATATTCTGACTGAAGTTTGTGATAGAAAGCAAAATGTAAAACCATAAAAATCTTAAGACTCTCTTCAAATTAGTGCATCTATCAGTATATATAAAAGTTAGGCTTGTCTGGCAGGTAAATTTCACTTTTTTGTTTTGTTTTGTTTTTAAAAACACTTTTTATTCAGGCAGGAAATAAATAAATAATACAAAAAATAGGCACTCAGTTAAAAACAAACAAAATCACCTTCACTGAATAATTTTTCTTCTCACACTTTGCGAGGTCCCTCTGCTTTCACTGCAGGAAAATTCTAATTATTTAGTAAGAAACAGAAAAGTGCAGGAAACAAAGTTCCTATGTTTCACAAATATTTACAATGTTTTAAAGGGCTAAAATGCAGCTCCCACTCACAGGGGAGAAAAAAAAAAGTTTTAAATCCCTTAAATAGCTCTAGGCTCTTTTTGCATATTTTATATTTTGTACTTGAGTGGGGGCAGGGGGAAACCCACACTTGTGCCATAGCAAAGCCACCCCCATGCACTCCCAACACATTTTTACAAGATGTTCAATAATCTTGACTGCAATACTGAACCAGCAATACAGTATTTAATCTATTTTCCTTATTAAAAATAATTCATGTTAATACTGATAATAATGTTTAATGTTACAACCACCAAATGCATTTTCCAGCAATATACATATATGGTAACTCAAAACATTGAGGCAAAGAATTCGTTCGGAATTATGATTTTTAAATCATATACCTTAAATTCAAAAATGTGCAACAATATAGTAATGGCATAACAAAAACATGTATTTACTATCACTGCAGAATTAATATATTATTGACAGATTTCAATATATTTAAGCAAATGTAAAAAACACCCAGCTATTACTTCCCTTTTTTGCTGTGTCAGATTTATAAAGCACTCTAAGCTGGCAATAATCAAGTCATGGCACCAAGAGAAAACACCCTATCCACAGTAGGAGCCCCCACCCGTACTTTGTGATCAGACCTGCTATTGCAATAAAATTATACAAAAAAATTGGCCAGCCATTTAGAGCCCAAATGTGCAGTAAAACGCATGAAGTGACAAATGCTGTTTATCATATCATAACAAAATATGAAGCATGAACACAGAAGGAGAAGGAAACAAGTATTATTTCTATTATAAAAAATTGTTAGGGTTTAAATGGAAAATAGACCAACCAAATAAACAGCAATATTTCCACAGATTTGGGAGCATCCATGATTATACCATTCATTCTTTTTAATTCTAATGTACGCTTTGGGTTTACTGGGTTTCCTGATGTCCAATTTCTCATGACAGAAGTAAAGAACAGCAGTTTTACAATACTTTGTTTCACCCTAAATTAAATAATTGATTTTACCTGTTAGAAAGAAAGGAGCAGACGTTGCGTGATCCATGGATTTCCCTT
Source organism: Tinamus guttatus (assembly GCF_059628265.1). Taxonomy (NCBI): domain Eukaryota; kingdom Metazoa; phylum Chordata; class Aves; order Tinamiformes; family Tinamidae; genus Tinamus; species Tinamus guttatus. The sequence goes on along the minus strand of NW_028288937.1, from coordinate 2,872,910 downwards.
GACCATGTTGTTTAGGAGCTTCCAAGTAGTGTTTGACCCTGGAAGCAACCACATCTTCTAGCAGCATGCAGACCTCCTGAAAGAGCGATAATTTGCCTTGATAAATCTCAGTTTATAGACATGCACATAGATGCACAACAGCAAACAATATCAGATCTCCCCCTTAACATATAACAAACAACAGATATGTGATCAAGTACTGAACAGAGAGCAGCAGCACATCATTTCTGAAAAGCATCAGAATAAAAGAAATACAGAGGGTGGAGATCAAATAATTTTGTTATATATTTTGAAAAATAAAGAAAGAAGCACACTGTGATCCATGTAGGACACACTGTATGATGTGATTTACAGTATTTATAGAATGTCTTTAATGGAAGAATTCTTAATGGGGAGATGAAACAAACTACAATACTACAATTCATTTTTGAACAGCAAATTAAATTCATTTTCACGCGATCAAAGCTGGAAAAAAAATACATACGAAAAATATGCCACAACATGAGTAATTCAAGCAGAATATTAGGGAAAATACTCCCAGGAATTGTCAACACTAATTCCTCTGTAATAATTCTTATAAAACACAGCAGATATTTTTGTTCAATTCAGTGCAGCATTTTGAGGAACACATGGAGCTAGCTAGGCCACAGTAACCTGATTGCTCTCGCTCCCTTTGATTTTTCTCCTCCTAAGCATTGCCATATACATCTTGCATATTTTCTTCAACAAAGCACAAAAAACTATATATATATATATATATATATATACACACACACATATAAAACAGAAAAAAAAAAAAGGTCTTTCAGCCAAAATTGCCATGGAGTAAAAACAAAAATTAATGTCTCTAATACTAAAATAAATTTTCAGATTAATTCATATACAGATATTTTATCCTTTTCCCTCCATATTCTCATTTTACATTGTGCATAAGTACGTGCTCACATAAACGGTACTTTGTGGGATAAAAAGATATGTCTTTTCCATTTTGTAGTGTTTGGAAAACAGACAATGTTATACTATTACCATCTAAAACAAAATAACTTGGTTTTAAGCATACCTTTCATTAATCTCGAAAAGAATGCAGAGCAACAAAATGTTAATGTATTGCTCTAAATTACAGCAATGCATATATATTTGATGAACTACAAGCAGTATTTTCTCCTTAAGGAATATAATTTCCTTTCAGCTTGAAGACTACACTTATAAAACACAGGCTCTACTTATTCTTCTGTTTTACTCATTAAAGTGATCTCATTACACATTTCTTCAATGGGTCTAGGTCTTCAACCTAAAATGAAAAGGTCTGGAAAGCAGCTGAAAGTGTGAATTTGATTCATTCTGTACAATAAAGATAAGCATGCAGCTCATCTTCGCACTTTACATGCAAACTACTTATTTTAGTTGGCATGCTTACGGAAATATTTAAATAGTCCTCCATAGAGCAGTGTATAGGCCTGTATTTATGAAATTATAAGCAGATTAATTTTAAAGAGAACCATCACTGCTTATTTCCCACAGCTAAAAGGAACATATAGCTGAGACCTTACACACGCATGGGGGAGACCATAACAGTGACATGAAGAAAAGTCAGAATTAAACAAACCAACCCTTTTGGCTCAAAGTACAAAGCAAAGTCGTGACTTCATTATTCCAGGGGTAAAAAAAGAAGTAGGATGGACAGGCAAGGGAAGTTAGAAGAGGGCAGACAAACAGAGACACCTCCATTTCCTACAAGGAGCAGCCACTGAATATCACCCCGTGTAAGCCGAGGCTCCGAAGACATTGCATTTGTGTTGCAAGAGCTCTGGGAAGCACCTGCTTCACTCACTGACAGACGGACAGGCAGTGGGGCTGCAGTGCCATTCTGCACAAGTTGCAAAAGGCAAAACTGTTGAAAACGGCTCAAAATGAGCCTCAAGTCTGAGGCTCCTTTCAGACTTTCATAGGGGCACAATTTGTCTGCAATCTTACTGACCTTTTTCTTCCCACTTGAACAAAGACTCTGAACACAATTTTGAGGAAGTGAATTGTAAAGCTATTCGAATCACACTTCTCGGTTGTTGAAAATATGCAACCTTTGTACTTAGAAACGTAATGAATGCTGCCACTTTATTAAATCAATCATGAGCTAATTTCCTGAAATTTATATCTTTTGTTTTGGCAGTTATACAATATACATTTTTTAAACACTTAAAAGTTGGATAACCAGGATAGGAAGGCCAGTTATAAGTAGAAGCTGTAATGTGTATTCATCCATCAAGAAAAAAAGAAATCTAAAACTTCCCATATTCTCTTGCTGGTTATCAGATTAAACACATACTAGAAAATATCCTGCTTTCCTCAGAATATTTTTTTATTGTTTCTTCTGATTTTATACAAATGCATTACTTTGAGAAATACTTGGACATTTTGTAGTGACAAGTTATTTAGGCCATTACTCGAAAACCTCTCTGCTGAAAACTCCTGTAACGAAGACTTGCGGGAAAGCGCACAGGCATCCCAAGCCCCGAGTTCAGACATCTCCCAGAGAGCTTCCCAAGTAACGCAGCACAAGATCCCAGCAGAAATCAAATAATCTCACAAATGTTACGCTCTTAATTTTTCTTGTCACTAATGCACTGGTTTTACAAGATTTCATCTACTATCAAGGCATCAAGTATCTACTTTCCTTGATCATGCATGCACACGAAATCATTTTCTTTCATTTATTCTCTAAGCACAATACCATTCACATTTCCCAGAAGATGAAAAACAATTAGTAAAAAAGGAATTTCACTCACAAGCTCTGTAGAAGAGGTATCTGTCACAGTTTATAAGATAATTCACGAACACTCACAGGAGATATTTTTAAAACTTGAAAATTATTTAAGCCAGAAAAATCAAAATAGCAGGCACCTACACAGCGATTTAAACTTTAAAGACAAAGAGCAAGTGGCCATGTAGTGACCCAAGAAGAGATAGCACATTATTGACTTAGGAGTCCCACAGGAACTGTGCAGTTTAGATATAACTAGAATATTCTTATCATAACACTGAAAAATCCCAAGCACTTCAGTGCAATCCAACTTTTTCTCCCTGCAGCCACATGCTTTTGAAGTAGAACTGATTTTTTGTTGTACCTCCTTCTCATGATCTGAAAACCAGCTGGTGTCTCTACTGGAGCCTTGAGGCAAAATATGAACATCCACCAGAACAGCAAAGTTCCCACACTGGAAAGAGAAAAGAAAAAACAAAAGTTCAGCTGGAGCTGGGAAGAAGCACATGTCTAGGAGACAAGGGAGGAAACAATCAGGTAAGCACATGCATCTGATACATCGGTACAACATAACATAAGAGTTCATAAAAGATTTTAAGGTATGGAGTAACAAATTTACTGTTGTCTGTGTGCTTTAAAAAAAGGCGGGGGGGGAAGAAGAAAAAAAAAAAAAAAAAAAAAGACAGCGCCCTAGACATATCTTGGACAGCTAAGTGAAAACTTACCACAGTAACAGCAAGCATGGGTACTCTGAATTTTCTTCTGCTATGTATATGCCACCTTAAAAACCAGGTTGCAAGCATATTTTGATGTATGAAAAACATGCTATTGCTTCAACAAACCGCCCTCACTCCACTGCCTGAAAATGTATCAGTAAACTAGTTATCTAGTTTTCACATTAAAATCAGTAAAGTTCTTAAAAACTAGAACTTCTACCTCTCCACATTAGCTAATAGAAGCAAAGCAAGTTTGAAAAGTTTGCGGCAACCCGCTGATACTCACTGGTATATACCATTTAGCCAATAACTCAAGCAGTTAAATCAAAATAAAACTAAGCTATTACTATTCTACCTAATTGTATTTCAAGTTTCATCAACTATGAGAGTTCCCTGATAGGTCTTAATTGAGGATACTGCAACATGAGAGACTTAGTGATTTCCTTCTATCAATATATCAGTCACTGCAGCGAGATGCTAATATAAAGAACAAACATAGGGGCTTAGTTCTAGTGTGAACTCAACACCGCCTAACAAGAAAATACTTCTGCTTTCATGTGCAGATGCACAATACACTCCAAGCCTACACTCCCTTTCCTCTGCTGTTGCACAGCGCAAGACCTCACGAACACTGCCTTTAGCAAAACAATTTGCAAGACGAGCCAATTTCATCATTACGTTTTGGCTGCTTGTGCCACCCTCGTGATGTTATAAACTCGCTCTTTCTGAGGGCTGGACGTGCATGGTCGTGACAACTGCACACACGCAGTGTCTCACAAAATGGAAACCGGGTCCTGATCCCAGCCAAAACTCAGCTGCGCACACGAATTCCAGTTCTTGGGATTGCTTGCTTCAAATCCATGCTGTGGTGTACACCTCCTGCTCTAAAACTCTGCGTACATTTGGCCTGCACTGTCAAACATCTACCTAACAGCAGAATTCTAATTGCTAACAGAACTATTTATATAGAGTATATAGTTATTCATACATTTACAGTATAACTACACATCACCTATAGGTAAAAGGTGCATCTAGATCTAATGCTTATGGTATAGCAGAACAGCCTTTAAGAGATCTTTCCTCTATGCTTAGTATAAGGAAAAAAAGGATTTAGGTATGACCTTACCAGTCATACCAACATTTGCCATAAACTATGTATTTCTAGGATTAGTAATACTTAGATCGATACTTGACATAATTAACAGTGAACAGACATTTGTAAACAATTTAAATATTTCTACAATCAAATTTGTGATCAATATTGTATTATACTGTAAACCTCTAGCAAGTGAGACAGGCATTAAAAAAACAATTTAAGAAGCTTTTAAGTTACTTATAGGTATCACTCACTTGAAAAAAATAGAATGCTTTGATCTAGTTTATCAAAAGGCTTCTCTTTCCTCCAGAGAACCAAGAATTACCAGATGGCTGCAGCAGCAAACCTCTCCAAGTTTTAAATTAATGACAAAAATCTTGCTCAAAAATCTCTGGTGAATCATTAGTTAGCCCTAGCAAGCTTGTGAGCTGACTACTGAACTTCAAAGGTCCCAGACACTGCATGTTTCTGGAAGAGAAAGCATTTAAATTATTCATTGGTCAGCACCTATCACAAAGAGCAGCATTTAATATATTACAAAAGTTGAAATTAGATAATGTCAGGTATTAACTTGACTCATTTGGCATTAATTAGAAAAGTACATAGACAGACACCTAAAGGAAAACTAGAAAGAACTTTTCAAAGTAGCCAAATGCCTCATTCTGTGTATGCACATGGCTCTGAACAGCTACTGATGCAGTTATTACTAATGATGACTATATGAGAGCTAAAGGGGTTTGGTGATCTCTATTTCTCATTATTTTAAGAAGTAGATAAAGTTATATATTGATATGCAAATGACTTTGGCAGATCTTTTTCCAGAACCTCTTGAGTTTGGGTTTGGTCTTTATTCCTTGTCTTAGCTAAGGTGATCTTACGGATTTACTCAAAAGGTCACTCAAAAAGAGGGACTAAAAGCAATAAAAGAGTGAAGGTTCCAGAGGGAGCCACATGTAAAAATTCTCTAGGAGACTATGGGCTAAGTCCATATTACAGAATAGCTAAGAATTAAGCGGCAAAAGCAGGAAAATACAAATTCTAATTCTTCTAATTTTGACCTCTTTTCTAGAAGAGACTGCTTAGTTCTGGAAAAACTTGTGATTTGTTACAGGCATCACATGGCTTTGAGAAGCTAAGTTATGAGCCAAAATATCCTCAAAGACAAACCATTCACTACATTATCGGGGAATCCAAAGTTTCTTGCACTAGTTGCAAAATGGGACTACAAGATTCCGAGGCACAAAAAAGGAAGATGATGAAGATATGCACAACTGGAAGGGAAACTAGAAACTCAAGCCCTCAGACTGAGCTCTGCCAAGTTTCAGAAAGCTTGTTTGGGCCATATACTGCCTTTTTTGTTTGTTTAAGTGTCCAGCAAGCAGTCCAGAGTTACAGCAACAATCTTCGGAAATATGAAATGGGAATAAATTTGAGCTACTAGAGGTCGCAAAAAGTTTTGACAAAAAGCCAATAGTAAGAAAGGATTAGAGTCAACAGCTAACATCTAGATGTTTTTAGTCCCCTGCTTTCAAAATCTCCCTAGAAAGGGAGCAGATCAACAGCAACTGCCTAGAAGGACTAACTTGAAGATCTGTCTTCATAGGTTCAGCAGGAATCAGCCAAGCTAAAATGCATTCAAACTTTTCAAAAGAATGGAGTTAAAACCCCATTTATAAGCTGAAGGAGGTGCATCTAAGTAATCTTTCAAAAGCCAATGACTTGCTTTTTACATATGTAGTATATATATCAGAAACTCCAAAAGGAAGGCGTCTTTGATTTTCTCATGTTTTAGAGGAAGACAGTAACAAATCCAAGAATTTAAGCATGAGCATAGGCTACTCAGGGGCCTACATGTCAAACAAAGAGCTGCAAACAGATCTTTCAAAAAAACTGATGAGAAAACCGTGGTGTGAGAACACCACAAGAAGCTAAGCTGCAGTGCAATAAAATAGACTCCCAAAAGCTGCGGATAGACAGAATATTATACGCTGTTTTTTCCTATTGTCTTTCATCATGAAAGATGTGTGGGTGCTACAACCCCCAGAAAAATGTAGAGAAATCTAAATAACTTCAGTTCTGATGGAGGTGTGATTTATAATGGAGACATACAAATTAAGGACTAATACGATGTTGTTAAAACACATAATTGTGAGAGATCCATCCAAATCAACGGAATAACATGAATTAATCAAGACAGCTACTTCAAAAACACCCTGCGTATTTGCAGTAGCCAAACCTTTCCACATTATTTAGTGAAGACAATGTTTTAACGCAAACAGAACACTTCATCACCTGCAATCAGGCTGAGTAGTCATTACTTAATCTAAATATCTGAACTGGTCTCCGAGAACTGCTCTATCAAGTACAATGTTGAAAAAGAGGCATAAATTGCATGAGAGAATTAAGTTTAATTTAGGTTGTCAATCTGTGCTGGTCTGGTACCAATTCTGTAGGAGTTTTTTAGCCTACATATGGAAAGGAGTCAGGTAGCTGGAGCTCAAACAATTGCAAAAACCAAGTTTTTCCTCAGGGCAAAGTCTCCAAGTTGCAGCACAATCACAACGTTGTTTTGAAAGGATATATTGCCGTGCCCCTGCCTGTGTCAGAACTGATCCAGAAGTACGGAAACAGCAGCACAGTATTTGTTCAAGATAATAAAAAGATAATTTGAGATTCCAACAAGCTGCTTTCACCCTTTTGTTCTAAAGCACTTTTAAGTACTACATTACTTAAGTACTACAGCACAACTTTTAAGTATTACAATATCTTTAAAATCACACGTAGCAGGTTACAAAGACATATAACCTCTTTTCCAGGTGGAACGGGGTAGGTTTGGGCGAGAGGCAGTGTTTACACTCACCACACTGATGAGCATATTCACAAATATATATATATTCTTGATGGTAAACATCAAGGACAGGTTAGAAGACTTGGACATACCAATAGGTACCACAGAATAACGTGGTACCACGTATCACCCGATCTTTGATAAGTCTGCGCAAATAGAGTTTAGAGCTGCCTTATCTTGCTCCCACCCTTAGCTATCAACATAGAAGTTTGATCTTAGGAAAGTGATCCACGGAAGTGATTCATGATGAGAAAAACAGCCTTGTTAGTACAGTACAAAACTGGAATTTGGGATATCCTTTGTGGTTTTGGAAAGTCAATGCTAGGATTTAGTTTCTTATCCACATGAAGAGATAATAATACCAGCACACCCCTTATACAAAGAGCTTGCATGTCTGAATTCATTTTTAATGATGATCAGATAGTACAGTTACAGATATTATCAGAAGTAGGTAAAACTGATAACCCTAGATTATCATTACTTCCTTGTGCTTCAGCATTACAGACTAGAGAAGTACTTAATTCACTTATATAGCACTTCACTGTAGTAAGTGCAAAGAATTTCATATGTAGCTATTTCTAAACATTCAGAAGTCCAGGGATTTATCAAAATAACCAGAACAAGGTTCTGGTTATTACAGGTTCATAGTCCAGAAAGGGCTACTTGAAGTCCTGACATGAAAGAGCAGGGATGACAAAAGTTTCCAACAATTGAACAATCTCAAGCAATACAGTAACAATATATTTTTCTGTAGATACAATTTCTAAACAGAGTTTAGAACCTTTTTCAAACTTTTTTACTTGTTAAGTAATTTTCACAGATTTTCACATACATATTCTACAGGTTACACTATAGTGCTAACAAGACAAACTTAAATTCAGAACCACAGATTATTAAATAGGCGCTTGCAAGATACCAACACATTTGTTAAGTGCACAGAGAGAATGACCGTTCAGAACAGCTGAGCACCTTAGCAATGCACCACCTACTTCTATGTGTTTCTAGGTATGACAAAACTAAAATTGCCATAAAATTAAAATGCAGTAAAAATTAAGGCGAAAAAGATATCATCCTGCATATCTTCTGATGTGCATTATGTCACCAGAAATAAATCCAGCATTTGGATATCATGAAAAAGATGATTTAAAAGTTCTCATAAGGTGAGGTGAGGGAACACACAGTGTATGGTAATGCGCTCATCTCCGAGACGAAGGGAGCAGCAGGTCTCAAGCACACAATGCACCCAATAACATTCTCCCTGATCTGCTGCATGGCAGCTACAAGGAAGGGCCAACTTCCCTCCTACAAACAGCATGGGAAAGTGGGAGCAGGTGCCAAGCAGGAAATCGTTGTGCATTCCCTAATTTTGCAATTATTTCATAAGGTCTCTTCTCCTTTTTAGACTAAAGCAAGTCTCACCTGCCCTTACTCTTTTACCTCCCTCTCCTAACATCTGAAGATGTTACCTACCGCAGCACACAACTGCTTCAGTGGGAGGCAAAGGGGAACAGAAAACCAAACCGAACATCTGCAGTCCATGTTTCACTACAAAATAGCGACAGATGTTAAGTCTTTATGCCAAAATAATTTAGCAGATTAAAGATACATTGATTACACATGTTCAGACTTTAAGACAAATACATAATACAAAAATATTTGTTTTTGAAAAAGAATAACACCAAGCCAAATTAAAGCATCTCAGTATTGTTAAATTTGGTCAAGTTGTTGAGATGCTTTATGCACTTAAAGAATGTAACTTTTTTTAACTCTCCATTTTAACTAACTCATCTCTGAATCTAAACTAAGCCAGGAAAGTTTCAGAACTGCATGAAAGCTTTTTCAGACATAATGTAAAAAAAATTTCACTTCCAAGATCTGCGTATTACAGAAGCAACCTCCTTTGGACAAAATCCCCAAATTAAGTGGCACATATTTAGTCAACACACAGGAAAGCTCAATATAAAGAAAACTAAACCTTTGCCATGCAAAGGAACAAAAGACAAAACAGATGAGTTTCTCAGCTGAACAAGGGACGCTAAGTCTTACTCCTGAAAAAACAGTCAAATGCTTGCAGAACACACTGCATCTCAAAATGGAAGCAGATTATTAAGAACTTTAAGAGTCTATCAGCTGGAAGGCAAAAGAAGGTAAGACTTCTAAAAGGTGCTCCAGGAAAACAACCACCAACATCAACTTGCCTAGATCTGCCAAACACATCATATTTTTCACGCTTAAATAAAAAGAATTAAGCAGGGAAGAGGGGAGGCGAAGGGAGCAACACCTGATTTATAAAACAACCTGTAAAATATTAGCAGAGTTGAACCCTGAAGAGCAGGTGACAAGCAAGGCCACTTGGATTCCTAGGAGAATGCCTGTCACCAGGAAGGATGTACAGAGTTGAGCTTAACCTCAGTTAAAAGCCTTTAAGCTCTAGTTAAAGAAGCCCTGCTCACTGGTCCTCACCCTTTCTGCCTCCACCACTCCTCTTCCAGAGCTTCTGCAACGGAGTGGCCACAACTGTCATGGAACGAAACAAGTTTGGACACAGCAGTTGTTTTAAAACTCATCCTAAAAACTACCAAGTTAAATCACATATTTTTAGGAGAAATCCACGAGGACTGACTATTCACAGCTCTATTTAGCAAACAGAGTGGTAGCTGCTGGTAGGAGACTAGGGCAATGCAAAGCAGGTGGGGGGCAGTTATATTTGAATCAGCTGCAACCAAAAAGTCTTTCTGATTGTGTTCTGACATTAGGCCTTCAGGAGGAATTTGGGAACACACCAGCTACTTATACTGAAGACAGTATGCACAGTGTACCTAGGAAACAGAAATGCATCCCGCAGGCACTCCAAAACTTTGGAATCCCAAACCAGCGCACCCTTATGCAAACCTTAATCCTTCTGTAACTCAGTTTCTCAATCCGTAAAAAAAAAAAAAAACCAAAACAAACAAACAAAAAAAAAACATAAAGGCCACACGACCCTACCACTTTCTTCCTGAGGTCTCTTGCATGAGGGGAAAAGATTGTCTAGATTAAGCAATTTAATTAAAAATTCTTTTTAATATGAAAACAAATGCTGCAACACTGCATGGATATAGAAAGAAATCCAATACATTACATAGGCACAAATTAATCTATAACTGGCTTTTGTCATTGCTTTTCATGCTACCAAGACCATTGATAGTTATTTTATTCACATGTGATCAATTAAGTAATGAAAACACGAGAATGCCAATTTGCATATAATGTACAGACAACATGGCTATCAAGTTTCTCATTTTTATCTATTATCAAGTATAATAGAAACAGCCTGCTTCCAGGATTTCAGAGGACTATTTAAAAGCAAGTGAAAAAAAGGGCAAGAAGGCCCATTCCCTTGATGTGTTTTCTAACAAATTTCTTCTTATTTCACACAGATCAGAAAAATATGTTGCCACAAAGAAGAAAAAAAGGGTATAATTTTAAGCAATATTTAGAAGACTATCTGTATCAGCTGGTATTTGGGAATGCATTTTAAAAATCATGTTGTTGCAGTTTTAAATTTCAAAGCCAATTTTTTCAAGTTTCATGTGGATAATGTTACTAATTGGAAATATTTTTATAATTATGTTTATAAAAGTCTAGTTCCAGTGATAATTAATACACAGAAAACATTAAAGTCATTTGAAATGATAAATACCATGGATTTTATGCAACAAAACATACACTTAAATTACATAAGAAGTTGTATTGGGTTGGCCCAAGGTACACATAGCCCTGTATGCTGTGCTCGACAGTGGCTACTAGCAGGTAGCTGCAGGAGAATATAGAAGAGTTAAGCAAATTATGATACTTTTCCCAGATGTTTTGGGTCTTTAACAATTTGAGATTCAGGAGGTTTCTAAGACACAGGGTGGATATCTATATAAATATTTACACCTCATAGGTGATTTTTCTACCAGAATTCTTCAAAGAGCTTTGTGAAACAATGTGAATTTCTACATCCGCAGGATCCTGGGGCAGGCAGTTCCACAAAGTCATCCTATGAGCATGACAGCCTGCACCTTGTTCAGCTCAAAATTATCACAGTGGTTTAATTTCATGCCACTAGTTATTAAACTAGAATAAATGATCATTTCTTACTTATCTCTTCTTGCCATCCATGACTTAATAGACCACTATTAACCCTTCCCACTTAACTCCAACTGTCTGTTTTCTGGGCTGTAGACTTCTAAATCATTTCTTACATTGAAGAAGTTCAACACCTCTCTACTTTTCTTAAAGAAGTATAAATGTATAAAGTATTTCAAGAGCACATGTACACTTAATTTGTATGGTGGATCAACGATTGTATTATTTATATTTTCTTCCATCTGTTCTTAATAAATCCTAAAATTGACTATGCTTTTGGAGCTACTGTGATTTGAGCTAATGCTTTCATAAAGCCTTAAATACTTCAAGAAGTCTTCCAAGTTAAAACAGCTGGACCAGGACTCATTGTTTGTATACTCAAATTTGGAGATTTTTCTCCCTCGCCCCTATATGCATTTCATTTGCTATGCTGGGTTTCATTTACCATTTTATTGTACAGCCCCTCATTACTACTAGCTCTTTTTGCAATGCTTCCTGGTCAGCCCTGGTTGTTCAGCTTGCTTCTCAGATCATTTACAAGCACTCAGTCCCAGCCTCAGGAGTTAACTGTTTGACTCCAGTATTTACTCCACCTCCCTTACCCTTTAGCCAGGTCATCTCTGAAAGGACCTTTTGCAGCTCACCTGCTTCAGGTGATTTTGAGGAGGCACCTTGTCAATCCCATTTCGGAAATCTAAACACATTGTAGAGAGACTTCCCTTTTCTTCACGCTCACCAATTCCTTCAGTAGGCTGTGATGCAGGACTGCTCTTTTCAATGGCTTTTACACTGTTTCCTAATGTACTGCACTTATCTACATTGATTCTACAAATTTAATAGAACCTGTACTAGTTTGGCAGATAGAGGTGTTAGACTTACTCATCTGACAGACGTACTAGTCCCAGCATATGAGACACTGTCTAATATCTGGAAGTGAAGCAGTTTAAATGCAAAGAACAAGAAGATCTGCCAGAAGTTTATTATTCAAACACATATGCTAATATTTGGCTTTTGGGTACTTACCCAGTTTGGAGCATGAATTAACAAAAATAGAAAACTATACTAAAACCCATTGTTTATTTTACAACTTATAACCTCACAAATTCATAAATTAGTTTTCAAAGTTAATGTGCCTGTCTTCAAAATTGTGAGCTTTGTAACAATAACATTTTAGTACACTGAAACTCTAGCAATGTATTTTAATGTTTTCTGCTCTTGTGTACAAGCACACAGCACCATGTTCAGCTAGTGCCGTCTCATGATTCTCTTCAAGTGATGCGTCTTTACCCTTGTCTCCCAAATTTCTCCCATATTAAACCAAAAAATAGCAAAAAAAAAAAAAAAAAAGCAGAGACCCTCTGCAAAACAGTCCTTTAAAAATAATATTTTAAATTATTTTAATGTTTTTCTAGCCACAGATAATTATTTCTACTTTTATTAACTTTTTTCTTCTTGTTCTGCCATCAAGAATATCACAAAAAACTGCCATAATGTTCCTAACATGTCATAATATTTTTCATAAACTTATATTTCCATTCAAGGGTTTCTTCCTGCCTATCAAGTTCCAATTCCTGCCCAGTACACTTTCGCACCTTAGTAAAATAAGACAGACCATCTAATAACAAGTGTCTAAGATGTCGGCAACCTGAGTTAAATCCTGGCTAATTGCAATGTTTATGTGTAGCCAGCAATACATTTAGCTGTAGTTAAATTTTAACATGTCTTCATTGCAGATTAGTTCCTAAGTTCCTGTAACCCATATTCACCTGCTTAGCTCTGTAAGGAGAAAACAAATACAGATTATGTGCAGCAAACACTTATCTACTGCACAGAAATTCTACCCCAGCAAAGAACAAAAATCAAGGCAAACAGTGTGTTTTAACAGGTCAATAATCAATTATAAGCACTGTAAAAATTGGACTAGATTACATTAATTGCCAAAAAAATAACTGGTTCATATCTCACCAGTCCTTCAATTTATTACCATGGCAAGGACATATAATTCAAATTTGTAGTCAAAGAAATAATTATTGGTGCATTAATGCAGTAGATTTTTTTTCCTGCTTGTTGAAATACAGTTCTGGTCTATATCACTCTCAGTTCCCAAGCTTCCTTCCACCTCTCCTTATCTCCGTCTTCATTTTCCCACTGTCAAAGCCTGTTTTTCCAGGAAGGAAAGTTATGGTGAAGATGAGGAATACTGCTCAGCACCTCTTTGCCCTTTGGCACTGCTATCAAACACTGGGATTTTATCTGCCACATTAGCAAAGATCTTACAAAAAACACATTCTTTTTTTGTATAATGTACATGGCGGTCACTCAAACAATAACCAGTAACAGATGTCTAAAGTGAGGAGAATGGACTATTTAAATAGAACTTTCTAAATTCTGATGATACTTTCCCAGATTGGAAACCTTAACACTTAATTTATAACTCTCAGTATGGCCATATACAATTACTTTGGTGTTTAGTTCTGGTTCCAACCTCACTAAGTACTTTGCCCATCATGTTTTAAGTTTTGCTGCGACCTTGCAGATAATCCTACCCTCAACTTGCATTTACTCAATAGCGTAAAGATAGTGTGTAAAAATGAAAAAATCCTGCACAAAGAATCCAATACTGAAACAGGGAATTCTGTCCAGCGCTATGAACTTACATACTTACATGAAATCTCTGCATCCAGTATGCTGCTATGACCATCTAGGAAAGTTTCATTTTAAAGAAAACACAACAATATAAAAGAAATGTCACCTGCCAGAATCTTTTAAAGTTTTAAGGTTACAAAGATTTTTATTTATTCTGCTTTCCAGGGTTTTTTTTAAACAGTCTAGAATATGCATGGAAATTAAGGATTTTTAAAGCAGTTACTCTTTACAGTTTTATATTACAAGAAAATGTTGAGTTAGTAATTGGAGTTTTTTTGAAGGAGGTTCTCCATGAATTTACACGGTTAAGCACATCTGCCAATACCACTTTTTAGTCATGTATTAACCATTTGACTACAGATTAATGTGACATAATGAATAGGCAGTTCCAGACTAGCTTTACACTACTGCATTAAGTTTAATTACCTTGCCTTCACTATCACTTTTGAGAGATAAAGATCCCTGAGAAGTATTTCTGTTATGTCGCTTAATGAAAATTTCTCTTTTTTAGATGACTGGCACAAAAAAACAAACCAAAAAAATAAAACAGCACAACACTGCAGAAAGACTACACTAACAGTACCAGTAGCAATGGAATAGATAGCAAAAAATAATGTCAAATTCCACCCAGAAGTACAGAAGCTTCTAAAGACACACAAAGACAAAGATCCTTCAGGATCTTTATGACTTGCTGTTAAATAAACACAAGTAGATCCTGTAGGAGTTTGACACTCCTGATAAAATATTTTTAGATGGCCAACTGTTAGATGAATACAAATCTCAGGAAGAAGAAAAAAAAAAGCCAACTGCAACACATAAAGCTTTGCAATCACTTTCAAAAGCATAAATTACTTGTATCTGGTTCAAAATATTCAGGGACAAATCTCAGATATTTCGGAAATTTATTAATAGACAGAAGGACAAACTCCGGCCCTGTCTGAAAATCAGCTAGTGACGACAACGACTGGTAAGACTATTTATGCCAACACAGGTTTTCCAAGAATATCTGTAAATCTAGACTTTTGAGTTTTCAGTTCGTGCACATCTGCATCTTTTTAAAGAGCCAATACATAAAAAGCAGATATTTTAGGCTAAGTAAAGAAAATGTATATTTTTCCTTGAATTTCATCAGGATAAAACACACACACACACACACTTGAGATGTAGAGGAAATTACCCTTCTGAAAGCAATAGCTCATTTTTGTTTCAATTTTTAAAAAATGCATAGGATACTAGCTTCACAACTGCCTTTCTTCAGAGAGATTAAGAGATGAATAAGAATATCCAGGAAAGCAGAGATGGGAACAAGGGAAGACAGTGTCTGTTTAATCTGTGTCACAGTAATAAGAGAAGGAAAAACAAAAAGAACATAGTGTCTGAGAATGCTGCGAAACTTCATTATACTAGTTACTTTCATAACCACATATTTTTATCTTTATATTATTTTTTATTAATCTTAGTAACAAAGACTTACAGAGTGGAAAACATGCAAAGACACAGATTTGTATACAGCATGCCCAGAAAAAAAAAAATGTATGTTATTAACCAACGGCTATGACCTACTACGTTGCTATGGGAAATAGTTAATGAAAAGGAAACATTCCCTTACTTGTCAGACACCAAGAAAGAATTTAGTTGATCTACTGTAAAGTAATTAACATCAAAGAGAACATTACAGACTAGGGAGTGTAAACATTTAAATTTCATTAATATTAATAACTATCATGTGATAGAAGTGCTAGATGCTCCATATCTTGCTGGCTTTAAAGTTTTCCAAATATAACCTTCAATCTTCCTTAATTAGGCTGAATATTACTCATAAATAGTTACATGATTAAAAAGTCATCCTGAGCTTAGCAAGAATTACATCTTCTTGAATTCATATAACAGTAAGTCATGAATACTTGAACATGCATGAAGAGAGAAAAAAAATAATTGACTGTACTTAGGAAAGCCTTTTGCAGGTCAAAAAAATCTATAAGACAATGTTGAGCTGCAAACAAAATTGCCATCTTATCAAACAAGTACCTCGTGAACTACCTGGCCAAATGCTTAAGTGTTTAAAAAGAAGTAGTGGAAAAATATGAGTTTCTTAGATAAAATACATACATGTTTTATATGAATGTAGATGACCAAATCATACTGAAATCAATCTGTTCTTAGAGACTATGGTTTACGCTTTTTTTTTTTTTTTTTTTTTTAAATAAACAGTTTCCTTGCATAATATGTATATAAAAAAAGATTATTTAAATTTATTTTATCCTCTATTAACTGATTAGGAGTAGTAATACTTAGACAAATGTTCAAGAAATGTTCTGATCTTTCTACCAAAATCTTGGCATATGGACTCCTGAAATCAGGTACTTTATTCCGGTTAAGCACACCTTTAAATACTTCAGCCATAATTTTTTTTTTTTTTTTTTACATACTAAAGTGACCTTTATTTTTAACATCACAAACTGTCTTTCACAGACTTCTGTCACGTCTTTGTGAGGAAAAAGCACACGGCAAAGCAGAAACAGACTAAAAACACATCTACAGCTGCTACAGAAAGAACCAAGATCTGAAGATCTCGCATATACCCCTACATTGCTGCAGGGAAATTTGTCAAGTTAAAAAAAAAAAAAAAAAAAAGAGGAAACAGTTTAACTTAATCAGAAGGCTGATTAAGTCAAACATACCATACGGTAGTGATACACTGACTCCCCTCTGACATTTTGGGGAACAAATGGTAAGTAGTCAACTTTTTAAATACCTGTATAAAGATATACTACGTTAACAGATACAAACATTGTTCTGCTGAAGCTGTCTCAGGACTCAAGATAACTGAAGCCTGAAAGAGTGAAAAAGATGCATACTTTTGTCTCTATCATTAACGTCATGTGAAATGTAAGTTACAGAATCTTATTCATATATTTTACTTCTGCACACCAATATCAAAAGGATATATCAAAAATGTTTATAAAATGTATTGCTTTTGGGGTTTTTTGAAAGAACTGTACCAGCTTAAAATAAGAGAAAGAGAGAGAGAAAAAATATTTGTTTTACTAAAACCATAATAATATGCAAAATATTCTTTGATCTATTATCTATTTGAAAATACTAAGATATCTGCAGAAAGTAATTGCTGACAAATTCTGGTGCTAAACAATCCAGTTTCAGATTTTACATGTTATAGGGAGCCTACAGAATGAATGGTTACAGCCAAAGAAATGTTGACACAGTTGCACATTGAGCTTTAACATGCTGATCATGTTAAAATAGTGCACAAAAAATATTTTTCCACTTTGTAAAAAGTCAGACTGTTTACATGCATAAGTAGCTAGAGATTTTGCTGCCTGTGTGTGGTCTTAACATTTCAGTATCATAACCATGAATATGAGAAGCAGCATGAAACAACCTATTATAATTACAATGAATGCCAGATTGCCAACATTAGAAGTGTTGGTTTCTTAAAATGAGTTTCAGAATACACACATACCCACATATTTATCCCCTTTTAAAAATGTAATTAATAAACAAATTTGAAAAAAGCATTTCTGAAAGAGGACAGAGAAATGATATTTCAGAAGGGTAAGTTAGTTTTTCTTCCCTCTACATTGCTTAGAAAGAAATAAAAAAGCAGGGGAGGAACATGCAAATCAAGAAATTAAAACTAAAATCATAAAAAGGGCACTTAGATATTCTGAAACTCTGGTAAGTTTGCTCCTTTCCTCCCACCAATTAAGTTGTAATAAATTATACTCAATTTTATTACAATTGTCAGTATTATAATATTACAGCTACAGCGCTTGAAAGTTCTAAACCTCCAATTTGCTGTTGCTTTGCTTAACAACCCCTGGGGCTGCAAGCAGTTTTAAGAAGTGTTCTACAAATAGGGGGACCATTTTTTAAAACAAAGCCCTACCTTTCTCATGGTTTACCAGGGACAATATTGCATTGCCATTAAGGAAAAGGATGCAGCTATCTGCAACACAGGGGACCAATCAGTAGATTTACCACTCATATAGTTACAAAACTCTGAAGGTTGACATAGTTAGAGCGTATCCTCCCATTTCATGCCTAGTAACAAAACATGCCCACGCTTTTCAAAGGCAAATATGCAGTATGAAAAATGCACTCCCTTCAATTGCCCAGTACAAAAATTCCCAATGTTTTCCATACTATGATGCTGAGCGGAGATTTCCTCCCATAGCCAGCAATAGAGAGAGATCATAATCTTTCTAGCACCTAGTTATGAACCACTCCTGCCCATAGCAAGCTCCCCATCACATACAGTTTCTAAAATCTGACTAGAAGTTTCAAAGTCAAGACTGCACTAGAAGAACCTAAAAGGAGCATGTGCAATATACACATAATTAATACAATGAGTAGTATATGCTATTAATGATTATTAAGTATGAAAACTATATGCAAAATACAGATTAAAAGTACAAGCTTGAATCAAGATCATCAGCATAAAAGGGTCAGAGACAGAGGTTTCTGCTTCTTCATTCTTCTATTTGCCCTTTTTCTAATTTCGTTTGTAAGAATGGGAAGCAGAAAGGAAAGGAAAAGTTGCCTGTTCCTTTAGGTCTTCTACGTGCTTACATTCTTGATATTTTTAATGATCTTTGGGGAAGCTATGTTCTTTATAAAGCTTCTTCCCCTAAATTACTGTACTAAAATTAGAAAATTCAGAAATATTAATTCTGTTCATCCATAATATCATGGAATGATTCTAATGCTACAAAATATCACCTGAGATGCATATGCCTTAGGAGATTATGTTTCTGACCCAAAAGCATTTAAGAAAAAAAAATATGTATCACTCCAAATCTTTAATGCTTCATACACTAGAAAAATTATTAACAAGTTCTAGTTCTGTTGGTGGCCACCAGTAAAAAGAGGCCAGCACCATCCTCCTCACTGCCTCCCTTGAGGTACTTCTAGACACTGATCAGATCCCCTCTCAGCCTTCTCTTCTCCAGGCTGAACAGGCCCAGCTCCCTCAGCCTCTCCTCACAGGGCAGATGTTCCAGGCCCCTGATCATCCTTGCAGCCCTGCGGTGGACTCTCTCCAGCAGCTCCACATCCCTCTTGTACTGTGGAGCCCAGAACTGGAATGAAAGATAATTTGCCTGAAAACAGCTCACTAAAATAATAACTAGTCACCGACCCTTGGAAGAGGTGGTTCTGCATTTTCTCAGGGAAAGTAGAATGGCTCCATATCCACACAGAACTGAAACAAACACTGGTTTCCATTTCTGTTTGAAAAAGAGGCCAAGTTAACCAAACTATACAAGGTTTGAACAAAACCGGCAGTATCACTCCATTCCCATGTCCATATCGACCGGCTGAGCCAATCACTAGATAAGCCTGAAAGCTCTGCCACTGGAATACAGGCCTTCCAATCCAGGAGGAGAAGCCACAGGGGAAGGGTAGGAGGTGCCAACCTCACAGAGCCACTGTCCGAGAGGAACCCAGTGCTGAAATGATCCCTGCTTCTCCAGCAGCACCCCATGACCACAAGGAGGTGGGTTCATGATTTACTACAGTCCCAGGCTGATGGAAGCTCCCTCTTCAGCAATGTTCAGACCTTGTTTTTCAACACATACTGCTTTTATACCATCAGTCAGGTGGTCTCAGGACAACCCCAGTACTTTCCTCTGTTCATTATTTTCTTCCCATGCAGATAGCAACATCAAAACCCTGATCATCAAAACTCCACTCTCCCATGCCTTTTCATTCTATTATCCAGCATGATTTGAAAACAGACCAAATTTTATTTTGCATGGACGGAAGGGTGTATAAAATGACTGAGAATTTTGTTGTAAATAATAAGTTGTAAATATTCAGCTTCTGCACTAATCCAAAAGCTTTAATAGGTTGGTTGAAGATAGCTGCAAAAAAGAAAAGACTAAGAATTTCTTTCTGCTTAGGTAGTACACAGCTGTAAATATGCCATGCCAGTTCACATACAATGTATTCCCCATAATATTAATGGTACACTTTCTTTATGCTTATAACCTGTAGTTTATGTGCATATGCCCTTGCAATGTCACAGCAGTTACACAAGTGACTTATTCCACTTGAGAACCTTATTTCAGAATTGCTCCCCCACAGGATTCTGATCTTTCAGAGCCTGCACAACCCTTCCCCTAGTTCTGCCTGATTTGTAATAGCCTGAAGTGCTACTAGAAACATGAAAACAAAACCAAAAGGAGCCCCTCACTGATGAGAACACAGTAGAATTTTGACACAGGCCTTTTCACACTGTGGAAAACTAGGCCTGGAATTTTCATGCAATAAATGAGATTATGCAGCACACAATGGGGCTAGATGTCAAGGAACAAACAAATAAAAAAAAAAGTTTTCCATCACAATGGTAAGATAATAAATAGCATCTAATTTAAATTATAGTTGAACACATTTGAATTAACGTCTTACCATTATAACATTTAGCTATGTAGCACACTGATTTTTTGAAGAGGTCCAAGGTATTATTGAAGAGACAAGGGAACTACCCTAAAAATTCTGATGTTCACTGAACTAATTTAATGATGGTCAAGTCAGAGAAAGTGAGCATGACACCTTTACTGATTAAGGGTTTACCAGAAAAATCTGTGTGGTAACCAAACAGAAAACAAGAAACAATTCACAATCACATACTAATATGATGATAGCCATCAGCAGCAGAGAAGATTTGGGGTGAGTTATTACTGTAAAGCAGATGGTCAAGCTGAATGCATTTATCTTCTTATTCCACTGTGTTGCCTATGCTGAAATTGTGATTTCCAGTAATTTTATGTCATTAATCTGTATATTAGATGCAGTCTGGCATTAAGGACATAAGTTCTCACATGGAACAAAAATACTCAGGAGGAGACAGTTTAAATTATTCTAGAAAGATCTGTACTCTCTGAAGAGTAAGCACTGCTCTGCTTCTGTTCAGTCTACATTACAAGAAACACCATATAACAGAGCTCAGGAATAAGAAGTTACTACTGCTACTGAATTTCAGCTTCCCAGTTCCTAATAACAGAAGAAAGTTAATGTTGCAATTTTAAATGTTACTGCCCATTTCACAAACTAGAACAACACAGACTTAATTCATTCAACATATGAAATGAGTGATGATATATTTGCAGCTGAAAAAAGTTTTCTTCGGTTTTGCAAGAGAATTTTCTCTGGCTAGGAACGGATCCTTTTTATCTTTCCTGTTACTAGGACAACATGACAAATAAGTAGACTTAAACTATTTGGTTGTAGGATGAGTGTTTCTCTTCTTAGGTACTAAACTTCTTTCTGTGCATCTCATTTACCATATCACAACCATAAAAGAAGATCTATTCTCCTGATAAATTTAGGGACAAAAGCAAAATATAAGGTTTGTGTGAAAAAACAAATGATCAGTCCTTCTACAAACGCTGTGTTTCCATAAGCTGCCTCCACTACAATAATGGAAAATAGTTTGGGGATAAATAAATTCCCAATCATATGTCATGCCAGTTTGAATATATGTAAACTAGACACTTATTTGAAGGGAGAGAATATTTTTGTCTGACGGGGCCTCATTTTGTCTGTGGGCCTCATTTTCACCTTTTGACTCATCAGATTTACTCCTCCCATGTAAACTGCTCCTAAATTCTCCGAGTCATAAATTACCATTACATGACAGTTGAACACCTCACAAAATAAAACTGGAGACTTGCAGACAATACCAAAAGGATAACCATTTATATTCTTGTTTTCTATTAGTGAAGATTACCTTACTGCACTTACAAAGTGCACTAGTAATGCACTATGAAAGTGCTACTTATTTTACTCTCTTTTTGTACTTTTGTGTGTGTGTATGTGTATATATCTCTATATAAAAGAATTTATACACTACATGACCTGGTAACTGTCAAATCCTAGGATCTTGGCATTGAACAGATCCTCTTAAATGGCCCAAGACTTAGCTCTTTCCCAACTCTTTAGTTCAGCAAATATTTTATGTTCAGATCTATACGCCTCTCTTATCAGCTTTCATCAGGATGACAGAAAGCAGAGTAAACCACAATCACGTATATTTGGTTAATTACGACTGCTGTTAAATCACTAGTATATTCAATGACCAAAGACGACTCTCCAAGTTTAAAACAGAATATTGGCTGGAACTTAAAAGACTGCATTTAACTGTATTTTATATAAACTATTGTTTAAGCAGCTGAGCGGTGTCAGATACTCCAGACACCTTACTTCCTCCTAGAGACAAGGCAGGGTCCTGCAAAGAGGGCCTTATACTTAGGACAGAGCTTGCATTTAATTATTGCCAAGGGTTCTAAAGCGAAATGAGGACGGTTTTTGAACCACAGATACAGAACCTCAGTCATCCATAACGAGAAAACACTGAGAAAACATTCTGAGCCTGTACTACATCTTCTTGCATGGGAACCAGCGACATTAGGCCCTTCTTCCTTACCTCTGCTCTCTTCCTCATGCTCCTTCAAGAGTAGCAAGTATTTTTCAAAAAACATTCAACACAATTTGTGCACGGCAATTCTCCACTTGAACACTTTCACATGTACATTGCAAATTACATAGAAAAGGGAACAAAATCTTTGCTTTGCTCAAGCCTGTAGATTCAGGATTTCATCCCAGAACAAGAACATATCGACAGCAGAAATAGCTGAGATGACTTAACAAGTTGCAAACACACTGAAAGCTTTATGAACACACCACTTCCCCAGCAAAGTTTAAACAGCCAATAGGAAAAGATAATCTTAAAACACTCAAACCACTCAAGATTTTGGTTCAACATTGTCTCCATGTGACCTACAGGACAAACTGGTCTCTTCCCTGGTATAGCTCTCAAGTGAAAATTTCACAGCTACAGATAAAGTGCTTTGTAGCGAGGACAGAGAGTTAACTTTGTACACGCTTCAAAAATATTTTATGAAGCATGGAAATAAATAAATCAGTTTTATATGCAAAAGTAAAACCACCTTTGCATACCACACTGCTTACCAAAGATGAGCAAGCAAGACTTATCTTCATTTACCATCTCAGTGTATAACTAAATGAACCTATACAGCCATTTACATTTGTTATCTAAAGGCTACCTGAATTTTTTTCTGTTGATTTGCCCAAGCAATATCGCACCACAGCAAAAGGAAACAGATAGTCTGTTCTGTTAAGAAGCAGAACATAGGAAAAATATACAATAACAGATGGGCAATAATACAAACTTTACAGAACATATCATCTATGTTCAAGAGTTCTTTGTGGATTAGGATACTTCATCCCATGTTAAATATCTTGTTTGCTTGTTTTCAAATGTACTTCTGATGTATTAATGCATTTCATTATTAAATCTGCAACTTTTGCCTCTTCATTTCCACATTTTTGGTAATAAATTTTTTTTTAAAAAACATACACACAGGAGAGGGATTTGGAGAAAAAAGCATGCACTAACATTTCCATAAGTAATTTCTTGACGCAGTTTATATGAACAATATTACAGCATCTAAAAAAAATCTTATCTTGTTTCTATTCATATCTGATGTTATTTGATTCTGATCAGACCTTTTTTTCCCTTTTTTTTCTAAACTACATGGGTAACTGTTTTTAGCATAAAATAAATAAACCATATTCATCACCTAATTTTGGAATAAGTCAACAGGAAAATAAATGGAAGATATTAAAAAATGAACAGGCAATGGCCTTTTAACTAAGAGATCATTGTTAGAAACTTTATACTAACTTTTAAAGCATGAGTTTTATTAATTCTTCTTTTCTTGCAAAAAAACAAGAATATTTCTTTTATTCTGATATTTCTACACTTGTTCCATGCATATACTAGCATTATACAATTTAGTAAAAGTATTAGTCATACACATTTGCAATCACTAAAGTAATTATACAATTTTCTTTAGCATGGTGGGCCTCATAGCACTTAAAATTAGAAATACTTGCAGTCAAGAGTGAAACTAATGTACAGCAAAATCACTGGTGGAACTCCTAATGGTTTAAGAGTGAATTAACCGTGCCATAGATACAAATATATTCAGATTGGTTCCACATGAGCCAGCTTAAAACCACAGAAAAATAAACATGGTTACATAGGCTATATTGCATTCAATTACTTGTTAAGTCCTGTTAGGCTGAGCACCCAAACATCAATGGTCTTATCTTTCTCTACTTTTTAGCACATAAATGAACAGCATTAAGGTCTAAATCCAGGGCTTTTTTTTTTTTTTTTTAAATAATGTTGTTTTTGCTTTAATCATCTTTTCCTCTCTGGGTAATCATTTAGAGGCAAAGTTTTATTTCCCCTCTCCTTTTTCTCCTTCCACAAGTATCCCCTTCTCACACTGAAACTAAAGTTGACTTTTAATTTATTAATAGCAGTATCCTTTCCAATATTTTTTCAGCCTTCTTTACACCTTGACACTATAGGCAGACAGGTTTGTTTAAACAAAGGAGAGAGGAATTAAACTGAATAAGGCCATTAATGGAATAAATCAGCATGCGTTTAGTTAAGCTATTGTATGCTAGCAACATATTCCTACAAACTTAGAAATTCATTTCAAGAAAACCATTCAGTTCACTGAGGTTTGGGTCAGCTCCATCATAAGAACTTAATTCAACTGTGAAGAAAAAAAATATTTTATGGTCTTTGCCAATCGCACTGTCATGGCTTAACTGAGCAGCTGTCAACTGTTAGAAATAAGTGCATCATCATCGCTTATAGAAAAACTACTGTAGGAAGTGAAACACTTATAGGGGATATAAAGTTTCTGGAGTCATGGTAATGAATCTGTTTTCATCAGGTGACCATGAGTCATCATTTTATCAGCAGT
The DNA here is from genome assembly GCF_059628265.1 of Tinamus guttatus. NCBI lineage: Eukaryota > Metazoa > Chordata > Aves > Tinamiformes > Tinamidae > Tinamus > Tinamus guttatus. Next base: position 2,847,907 of record NW_028288937.1, on the reverse strand, counting down.
TTAAAGGGTTTTCACAATAGCCAAGCGTCACCACAGCTCACACTTAACAATGACTGCAGCAAAACACCGAAATACATGGTATGGCATTTCCTGTGGTACCCTTAGTTAAGGAAAAGTTTGGTTATTGAGTCAAGATAAAATGCAAAGTCATTGTTGAATGGTAAGTGCTGCAGCATACACAAAATGCCCAGAAACCAAGTTGTTATTGGAGAAATGAAACCAAGTAATAATTTTGCTTTTTAAAATAGCCTTATTTTAAGGAAGTAGTGAACTACTTTGATCAAGCTAAGGCGGAAAATTAAAACACGCCGTCAGCCTCTTTTCTCTCTTTTGTTTCACACTTTGGTGAAAACATTCCCACATCTCAAGCATTCAATAATTTCCACATATTGAAATCCCCTGCACAAGACAGGGAGAGATCATGTGAAACACAATGCACAAGTTTTTATATTCAGCTTTCACAACCTTAGCACTAGGAGCAAAATAAGCATCACTGCATCATTAAACCTTCTGGACATGGCATTTAGGGGTACTGCTGAGGATGGCGGGTGGGGATCCCTCACCTCTCAGCTTACTAACCCCCATCCAAACTCACTGGAGGGAATTAAAGAATTTCACCTCCAGTGCAAGCTGAAGTCTCTCCCAGGACCTAAAGACATTCACTGACCCCATGCAGCATCTCTGATGCTTTGCTGGCCCGAGAGAGATTGCAGTCTCCTTTTCATCCGCTCCTGCCTTGCTGCTGGACAGAGGGGTCATGCAGGCAGTGCCACCAACACCGCTGAGATGCAGAATGGTACAGAAGTAAAATATGGCAGTGCTTGGCAGAAATAAGGCAGATGGCAAGTGTCACATTTATGCCTTAAAAAAAAAAAAAACCTATCATTTGGTAAAGCATATATTTAGACTCCTAATACCACTGTCACAGTATTCGCAGTTAATAAAATGCTCATTTTCTAGCACAAATCTGCTTTTAAAACTAGTCAGATTACTTTTCTTAATATTTCAAGTAAATTTTATGCAAGCTGAGTCATCCTTTTATTCCTTATTTGAAAGGATCCCCATGAAAGCAGTGTTTCCACTGTTGATGTTTATCCCTCTGGCTTCCTATTCCTTTCCCCTTCTGCTAACATTTAATCTCTCAGTTCTTCATCCACTCATCATTTCCCTAGGCTTGAAAATTAATCCTCTGAGGTCAGGGAGAAAACTTCTATTGATTCCAGGACATTTAGAATTAGATCATACACTTCGGTCTCTTACCCACTCTGTTCCCCAACTTCCTCTTTTTATTATTTTTTTCTTTCCTGAAACTTACTTACTTATCACTTTAATCATTCCATATCATCCGAATTCTGGTCCCATAAACTAAAATTGAAATGCATAGTTACAAGGAACAAAAGGAAGAGTAACTAAATATATATCTCTCCATCTTTTACTGTTGCTTACCACCTCCTGTGTTAAAGATTTCCCAAAGCTCCTTATTTATTTAAAAGATTTTAAGCTCTTTTAGAGAAGAATCGAAATTTATGCATTAACTACTAAAACAAACTAACACGAACATTAACATGGAGCTTGGTGTATGTTGCTACTTCATAAAAATTTTCATCACTTCCATTTATAATTGTTATGACTCCATCTCTACAAGCCCATCACTATTTGAATAATACAGTATTTTTTAAAAAGTTCAAAATGCAACAAATTTTAATCAATTCTGAGAATTTGGATGCCCTAAGTTTCAAAATATTTTATACAAATTCTACCTTACCTTAGAAAATGGAATCTTATCACATTTTGATTGAAACTTTTGTCAGTATTCCAGCAACATAAATAGTGTGCTAAAACACATTGTGTTGCAACAAAAAATAGCATAAAAAAAAATTAGAAATATTGTCTGATAGCTACTTCAACTAAGCTGTCTTAATAACCTGGCTTTCAGACAAGAAAACAGTATATTAACCAGTTCAAAACTTTGTGTAAAGAAGTCCATAATAGTAGTCTAGTAACTCAGAACTCAACAGATAAAAAAATTAACTTTAAACACAAATAAAAATAACCATTTCTCAGGGAAAGCTTTCCTAAGTCTCATTCTCCACTTTAGAACAGCATATTCATATTCCTACAGACTATCTATAGCAGTAAAATATATTTACTGTTCGATAAAGTAGTTTTTAAAACCTTTACTTATCTTCCCCCTCTTCGCCACCATCCCAGTCAAACAATTTGCTGGAGGAAACAAACACCTCACTTCCTAACAGGGGAAAATATTTACAGAAATATTGATCAGTTAATTCAATAGACATGCTTTACAGAAAAGCTGATTTTAATCTGCCTTGCTCACTTCGATGCCATCTAAGAATCACCAAAGCAGACACATCTGATATGCAAGTCCATGTCAACACATTTCATTGTTAACATATTTTCATTGTATTGCTTTTGTATTACTTTCCAACAAACAGTAAGAACAGTATCTTGCAAGCAGTGGGAAGGCTCACCCTGGGATAACCTGTAAGAGGACAGAAGTACCTGCTAGCACTCGGGCTCCCAGGAGCACATCCTTTCCAACCTAGTCTTCGTGCTTGTAATTCACATGCTTTGCATAGTTCTTTTCACAAAGCAGTAAGACACGCAAAGACAAATGTTAAGATGCACTTGCTTATAAAGATTTTAACAGTATCTTAATAGTTATCTTCAAAGTGTATTAAGGATAAAGAACTTCAGTGAAAACTGAGGATGTTACAGTGACAATGTCATTTTGCTATCCAATCATACCCAATACTTCTATCTTTACTCCCAATTAAAAAAAAATAGAGATATTGACTGCTTCAAAGGAGTTTGTGATCTAAAGTAAGAAAAAGATTAAAGTGGGAAGGACCGGGAGTTTCTTATGCACTCCCAGCATGAAATAATGAACAAAGAGCACATTTAAAAATCTATGACAGACTGTTCTGAATGACCAGAGGGAACATTCAAACTATAATTATCTTAATCTCAGATATGTGCTATATAAGGCCTATAAGTCTTAAGTTAGGAGAGCTCTTGATTTCTGAATGTAAAAAAGACCAGAGCAAAATAAGCTTTCCTTTGAGCTGAGATTTATTGAAGTACAGCAACAATTCAAAAGTCTCCAGCATTTGCCAAATGAAAAAAAGAAAACAGCAAATGAAATTTTTCTATTACAGCTATAAGAATTACTAAAGTTAGTTCTGTAGTTTGGCATGGGTAAGATCAGTTTACATAATTTTGGAAGAATTCTTCTTTCTAGTTTTTCCGAATTTTTAAACAAGGCCCTAGTGATATTATTTTTGAAGTCTGTATACTGTTCACAATTTTGCTTTAAGCTTTACCGATTGAAGTTAAGATTTATTTCTCAAAACAGCAGTAAAATGTTTTAGCAACACTGATATACAAAAAAACATAATTAAATTCATATGTCTGATTTTCCAGATTTGGTGATATTTTACCATACAGTCCTTTATGAAGTATCAGTATTATTTAAAATTGAAAATTATTGATCAAATTAACTTGTATAAAATAGCATCTATTGCACATAAAGCACACCATAGAACCCTGCCACTTGAAAGTGAAAAATGTGTTTAGGACTTAACTGTAGCTTTTGTATTAAGGTTTAAAGCAATTTTATTGCATCAATTACTTTATTTCATTTGCCCTTAATTGTCCATAAAACCATGCTTAAATTGCCTTTCAAAAGTAGACCAACTACTCCCTCTACTGAAAATAACTGACCACTACATGGGAGGAACACGTTTTCAAAACACATGTGGTGTTAAGAAGCAAAGTCATTCAACATATTATACATGTTTTTCTCCTAAATTACATTCAATTCACCACATGAAAGATGGTGTTGCATAAGTTGTACTTTCAGGGTCTTACTAAAAAGATTAACATACCTAGTTTTTTTTTTCAATTTATAAATACACACTCCTTTCCAACCATAAAAATTATATGATTCCAAAGACAGACACTTAAAAGAAGAGTGCAGAAAATGAACACGCACAAAATATTTTCAAAACAGCAACACACCCTTAACAATTTTAAACAGGTGAGGAACCTAAAAGAACATAGTATCTTTTATCCTTCCCCTGTAGGGAGGAGTAAGAATATTTCCTCTTCTTTAATGGGGAGCTTTTTGCAGAAGAAGTGTTATGCATCTGTCTGTACAAATAAATTCCAACAACTACATTTTCACATATTTCCCTTGACTACAGAATAAGAATACATTACAAATATGTAAACTCAACATGAGCTTATTTAAAGTATTCTATGTACACAAAAATGTTCCCTTGTTTTTTTCAAATGCTACAAGGAAGAAAATAAAAATGTCATAGCTCACTGGCATTCTCAAAGGTTTTATCTAGGATATTGGTTAGTGACAAACACAAGTTCAACGAAGAACTATCCATTTGCTCAGATAATGATATCAAACGACTTAGCAGTTGCAGGAGTGCATACTAGGTGAAGATAAAGTGCCTATGCTGGATTAGCAAACTAACCATAATGTAGATCAGTAATCAAAGATCTTACGCCATTTTGATCTAGCAAAATATTTCAATGCATACCACTTGCTTGCTTTGGCACTTGCATTCATTTTGATGATACCAAGAGATCTCAGCTAAGAAAGGTAATGGTTCCACTCTCAGCTCCTGTTACCATACAGCACGAGCACAAAGAGTCTGAATCTCAGCTGAAGTATTCATAAAATGAAATTTTTCCTTTCTAACTCCTTCTGTAACAGTTCAGGAGCAGTGAACAGTCACCATCAATATAAGGTTTACAATTCTTGATTGAGTTAAAGAAAAATAGATTTGAGCAAATGTCCCACTAAGCGGGTAGCCCTCCCTGCAAAAGAGCCAGATTTTACTCCATACCACAGAGAACCAACTGCTTGCTCTGCTTTTTCAACAGGTTAGTTAGCCATAAAACCAAGCTTCCACAACTTGATCAGCTGAGAAAGCTTTTTGCAGCTGACCCCAAAAAAGCAAACAAGCAAAAGATAATCCACACAGAAAACAGTTTCTTCTGTGAAGAAAATACTTGGGAAAACCATTTCCGAGAGTAACATACTGCTCTAGATATTCAGACATGCATGCATTGCACTACCCCTAACAGAAAAGAGAAATAGGAAAAAACTGACCAAAGAGAAGGTTGCACGTTTTTTCCTGGACAGTCAGTAGGCTTTTTTCTTCTGTGTACCTGAGTTACTAGTGAGCCAAACTAGTTAAGGCAGAATGCTTATTACAGAATATTTCAAAAAGCACTACTCTTCTGATATATAACCAAGCGTTAGAGACTGTCTGTAAAATAAACTGCAAAAGCATTTTATTAGTTGTCTTTAAGATGGATAATGTCTGAAAATGAGGGAGGAAAAAAGGCAAACTAAGATGCAAATGAAGAGTCAGGAGTGTTAAAGAGTTTAAAAATATTATTACCCTTTAAAACAGGAACTTTGGGATTATCTGGCAAATAGGTGAATAATATCACAAAATTACAATAAAAAAAGAATCAATGCCAGATTTTAATTCAGGTAAGCTAATACTGTTTTACTGAGAGTTCATGAGGTTTCTGATCCCAGCTATACAACTGATCACCATTAGGCACATGTGACTTTAATCTTCAGCTAAGATGGATCCCAGGCTCACTCTGCTGTGATACTGCAGTACTTGAAGGAGTTTGCTTTCCAAGAGAAAGGAAAGCTGAAATAAAATACGCTATTGTGACCAGAAGTCTGAAGGATGCATCTTTTCTTCATTCATTTTTAAAAAACAATGCACACATCCTCTACTCAGTATTAGAGATTATCAGCACTTCTTTTAAATGAAAGATATGAAATTCTTCTTACCTTAATGACAAATTTGCTTGATCCCATGACAGTTCAATGTAAACTGGTCCTATAAAAATATGAATTAAAAATGATCAACACTTGAAGGAACTAAATAACTCAAATCTCTATGAAAAGGCCAAATGACAAGGATTTTTTCGGAGAGAGGAGGGAGAGACCTAGATGATTTTGTCAATACTTCAAAAAGAAGAATACTTATTAAAAGAAAAAAAAGAAACCATCAAATTCCTGGAGCATTTTGCTTATACACACACACACACCACACATAAAATAATACTTGCTCTATTCAAGAGTCTTCAAACATTTCCTTCTCAGCGAAGCTTACCTCCTCCTTCCTCATGAAATCATTATCCTTACTAAGCTAGCGAGTCTACAAGCAACTACTTAAAACAGAAATTAATATAAGAAATAAAAATGAATGTTTCCACTATGTTCTGAAAAGCTCAAAAGCACAAGATTCATACCCAATGTATCACATTAGCTACACAGCAATAGCAAGCAGGAAGTGATACAAAACAAATCATGTTTTCAAATAACAGCAACACAGACAAAAGCTCGGATGCCACGCCACGCTTTCTGCCACATGAACTAGCATTTTTCCCTTCACGTAATAGTCCTAGAAACTTTGCAGTTAATTCTTTCAACTTTACTGTTAACAGTTTCCAAAACCATAAAGTAGGGACCAGTGGTCTGGACCACTTAGAATACTACATCATTTGCTCTCTTTTGATTCATACTGGTAGCAGTACTCCACAGAAATAAGTAGGACTGCTGTAAGAGTCTTAATGAGAGAGAAAAACATAGTAATCCTTGAAACAGCAGCTGCTGAAATAAAAGAAACTCCTAGAACTGCTACTGTTGGGTGACAAAAATTGTTTCCTGGAATACAGTATTTGTCCAACTGATTTAAACCTGTAAAGTAACTTGAGCATATAAAAATGGGAAGCAAGGAAATGTGGACATAAGTGAGTAAATTAGAAAAACTCTCCTCAGAAAATAGTCAGAATATATATATATATATATATATAAGTGTTTCAATTCTCAAATTTCTTGTGACCTATCTAGGCAAAAAAGCAAAATCTAGGATTAAACATCTAGATTCCCTTTAGTAAGAGTCAGACATGTTTCAAAAATGATGCACTCTTTCTTTCCCAAATTTGAGGGTAAGTGGAATAGTAGAAACTCAGCAGGAGTCAAAAGATATGGCCTCTTAGAGGCTGAACTAAATTAAACTAACTGAAAACTCCAGCTCCACATACGCACACCTGCAAAGTTATGGAAGTTTCTAACACTTTGGTAGCACTGCTGTGAACATTCTGCCCATCCGTGTGTGTCTTTATGAACAGGGAGAATCAGGCACCTGAAAAAGGCAAAAAAAAAAAAAAAAAAAAAAAAAAAAAAAAAAAAAAAAGCCTCATATGTTGACCACTAACAAAAGTCATTATTAACAATTTTTACAGAAGAGTCAAAACTAAGTATCACAATATAAAATCTTTTTTTTTTCCCCAAACTCTCCAGATCTTTGGTATCTGAGCCAAAACCACTTCTGATTTAGGGCCCAGAATTCTTTATGGAAGCCACGTATCTATGAATGTTCTTTTAGGGAAACTATAACCCTCGTGTAGGAAATTCAGCGCCCCAAACAGCTTTTCCCCTTTCAGTATTTGCCTGCTGAACCACTGGAAGCTTCTCTTCCGACTAGTTTGTATATTTCTACCTTGTTGTTATCTAAGCTTCCTCATTCAGAGGTTGCTTTAAAAGTTCAGCAACTTAGCATCAAAAACATGCCTTCACTTTTCAAGTGCAGGGAAAACACAAATGAGAAACTGAGAAACAACATACCCCTTAACATAGAGTTGTCCGTTATTTTGTTTTTGGCAAATCCCAAATGTTTGAGGAAATTTATACTTTTTTGTTGTTGTTATGTTCCTTTCTACATAGAGACTATACATTAAAAACATATAACGTGTTATTTTTATGAACTTTGCAACTATGCATGAAACGCAAAAACTTTACTATTGCTCACTAAAGAGCACCTGCACATGCCTCAGAGTCACGTTTTCACAACAAAACACTGCAGGATAACAAAAACAATCAAATATAAGCAACACCTTAAACAGAGGAATACAACACAGGATATTCCTGGCAGCAGCTCCAGCAGTAGAAGGACAGCAGACTGAGTAAAGAAAAGTGCAGGTAAGAGCAAACGTGAAACGAGCAACTAAAGGGCTGGAGAGGACTGGGATTTTGAAGGACTTCGGTTAGGGCACACTGTCTATCTGCAGGCAGAGGAACGAGTAAGCGGTGCAGAGTGACCGCACGGTGAGCTACAAAGCAAGGAAACACCGAGAAGGGAACCCAGAGGCAGCCCTGGCGACCCCTCCACCCCGGGAGGGAACAAACGGGCAGCCTCACGCCATACTCACGCCGCCAACGCTCCTAACGGCTCCTCTGCCCTCAACCAAGATGGCTACCGCGCACCAGCTTCTTCTCCCCTATTCAAAATGGCCGCCTGCTGTAGCCGCTGCCTACCCAACTTTTGCCCGAACGCAAAATGGCCGCCAACAAAACCATCACTCGGAGACGGCGGCGCCGCTTTCTCCAGACGAAGGGCAAAGGCCCTTGGTGGTCACGTGAGCCGTGTGGACCAATGGCTGGACAGAGACGCTCGCACCGCCTTTGGCCTCATCCACCCCCATTCCAGGGGAGAGGATGGTGTGAGGAGGCCTCGCAGCCGTTGGGGTTTAAACGCGTCGGTTGCAGCACGGCCGTTGGCTGGAGAGTTCGGCCCGCTGAGGTGGTGGCTGTTCTGTTGCGGGGCGCGCTGCGTGCCCTCCTCTCCCGCAGACCGGAGGTGAGCGCTAGGAGGGCGGCTGGGGAGCCCCGAGCCGCCCCTTCGTGCTAGGGCCACCCTTGGGGCGGACTGGGGTGAGGGGTCCCCCGCCCAAGCCGGTGACCTGCGGCCCGCCCGGCCCCGTGCAGGGTCCCTTCTCCGCGCCCTCGCATGTACCGCTCGAGCGTGTTTGCTGAACCCGTTTCTGCTGCGGCACGGAAAGACGCCGGGCGATGTGATCCCAGTAGCGAGGTGCTGGCCGATCCGGGAGCCCCTGAGAAGACGAGGATGGATTCAGAGCGACTGAGAACATCCGCTCCGCGGCTTGTGCCCTTGTAACCGCTAAAGGAAGTAGTTTTTTGAATACAAAATCTGAGCCATACACTTCTACACCCCCATCCCCCCACCCCCCACACACCCTTTCCCACTAGGTGCTTCTTAACAAAAAAAACCTATGCAAAGGAGGAACTTGCAAATTCTTTTTTTTTTTTAATTGGCAATTTTATTCCTTTGAAGTGTTCTTGTAGTAACTCTAAAAAGCAAGGATAAGGTAAGATAAAGGGAATGACTGCTCCTCAAATAAAGCAATTAATACTTCAAGGTGTGTATATATATATATGTACGTATTTTAAGCTCCCTTTTAAATTCACAAAGTAAGGCTGTATTTTGTCCTGTTTTATTTACTGTGCACTTGCTGCACAGTAGTTAACTAACACAAGTTTATCTGCTCTGTGCTATTATAAAGGATGAAAGGATTTTTAGGACATACTTTACATAATTAATTATCTTTGTCTAGGTAGATGCCCATTTACAATGGGTCTTAAAACCTTCTGGAAGGACTACAAGGTTCTGATTGTTATGGGCACTGGCCTTGGGCTGGTGCACTGGGGGTGGTTTCACCTCAAGTCCAGCCCTATTTTCCAAGTGAAGACAGAGGAAAACTTTGTTCCAGAACCTGGGATTGTGTCATACGTGATGCGAAATGAACACAAAAATAAAGAAAAGTAGCAGTAGTGCTATGTGTGATAGGTAAGTTTTACTTAGCTGTATTTGTGTCTTTGAGACAGTAGATAGAGTCCGTTAAGTTGGAATCTCCTGGCAGAGGAGATCTTGCTGCATTGATCTTAATCTTCCAGACACTTTTTTTTTTTTTTTTTTTTTGGAAACTTAACACTGTGGCTATATAGACCCCCAAAATATATCATCTGCCTTCTCAAAAAACATTGCTAAATCCTGAGATGGGATAAATTAAGTTATGTTACTATGTAGCTTGGAGTTGCTTAAGAGCATACAAAATGTGTGAACAGTCAGATGCTTGTAACTGACTTAGACCTGAAAGAGCAGTGTGGCTGACCAGAAGAGCATAGAAATAGCTGAGACTACTTGTAGTAATATAGTCTGTGTTGTTGCAACAGTGATAGCCATTGCTACTTAAGAAAAGGCAAGACTGTTACATGTTATGTCGTACAGAGTCTTAAATACTGTAGTGACTGCACAGAAGTTTAAAAAGTAGTTTTGTTTAAGAATCTTCAGTACAAAGTTGAAAGGGTTTTTGTTTGCTTGTTTCTGGGAACAGTTGCAAGTGACCTTGGACTATAAGCACCAGTACATGCTGCCAGCTTTTACCTCTTTTGAAGGGTGCATTACCATGGGGATTCAAACAGTTGGGCTATTTTCTGTTGCTGTTGTTGTTGTAAGTGTAGCCCTTCCCCTTCAGTAGGGGATCATTAAGTTAGGGAGGGGAAAAAGGGGAGTGGGGAGGGCAGAAAAAAAACTCACCGTAATTCTGAAATTCTTAAGCACCAGCACTTGTCCCTAAAGATTTCTATTTGGTTTATTCAATATTTATGTTTAACCCTTAAGGGTTAAAAATACCCAAGATCTCCTTAAATGTACTGATTAAGTGACATTTTACATACATATCCAGGATGTAATGTGCATAACATAAACCATCAAAGACATTTGCTGTTGTACAATAAAGATTTCCTTTACTGTTGCAAGCAGTGGCCAAAATATAATTTTACCAAATCCTAGCATGCAACTTGCTCATGGTGCACTTCATGCCTTAAAATGTGCTAAAATGTTATATCATCATACTACAAGTCCAATTTGGTGTTTCACAAATAACTACCCAAATAATTATGATGTTTAGTGTTAGATTTATTTCTTGGTGTTTCCAATATGCAAGGTGTCAGTGGTGTTAGGTTTGTTGACATTTTTTATTTTTAAGAAGTCATCATTTGGCTTTCATCCTGAAATGCTGGATCTTAGAACTGTTACAGGAATGTAATGACACTTTAGTTGGTACTGTAATAAAGCAGATAGTATTTTTTTTTAAGCCATTGTTTTAACAAGTTCAAACCCTTGGCACTCATATGAAACAAGATCTCAGCAGTGAAAAATTACTGAATACCAAAGGACAGATGGTTACAACATAGGTAAAGACAGTACTTCTTAATTTAATAAAATTAAATTCAGAAGTTTTTTTAGAGAGAGCTGAAATATGCAGAAGCTTTCAAGTAAAAAAACCTCCTTTCAAGAGTAAAGAGTCTTTAAAGGTGTTTGAACGTGAAGAAGTTTTGTTTCTAAAGTTGTTCCCTGAGAAGCACTGATTTGTATTTCAGTTTTTTTGTTCTACAGTATAAGAGTTTAGCAGCACTATAACCTTACATTTTCATGCAATTCATTGCAGTTTATAGTGGTCTGCTGTTTACACACCTACAGGCAAGACAGTATACAAACAGGAAGCCATAATTAAAGATATTAATTGATGGAAATACATGTGTGCCAGCTGCTTGTATTACATAAAGTATTAGTAGGTTTTCTCAATTAAATAGCATTGTAGCTTGCAATTTGCTAGCTACACGAGTGTTTTTTTTCCTGAAAAATAGTATAACAGTTCACACTATACAATATTGTTGCAAGATTGCACTAATATCTTAATGTTATGTTAATTTTAGGTATATAACTAACTCTGAAGCTTCTCGTCTGTGAGTGCCGTGAAAAGACAAAGATGAAGACTAGATGGAATAGGAAGAACTTTCTGCTTGTAGCAGGACTGTCTGTTATAGGTGTCCATATTGGTAGCATGCTTGTAAACTTAGTTGCAAAAAAATCAGCCCAATCACATTCGGAAATTAAAAAAGGTCGTCATGAATGAAATAGTTTTCTGTTATTATTGCATATTTGTCTCACAGTAGTATTTAAGCTGGATTTTAAAAGACTTCTTGTGAACACCTAAATGAATGTAATTATACTGTATTACATTTAAACTAATAATCTTTGCCTGTAAAGAATAAAAATGTACCATTTTAAGTGTACTATTTGAGATTTGGGTGAAAATGAAGTCTGATGTTTCATTGGACAGTACAGTCTTGTTTTGAAAATGTCTCGTGTTGAAGCTAAAAAGCCTTCATTATATATTAGTGAACCTTTATCTGAAGATTTAGTTCATCGGTCACTGTCTGTGCTAAGTGGTGTTTTGAAATCTTGCTATGGCCCTGCTGGTAGGCTCAAACAGCTCCACAATGGCATGGGAGGCTACGTTTGTACAACCTCACAATCTTCAGCTGTGCTCCGTTGTATTTCTGTCAGTCATCCTGTGTTAAGGGTTTTGACAGCCTCTGTACAGAATCATGTATCCCGCTTCAGTGACTGTGGCTTATTTACTGCCATTCTTTGCTGTAGCTTGATTGAAAACTTTAAAAGGATCAACATTTTGCCTTGTACTGTTATTAAAATAAGCAAGTATCTTTTGAGCTTATGTACTGACTACCTCCAGTCTGAGGCCTGTGCTTGTCGAGTACCTGTAGATTTTAGCAATCTCGAGACTCTCTTTTGTTTGGTACGTAGCATATTAACAAGCAAACCTGCTTGCATGCTTAGAAAAATGGAGGTTGACCATCTCACTAGACTGACTGTAAAGGCTTTTTTGCTTACTGTTCCATGTCATGTTGAAACTAGTGCTGTTTTAGGAAAGTGTGTAATAGTGCCCATGAAAGGTAGAAGAGTTGTGGATTCTACAGTTTTTCCTGGACTATTGCTGGAAACAACAGAAAATCAATTTCCGAAACCACTGTATATCAAAAGAACTTCTTCAGACATGATCAAGGTAGCACTTTTTTGTGTGTCTATGTCAGGAGACCTTTCCAACCTTGATGAAGGAAGCATAACAGTCGATCATGGAATTTGTCTAGAAATGTCAGAACTGGATCAGTTATTTAATGTAGGAAAGCAGCTGGTTAATGATGGGATTGGCCTTGTAGCGTGCCAGAAAGTTATCCATCCATCCTTAAAACAGTATCTGAAAGAGAATCATATTGTGGCTGTAGACAGAGTTGGACTACCTATGATGGAGCCCCTGAGTAAAATGACAGGTAAGATGTGAGTTTTAAATGATAAGTATTTCTAGTGTTTGCCTCATAATAATACCCTACAAAATATGTAGTGAGTGGAATAGTGAGTGTGGTTGCAGGGTAAGAATTTTTTTGTTCTTATCTTACCTGGGCCTCAGAGCAAGAGTTGCCATTCTCTTTTATTTTGAAAAATAAAAAAAAAAAAAGATTTTTTTTTTATGCTGTAATGATGACATGAGTACTGCTTGCTGCTGCAGGAGTGATAGAAATGGATGGCAGATGTAGATTATTTTTGAGCTCCATCTGATCAGAATAATGAAGTTACTTTTATCATGAATTATTGCTAAATTTTACACTTTGAAAAAAAAAACCCCAACACTTTCTAGAGATTTTCTCTGTAGATGGAAGTGTTGTGTGAATACACCTTAAAGAGTACTTACTATATAAAAAAAATCATGAGGAAAAAATAAGTTTATGCTTTGTGAAATGCAACAGACAGCTAGTGATAGTAATATGTATGGCTCTCTATTTTTTTTAATTGAACAGGTTCAGTGCCTATAGCTTCCATGCATTCTTTTTCTCCCAGTTGCTATGGCAATTTGAAGGATGTGTGTACTGTGAGTTTTGCTCCAAAACATTTTGTGCATCTAATTCCTAATGACACACTTATCTGCAGTTTGATGCTCTGCAACAGAAATGAAACCACATGGGATGAATTGAAGGTAGGCAAATTTTCCTGAAATATTTCATTAAAAACGTACTTTCAGTGGAAAATAATGAAAGAGGGTAATGAGCAGTATAAATGAGCTCAGATAGGAGGTTTTTAGTACATTAATGGAACTTGATTAGAGTTTAAGTACATAACTTCAAAAAAGGAATTCAAAATCTGCCTCTTCCTGGAATTACAAGAACTTTGAAGTTCTCTTGCTTATGTAATGCTTCTGTTTTAATCATGGAAGTCACTTAGAGACAGATTTTTTTTTCACCTGTTTTCGAGGCCAGTGCTGTGGAACGATTTTCATTATCATTACTTGATCTGTGAGAGAACAAGGGAAAAATTGCCCAGTGCAAGCTCTGCAGCAGCACCTGGAACTAGTCCATCATAGCTCTGTGTTGAATAGTTGCTGTAAAGGTGATGTTGTTACTGTTTGAATTTTATGAAAAAATTCTTTTTGCAAAAAAGATTCAGATACAGTTATTTAATTTATATTTTTCAATGCAAAGTATGGACAAATAAATACAATTTCTCATTAAGTAAATGTTTTGGAAATCCCTCAGCATGTCTATACACATTTAATTCCATTTTACAAAGAGTATTTCAAAATTTACTCAAAATTTTGTTTTGATAGTGGGTTTTTTTGTGAAAACCAATTATGGTGTGTGAAATGGTGAATTTCTGTGGTTTTCAGCGTGCTTATGAAACTGCAGAGCATGTGTTACAGCTGACAATCAAGGAACCTTTGGCACTGTTGGGTGGTGGCTGTTCAGAAACTCACTTGGCTTCGTATATAAGACACAAGGTATGTAAGGCGCTGTGAGATCATTTAAGAGGAAACAAGAATTTAGTTCATGTAGAATTACTCTAACAGATAAAACAATTGTTTTCAGTATATTAAATTAATAAATATTCTTCTCTAACAGTTAATATAAAAAAAATCTTGAAATATACAGTGCTAATGTCCATTTCAGGATTTCTCTCCTGTTTATTTGTACTCAATGTCACTATAGAGATCCATTAATAACAGGAAGGCTTGATTTTTTTTGTGCGTGTGTATTTAACTTAGTATAAAAGTATGTAGAATTTTTGTATTGTACTAATCGTACAGAACTCAACTTTGGCTTGTCTAGAAGTCTTTACTCTTCAGAAAATCCATCACATTAACATTTTTTTTATTATTATTATTATTTGACTGCTGTGAACCATCTGTATAAAAATGCCAACATTACTATGTGTTTGATAAAATTACCCATTTCTGTAAAAGAGTTTTCTAATTTTCTGTTGATTTTTTTTTTCTGTTTTTAGAGTCACGATCTGCCAGCTAGCAGTTTTAAAGCTATAGATTGTTCTCGGACACAATTCCAATTGGTTGCTGATGCCTTTTGCCGCTCACTGGAATCTGTAGCTTGCTCTCTAAATCATGATGATGGAGACATTTTTACAGACACGGTTTATGGACACTGTTGGCTTGTTCCGTCAGGTTTCTCCTTTGTTTCTAACTGGTCAGATTTAGTTTCAAAATGTGGTTGTGGGATTAACGATAACACTCAGAATCTCAATTGGAGGGTTTTGCAAAGCCAGTTTAGCTCTCCTGTTCTGCAGAGCTGCCCCAAAGAGCCTCCAGTAAAAGTTGCTGACTTTCTTACACTGGACTGTTTTGCTGCAAAATGTAGTGGCTTACAAGTAGCTGTGGAGACAGCCAATCTGATTTTAGATATCTCATGCATAATCGAAGACCAAAATTAGTTCTGTTCTTACGTGAATTGTATTGCACAGCAAACTACTTACTTGAAAGCAGGGTAATATATTACATGTTAAGATATGCTGAGGAGCAGTCAGAATATGGACAATAGAAAAATTTTAAATCAAACATTGTTGGCTGTGAATTACTTTTCTGCTTCTTGATTCTGATACATCTTGTAGCCTTTTCAAATATATGTATCTATATATATTTTATTAGAAAGTGCTAAGTGATGGTCATGTGTGGTAACACATGACTCTTCCCTGTAGAATATTCAGACTAGTGAATGACAAAAAAGAGGTATTTCTTACATGCTGGCAGGAGATTTGAATGTGCTTTTTCAGTATATTTACTGCTGAATTTTAAGTGACCTATTTGATGTTCTCCATGTTTTATGCAAGTGTTGAATGTCTGTTAGCTCTGGAGTCTGAAAAATATTACTGTGTTGATGAGAAAACATATGCTATGGATTAGACTTCATGTAGCTTCAACAAAAGCTTTATGCATTCAAACAGACTATTGCAGCAAGATATTTATCATTGCTCATTTTAATTTTGTAAGTGAGTGAAGGCTACCTTAGCAAATATCGAGCCACTTATTTTCAAATTTTGTTCCAAAGGTGTTATCACTATATACATTTCCTCTTTCTAAATTGCTGCAAGATTTTCAAATCATATAGCTAACTTCTTTAGCAAGATACTGAAATCCAACTTCAAGATCACTAAGGCAGCAGGTACTGGAAGACTTGAAAAGAAATGGCAGGCTAACTGGGGGGAGGAAAGACTTTTGTGCAGGAGAATACGTGGCAGTCTGTAAATAATGAAGTCTTTATTGTTTTAAGCAAAGTTTTAAGCGAAGAATGTTCCACTTTGCATTCTCCTAACTCCTTGACTGTGCATAGCTTGTTTTCTTCTAAGGAAGTAAGACTGTGCTGTGGCTTGTTTCAGTCATTAAATAGGGCTGTAGAGTGTGCGATTGAAACTTACCTTTTTTCATTTCTGCTTATTTGCAAGATGAAAAGGAATCTTGCAGTTTCTTTCTTAAAATATTTTTCTTTACCTCTTTTCTCCTCTTTGTTTTCAAACACAAAGTCAAGTTGTTGATGACCGTTCCCTAAAGCAACTCAGACTAGTCTGCTTATTTGTTCCCTGAAGTTTTTAATAAATGTACTGATTATAAATAGAAAAAAAATGTTCTATATAACACTATTTTGAAATGTAATTAAAAATAGAACTCTTCAGACCTTTTTACACAGTCTTTTAAGTTTTTACACAGTTATTTCATTTTATTGTAAAAATGTGAAGCTATTTAGATTTCTTAATCTCTTAAATGATTGTTTCAATGCTAGGACACACCAGTTGGGAATATGTGAGCAAAATATTGCAAGTGTTAAGACGAAGATTGTTTCAAGTTACTTAAAAATGTTTACATTTATTGATCCTCCCAGATACCATGAAACATATGAAAACATCAAGAATAATGATGATGATGTATATTTTAAAACACAGAAGAATCTTGGTGATATTCTAGCTGATGATGAGTCTCTAACACAGACTACTAAATTAGAGTATTTTACTTTCCATAACAGCACCTTGTTGTGCAGCGCAAAATTGTTGAACTTGGTGAGTATGGCTGTTAAATGAGAGGAAATAGAAAAAAGGCAATATTTATGTAGAGATCGTTGCTAGTACCCAGCTGGTATTTAACGATCAGTTCACAGCCACTGTGAAATAGTTGAGTTGCCTCAGGTTCTATTCTTCCCCCTCCTGTCACAGTTTTAATTAAATCAGAATATTTAGAACACTGAAAGCACTGGGAAAGCTTAGTAAAGTGTAGCTGTATTATTGTCTAAAATATTTTAATAATAGCAAAAGAAAATGTAAACTAAAGAAAGTGTAAAAGGTAGAGCAGATCTTTGGTTAATTTTTGATGAGTAGATAAGAATTTATGGAGACCTGAATCAAACCAAGATTTTTTTTTTTGATAACAATAACAACAATAATTTAGCTGCCCAAGGTGACTTAAAAGAAGGATGAATGAGCAGCTAGCAATCTCTCACCTTTGTTCAGTTCTCACTTGTGCTACAGAGTTCCTGTAAAATGGTCTGGTAACTTAGGTATCCAACTTGAGTATTTTTCTGAAATGCAAATAAACAGAATTTTGACTTGGAATGTAAGAGCAACACAAAAGTAAATTTGCTCCACTCATGTTTCATGATAAAATGTTTCATGAGATGCAAGAAGAGCAATTTATTCCCTGTGTCTTGGGATTCACAAAATGAAATATTTTTAAGTCCTTTGAGAAACCATTGGTTTTATTCTTTTGCCCTCCTTGAAATTTAAAGTCTATTCTTTCAGGAGAAGTTAGCATTACACAGTCATTGCTGGGAGAGTAGTGTTCTGAGCATGACCTCAGTCATGCCTATTGCCTTCCACAGTTTGCACAGGGTTATTAATTTTAAAGCATAGAAGTTTGTGGCTGAGGATTTCTAAATAAGATCCAGATGTTTAAATGAAAAATCATTTGTTACTTGGAAACAGAGAAGTAGATAATTTGGAACAAACTTGAATCCTTGCTTGACAGAACATAGGCATTACTCTAAAGAAACTTAGGCCAGGTTTTACATGGGCTTCTTGAAAACTAACCTTCTAGGAAAGCTCACCTGGGCTCCCTATGTATGGAGGCAGCAGGCTTCCCCCCAAAACTCCTCCTGGAGTTTTAGTGTAGCTAAGCTGTATTCGTGTAGCTAAGGGTAACCTGGTTTGTTGCCTTACAGGGCCAGTGCACATCCAGAGAAGTGTGAATTTGTAGCCCTCTGTGGGAATGGGTGGACTTGAAATACAAGCACTGTCAGACACCTCAGAAATTCTTTCTGTACTGGTCCTGTCCTCTATGCGTGCGCTCTGCATGTGTGTACACTGGTATCCTGTTCGTCAATGCAGATCCTCACAGGGTAGAAATGGATTTACAAGCTCAGGAAACCTAACCTCTTTTATCAGTAGGGTAATACTGATTATTTTCAAAAGCACTTGGGCATTTCTATGCTGAACAGCCATTACAGGTGTTGGTCCCTTATTGTTGCGAAAACTGGTAAGAAAAATACTGCTTGAAGTATCTCAAATGCAGCAAAATATCTCCAAAACAGAATTCAACCTACCCCAGAACTGAACTTTCACTTGTTTTTCTTGTGCCCTTAATGTGCTGTGCTGAGCAGCAGATGGTAGCATTTGTCACATTTTCAGCAGCATCATGTGCAGTGACTCATAAGGACAATACTCTTCACTATCAGAAATATCAGTGTCTGTTCATGAATCAGTGCATGTCATAGGAAGAACTTTTTTAAACTGGATTTGTCTTCACTACTGGTCTGAGACTGAGATGCAGAAACAGTTTTTATTGTAAAAGAGATTGCTTCCATCAAGTTTATAAACAGTGCAGGTGCACTTTGTGAGAAGTCAGTAGCTAACCACATTATAATATATTCATTTCTAGAACTTGAGTATCTTTAACCAGATCTAATTACAAGCTGCTTATGCTTGCTCACTGACAAAGAGCGATTGCCTAGTACTAGTTAGCTCTATGGCCAGCAGCAAGCACTCCAGTCTTCACATTATGGAATGGTGTAACACATGTCGTGGATGAATCTGGGTTTTCCAGATTTGACTACTATTATCTTTGTTATTTTCAGCTCAAACATTATTAGATTTCTTTCAATATACACTAACTACTAGCTTCTTACTACTATAACACTATTACATGTTGTCAAGCTTTTGCTTGACAGCCTACTACAACATAACAGCTTTTCCTCATCTGTACCTTTCTTTATGTAATATGATTAAGTCTTTTGCAAACGGAGAAGCTAGACAACACCTGCTTATTCTGTAAAAGCCATCCATAGTTACTCCAATCTGTTACACCTGGTGACTACTGGGTAGAGAAAATATGAGGATGGGGAAAAGCTACTTTCATAATTTCTGCCCATGCCTCCGCTGAATTCTGAATCGTCATTGCTTTCATGTAAGGCCAAGAGGATTCTCTGCTAGTAAACTGTATACTCAATTTACAACTTCAGAGAATTTTTTCAGGGAAGAGTAGGGACTATTGCAATTTCGTTACTTGGAAGACCTTGTGAATTTGAGAAGCAGAGTGAGAGTATCATTCCCTGATTTATTACTCTTTGCTAATATATGTCACTGAAACTAAGTTTTAATGGGGGTGGCGTTAGGGTAACTATCAGGGCTGGGAATAGAGAGAAGGGAATGGTTTGAGAACTCAAAGCCTCCAAAGCCCTTTGTTTACGGGATTTGGTCTATTCCAGGGAACTCCAGGACCTCAAGATCAGTGGAAGCTGCCTAAGGGGACTGTGCAGCTTAGAGCACACTACACAGCTGGGAAGGGAGTGGAGTTCGGGATAGGTCACATACAACACAGTTGTTGCTTTTCTGGGCAATCTGCAAATAGCAAAGAGAAAGAGAAATGGGTCTCATATAACTGGTTCTCTCTGTGTTTCCCCCTCGCTACATGTGTTGGTCCATGGAGGCTGCTAGAATCAAACACTAAGGAAATACTCTTTGGGTAGATCTGGTTTGTGACTTGCACCTTGTGGTCTGCTGGGTGCTTTCCTTTAGCTGTAAGGAAGACAGGGACTTGCAGGAGGGTGGTGCTACAGATGCTGAAGAGCAAAAATACAGCAAATGATAGAAAAGGTATTAGAAAAGCAAAATACCTGCAAATGGGGCAAAAATGATGGGTAGCAGAAGAAAAATGCATCTAATAAGGACAAAGCTGGTAGGAAATGAACTGCAGAATTTGATAAAAGCCAGTGGGTTAGTGAAATACCTCAGAGGAAGTAGTTTTAGGATTGCCTTTTTGTTTGGTGTTAAAGAGCAGGGAAAAATGCTGATTTTAAAGAAACTTGAAGAAAGGAAGTTGAACTAATGAAAGCACCAAGCATTAGCAAAGCCTGAGACCTGGAAAAGTGCTGGAAAAAAGGACTGTTCTATTTGTGTAGTGATCACTTCAGGAGACACATGTGCTGTTCCTGATGATCCACCAGTCAAAGGAGCCACCTGCGGCCAACTCCGAAAGGGTCATTAGGAGCCTCAGTTTATTGGTTGTGCCCTGATAAGTGTGTAGTGGGGTCCTGATGAGGATTATCTGGAGCAGTTGTAGGGGAGCACTGTTTTCATTTGAGAGCCAGTTCTCGTAGTGCTCTTGCTGTTGGCTGAGGTGTTTGCACTAAGCGAGGAGGAGAGCAGTTACATTGATCCTGAAGTTGAGTGAGGAGAAGAAAAAAAAAATGAAGTGAAACTGGTATGTTAGGTTTTTGAAATGTTAGAAAGCGCTCTCTCTTCTTCTCTGCCATTTTTGGGGAGCGTGGAATGGTGTCAGATCTGCTTGTACAGAATACAGTTCTTGAAGGTGAGCTTAGTGATGGGGACTCCTTTCTCTGGTAGCTTTCTGGGAAGCCTGAAAATAAGAAATATCTTTTGAGAAGTGGAATTATGTGGGAACTTGCTTGGAACAGACTACAGGCTGCTTTAGGTAAGACTTCCAGGCTGCAACTTTGAAGAACGGGGAATGACTATTTAATCATACCTATAAAAATCTATTTAAATGTGGTCTAAGGATAGCTATGAGAGCATATGTGATATAGCTGGAGGATTAACGATTGGCTGCCCTCTTGCTGTATGATCGTGGTAATCTAGGAGGTGACACAAAAATGAGTTTTCCTGTTTATTTTGCTCTGGCGCAGTGTCCCCTAAGCTGTGGTATGAGTGTGGCATGGATGTGAACTTATGCTAACTTCCTTTTTCTGTCATGTTACTGTTACTCCTATTTCAAGCAAGTAAACAGGTAGTACAACACTCCTGGTGTAACAAAGATGGTGCAAACTTCTTCACTTTGGTTTACATGTCATAACCCTGGCTCCTTGTTTTTCATCTTGACTGGGATCAGATTAGCAAATAGCTAAAAAATAAAAACCCTGATGATGAAAGGAAAGTTAGGCTTCTAAATTGTAATTTAAGTTCCTTTTTTGTGTGTGTATTTAAAATAATGATCCTAAAAATGCCTGTGCAAACACTATCTCTTCTATTGCTTAAACTTTGTACCTTTCTGTTATCAGCATTACAGTAATTTCTATGTTTGGCTTAAGTATGCTCTCTGAGGTATCTCAGGTCTTGAACTGTTTTTTAGTTGTAAACATGAATTTGACTATAAGCAATCCCTGTTTGATATTGTATCTAACTGCTGAAGAGGTGTTTGCTCTGACCACTCAGATGTGCTGATGTTTCTCAGCTGGGAGCATCTCTGACTGAAGCTGCTCTCAGTTCCAATTAATTAAAGGTTAGTTAATCAAGGAATATCTTCTGTTATCTTAGCTGTCTTGGTTTTCTCTTATCTTTGAAAGTCAACAATTTTATATGTGTCAGTAACTAGAAGAATATAATACAAAATTCTAAAAGTAAAACACACAAACCTCATCTAAATAATCAAACTTTTTTCTTCTTTTGCATGATGAAGGTCTCTTTGATCCCTTATTCATATCCAAAAACAGAGACATTGGTTTATTTTTTTTAATTAAGGAGAAATACTGTGTAAAATCTTGTACTGCATACCGAAATATTCACAGTATCAAATAAGAGCTATATGCATTTGATGTGACTGTGAATGTGCATTCTCTTCAAAAACTGTTCTATATTGGCATCCAAATGAACAGAAGGATTTTGAGAGGAAAATAAACAAGTACATTCGAGTCTTGTTTTCCTGGGTTAAGAAGATAGTTCCATTACATCTGTTTAATCAAAATGGCTGCTAAATAAAAAGTGTTTTTTGTAAAGCTGCATGCTGAACAGCAGATGTCACTCCAGCCTGTCTCTGTGGGCCACAGGAGAATTTACTCCTACACAAGAATAACTTGTGCCTGACACTATTGCTTACATTTAATATAGCATATGCTAAGAAAGAGACACAATACATTATAGAATTTCTGAGGTTAATAATAGATTGCTGGTTTACATCCTGGAGAAACGTTGTGTTTCTGGACTGTATCCATTTGGAGTTATGCATGTTGGCGAGGGCTGGAACCAATTTATGAAGATACAGACAATGGTAGCAGTGCATACCATTCTCTAATAAATGTTTTATATTTAAGACAATGCTGTTTTTTATTAACTGTGGAAAAAATATGCATCACTGTGACTGAATTTTTCTAAGCAATTGCTTTAGGACTTAATTATTAGAGTTCCTGAATGCAGAATGAAATTAACATTTCAACCAAACTGCAGCAAATAGCATGAATGAAAGCTGTTTTACAATTGCTAGCTGTATGAGAAAAGAGATCTTATGTTTCACATAGCTGTGCTGATTTCAGTTTGCACATCTTGTATGGCTTCTTACGTGTTTTGAAAAACGTAGGCTAAAATTCTTCTTATCAAGGTGGCTAAAATTAGTTTTCTGCATTATAGACTTAAAAATCATAATATAAACACAACCTTATTTTTTGGTTTAGCATCCATAAAATCTAGGGTAGTAGCTGGAAGTGCTCAGTTGTGATCTTGAGAATGCTACCCTCTGGATAGGGGGACATAAGTCTGTCTAAATCTATCTGAGTGTAAGCGAGAGTGGTGGAATTGTTGTCAAGTTTAAACAAAAGTTTTATGATTTGAAAATGCACTTTTCAGGACAACATTTATGGTATTTTGTTAATAAAAGCATTTTATTTTCCTGAAATACATTTTCAGAGAAGGGACATTATAGCTTTGTGGACTTCTTTTCTTTTTTCTTTTAATAGGACTAAAGTGCCTGTCTTCTTCTAGAAGGCAAAAACTTAGTAGCACACAAGTTCTGTTGTTTTAAAAGCTTTGCAAGTGTGGATAGCATGACACTTTTTGGTCCTGGTATTTTATATAGATTTTTTTTTTCCCCCTTCCTCTTTGAATTCTAGTTTTTGGAGTTGTGTGTGTGCTTTTCCAGAAAGAACTCAGCAGGGCTTTTGTTTCTTTTTGTCAACAGTGACAGAAGAAAGCTCTCACATCTGAACATCCCTCCCTCATAACTGCTGGGATAAAGTGTGAATGTTGGAGAGAGGAAAAAATATATATATGGTGAAGGGTCAAATCATGAAGTGGTTAAGGAGGTCTGAACATCCCATTTAAAAGAAATAATGGTAAGAAAATGTTTTTAAACACTAATGATGATTCTTTGGGAGTAAATTAATTGGGTGGTATTTGGCAGTTTCATATAAGTATGCATGAGCAGCAGCTGAAAATTTTGGGGGCACAATTGTTGACTTTGATCAACATATCAGAGATCTAGTCTCTGAGAACCATCCGCGTGAGCTGTGGCAGGCCGTACAGCTTGAGACGGAAGGGCGCTCTCCCGTGACCTTGAAGGACCTGTGTGTACTGGTCTTCCCTTTGCAGCTCCCATGTGAAACTTGGAGAGAGGTTGGAGATGGCACGGAGCCAGCTGATTACTGGTATCTGCAAGGCCACGAATCCATAGCTGATTGGATAATCTTGCATGTAATCAGTTAGACTATTGGCTTATTTAGCAACCCCGCTTCACGTGTTTTTTCAAATAAGGTATTGTATCTGGGACAGCATGATGTATAATTTTTATCTGTTGCTTAATAAAGGTCTTTGGTTCATTATACTGGAGTCCGTGCCTTCAATACACCACAGTGAACTGAACAGCAAGTAAGACTTTGCATCTCTTTGAGCTTTGCTAGGTATATTATATTATACTTCTGAGAGAACAGGAATAAGTTTGCATTTTACCTGAAGCTTTGCTTGGAGAAGAGTGTTGAAGATGGCCACTTTTTTTTTTTTTTTTTAAAAAAAAAAACATGTTAATATTCAACCTCTCTCAAATATGTCTACCAACTTGAGATGGATTGCTTCTGGTACTAGGAAATAAGAATTTATGTGCCTCTTAGAGCTGTTTCAGGGTGATTTGGTCATACTTACAGCAGCTGCTATGTGCCTGACGCAGGGTGTTAAATGATTTGAAATGAAGCTGTGAATCTACTTTGAGAGTCATATTTTTCTCTGTTCTGCTGTGAGACCTTGTAGAGAGGTGACTTTGCTTGCTCTGAGTTTTACCTTTAATTCATCACTGGTTTGTCATTGCTAGAATTATTTATCTGTATTTATACTGTCCATAAAATATTTGTCTGCCTAAATGATGACTCTGAATGGCAGTAATTGTAACACAGTAAATGGAGTTCTGCTCATTACAGCTGTGGAACCTAGAAACAGCCATGAAGAGCAAATGGATTTGAAGCCACAGGCCAGAGTATTTTTGTATAAGGCAGGGGAAAAGCACTCAGTTTTATCATAATTGTGTAGAACGGCTCCCTGAATAGAGAATTAGACTGATATTTCCAGGTAAGAAAAACACAGAATAGCTTTTGTGACTGCTTATAGGAAGGTTACTATTGTCTTCGTTTTGCTGTTAGTGGAAAGAAAGCTAGACACAAAATTGGTACATGGGATATATAATGCAGAAAGTTTCATTTTATTTAGTAGAGCTCATCAAACAAACTGCATCCAGCGTGCTTAGCACTTGCATTCAGGAGTGTTATGTCAAGAATTAGTATTTGTTCCTATATGGATTTATTCATTTATAGCTGCCTCTCAGTGAGGAGAGAGGAAAAAGAAAAAAAGAGTTGATAGCATCTAGGGTTTTGGCTATCAGCAGAAGTCCAACTGAAAATGTTTATTCTTGCCCTAATGGAGATTTTATGTTGAGTGCCTTCCTAAAGACTCATAGCTTCACCCAGAGGGTAGGAACTGCTGTATAGGAGCTTGCACTAACTTTTATTGGTTTCCTCTGGCCTTAAATAATGTACCAGGCATTCAGCTGGAGAAAATTGCCATGGTTCTGTGATCTCTTTTCTCAGAAACAGCTAGAGTCACTGAGATCCTGGCCTCTTCTAACTTAAATATTAGCATGTTTATAGTTTTCTTTTGATTAGCTTATTATGTATATTCTGATCTTCAGAAAGAGCTTTTTTTGCCCCCTCTCCCTGCTTTTTAATGGATGAATCCTATATGATACTCAGTAGTTAGTATATTATGAAAAAATGGGAAACTACTTTTATTCCAATTTTTAGAAAGAAGTATTTAAAATTTTGGCTCATAGAAGTCTGAAGCATAGTGCTCTTCTAGGAGTCTTAGCTGCCTGCTCTTTCCCTTGGCAATGTTCGGAAGGCTGTCATTTTTCCTCCCACTGTGTTAAGTATTTCGCATTGGCTCCTTGATACTGTTTATGAATATGAAAGGTGCCAAGTATGGACCAAAACAATATGATTCAAGATGAGACAAATTAATAAGTCCAGAATAAGATAGAAATCCATGTAGATAATTATCTTTAGTCTGTACCGCAGTCTATAAGGGATTGGAGAGAATTATAAGGAACAGTTTGAAAACCCTGCTAGAAGCTATGAGAGTATTCTGCGAATCAGCAATTTAAGCAGAGCATCAAGTGCCCAGTTAAAATTTTGGATCTACAAAGGAGCAGCGCTATGGTTTTAACCTCACTTGTGCTACTTCTGACTACCGCTGGTGGCCAAAGCCATTGTGCGAATACTCAAATGGCAGGAGGAGATATAACAGGAGCTGTAACATGACTTGTGTCTGCTTAAGACCCTGAGTCATGCTTTAGAGGGGAAGATTTTCAGGCTCTTTGGTCATGAACTCATGAAGATCCCTTTCATCCGCTTCAGGGACTAAACAGGAGGGCTGAGCTTAAGGCCCAAGCATTGTATAACAACAGAGGAAGAAATCCATAAAACCCACGTCTGCCTTGAATTCTCTAGGTGTCCCTATTCTTCTACCCACCAATGCTGAATATCTTCTATAACTCATGCGATCTGATGGTAACAGTCATAACACTGAATACATAATATTTGCAGGTGAAGTTGCCTAGGGAATTTATTTAATAGTAAATGCATTCGAGACTTGCTAGCTATTCTGTAATGGCATGTGTTTAAAATGATTTAGGTTCCTGGCGCCTACATGTCTACACTGCTCCAAGTAAACAAATGTGTTATAATCATGCAAAATACTAAAAAAGCAATTTAAAAATCCATCTGCAAAACACAAGGCAGGCTGGACCCTAATGCAGCAATGTGTAGTGAAAGTAACCTTGAGTTGTTTGTAATGCAAGTGCTAATCACAAGTGCCCCCAAAGTGAATTTAGCAGATTATTACTATTTTTATTGTATATGGAGAAGTAATATATGGAGCATTTTCTAACGGAAATAATTAACTCTATTGTTTTCTGGGGATGAAGGAAATTAAGAGACCAACTTGAGAGTTGTCCATGTTCTCCTGAAAAGGATACTCACCTTAGAAGCAGGAAAGCAGTCCTTGTGCTGTGTGACAGTATCCACTACAAGGCTGAATCTTTTGAGAGCACACTCTAAAAAATACAACAAAAATATAAATATATTTGCTCTCCTCTAAGCCCTAGTGTTTGCATATAAAATAAGGGGTAGACTTTGCTAGATAATCCTTACATGTCCCAAGCCAGTGTTGCAGGAGGTTTCGCTACGATCCCAAGAGCGAGGTTAAGACACAAATGGGGTCAAATGCCATATTACCTTGTTAGCTTTATTCTTGTAAGTGCAAATAGGAGAGAGAGAAGAAGGGGGGAAAAAGAAAGAAAGATAAGCAAGTAAGTGGGAGGGATGCAACAAGATTATCGGTGCCACCACCATCAGTCTGGCTAAGTGTCATTGGCTCTGCTTCGGTGCAGGTACAGGCGCCTCGGTGCAGGTGATGTTCAGGGACAGAAGGCCATGCCGCCGGTGCAGGTGATGTCCTGCACCCCTCGTTGTAGTCCTTTTATCCCCCTTCTCAAAGAGTCCTCCCATTTTCTTGAAGTTTTCTGGTACAATGTTGTTCGTGTTGTACCTGCTGTGTGGTTTTTATATTTCTCTTCACCCTCGATTCAATACAGACTGCTCTGGTGGGCGCTACTGAGAATGTCATTGCTCAGGTCTCCAGTTGATCTTCCTAGAGATAAGGTGCCAGGGTTAAGAGGTGCAAATGGTGAGAGATAATGTCCTTGTTTGGGTTTTGAGCTGATCTTTTCATAGACAAGATATCGGGGCATTGTTCAGGTAAATGGTGTGTCAACAATGACCCAATCCATAATAGTTTCTTACATTACAACAGAGCAAGTGTGGAGAGATGCAGCTTCCACACTGAGTAGAAGAGGAAGCCCGAATTTGAGATAGTGCAGGTCACACCTTCTGTGAGAAGAGTTGCTATTGGAATCTTTGACTCCCATCTTATCTATAGAAGGCCTAAAATTCTGATTTGCATCACATCTTTATAAATTAAAGAACAAGGGTTTGTTTGATCTGGACATTCAGGATTTTGCTGCTCTGTAGCACAGTGCTCCCATACCTGGGTATGAAACTGACACTGAAGTTCATATTGGTTTAAAGGTCGAATCCTTTGAGATGCTCTTGATATTGAAGACAAGACAGTGTGTTCGTTTAAAAGTGTTTTTCAAGAACATGTCAGACTAGGGAAACAATCCTGTGAGAGAGGAAACCTACCCCTTTTGCTGAATTTATGTCTGTAGTAACTATGGAAATAAAAGAAAAGGCAAAGCTCTACCAGTATGATTTTGCTTCTTTTCTTCACTTTGCTATTTGTATCCTTTTACGCTTTCATCACTGAAAGACAGAAAAAACCACAGGTGTCTAGTCTTTCTAAACCAGCCCTGTTTTCAGGAAAATAATGGAAAATGCTGTAAGACGAAATCATCAATTTCCCTGGTTTGCTGCAACAGTCACAGGACTGTATCCAGTACTGCTATAGTGAAGCAAGCAAACCTTACTCCCAATGCTTTGGTTTAATTTGCACAAAATGCTTATAAAATTTGCAATTATGATATAGTTGTGTTATAAATGGGCATTTTACACTTTGTATTGGACATACCTATTACCAGAGTTGCTTAGGTCTGAGCAGTGTTCCTCTTCCACCTCTCATAGGCAAGCAAAGCACTGCAGTATTGTTTTTGTTGGCTCACAAAAAGGTAAAGTGAAATGTCCATGATTTGTGGCAAATCTTTTTGAAGAACAAGCTGTTGAACTCATTCTTTAAATGTTTTAGCCCTGGCTTGGGGAATAGCATGATCAGAGATGTCGGATCGCCCAGGAGACTGGCCTGCCCCTGGGCTTTCACTGCTGAACTGCAGCTCTTCAGTCCACAGCCTTTTAATGCAAACTGGTGATGACTAAGACAAAGCTAGGCCATAAGTTGAGACATTTCAATAACTGATTCACAGATGCTTCAGTTAATTATATAGTAAACATGGGACAATCAGTTGGGAGTACTAGCCTAAGCCACTGTGCCATCATCTTATTGAGCAGAAAACTGAAGACCGTTGCCCAAGCTAGCAGACAGTCTGTCGTCTTTCTCATTATCTCTTTTGGCATAATCACTTGTTCTGAATTCTCTGGGTTGAGGGAAGAGGGATGGCAGAGTGGGCCAGGCCTTACATGATGCCCAGGGCTTGTTCTTGGAAGAGGGGGTAGACAATAAGAGAGGAAAGTATAAAGTCCGTTTAAGCTTATTATAATGGTGCTCTATAATGAGCTGCATTAATATTCAGCCATTAGGTATGTGTGATATACAGCATTCTAAGCAGGAGGCAGCCTGAGTAAACAAAGGTTCTAAAGCTGGAACTTTTTTCACATTAACAGCTATTTACTTGAGTCTATATTTATAACCATTTTCTCTATTACATGCCTCTGTTTAGGAGGGACTGTCACACCATATGTTACAACAAATCAGTATCAAGCAATTCCTGATGGCTGAAAAGCATTTATGAAATGTCTAGTTATCTTCTTTGCCCTTTCAGTGGGCAAAGGCAATATATGAACGCAGGCACAGTGCATCCACATGCTGCAGTTCTTCTGAGATCTGGAGCATTCTGTTTCAGGGGGTTTGGAAGCAGAAAGGTTGGATATCCGGAACAGCTAATGATTGGCTTGAAGTTTTCAGTTAACCAGCATGTCCGGGATGAATGCAAATAGGTCTCTTCCATAAAGACTGAATGTGATCTGAGTTCTTCCTTGTTTTCTAAGGTCAAGCTCAGCTATGCTTTGGTAATGTCAGGTCTTACTTTGTCTGTCGGTAAGGGTTATATCTAAAACTGGTATCTAAATGAATGCAATATTCTTTAAGCAATATATTAAGTATTTTGCACCCAAAATATCAGTTTTTCTTCCTTTCCCACATTAATTTTTCCTGTGCATAGTTTGTTCTTTCCAGTGATCCCAAGATTCCTTATTTCTGCAGCTGATCCAGTGATTAGATGTCTTATATATCAGGGAATTGTCAGCAGAATTTCTTTACCAAGAAAAAGTTATGTTCACAATTTTACCCTATCTTATGCAACCTGATAATTGGATATGGGGATCTTGAGACAGAATTGATAATAACAAACTATTTGATCTAACTTCCACAATTCAATGCTGTAATGTTTAACCTGCTTACAAAAAGAAAACGTGCTCAGGAGTGAAGTATAGTTTTGTTATTGAAGAATTCCTGTCACAAAAATATAGGAGTTTTGGAGAAGAAAAAGCAAAATACTTTTCTTGTTTTAGTAGCTCAGAGAAAATGAATGTTTATTATAAAAGGAAAGTTATTGCTTACTAAACTTGTCTTCCTGCAGGGACTTTTAACAGCTTGACTGAATCCATTTGACACTACTGCTTTGCGATATCCTTACGTTTCCAGTTGGTGGTTTAAGTTAAAATGCAATGAAACCTGTCTTAATCATCTGAAGAGGTGACGAAAATAGGATTTCTACAGGGTTTTTGTGGGGAGGGAGAAGGATGCTCTGGAATCCAAGTATTTAGATGCAGCTCATTAGACTACAAGTTACTTAAAAAGAGTGAGTATTAAATGTCTACCTTAAATTAGTTTTGTAATTTGATAACAGGAACCCAATTCTAGGGATTCTGTGACTCTTAGAAGCTGTGATCACTGATCTGGTGCTAGGAGGAATCTTCTGTTTTTTAACTTTGTTTCTTAACCAAACAGTGGAAGTGAGATGGAAGATAATTGAAATGATGCGATGCAGATAAAGTGATAACTTCGAACTCCTCCGAATGGTTTAATCCAAACTTTCTAGAAGGCTGGACATTTCGGAATAATTAAGTTTCTTGCAGAATAGGGAAGCCAGGTGGCTGCAGATGAAAGCTTCTCATGTGTTAAATAGCTCCAACATTCACAGCTTTGTCCTTGATAATTTTTTTGCTCATCGGATATTTTCTTTGTTAAACTTCTACAGCTCAGGTGTTCCTTCCAAAGTAATTGCAATTATAAGGATTCATTTATTTGTTTTTGTATTTGAAAGGTGGAAAATCTTGACATAATTCAGTTGAAGTCGAGGAAGAGACTTTTGGGAAAATGGAAAATCGCACAGGAATAGAAGGAATTACTAGAAGTAAGGGATTGCAGGGCACAGCATTTTCTTAACTTTGCTGCTCACAGAACTCCTTAGTGCACTTGGTCCAGTCATGGAGCAGGACTTTTCTAGGCTTAGCTAGCCTAGGCTAGGATGGTTTTATTTGTTGGTGGCAATTTGGTGAAAAACTTTGGTGAAAGTTAATAACTTTCTCCTCCCCCTCGCTCCAATCTAAAAACAAACACTAAGAAGGATGAATAAGACACGAAGGGGATTCTTTGTTTTGGCTGCTATACACAGAGACCTGAGGTTCCTGGGTTGAGGTCCCCAGGAACACAAACTCTTGAGGCTGTCCCAGAATAAATTACTGGGATTACTAGCCTATTGATTTTGTTGGAGAAATGGCTGTCAGCTGGATTGTTGAGCCTCTGTTTACTACTTACAGCTGGTTCCCTTTATTTTTCTGCTTTCATCCAGATTAGTCTAAGGTTTTCAAATAATAGGAATTTCTTTTTCCAAGTACGTAGGAAACTATTTTGCTTTTAATGCAGTTGATGTGAGCAATTAAGATATCATTTAAAAATTGTGAAAATTTTGAACCATCATTTATATATTGCTTTTGGGCTTCTTATAAGGTAATATAAATACAGTATGCTGATGGCCATGTTCTCCAATGCTTTTAGTTAGAAAGTTCCACCAAAGGTGCTGACCAAGGCTATGGCCTGAGGAACTGGGCGTATTCTACCTGAGCTGTAGGAAGGAGTGGAGTGTAAGTGGCTGGGGAAAGACAGGCATTTTTCCCTTGGTGCCAGCCTGCTCCACAAGTACAACAAAGACAGATGTGGTTGGATTTTTCCAAAATCCTCCATCCTATCAACAAGCTTGTGAAATTAGGCACATATTTTAAAACAATTTTCACCATGAATCTTAGGTTTTTTTAATCTATATTCTGTGATATTATTTTTTGAGGAAATAATCTCAAATCTTGCTAAAACTTTAGTAATTTTAATCTTGGATCCAAAGTCAGTAGTGTTCTTTTTCCTCCTTGCGTTATTCTGACTTTGTGAAAGTCATTCAGTGGTGTAGAAGGCCTTAAAAAGCTCTTTGTTAGCACTCTCTGAAGATGCGATTCATTTCATCCCAGGAGTGGACTGGCTATTATTAGCCCAAGCCTTGTTGTACTGATCTGTGTGTCCCTTGATGTCCTCCTTGTGGAACTGTTTTCTGTTTCAAGTGATGTTCGCTCTAGCTGGACTCTCGGATGCCCGTCGTGTGAGTGCATGGAGGCTCTGTGAAGGCTGCCTCTGAGCTATCGGTGTGGCAAGCACAGATTCCAGGTTGCTGGACACGTCTGAGGGAAAAGGAAATAGTGTTCAGGTGTCTTGTATTATATACACAGCAACACTGGGGCAGAAGTGACACTTCACAGCTGTGACTGCAGAGGGTGGGCAGGCAGCTTCTGTCACTGCATGCTGTGATAAGAGTGGAACAAAAATTTACAGGCTCCACATGTGTATCTTTTGCATAATAGTGTCCTGAGAGTTAGGATAGAGGGTGTGCACTGAATTTCTGATATCTGAACTGGGAATATGTGGCTTTGGATGATATTTTACTGTGTAGGAAACAAATTGAAATTCAACAAAAGCTACAGTGGACATCTTCTGAGTTAAAAACAAAACAGGGCTACTTAAATAATAGGAATTAATGGTAAAGATCAAAAGCTACCTGCAAAGATTATCTGGTGAATTCATTCAAATTCTTTTTAAACAGGAGGGTTCCCTCCCTTTTAATTAAGACTCTTCTATCCTAAGCCTTGTTCCATTTTAACTGTTCTGTCAGTAGTTCACAATGTCAGCCAAATGTGTTATTGGGAAGCCATCCATTACAGCTGCTTTCATAATTTTTATGTTATATTTTATATATGTGTGTATTTGTATATGTATATAAAGTTTTTTTTTTTTTTTTTTTTTTTTTTTCTGAAAGCTGTAAGTGACAGAAGAGGGCATCATGAATTGTTAACCTCAAGCAAGTCCAGATCATCTTTAGAAGCACAGTGGAAAAATCACATAAATTCTCTTCCGTTAACCTACTCAAAAAATGTAATATTTTGGAATGCTTGGAGCACAGAAGAGGCCAAGTTTTCAATGTGCGTGCTCGCACAACTGATAGAAATCTAGGAAAAAAAACAGGTGCATAGTGAGACATCCTATAGCTGGTCATTTCCATTAGCACTGTAGCTGTCTGGATTTTATTTATTTATTTATTTTTATCCCCTCACATTCCCCAGGATTAGTTTTCCAATGTTGCTGTGTCCATACCAGCTTGAGAAACAGGGCAAGCAACCTCCTTATTGGTTCTTTGAATTGCAGGAAGCCTAAAGAAGGTCCCTTTCTTCTTCCAGAGTAGTGTTATATAAATATTGGGCTCCCAAAAGCTCCTCTGCAGTGGGAGGACCAGCTGACTGACACTCAGCCAAAGCATTAATTGGAGGTGTGGAGGTAGCAGAGCCATTTCAGGGGGATGATGAATAGTGTTGTTATCCTGATCCTGTCAGATGAGATCTCTGTTTATGTTGACCTTACTGGGTACTAGGCATATGCTAATTTATTTGGCAGTAGATTGTTTCATAGTCTTTCACTTTTTGGTCTGGACATAAGATTAAAAATTCAAGAAAGAAGGAAAACAGCCAGAGTTCATTAGCTGGCCACTGTCAATCTTTGCTGCTTTTTCAGATTGGTTGTATGACAACCATTTCACAAATAGAAAGCAAAATACAGGACAGATACTGAAATCTATACTGTTTTCTTTTTTTCTTAAGGGAGAAGCTGCATGTTGGCGAAGGCATAAATGGGTCATGTAGCTGCTACATCTTAAAATAGTTGGCAAGCTTCCCTGCCTGCAACATAGTGTGCTGAAATTCAGTGAAAATCACCCAAACATCCAGAGTTCTTAGGGAACTTGAAATGCTGCAGTGTGAAGTGCTGCAGTGGACACTTGGGAGGCACTTCCATGCCTTTTGATTTGTTTGTTAGTGATTTTTTTCTCAGTGAAAGCATTATTTTTTTTTCAGACTAGTATCTAGAAACTGAATGAGCAGCAAAAATATGCTGTATTTCTTCTTCCATTTCCATACAAGGGATGTACTTTGAAAATATGAAATATATTCTCCTGAAAGTCGATTTAAAAAGCGAATAAGGTACAATACCTGTGATCTCTGAGGTTTTTTTCCTCCTTCAAAATCCAAAAATCATTATAACAGTTATTTTAATAGACAAATATGAAGACTTTGTCTTGCTGCTCAATCTTTGATTTCTGTTTCTGGGTTTTTCTGTAGGGCTTGGCACTTGCCCAAACTTGCTTTACCTTATCTAGTGCAGGTGTGAGATGGATGAAGGAGGATAGGCTTGTTGTAATACTGAGGCTACTGAGTGTCATACGGCCTTATTGATGTTATTTCTATTCTCCTTGCTAGTTAGCCATGAGCTGCTTTTCTGCATTACACTGTGCCATGTAATCTGTGTATGCATATTACAAAGAGTGTGTGCTGAAGCCTAAATCATCAGCTAGAGCCAGGATGGAAGCTCTAGAAGCTCTCTTGGATTCTCCCTTGGTTTCTCTCTCTGGCATAAAGAGTACACAGAACAAAATGAGCACAGAGTATCTCTTTCCCTCAGACTCGGCTTTTTCAGCTGTTTGTCTATGAGCTGACCTTATCCAAATGACTAGCAATAGTGGTAAAGTTATATAATCTGAAGGGATGTGCACTGGGGTATCTCACCCCCTCTCACCTGGAGGCTGAGCAAGTGTTGAATGAGAGGAGGAAGAGGATTGATTCTAGTGTGATCTACGAGCAAGTTTCCTAATGAAGGCAGTGCATCCTTCTCATTGGGGATCTATCTCTCTAGGTGGGCCCAAACCATTCTAGTACATTACCCTAAAACCCTGCCACCTACATCTGGCAAATAGTCAGCAGGATCTCGCTGTTCCCCATGCTGGATGCAGCTGCGGCATCACAGAAGATGAAAATGAGTGTCTGTCTTCTGACCTTTGGCAGCACATTGTGCATTAGTGGTACTAACATGTTTTCAGTTGTGTCTCACCCTAAATGCCGACAGTAGCAGGCCTGAAGTACAGGATTCGTTTAGAGGACAGGTAGCTGTTGTCTAGCCAGACCCTCTGAGATTGCTCAGGAATGGAGAGCTTGGCAGTAGGCAGTGATTAGGGAGTTCTTGATCAGACTAGCAAAACGGGCAGAGGGGAAGGCCTGTTCTCTCAAGACCCAAGTTTCACCATTACTGACCTGTACAGATAGAGTATCCAGTTGCCTCTGCTGTTTTATTTAGTTACTGTAGGCGAGATATTCTTTATGTATGTATTTTTGCACCAATTAGAACAAGCTGGTGTGAAATTGCCCAAAGTAAGAAATGTCTGAAATGATTGGACTCTTGAGGCCATGTACTCCACATATTAGCTCTTCTGTGTTTAAAATTAATGGGGATGTTGACCACATTTCAATCTAAATTAATACATTTCAATCTAAATTAATTTAATTTATGGTTTTTTTGAAGACATTAACTGTCCTGTTTTCTCAGCAGCTAATTCTTGTGTACTTATTCTTGCTGGCTGGTGCATGCCTCAGCGCTGGTTGTTTAATAGGCAGCTGAGTTTATTTAAGTTGATAGCAGACCCGCCTTTGAAGAGGAAACACATTATCAAAATGCATAGGCTAACCTTATTAGTTGAAAACATTCTTGTTAAAATTGAAAATACAAACTGATGAAGATTAGACTGAGGCCCCAGTCCCTTTTCAAGAGTGGCTATAGGTGATTGCTGATCCTGGAGGCTCATATGCAGCTGAGGAGAAAGACAAAGGAGAATGGTTTTGTCTAAACATAATTGAACTGCGTTTTGCTTCTCATGCTGAAATCACTGTGCTATGTTGGTCTTGTGTGTCGTTAGGTGATATGATACAGTACATGTGGGGGAACATTAGAAAGCTGAAACCCCCAAGCTGAATCCAATCTGTTTTTTTCCTAGCTGTGCCTGCAGTAGAAGTCATGTGGTTCTGCATCTGCTGGACATGGGCAGCGCCATTTTACATAATTCTATATGTGCAACTACAATGTCAGCCACTAATCTGATCTAATCCCGCACTTCCCTGTGGAGCTGCATTAACAAATCTTGCTCTGGCATTTTCAGCTCAGTCCTTAATGGCTAGCGGTGCAGTGCGTGACGCGCAGAGCTCGGGGCTCAGGAGGCCAAGCCGAGATGTGCAGAGTGCAGTCCCCGTTCACCCGTGACGCCCACAGCCCTCAAGGGCAGGGCAGAAGATGAGTATCGTGGAGGTGCCCTGGGGCACGCGCTCCTCAGCATTCCTTGCGCAGAGGCCGTGGCACCACAAGTGTGTGCAGTGTTTGGGAGAGCTAAAAGCTGACAGACAGGACAGGGAGAGCCTCTGCTTTGTGCCAGTGCCTTCTGAAACACACCTTAGTCTTTGAGGAGTGTGGGGTACCATGTGCAGAGTGTCCTAGATCCCTGCACAGCTGAGTCCAGTGCCTGTCCAGAGATCTTGTTTGTTTTCCAGAAGATGAACTGAGAAGATTGGTTGTTTTGGTGGGGGCGAGTACAGTCATTAAGGTTTGATTTATCCTGAGTCTGCTCTGATGGAGATCAAGTGCCTGGTGTCACCTCATGCTTCCAGAACTACACACTTAATTACACTTGAGCAAAACTAGACTGAATAGTACTAAGTTTCAGATTTTTTTTCTCGTTGTTGTTAACCATTTGTACATTCCTATGGCTGTGATATATCAGAGCACACAGAGCAACATCGTAAACCTGGTGGCATCCGTAGAGTATGCACTTAGACACTCTCTTTAGCCATTAGTGCCACTTAGTGCCACCCTGCAGCAGTTCCTGCTGCTTCTAGAGGGAATATTTGTGATGGGGGGGGGGGGGGTTTCCCTCTTCTAAAGCATTTAAAACCAACAAACAAACAAAATAAAACAAAAAAAAACCCCAAGCCTCCTGCCTGGTAGAAGCGTAACTTCATCCTCTCAGTTTTGTGCGCGCTGCGCTGGGGGGAGGATTGGCCGAGACATTTGCAGATGTGAGAATACACCTCTGGGAATTATCCCCCGGGGAAGCTGTTGCTTCACGGAGGCATGATTTAGACAGCTGTAGTTTGTCTTGACAATGTATTTTCTTTGCTCTCTAAGCTAAAAAATATCCTTTTTCCCAAAGTTACTCTGAGCTGGAAAAATTAGCTGCTGCAGTATAGGCACTATTAAGAAACAGAGAGATGGCTGGAAAACATGAGGAAGCTTGGACAAAAATGGCTTTTTTTTTTTTTTCTTTTTTTTTCTCCTCTACAGAAGATCCAGATCGGCTCAGAATAGGAATAAGTACTGCTTTAATGTTTTAAAAACATTTTTCTTTTAAATTTGCCGTTTGAATTTGATAAAAACATCTTCATGGGGATGTGTGTGGATTTGTTATTGTTTGTTTGTTTGTTTGTTTGTTTTTGTTCTCCTCACAAGGAGAAAAAGCCCCCATTTCTTTGGTGTGAAGGTGGAATTTATGTGGCTGGTCATTTGAGTAGGTAGCTTTTGAAAGAGATGTTACAATAGAGGGGAAAAAAGAGATCTCTAGGGACACTTTGTAGGAAGTGAGTCAAAATCAAGGAACGTACCAGACTTGGGGGGTTTGAGGTTGTCCTACTGCCTCTTAAGTGCTCAGTTCAAATGGAAGCTCTGCCAGCTCCTCCTTTGGGAAAGGGCTCAGTTTAAACAGGGCCTGTTCAGAAATTTGTCCCTTCCTCAGCTTGCGTTCTGTAGTGGTGTGGGTGTTTTAGTTTTGTTTTGAGGGGGGAGAGGGATTTTTTCTTGCCTCAGTTATGGAGGTTTTCTGTGTTTGTGTGACTCACTGGCAGCAGTGCACAGCGTCCTTATACATCACAGAATCAATGACTTGTACTTTTCCCAGAGAGCTTATTTCTTGAAACTTCTCTGATGTGTGAATGCTCTGTGAGTCACTTCGTAAAAGCTTCAACTTCATAAAAGCTGATGTATCATACAATATTGTACGATACATGAAACTAATCCTAGAGATTATTAATGGGACAGTGTCAGTGGTTCTGTGTATTTTCTAAGGAGTTGCTGCATATGTCACAGAGCTTGTATGCAACTGCATCTCCTTGTTTTCTAAATGGATTTTACCATTGCCTAGGTCACCTCATTAAGTCATGCATGTCCTGGTTTATTTCCATTTAAATGAAAATAGGATTGAGCATTCCAGTTTCAAACTCAAAACAGAAACTAGCTAAATTGTTGTATTATCTTGGAATTGAATACTTAGCTGAAAGTCACTGAAGACTGTCAAAAACCTCTGAAAAATAAATCAGAACAAATGTTCTACTTAGCTATCTGTCATGATTTCATATAATCCGTAAAATCTCTAGTCCTGTCACTCTCATCTTACACTTTTTCTACATTTAGAAGGTGTTCTGTATTTCAAAGGATTTGCAAAAATCATTTTGAAATTACATTAAAGTCTATCCTACCCCTCATGGTATTCAAAGCTCCAGGAGTTCGGCTCAAGCAAGAACTATTAAACTGAGCATTTCCACAGAGTACTCAATGGGATTCTGCAAAATGTGAAGTACAACTTAAAATCTTCTGTGGTGAGTATAATCCTATTCATCATTTCTCACTTTTTTTCCTTAGCATTTTATTGGTTTAGATATATAAATGACTGATACTGTGCTCCAGTTTTGCATAATTAAATAAGGGGTGAAAATCAAAGCCAGTACGTAGCAATGATTCAAGGAGTAATGTATCAAAATGATGTATATACTGAACTCCTGTTCTCAGGAATCCCTCTCGCTTTTAAAATGCTGCAGAAACACGTTGTATGTTGGATCGTAAATAGTAGGTGGATTTTGATTAGTTAGGATGACTTAAGCTCTTGCAGACTCACTGAATAGCTGTAGAAGAATGAGCTGTATTCATTCCGACTTTGTACTATCAACATGTTTGCCAGCCAGACTCCAAGAGGAATCTTTATCTGTAATGACAATTGGAAAAATAAGAAAACACTCCTGTGCCAATTTGGAGATCAGGATTCATTTTTTTCCCGAAGGTATATACACAATGGCTTTCAGCAAATTGCCTGCACACAGTTCCCTTTCTAACTACACCTTTGTCTGTTTAGTCTGCATAGACTGTAAGCTTGTTAGGGCAGCAGCAATCTGTGTTTGTGCCTTAGGGATGCTGACCTCAGTAGGAGCCTTGCTGCAGCAAAAATGTTGCTGGTGCAGAAGATCTGATGGACTAGAAGAACCTCTGGCTGGCACTTAATGTTTAACAAGTCAGATGCTTTCCTGGAGTGCAGTCCAGCAGACTTCAGTTAAGGTACTTTATCTAACTCTCCTGATTGGCTTTCAACAGAAATATTTTAAAAGGAAGTGTAAGTAATATTTTGAATATGTTCCTGAGATTTTTGCAGACTTTCTATCCCCTAGATTGCTACTCTTGGTTTCATGTTTACTAAAGAGCATAGTAAGAACAGTATTGAACTAAGAATATCTTCTAGGCTAATTTCATGATATTGTTATATGTGTATGCAGATGTAGTGTATGGATTTCCATAGGTTTTTCAACTTAGTATTGGCTGAACCCCTGACTTCTTACGTCTTTGCTCACACAAGTAACTGTACATCTGAACAGTGGTCTCTAGTAGTAAGTCCTTGCTGACTGTTCACTTACCGTGTCTTTAAATCAGGTCATGTTGCAGCAGTACTGCAGGCTTTTGGGCTCAGTCCTCTGTGTCCTCACATCCACTGCAGCAACGCTCCTTCCCAGTGCCCGTGCTTATTTTGTCCATTTTCTGCTTTCATTTCTTACGCGCCTTCCCCTGGCCCCAGCCTTTTTCCTTTCTCCAACCCTGATTTACCAGTGCTCATGTTGTATCATGTATGTTGGGGCTAAATCTAATTATGCTTTGGTTTAAGGGCAAATGGGCTTTCTGTCTCTTTTACTGCAAGGCACAGCAAGAATCAGTGAATATGGCTTGACTTCTGAGGGTATGGCTCTAAGGATAGCCTGAGAGAAGCAGCAGTTCATTAAATTTTATGCTTCTGGTTCGTTTCCCCTTGTATTCTAATTTAATCTAAGAAACAGAAATATGCAGTGGACTCTGAAAATATGTTTAAGATAAGGGTCTAAAGCTGGGCTAGCTTTTGATGGGGTCCTGGCACACAGATGCATGGTATACTGGAGTTGTGGGTAAGCAGGTGGAGAGAGAGAGGGGAGTTCAAGGCTGAGACTCTCCTGTGAAAAATCCCCACTGCACCATCATCTTCTACAGCAGCAACCGAACACTGGAACCCCAGTTTCTATCTTTTACTTTCAGCAGGTAATGGTGGAACCTGCTCAGCATTGTCCACCCCATCTGCTGCTGGCTGCTTGGTTCATCATGTGTCATCCACACAAAGAACAGTGATCCAGAATAGATCCAGAATAAGCAGGAATCGGGATGGTCCTCTGTAATTTATCTACTCTCTCTTTCTCTCTCTCTCTCTCTTTTATAATAATAACAAAATAGCATTTAAAATTAAGCACTAAAATTCCCTGATATTTTAAAATATAATCCAATTCAGTTTGGTAAGTGCCTTGAAAAACCCTACTGTCTTTACAGGGTTCATCTCCTACATCTCTATTTCTTGTGGCTATCTGCAGACTTAAAAATACTCTATTTATGTTTTCCTTTTAAATTCCAAACAACCTGTCCCCATATCTCTCTAGAAAGGCAACAAAATGCCTCAGAAGACAGCAGTCACATCCTGCACACCTACGCCTACAGGCATGCACAGCAGCAGTGCATATACTTAAGCTGTCTCTGACACGCATAATTTTCCTTATTACTAAGTACTTGTATCTTCCCTTTCTAATGCTTTTAAATTTAAGGATTTATATGTACATGTACATAACAGAAAGAAGGAGGAAAAAGTAAAGGAGTTCATTTATCTGCCTCCAGATCCTCCAATAAGTCTTGAGCAATCTAGGCAGTTTCAAGGCCAAATGCAAAGCCTGTTGAGGTTATCAGCATTGAGGCTATGTCATGTGGAATTTTCTGGAGAATACTTCTGTTCTCTGTATTTCTAGAGAATTTAAGTGTGTCTATATGTTCTACAAGCATCTCTAAGGAAGCACTTTACAGTTGTGCAAACTGTGGCATGTTTAATTTTCATCAGAAACAAAGGATACATTTTATTTAACCATGTAAGCTAATATAATTTACTTTTCTCAAAAAAAAAATACACTGCTCACTTCTATTAGAATTGTCTTTTTCTATTATACATAATGACACTATCCTTAAGGTTTTAGGATTTCTTTCAGGTTACGTGTTCTCTGTTTTATTGAGCTCTTCCAGTTTTCTCTCTTAGTTTGCCACTGCTGAAATCAGGTCAGATATTTAATGAAGAGGTAGTAGAACATGAATTTTGAATTTTGTCCTGTTGAGGAATAACATTTGGATTTTTTTTTTTTTGTTATTTTGATATTTCCACTTCTGGCCTAGTCTAAAACTTTTGCAACAGTGCAAAGAGAAAATGAAATTTCTGCTTGGAAAGTACAAATTGGTCAAGGGGACCAGGAAAGGCTTCAGAAAAATAGGACAGTTTTTAATTCCATAATCAGTGTAGCCATTTTACCTTAGGAGTTTTAATTCCATCTCCTTGCTGTGTCCCTTTTCTTCCCGTGAACCATGTCCCTCAAATGGGCAACCAATTCTTCACCCAGCCTCTTAGTGTTCTGCCATGCACTGCTCTTGTTCAGTCTTAAAGGAAAACGGTGGATCAGATCAGTGGTGGATCACGGGAGGCACAGGCCGACCGAGGGGAGGAGGAGAGGATGAGTGTGACACGTTTGAGGTAAATTCCTCTAAACTTTTTTCTATGTTAAATTAGCTATTAAACCATACCAGGAGTTTGGTGTGCACAAACAATGTAGATAGTTGCTCTCCTCATGCAGTTTGTGGCTAGAATGAATAAGATTGAGTCTTTCTTTGAATTATTATAATGAATCCTACAAAAGTCAATCTTCAAAAACATCAGATAAATGCAATATTACACTTATTTTCTTTGTCCATTGATAATTTTTTGGCCAGCCCCTGAGAGACCTGAGAGACAAAGATTAATGTAATGAATTTTTTCAACATTTCTATCCTTTAAAACTTTCCATTTGGCAAAACATTCCAGTAGTTTTTTTAATCTTCACACAAGGCAAAAACAAATGTCAAGACTAGTCCCTTCCTTCCGAGCAGTAACTTGTATTTTTCATCAGCTATAATGACCTTTGGTTAGTATGCCTTTCCTCAGACAGGCTACATTCTTATCTAACAGGTGGGAATAATTCCTCCATTATCATCATCATTATTTCCTATTTTTTCTCACATTTCTCCAATACCTTTGCACTTTTATATTCTCATTCTGACACATTTCCCGCACAATTATTGCCCTCTTTTCAGTAGCCCTTGCTG
Source organism: Tinamus guttatus (assembly GCF_059628265.1). Lineage (NCBI taxonomy): Eukaryota > Metazoa > Chordata > Aves > Tinamiformes > Tinamidae > Tinamus > Tinamus guttatus. The sequence continues at coordinate 2,805,425 of NW_028288937.1, read as the reverse complement.
TTCTGGAATAATAGTGCTGTCACAAATACTCGAATCCCTGAATGAACTGGATTGGAAATGGCCAACAGATTAAAAATATTTGCTTAAAGCTTTCTCTTTGCTGTGAAGTAGTGGGGGGAAAATATTTGCATAAATGAAATATTAATAGATACTGAAATTAAACCACACAAAATAAAACATAGCTTGTGTCGACATTATCATGCAATTTTAATTACACAAGCATTTATGTTCTTTGTGTATTTTGACTTAGGGCCATGCGAGACACATGAGTGAACTGTCAGTCATGTAGAGCTAATTATAATTTGTCCATACAGGGGGAATTAAAAAAAAACAACTTGGAAAATATATTAACACTTTTCATTGGCAGTAAACATTGGTTATTGTTAATAATTTGATAAAATTATGCATAGGAGAACATACACATTTTCTAATTCAAAGGATTCCCTGAGAAGAGCCACTACAGGAATTAATTATCTTTGTACCATCTCATTTATTTAATTTTTTTCTTTCCCCAAACAAGAAAAATATATTTTCATACAGTGTTCAGCAAACCAAACCAGATTATTTAAAATAATATACATGGTCAGTGTGCTCAGTGTAAAGTACTATTTTTAGAGTAAGTACCTGTCCCTTTTTACAGCATTCAAAATGGAGATCTATGGTTTCCACTTATACAGAACCAGTTTGTAAAGGGTCTCTGAGTTTCTCCCTTTCCCTATAAGTGGCAAATAGCTAGGTGTCACTGATACATAGGGCAACAAATCGATAAAACAAGCATAGATTCTGAGATCTATAATTTTTAATAATTTTAAACTAGCTACAAAATGTCAATCACTTCACAAACTGACAGGAGACATAAGGAATTTCATATTACATGCTGTAAATGATATTTATCTCACAGTTTATCTAGAGTTCATTCATTTAGGTTTTTTATTTTATTTTTTTTTAACTGAGTCAGCTACTAAACATCTCAGCGATTTGGTGTGCATAGCTCTAGGTAAGCAACAAAGAACTGTACTGATAACAAACCACATGGGGATAGCGACTAGTAGAGAAAGCCTTATAAAAATTACATTTCTTTGCACAATTTCATATGGTAGTCATTTCCTCCAAAAGATAGTCTTCAAAAGCAGCAGACAAACCCAATATATTACACTTACTTCTTTTTGTCTTTAACATATTTTCAGCCAAGCTTTTGTTTTGCTGGCAATGGCTAAATGGTGAGTGCCAAATCCCTCTTTTTCATTATTAAAAAAATGATAATGATTAATAACTATATATATATATATCAACAAGAAAAAAGTGGCACAACTGCAAACTTGCTGGTATAACATAGTCCCAAAAGAGTCCGAATACTGAGCATGCTTTTGTTGTCATTGTTGGTGTGCTACTGCCATGGGAAAAGTCTGGTTTAAGTAGGAGTCTAAAAGTCTATTTATTCTTCATGCATAAATGCATAAATCACATCACTTTTTAGTGCAATGCTTGTTATAGTAATATAATTTCACATTGTCTAATCATGAAATCATAACAACGGATAATGGTAATGAAAACCGAAGACAGCAGGTTTAACTGCTTAAACATCATGATACCCAAAGACAGGAGCATGGCAGTAGCTCTGTGGAATGTCACAGTTTTACAAGAACAATACTGTATATTTAAAGGTTAACAGCACGTTTAGCATTCCAACATTGTTGTCATTCAGCAAACATCATTTAAAAAAAAAGGGGGAGAAGAGGAAAAAAGAATCCAAAACAGAATGAAGGAAAGGAATAAATCTCAAAAAACATCATAGTGAGCTATAGCCATCAAATCAGCACTATGTACAACCTTTGGAAAGAAAGATATCTAGAAAAAAATAATTACAAGTATCATTTTTGGAAAGCTGACGAACTACACAGGACAACATTTACAATGGGGCTGATATGTGCATGTGTGCAAACCTAGTAGGTAAATACCATGATAAAAGCATGAAGGTGCTGCCCTGTTGGACAGTGTTAAAAGGAAATGCACTTGGCTGCATTTAACCACTGCCCAGCATCTTTGTTGCACGCTGGTTAGCTTCATCAATCCTGGTTTTGTTGGAATCAGCCTATGGAAACACAAGGAAAATAAATAGTTGATTATATGGCAGAGAGAAAACATTTGCAATGCTTTGTAGACACTTCCCTAGCTTTAGCTAGGTCAGAGGGGGAAAAAAATAAACTTTTGAAAATAGTGGAGAACTGTTTTTCTTGTGGTGTTCTATCCCAGATGTAAATTACAGATTTGTCTGGTTTTGTGATATTTCAAATAGCCTCTGAGTAAAGCTTTTGTGTTTAGCAGTTTCTGTGAACTCTTCTACTGCTCTGCCAGGTCTGTAGCCAATGTTAATTGGTGACTCCATTTATAGTGATGCTCTGGATGACAACTAGTGATGTATGTAAGGATTTTATTTGTCTCAAGCTTTCATAGAGTAAAAGACCAATAGATTTGGTGGATGTGGAGTCTGCCCCAGCTGAAAGATGTGCTAATGTTTGGATTACTGTGCAGTCAAAACTAAATTTTGTTCAGTGTACTGGAGAATCACTGGAGTAGATAAGCCAGATAATCTTATGTGGGAATGCTGGGAAAGATGCATTTATCTGAAAAGAAATCAAGCTGGGTCTCTCTGCTTTACATGAGACAGGAAGGGAAGAGGTAGGAGCGATGCTGCTCTTCCTTTCTCTAAGCAGAATTCATTGGTGTGGTTGCAGGACAGGGAAAGCTGTCATTGGGCAGCAGCTCTTTCATTTTTTCAGCTCTTGAAATCAGACTTGTGGGAAAGGTGAGAATAATATTATTGGTTTAAAACATGAACTTAAATAGTGAAGTTACTCTTCTGTGGCTTGATGCCTGCATTTTGTTAGCTTTGATTTTTTTTTCTACTTCTCTGGGGTGTGTCCAAATTGTGCAGATTTATTTTAAATCTTCATTTTGGAAAGATAAAGCAACTTTTCCACATATATTCGCAAACCCTTGTAAATGGTTATACTGTTGTGGAGTAAATAATTCTCGAACATCTTGGGCTTTTCTCTGTAATTGCTTTGTCAAATGCTATGTAGATACGTCTTTTTAGCACAGTAGCATGTGCCAGGTCCTCAGCAAGTATAGATCAGCATAACTGCTCATATGAACCCCACTAATTCATATTAGTGAGTTTGACCTTTCATATAACAGTATCACTACCTAGAAAAAAAAAATGAATGGTTTTGGAAGCAGTTAGATTTGTCATAAAATATATGAATACTATAAGGATATATGTGTATGCACTTTTTTCAGGGATGAAACATAATGGTCCTGAATGCAAATACTGAGGTCTAACTCTGCTACTCTTTGCAAAGGTTCTTTCTAATGGTCATAGCTGATCAAAAGCATGATTTTTAGCTGGTCAGAACAGAAAAGGGCTCTGGCAATGTTGTATAGCCTGCCACCAGCCAGGGCCAGGCAACATTCTAATGTAGTATTTCTTTACAAAATAGGCACGTATTGATCTGTTTTCAGCATTATCCATCTCTCAGTTGCTCTTACATCTTCATAGAGGGTTTTTCTAATATATAGTTTGTTTTCTTTGTATATCATTGCTGTTCAGACCATGTGTACTTACCTGGCAAACTTCAGATCTTCATTAAAGACTGAACTGTCTTGTTTCTGCGCTGCTACCATGTTAATCTTCTGTATATGCTGCAAATGCAGCTTTCAAAAGTGTATCACTGGTCCTAGCAAAGATCTCTGCCTTTCTAGGCCTGCCCATGAGGCTGGATTTAGTGGGTGATACTAGTTTGCAATGCTTTTTTATTACTGTAAAAAATGCTGTATAGCTAACTCTATAAGGAGATTCCATAGATGTGGACAGCCAGTCCCTCAGTCGCCTGCTGTCATTATGCACCGCCTAGGAACTTGGTCCATGTACTTCATGTGCACAAAATGTCTAGTCAACGTTTTCAAAAGCCAGAAGTGTGCAGAGATGACTTGATAGGAGAGCAGTGCAGCGTTACAAAGTTAGGATCACTGCATTTGGTGATAGCATCCTAAAGCCATGGATGGAACACACCTGATTTCCAAGTATAGTGCATGTTATCTGTTGCTAAAATTGTCATAACTAGAATAGCTGCAAACATAAAGTAGTCCTTGTGTTTGTCCTTTCTCTGAGAAAAGGGTATGTATCCTAGATTTATTATTTAAGGGTAGTTATGACATATGCTGTATAATCCTCCAGTCACTTCTCGCAGTGTAGATAATGGACTACTTTCCAGTGTGTTTCTTATGAGTAACAATGGTAAATCTCTCTCCCTACCCTTGTCTTTTTTTTTCTCACAGAAATATGAACTACTGCAGAATGGCATCACAGTAATACTCTGAGTTTTCCCATTCATTCAAACTAACAAATTCAGCTTTAAAATAGTAGTTTTGACTGTTCCAAAGATGTGTGCTCTTTTGTTATGCGACTATCAGTCTGTCAGAAATAAACTCCCTTTAAGGCAACACATTTCACCCAGTTTTCCCTGAAATCAAACTCCGGCAGGGAAAGCTACTAGACTGTATGAACTTTGACAGCAATATTTTCTTATTTTAATTTATTATGCTGGGCTCTTATGAGAACCAGGCATGGTCATCTTGCTCGCTATAGCTTGTTATGCATAAGAAGGCTCAAGAGTACAAGCTCAACCCCTTAAGGTCAGCATTAATTCTAAGCAGTACATTAAATCCTTGGGGTACATCCTCAGCTTGTATAAATCTTAGCTGAAGTCAAAGGTATTGATTTTTTTTTAAACACCAGAAAAAGATCTAGTCTGTTCTGTCACTTCAGCCTGGCTGTGTCTGTGCTTGGAGCTCTGCCAGTAGCCAATGCAGGTGGCTGCAGATCTTGGGAGCTGAGGACAAGAGTGAGTTCCCAGATGGGGGTGGAGGTGCAACTCTCTGCTTTGGAAAACCTGCAGTGCAGATCTGGCACTGGAATGGTGCTCTCTGCTTTTTTTTAAATAGACATTTCACAGTGTTAATATAGCTCACTGGACCCATGCAGAACCCAGTTTATATATATTTCTGAGTTTCCAAGGGAAGAAAAGTCCAGAAAAGTTTAACATTTGCCAGGAAATGCCCAGGCATTGAGACCCAAGCTCCACAGTTCTGCACATCTCAGGGCACTTCTTTCCCAAACCTTTGCAGAAGGAGCCTTCATCTGTGTGAAGTGCTGCCCTTGCCAGCTGTTGTTTTTTGAACCCAGCAGTGCAGTATGACCAGCAGTGAAGGAATGAGTGAAGATCTACAGCACAAAGCTCTGCTTTCCTCCAAAGTTTTGGAAGAAGGAGAGGAACTCTAGTAGCTCCTTGTCTCTTGTCCTTCTCTGAAAGAGCTGTAGAGAAACTGCAGCGTGAGCCCTAAGCTAAAGGAGCTGGGAACAGACTGGGTTACATGTCTTCTGTGGTTCATGTAGCAGCCTGTGGCCATCAAGGCCTGCAGAAGGGAAACACAGCCACCCTTTGGGGTTCTCTTAGAAATGTAGGCTCTTACCTTCTCCATGATCCTGTCAATCTGGCGATTCTGTGTGTCAATCTCATTGCCCATATCCAGGGCCATGTGACGTAGGTTTCCAATGATGCCGCTGACCTGCTCGAGGTTCTCATCCATTTCATTTTCTCGGGCATCGTTTGTTACCCTGCGAGTGCAAAAACAAACCTTTGAGTAGAGACTGAGAAGATCCCTCTGAAACACTGATTCACCTGAAACCTCCCCTACATCCTTCCTCACCTACGACTTGTGGAGCATGCTGCTCTATTGAGCTTTGAAGAAAAAGGATTAATTATTGAACAGGTAACTTGAAAACCTTTTCATGCTTACTTTTTGACTGTTGGGACTAACTGTTTGGGTTTGTTACTACTCCATTTGCAATGCTCATTTCTACTGCTCCTGGAAGTGCTGCTGTCTGAGCTCGTCTGCTCACATAGCACACCTGGCCGGCAGCGCTATCGCTTCTCAAAAGAACAAAAGTGTGTTCTGTTTAACTGCTGTGTGCTTACAGTGTATGCTGGTGGGCCTTGGAATTGCACTCCCTGCCTTGGGCTGCACAGAGCGAGCTGGTATAGCGCAGTCCTTGCAGACTTGGGCTAACTGAATGCTGGGCATGAGCAGCTTCTGCTGTGGAAGTCCTGACCTAAACTCCTATTTTAATCAAATGTGTTTCCAGTAAATGACAGAAGCAGCTTCTCTCTGCTGGCTTCTCTCTGTTGGCTTCGGTAAAGATGCACCACCTCTCCTGTTAGCCCTATCTTTCAGCTGCTCAGCTGCTTGGTATGTGGAAGGAGGGGTGGGATGGCAGGGGGAAAACTTGCCCTCTAGCCTGGAGGGCCCAGCTCAGCATTCCAGTCACTAGAGAGTTATCTGGTGACTGTCACCGGGAGAAACAAGGCCCATGTGCGATGCTCAGAAAATTCTACTTTGACAGATTTTTTGCTCTTTGTGTTCATAAGGGCACCAAAAAGGCTGCCTAGGCTATTTGCAGAGCAATTATGGCAGAGCACCCTTGTAAACTCTCCTCACTGCTGTTCTGTTAGCTTGCCCCAGCCTTCATGGTGATGGAGCCTCCCTCCAGAGATGATAAGGTGAATGGTAGTCCCAGCAAATAGAAATAGCAGCGCAATCCCACACGCTGCATTGCATGACAGCACTGTTTCCATCATGCTGATTTCCCTTTAATATAGCAGCCAAAAATAAGTGGATAGTAGCTTTTGGAAAGCTAATTACTTATTATCTTAATTACTTATTAATCCAGTGTTCTTAATCTTCAGACATCAAAGCTTTGCCTACTGCTATGCCTTTATCCATTCAGCTGATAGCATTGTCATCTAAATACATGCTCAGTAAGTACTGTAATCAGTATGTACTTATCCTGGGTCCTTATGTATTGCTGAAAGTTTGCAGCTTGGTTGCTGTTACTATAGCCGTGCATTTAAAATTGGCTTTCGTTTGGATGCACAGTGGTTGCCACTAAAGTGTCAGTGTTTTTCAATGGTTATGGCATTTCAGCAGTTGAGGAGCAGTGCATCATTTCCCATTCAATGCGATTTTTCTGGGTAATAGTCATAAGCAGGAAAGTGATTTTCTTGAAGTCAGTTTACCTCTAGTGAAAATGTATTTCAGATTCTGTGCTTGTCTCTGCTCTGTGAAGGGTCTGAGACTCTCTTTGAAAAGAGAGGGAGGGGTGCTGAATGCCTTGATATGCCCTCTGGCAGGGACAGATAATGCATAGTAAGCCCTATATGTCATGAAAACCAAAGTAATTATAAACTAGCTTTATTTGACATACTATTTCCAAGACATTTCACCAAATCTCATTTATGAGACCCATAACAAGGCCACAAGTAAAAGTTATTGATGGTGCTGGGGAGCTGGCACACAGGGATGATGTGGCAAATGCTGAGTGACCTTCAGAATATTAAACCTAGCATGTTGGCTATAAACTAAATAAGTAGATGTTATATCTAATTATCACAGAACTCTTGGTAATCTCAAAGAAGAAGACTTGAGGCAAACACCTGATTCCTAGGGCTGAAGCCTTGACTTCCAGGATTTTCATCAACATCCTCATGGTTACTTGCACTAGCTCAGGCAAGCACCCACAGGGTCAGGTGAGTTGGTGGAAGCAGGAGGTGTCTAGGGCCTGTCCCTGTATTCCTCAGTGACAACCTTAATATAAGCATCTTCCACCCAGTGGAAAATGGTGGCTCCCTTTCATTACCTGGTGTCACCGAGGGAGTTAATGAACAGCACAGAACACATGACCATATGGAAGATTTCTAAATATATCAGTGACAAGTAAAATACAGAGAAAAGAGTGGATGAAAAGACTCACCTGCGGATAAAGCCACCGCTGATGGCCATCTGCTCCCGTTCATCTACAACACGTGCAGGCTGGCTGGCTACAACCCCATCCTGGTTATTACCCCAGGCTTTTTTGTAAGCATCACTTGATTTAAGCCTATGCAAAAAAGATGATGAGTAACAAAGCAAGAGGACAAAGACAAATGCAAAACTCTTTACTTCTCCAAGCTAAAAGCTGAATCAAGCAAATGAGTTTTCAAATAGAGGGTCATTGTATACCGATATATCATAAGCCTGAATAAAAGGAGATTTTATTTTTCTGCCACAACAACTGTGATGGTCAAAGGTTTTGTTTCCAATAGGGTGAATTGCACTTGTCAAGTCTACAACACTGCACACAGGTTTTTGGATGTTAACTTAGTTTCCAGAGAGAAGAATAAAAAAAAAAAGAAAGAAAAGTAAAAAAGAAAAGAAGATGAGAAGAAATAGATAACTGGAAAACATTGTTTCATTTCAGTGATACATATGTTTTGACATCGAACACAGAGAACATACTGGCAGACAGACATAAAAAACAAAACTGCCAAGTGTAGTATGTACATCACATCACAGCAACACACCCTTTTAGAGAAAAAAAGATTTGGCTAGATTTAAACAAGTTACCTTACAGAAGATTAGGCTTTGTTGTTGTTCAACATGTATGTGGCCTAATAGGCATTTAAAGCCATGAACCTTTTCCAAGGTGATTTAAGGATAATGTTTGTCATAAAGTCATTGGATTTCTTGATAATATATCGGTACTTGAAAATAGTAATCATACATCGACAGTTGATGTACAAACCTTTCTCCACAGAGACAAAAAGTAAAATAGGCAGAAGTGAGATGAGTGCAGGAGAAAAGATACAAGCAATCTAGCATCAGAAAGGGAAATTTTTCTACATTTTCTTCATGCACCAGCTACAGGCATGAATAAGAAGTAAAGCATTCTCACTAAGCACAGTTGCCCCAGTATTTCATCATACTCTTAATGCATCAGCAGTAACAGCCTTCACAATAAGCAAGACACAGGCAAAAATGGATCATCACTTCCTTTAGGAGCTTTAAACCACAGGACTTTAAAATAACCTTTCAGGTTGTTCTATTTGTTGTTTATGATAGTTGCATTAGCTTTGAGAGAGCCATTTTTGACTGAGCTGCCATGGATAAGAATATTAAAATCCAGGCATACCTTCAGTGGCAGATTAGCATATGTGCCAGCATGTTTTGGGTTGCTGTCCTTGGGTGATCAGACAAGATCAGACTTAAGCAGGTGAGTGTGAGCGTTTGGGGTCTGTAGCTACAATCCTCAATCTTATTTCAGAAATGGTGCAGTTTTCAACAGCTTTGTTGAAAACTACAAATCCTCATGGTTTCAGTGTTCTTCATTTTGCTGCTAGTAAATCGTATGAAGAGCCCTGTGGCTTGGCTTTGCTGAAATTGTACATCGTGTTGGGAAAGGATACAAGAAGCCCAACTCTGATATTAACGTTCTCTCTGTGTCCTCCAAAGCTGTTTAGCATACTTCGATGGGGAACTAAAATATAAATTAAAAGAGGGTCTTTCCCAAGTTCTCTGTTTTGTTGTTTATTTCTTTTTTAAAAATGTGAAGACTTACAAGAGGTGTTGATTGGCTTGCTCTTATTTATTCCGAGTTCCCTAAAACTATACATCGGCTTTGGTGTTTCTGGAAATGAGTGAAGCTAGTTCTCTTGCTGCACATGCAATTACAGGTGCATGTTCTTTAGAACTGCACAACTTTGAGAGTGACACAGTGTTTATGTTTGAGGTAAATGATTTTATAATATAAGAACTTAAAAGCCGATTTTTGTGCATGTGAACTTCCCATTGAAGTCTACAGCTTGAATCTGGACCTGCTCAAGATCAGTAGCAGTCACCTTACTGTCTTTCCTCTGGTAAAAGTTGTATGCTATGAGAATTTTGGATCTTCTAGGAACATAGGATGAGGCCATATATTTTGGTGTGGTTCACTGAGTTGTGTTTACAAGTAAAGAGAATAACTGTGTATGAATGGTCTTTTTCTTTTTCTTTTTTTCTTTTGGATATATGCAATTTACCACCAGCCAGATGAGCATTAGGGAATGAAGGCATAGCCATTCTGATGCCCAGAATTGTTTGGATTTCTCTCCCTGCTTAACTCTTCTCAGAATATCATCTCAGGTTCACCAGTAGATTCCTGGCATGGTGGGTCAAAGTTTCTGTTTTTAAACATGTTGACCAATTGTTAATGCTGTTTTATTCAACCTGGCAGTAGTCTGCAAAGGTCAGTAAGAATGATGTCTCTTTAAAAATGGATGCCCAACTCACTAAATGCAGGTATTATCAGTTACTGCATCTACACATTTCATGATATTGCACGATAAATGTGCATTGTGGAACAGTAAATGGTTTCAGACTGAATATCAGATTCTAATCTCATGCACTCACAGGTCTGGCTTTCAATTTTGAGCAACCTTCCTTAAAGGATAAAATAATAAATTACTCTTAAAATGAAGATTTCCTGTAAAATACATGAGGCTTGTTAAGTATCTTAAGGATGAACTTTTGGCATGAATGGTATGTTAGGCTTCTCCAGGAGGAGGAAGCCATGGTAGTGTTCCTCTTTAAGTTCCCACTTTCCTCTCTCTCATTTTGCACTTATAGGCAATGACATACATATTCTTGGCAAAATACATACCCCATTCAAATGCTTGTGGCTTGGTATGCAGGAGCAAAATTGATTTTTTAAAATTGAGACCATATCTGCATTTTGTTCCAAGGGAATTAATTTGAAAATAAATGGTGACTGATAAGAGAGAAACCCAGCCCTACTGTTCCTATTCCAGACAAAATTCCCACTGAATTCTACAATAGCTTTCAGTCATTTAGTCTTGAAAATCATGGGCTATCAGGATTGGGCTATGGTTGTGAAAAAAAATATCTGCACTATGCAAAAATTGAGTACAGCACTACAGAAACACAGCAGTCTACCTTGTTTCCTGCAAAATCTTTGGTCAACCATTTGTAAATGTTGTTATGATAACCTGGTTGAGTGCTAACTCATGCATGCTGGATTTGCTATTCCTTGAGGAAATCTGGTTGTCACAGTTTTTTCCTAATTTCTGCACCCACAATACACACATATCACTTTCCTTTGGCATTTAAAACAAGCTTTGCATTACTCAGAGAACAGTTTCGTTCAAGTGTGATGGCATGCAAGCAAAATTCGATGCATTTCAACATTTCTGCTTAGTGTACATTCTACCCAAATGAGAGAAATCGACACAACGTGTTCATTTTTTCTCAAATTTGGTTCCCTAAGACAAGATGAAAATCATTTTAAGTTGAATTCCAATTGTAAAATGTCATGTCTCCATCAAGATCTCAGCAAGGACGATGTGTGTTGAACAATGAGAGATAGAATTATTTCCTTCCATAATTTTTGGTAATGTTTGTTATTTCCTTCTTCTGCATTTTTAAGCTATGAATTTTTATTAAATTATTTTTTGGTGAAAATAAGTTTTAAAATTTTAGGGCCTGCAGGAATAAAGTAGCCCCAGTGTTTTTGTTTGCTGTAAAAATGGAAGCACTTAGTACACTTCA